>NC_080077.1:63503966-64113216 GCF_949987535.1 Balaenoptera acutorostrata
CACATGTGTGGGGGTTTATCTCTGGGCTTTCTATCTTGTTCCATTGATCTATGTTTCTGTTTTTGTGCCAGTACCATATTGTCTTCATTACTGTAGCTTTGTAGTATAGTCTGAAGTCAGGGAGTCTGATTCCTCCAGCTCCGTTTTTTTCCCTCAAGACTGCTTTGGCTATTTGGGGTCTTTTGTGTCTCAATACAAATGTTAAGATTTTTTGTTCTAGTTCTGTAAAAAATTGCCACTGGTAATTTGATAGGGATTGCATTGAATCTGTAGATTGCTTTGGGTAGTTTAGTCATTTTCACAATATTGATTCTTCCAATACAAGAACATGGCATATCTCTCCATCTGTTTATATCATCTTTGATTTCTTTCATCAGTGTCTTATAAGTTTCTGAGCACAGGTCTTTACCTCCTTAGGTAGGTTTATTCCTAGGTATTTTATTCTTTTTGTTGCAATGGTGAATGGGATTGTTTCCTTAATTTCCTTTCTGATCTTTCATTGTTAGTGTATAAGAATGCAAGAGATTTCTGTGCATTAATTTTGTATCCTGCAACTTTACCAAATTCATTGATTAGCTCTAGTAGGTTTCTGATAGCATCTTTAGGATTCTCTATGTATAGTATCATGTCATCTGCAAACAGTGAGAGTTTTACTTTTTCTTTTCTAATTTGGATTCCTTTTATTTCTTTTTCTTCTTTGATTGTTGAGGCAAAACTTCCAAAACTATATTGAATAATAGTGGTGAGAGTGGGCAACCTTGTCTTGTTCCTGATCTTAGAGGAAATGGTTTCAGTTTTTCACCATTAAGAATGATGTTGGCTGTGGGTTTGTCATATATGGCCTTTATTATGTTGAGGTAGATTCCCTCTATGCCCACTTTCTGGAGAGTTTTTTATCACAAATGGGTGTTGAATCTTGTCAAAAGCTTTTTCTGCATCTACTGAGATTATCATATGGTTTTTATTCTTCAATTTGTTAATATGGTGTATCACATTGATTGATTTGCATATATTGAAGAATCCTTGCATCACTGGGATAAATCCCACTTGATCATGGTGTATAATCCTTTTAATGTGTTGTTGGATTCTGTTTGCTAGTATTTTGTTGAGGATTTTTGCATCTATATTCATCAGTGATATTGGTCTGTAATTTTCTTTTTTTGTAGTATCTTTGTCTGGTTTTGGTACAGGGTGATGGTGGCCCCATAGAATGAGTTTGGGAGTGTTCCTTCCTCTGCAATTTTTTGGAAGAGTTTGAGAAGGATGGGTGTTAGCTCTTCTCTAAATGTTTCATAGAATTCACCTGTGAAGCCATCTGGTCCTGGACTTTTGTTTGTTGGAAGATTTTTAATCACAGTTTCAATTTCATTACTTGTGATTGGTCTGTTCATATTTTCTATTTCTTCCTGGTTCATTCTTGGAAGGTTATACCTTTCTAAGAATTTGTCCATTTCTTCCAAGTTGTCCATTTTATTGGCGTAAAGTTGCTTGTAGTAGTCTCTTAGGATGTTTTGTATTTCTGCGGTGTCCATTGTAACTTCTTCTCTTTTGTTTCTAATTTTATTGATTTGAGTCCTCTCCCTCTTTTTTCTTGAGGAGTCTGACTAATGGTTTATCAGTTTTGTCTATCTTCTCAAAGAAGCAGCTTTTAGTTTTATTGATCTTTGTTACTGTTTTCTTTGTTTCTATTTCATTTATTTCTGCTCTGATCTTTATGATTTCTTTCCTTCTACTAACTTTTGGGTTTTGTTTGTTCTTCTTTCTCTAGTCCCTTTAGGTGTAAGTTTAGATTGTTTATTTGAGATTTTTCTTGTTTCTTGAGGTAGGCTTGTATTGCTATAAACTTTCCTCTTAGAACTGCTTTTGTTGCATCCCTTAGGTTTTGGATCATCGTGTTTTCATTTTAATTTGTCTCTAGGTACTTTTTGATTTCCCCTTTGATTTCTTCAGTGATCTCTTGGTTATTTAGTAACGTATTGTTTAGCCTCCATGTGTTTGTGTTTTTTACGTTTTTTTCTCCATAGTTGATATCTAATCTCATAGCGTTGTGGTCGGAAAAGACACTTGATATGATTTCAATTGTCTTAAATTTACCAAGGCTTGATTTGTGACCCAAGATGTTATCTATCCTGGAGAATGTTCCATGTGTGAAGAAAGTGTAATCTGCTGTTTTTTGGATGGAATGTCCTATACATATCAATTAAATATATCTGGTCTCTTGTGTCATTTAAAGCTTGTGTTTCCTTATTAATTTTCTGTCTGGATGATCTGTCCATTGGTGTAAGTGAGGTGTTAAAGTCCCCCACTATTATTGGGTTACTGTCAATTTCCTCTTTTATAGCTGTTAGTGGTTGCCTTATGTATAGAGGTGTTCCTATGTTGGGTGCATATATATTTATAATTGTTATATCTTCTTCTTGGATTGATCCCTTGATCATTATGTAGTGTCTTTCCTTGTCTCTTGTAATATTCTTTATTTCAAAGTCTATTTTATCTGACATGAGTATTGCTACTCCAGCTTTCTTTTGATTTCCATTTGCATGGAATATCTTTTTCCATCCCCTCACTTTCAGTTTGTATGTGTCCCTAGGTCAGAAGTGGGTCTCTTGTAGACAGCATATATATGGGTCTTGTTTTTGTATCCACTCAGCAAGCCTGTGTCTTTTGGTTGGAGCATTTAATCCATTCATGTTTAAGGTATTTATCAATATGTATGTTCCTATTACCATTTTCTTAATTGCTATGAGTTTGTTTTTTTTAGGTCCTTTTCTTCTGTTCTGTTTCCCACTTAGAGAAGTTCCTTTAGCATTTGTTGTAGAGCTGGTTTGGTGGTGCTGAATTCTCTTAACTTCTGCTTGTCTGTAAAACTTTTGATTTCTCTGTCGAATATGAATGAGATCCTTGCCGCGTAGAGTAATCTTGGTTGTAGGTTCTTGACTTTCATTACTTTAAATATATCATGTCACTCCCTTCTGGCTTGTAGAGTTTCTGCTGAGAAATCAGCTGTTAACCTTATGGGAGTCCCCTTGTATGTTATTTGTCATTTTTCCCTTGTTGCTTTCAAAAATTTTTCTTTGTCTTTAATTTTTGTCAATTTGATTACTATGTGTCTCAGCATGTTTCTCCTTGGATTTATCCTGTATGGGACTCTGCACTTCCTGGACTTGGGTGGCTATTTCCTTTCCCGTGTTATGGAAGTTTTCGACTATAATCTCTTCAAATATTTTCTTGGGTCCTTTCTCTCTCTCTTCTCCTTCTGGCACCCCTATAATGCGAATGTTGTTGCGTTTAATGTTGTCCCAGAGGTCTCTTAGGCTGTCTTCATTTCTTTTCATTCTTTTTTCTTTATTCTGTTCTGCGGCAGTGAATTCCACCATTTTGTCTTCCAAGTCACTTATCCGTTCTTCTGCCTCAGTTATTCCTGCTATTGATTCCTTGTAGTGTATTTTTCATTTCAGTTATTGTATTGTTCATCTCTGTTTGTTTGTTCTTTAATCTTCTAGGTGTTTGTTCTTTAATTCTCCTAGGTGTTTGTTAAATTTTTCTTCCATCTTCTCGATATTTGCCTCCATTCTGTTTCCAAGGTCCTGGATCATCTTCACTATCATTATTCTGAATTCTTTTTCTGGAAGGTTGCCTATCTCCACTTCATTTAGTTGTTTTTCTGGGGTTTTATCTTGTTCCTTCATCTGGTACAAAGTCCTCTGCCTTTTCATTTTGTCTGTTTTTCTGTGAATGTGGTTTTCCTTCCACAGGCTGCAGAATTGTAGTTCTTGCTTCTGTTGTCTGCCCTCTGGTCCAAATTAGTCTTAGTTTGGCTATATTTGGTAGACGTTACGGTAATTTTAGAGAGAAAAAGATTGTTTCAATAGATATTAAATTCTAGTTTTGTTAATTGAGGTCTGTATTTACTAAGATTCACTTCCCAGATAGCTCCTTATTGCTATGTTATATTACTGTAAAATTTAATTGAATTATTAAAAGAGCTCTACATTTGTTTCTGAAGGTTATCTCAGTAATCTATCTTTGGATGAAGATCAAATGCTGAATGACCTGCAATGAGAAGATTATGCATACTGGAAAAAAACATAATTTAAAGGACTATCTCCAACCTAGATGGAAGGACCCTTATCAGGTACTGCTAACTAGCTCATGCATAGTGAAACTGAAGGGAATTGACTCTTGGATTAGTATTTCCCACTTAGAAAGTGTCCCTGCACTGGACTGGTCTATAGAGATGACTGCTGACCTCAAAATCACCTTTAAACAACACTCAAACAGACTAGTAACTACACCTACACCAGGATGAGAAGATCACAACATCAGAAGTAGGCATCTATCCCAAGATGCCAGACTTGACCCATATGATTATTTATAGCGTTTTCTTAATTTCTTGGACTTTTGTATATGAATCAAATGTTTTTTTTTTCTATCATGAGCACAATCTTGTGCAGAATTAAAAAAAATTAATCCAGTTGTTGGGTTTATGGTCAATTACCTACATCCAGTACTTCTGGGTTACCTTGGTGGATTTCTCCACTCCAAAGTTCTAATTGGATGGCTCTTAGGAAATTATTCTAGAAGAAAGAAGTTATAATTTGCTTGGGCCACTATTGATATTACTAGATGGAACTCCCTCACTTGGACAATCAATCATACTTGCTTTGACCGTGGCCACAAATATGAATTTTCTTTAAAGTTACTCAAGCTCAATAAGAGCAAAGAGCTAGATTTTGGCCAAAGAATATAACCTCTCTCAGTTGTGGGGTGGATTTATATGGCTAACACCAGGCTACAGTCTTTTAAGTTTAAGGGCCTCCCTTATGTTGGGACAGTTAAACCATACTAAGGATAATCAGTCTAATATACTAGGAAATTGGGCTGGGTGCCTTATGAAGAATGCCAATATATCATTTCCCTTAAAGATAACGATTGGTACGGAACAGACTAAGTCAGACAATCTGGGGATACTGGGCTGCATCTAATGGAAGTTGGTGACTTAAATATTTAGTTATAATCTTATTAATGCTACTAGCTATAATACTTGTATTCTTCCTATTTTACAGGATTTTGGTTTCTTGCATTACAAGATGATTAGCTGAGCCTCTGATAAAATGATACTAAGCAGCTGGAAACAATTGACCAAATGTATAGTTCTATATAAGATCAATGATTGTGATAGTGTAACTCTAGAGATAGGAAGAAGCAACAAGGGAGAATCTCATCCTGGACCATAACAGACTAGTAAGACAGGTGGTCCAGAGACCTTTGGCTACTGTTAACAGGGTAAGTCCAGTAATAGCACATTGAGTGGCTTATCAACTAAATCCTCCCCTGACCTGGGAATGAGCATTCCTAGCACTGTGGGACCAATTGGTCATGAAATGCCTCCCAAACCATGGTCAAACTTATGACCATGAAGTGGCACTGCCAACTAAAGAATGTCACTTGCCATCTTGTTCTTCAGTTGCTAACCTTTAACACACCCTGAAAGGAGTTCAGGGTGGTAATCAAGAATGAGGCACTCTGTGCTCTGGGAAAAACTGGCAGAACAGTTTATTGTTTCTTTATAAAAAAGAAACAATGATCAACAAACAAATTATTAACTACTTGGTTATGAAAGTAGATTTAAAAAATTTTAATGACAACAATGTGGCAATCGTATTTATTTAAAAACTTAAAACTCTTAGCAATACTATAAGATGACAGTAGATCTCATGAAGTAGACAGTAATAGAAAAAAAAATCTGTAGGACTTTTAAATGTTTGTTAAATTAAGTTAAATTATCATATTGTAAACATAAAAGACCAGTTGTTCCATCTTGCCAAATGCATACTTTTATGAGACAGATGCAAAAATATTTTTATCTCATAAAATATTCATCAATTTGTTTGTTTTGTTTTTAATGAATACTTTAAATGAAGCAAGAACATAGTCAAGTAAACCTCTAGTGAACACAAAGACTTTGAGTAAAGGACACGCTCCAGTCCCACCTACTACCAAGAAAGAGGTAAGGTCATGTGGTTATATGTGGTAGATTCATCAGCTAATTCAATTCATATGATTTGTTACCAAGTTCATACTGAGCACTGTTCAAGTTGCTGTTGATACAGCAGGTAAAGAAGATAAACAAGTTCTCTTCTCTCATTCTGCTAACACTTTAGTGGGGGAATGGCAGACAACACAATAAAGACAGGTAAACAAGACAATATCAGTTAAGGCAAGTTATTTGGAGAAAATAAAATATACCACTAGAGAGTGACTGGTGCCTACATAAATAAGATGACATCGGAATATTTAAGGGGAGACTTATATGACAAGTGGGAGCCAGCCCTTCAATGAGCTGAAGAAAAAGCAGCAGAGACGAACTAAAGGAAATAGAAAAATGCCATTGCAACTGGACAGAATGCTGTGTACCTTGTGGAACTGTATTATTCTTCACAAGGAATATGTTTCTGGCTCCTCTCCACCAGACCAAATTCAAACCTCCCATTTTCTACAAATCCATCCCCAAATTCATAAAACCATCTAAATATTTTGCCTCTAGCCCTTTAAAATGTTAAAATGTTTTCCCTTAAATTTTTTGAATATATTTCAGTGGTACTGGGAAACTTCACACCTAATTATATATTATGTAAACATTTCTGCACAGCTCTCTTATGTCCTCAGAGTATATAATTATCTCTTCAAGAATGAGAATCATGTCTCTTTACATATTTTGTCCTCCATAGTGATAATCCTTATGGACATATGATATAAACAAAATAAGAATCTTGAGGCTTGTTTAAGATCTACCAGGACTTGCCATTTAACCCTGGAATTCTGACTTACTCATTAGATTTTCTACCGCTAAAACAGTTTTTAAAAAAAGAAAAGAGGAAAGCCTCTGGGGGGTAATAGTCATAGTACCTTGCACAATAGTGACAAAAGTAAGTTAAATAAGAGTAAAGGAGTTGAAGCTACTCAGATTGGTCATATTTACCAGTGTACTTAATCCTTGGTTTAAGGACTTAAACTTGCCTCTTAACTGCTAGTTGTCAGTTCTCAGCCTTAAACTTTCAATGATTTTCCAGTGTTTTTCAATAACAATTTCCTTTCTTTATTGTCTTGCTTTTTGGCAGCAGTCTCTAAACATTGGTAGTATTATACAGAAACTTACACTGTAGAGAATCTAATCTTTAAAAAAGGGGACAAAAGATTACAGGGGTTTCGTAGTTAATAAACTGAACATGTCTCAGTGATGTAATGTTGTTTTCCAAGTACAGAGACAAAACAATTATTTGAAATTGTATTCAGACCCATACACAATCATGAACAAGCATTATTGGCAGGAACAAAATGCATATAAAATGCATATAGTGGCAAATGGCAGTGTCCCTAAGAGAAACATTAAAGGAAAACTTTCATTCCCATTAGTTCCCACTGATGATTTGAGGAGACATTTTTTACCTTTAGAATCATCAAATGATAGTCAACCAAAAATGGTCTTAAGTATTAAAAAAATATTTATTCTGCTAGGTGTTTCAGGAGAGGATCTCAGGATGGTGTTTCAGGTCACTTGCCTAATTTATGGGTTGGGATGAATAGGGGAAAACCAAGAATGGGCATTCATTGAGTTGATGGGAGCCCTTGAATAAGGCAGAGGGATTCAAAATTTTGCTGCATGGACCCTTTAAAGACTTTAGGTTTTTAAAGTCTTTAATGTTAAAGATATCTCTACTTTGTTTTTATCTGATTCCAGAAAAATAAGGGCCATGCATCTGAGATAAAATCACAGTGAGATACAGAGAATGACAAGAATGAAGTGCTTGCGAGCCCTTGATGTGGAGCTTAAAAGAGTCTAGATTGCATGGGGAAGAAGATGTGTGTTGCAGACAACTCTTGTGCCCACTTGTGCCCCGTGCTCGGAGCCCAACCTGGCACTCCAACCTCTGCAACAGTGAGGTGACCGTCTCCACGCAGCCCTCCATCGGCTGTGCTAGATGCAACTCAACAGTGCCTTTCCTTGGGTCACGTAACTACCAATTACTGCCCAGAGACTTCTTTAACACATTGAGTGTGGGACATTCTTGGGATCCTGCAAAGCATTCAGAAGTGCTGGGCACTTAATATCTGAGGAGTAAGCCTGTCCATACAGGGATGGGAACTGACAGATAAATGCTTTTGTCTTTCATCCCCTAAGCAAACAGCTCTGACACATTTCATAAGGCTTCTCAGAATGTGTCATAGGCTTGAGTAACAGTCACCTGTTTGTTGGCCAAGTTGAATATACACCCTGGAATCAGCTTTTGCATCTTTCCTCTTTTACCTGTCCTGTTCTGTGCTCCTGTTCCTTAGGCTCAAATGCTCCTCACAAGTTTTGGCAATCAAGTCTTTGTGTCAGGCTCTTTCAGAAGGACTGAAACTAAAACAGTGGGGATATAGGGGAAGAAAGAAAGGAAAGAAGCAGGAAGAGTAAACCATGTATTGTCCCAAAACAGTAGACAATTGATTATGTCCCAATTAAGGCTATGAGTAACTTAGAGAAAGTGAGAGGGCTTTATAGGTAACTGGGATTTTCTTTGAGTTTCTAATTGACTCGGAGCACAAGCCCCAAATGCCCCATTCTACAGGGTTTCAAATGTGTTGCTTGAATGGAGAGCTAGAAAAATACATTTCCTTCTAATCCTAAGACTCTTTGTCATTATTACACACTTTATGAATTTTATTAATTTACAATAGAAACCATAGGGAAACCATTATCTTCAACCTAGTAAGGCAATGATTCTAAGTGACAGTAATATTATTTTCTTATTTTATTCCTATTCAACAGTATATATGTGTGTGTGTGTGATTGTGTGTGTGTGAGAGAGAGAGAAAGAAAGATTTTGTTCTAGTTTAACTGTTTTTAACTAGTTCTTTGGCTATTTTTTTTTTTAAGAAAAAAAAGGGACAGTTTGATTTTGATATAATGTAGTTCATGACCCTAACGTAATAATGTGGTTTGTTTTCAGTTTATGCTTGGTATAAACCCCTGCTATTAACATTAAATCTTATTTATAACCTATTTTAAACTTATGCAAGAAGCAATCTTAGGTTTCTGCATTTATCAAATAAAGCATTTAACTCTCATGGATTACAACATTAGTTCGACCTACTGTGCACATTGCCAACTACTTATACTTGATTCCCCGGAAATTTAGCATCTCCATGAGATGTGGGTGTAAACTCAATTTTCCTGCATTATTCCATGTCATTGACTTATAAATAAAATAAATCTTAAAATGGCAAGGTGAATTTGAGCTTCTTAGGATACTATCTGTGCACCTATGTTCTTTGAAATATTTTATTTGTAATTTCATTAGACATTTCAAAACACATCAAAATGAAAACATTTTTCAGTATCTAATTTAGTTGGAACTGCAAATGAGTCCTATTTTTTTTTCAGCGTTGGTTTTATTTCATTAAGTCAGAATTACTTGTTTTATAATTACATGTGGAAATAAATAGCGTTTTCACAGGCTAATGAAAAAAAATACTCACTCAACTTTATTCCGAATTTATTTGGCTGGCAGAAAGAAGTAATCTTTCACTTACCTTTACCATAAGAAATTCATTTCTCTTTCTCAACACAATGAAAAACTTTAATATGAATTTCCTCAAATGAGACAAAATCATAAACAATTTTGAAGAGCAAAAGAGAAAAATGTGGTAAATATACAGCATTAAGAAATTTGAACATGAAAAGAAAGTTTTATTTATAATGCCTACTCATTTTGGAATAGTTCTTCATTAAAAAACCTAAAGAGAGAAATAAATGTCTAAATTTAAAATGATTGTGTACTTCATCAATAGTTTCTTCCTGAGAAATTCAAGTCTAATTCTAGACTTGAATAGAAAAAAACAAACCAAAGCAAAATAAACCAAAGCAAAACAAAACCATAAGCAACAAGAAAACCAAACCTCTCTCTCTTACACACACACATGCATGCACTCTTAGCAATAATAGAAAAAAGAAACTATGACTTCCTAAGAGCTATAATTTTGTTCCATTTATTTAACATAACTTGCATTTATCAAGTACTTACTATGTGGCTATACTATGCTGAGTATTTTATTTAAACAGTTTCATTGAATCCTCAGAGGACTATATCCTCCATGAAAATGGCATTATTTTACCATCCTTAATTAGGGGTGAATATAAAATGCAACTGAAACCATCAGCACAGCTTAATTTGAAATTAGAATTGACATGATTATACTTGCTACACATTCATCAGAATTTCCATGGGCAATAATACTAAATTGCCCCTCAGCAGATCAGTTATTCACTAGCATAATACAGCAGTTTAAAATATCTTTATTCACTACTTGGTGGGTCACTGTAGTGAACACTGTGGGGCACCACTCAGCTCCCTCCTCCAGTGACCTTGGCATTCACTCATTTCCCCCCTTGCTGGGCCTGTTGGCTACTGGCAGCTCACTGCTGAGTCCCTCCATAGCTGAGTGCTTCTCCCAAATTTGCTCCTATATCTACTGTCTTATCAAGGCAAGAGTATGATGGCCTGGCCCCCTTGCAAGTGCAGGCCCTCTTTGAAGGGCCATCCCATTCCCAGAGCTACAGCTTACCACCATGCCAACAGGACTACAGTATAAAATCAGTGGATTGCAGCTGAAAGGGCTGCAGGATGCAGGATCCATGTAGTAAGAGTTCTAAGGGAACGTTAAGAGAAAACATTCAAGAGAAAACAGAGCACAAAGACAACAGTGGAGGCAAAACAAGGACATTGCAGAATGTAAAGTCTCTGGAACCTACAGCTATAGCAATCATTAAGCAGTCCAACTCCAAGCCAGACTGACATGAAACTTCAGACTACAGGCCTATTTACCTCAGTTCCTATTCACTGATGCACCATTTCTAGTAGTCAACAAAAAACTATAAAGTATGTTAAAAGGCAACAAAAAACACATTCTGAAGAGGAAAAACAAGCAACAAAACCAGATTCAAATATAGTTCAGATTTTGGAATTATCAGACAAGGAATTGAAAATGACAATGATTAATATGTTAAGGGCTCTACGGAAAAAATAGATAAGTTGAAAACACAGATGGTTAATTTCAGCAGAAAAACAAAAGCTCTAAGAAGGATCAAAAAGATCCAAAACCACTAAACATAAATGAAATATGCCCTTGATGGGCTCATCAGTAGACTAAACATAGCCAAAGAAAGAATCAGTGAGTTTGAAGATTTGTCAATAGAAACTTCTCAAACTGAAATACAAAGAGAAAAAATAATGAAAAAAAAAGGACAGAATATTCAAGTACTACAGGACAAGACAATCTCAAAAGGAGTGAAACACACATAATTAGAATGTCAGATGAAGAACTAAGAGGAACAGAGCTGCAAAATTAACTGAAATATTAAAGGTCAAGAATTTTACAAAATTAATGACAGAAACCAAAACACAGATCATGGAAGTTTGGAGAACACTAAGCAGGATAAATAACAAAAATTTTACACCTGGCATATCGTTTTCAAACTGCAGAAAACCAAAGACAGAGATAAAAATCTTGAGAGAAGCCAGAGGGGGTAAAAAAATATTTTACCTATAAAGAAACAGAGATAATAATTATAGTGGACTTTTTACCCAAAACCATATAAGCATGAAGAGAGTGAAGTGAAATATTTACTATTGAAAAAAACCCCCACCATTCTAGAATTCTAAATCCTGAGAAATTATTTTTTAAAGTGATGGAGAAATAAAGACTTTCTCAGACAAACTAAAACTAAGGGAATTCTTTGCCAGCAGAACTGCCCTTCAAGATATGTGAATAGAGTGCTTTCAAGGTTATGAAAAATGACTATGTTAGAAACTCATATCTGCATAAGGAAAGGAAGAGTGTCGAAGAAGGAATAAATGAAGGTAAAATACAATCTTTTATTTTTATTATTCTTAAGCTAAAAGATAACTGTTTAAAGTAATAATAGTCTCCTGCTACTCAAAAAGTGGTCTTTGGACCAGCAGCATTGCTTTGCTTTGGGGCTTGTTAGATATCCAAAATCTCCAGACCTACTGAATCAGAATTTTCATCTTTTGCAAAACACCCAGGTGATTTGTATGCAGGTTAAAGTTTTAGAGGCACTGATTATGAGAAAACTGAAACATTCTCCAGGATTAGATGAGGACATCTATTACTATGTATCATTCTGATGATTATCACTATCTATTGGTAAATATCATTGAATCATATTTAGAGATAACAAAGAGTGACAACATGGCAGCATTGGCATCTTCTGGAAGTTTGAAGCAATACATCTTTATTTCTAAGGGCAATCATCTTTGCAAGCTTTTAAAAATACTTTCTACCCAAAACTGCCTATAGCTGTGCCTATAGTAGATTATGCACAAACATTATATACATTCTTCCTACTCAAATCATATTTTATATGTGGTAATACTTCAGATATATGGGGTGCATCTTCTGAATAATCACACATACGCAGAGTGGCATCAGAGTCAGAGGGACAGTCACGTGGGTGGGGGAGTGATTAAAAACATTAGAAATCACGAAATGTAGAAGAGCAGATGACCTACATAATACTCAAAATATGATATCAGTGAACAATTTCCCAAATAAAAAGAAAAGGGATATTTTTAGTGAGTGGCTGTTACTGAAACGCCAAGCCACTCAGTGAACTAAGAGAGAATGGAGTCATAAGATAATAAGGAACAGGGAAAAATAAAGAAATTGCGGCATTTGGCCCTCACTAATAGGTACAACTATAAGAAAGAACTGACAGCACACACTCTGAAGAGCTGGGAGGAGGCATGAGAAAAGTTGAAAACTTATGCAGTAGAGCAAACTGCCCTGAAAACCCCAGCATCGTCAGGGGAATTGCAGAATCTTAGACTCAAAGTTCTGCAGTACCTAAGTGATCCTGAAAATATTTGGTGAAGTAAGCAAACTACATCCTAACACTTGACTTGCCTCAGAGAACATCACTGCCTTTGGAAGGGCATGCTGAAGGCGGCTCTGGTGACTGATTCTCAGGCTAAGTGAACCAGAGACACTGCCATTTATCAAGCACCCAGCCTGTTGCCCTGACACCCGGGAGCCTACACTGGCAGCAAAGCCCAGCCAACCCTCCAGAGATGCCACAGGTTTACAGCCCTTCTTTCCCGCTGAGCAGATCAAAAGGTACCCTCATTTTTGTATACTGTCACAATTTTTGCCCAAGATTTTAATAACCAAGTAACTCTGAGCCTATTCTGCTGGGTCTTAATGGCTTTTGTATTTTACATTGAGACTTCCTTTAGATTGTTGGGTGTACTTGCAAAGAAACCATCAGCAAATCATGATACTACAGAATGATATTAGGGCTTCTTAGATAGAATTCAATTCTAAATAGTGTCCCTGAAGAGTAGTATAATGCCAGATAATCCAGTCTGGAAAAAAAAAAAAATCTTTAAACATTCTACCCAGCAAAGATTTGCAAATCAGTTGTTGTAAAGTTAAGCAGAAGGACTTGGTTGATTTCTTGAACACGCTAATATTTTTATTTGCCTTCAAAAGATCCATTTATTGATTGAAAATATTTCCTCATCCTGGATTTTTGGCATATTTTACCGGAGGTGTAGTGGATACAAGCAAATGCTTTGAAAGATAAAGACACTGTTTTCTAATTGGTATTGCCGGCTATTTGTGTTCCAAATAAAAGATTCTGTCAGTAGAATGCTCTTACTATTTCAATCTGGCAAGTCCACTCTTTTGCTGCATCAACTGGTGAGCTTGCTTGGAGGAAACAGTGCTAGTACTTTGTGATATTTCCCTGTCTTGCTGTATGACCTCATTGTTCAGCCTGTAGATCTGGATGTTACTGAGAATATACAATTTTATTACAAAAGAGACTCAATGAGAAATGTAACACATTATGCAGACAACATATAAAAATATAGAACATTAAAGTGACAGTCTTCAAATGTGGCTTGTACCTGGGATTCTGTTTAAATTCAAGTGTTAAGAAAAGCTTGGCGAATCTCGTTGTCTTCTTGGGTGTCAAAGGGATGGTCATTTTTATGGTTTAAAATGGACAAACTGGATTAAAAGATGCAGAATTTCAACAGTTGGAAGAAAACTAAATGAACATTCTAAAACTGAATACACACTGTCTGAAATTAAAAACTCATTTGATATGTTAAAGGGTACACTCTATTTGGAGAAAAGAACTAAAAAAAAACTGCTAGCACAAATTCTTGGAATGGTGAACACCTCTCCTTCATTTCCCATGATAAAAGGCATAGAGGACTAGAGGCACTTTCTTACAGATATCTGGCATTCACTGTAATACAGAAGTTACAGGTACTGCTCTTGCTTTTTTTTTTTTTTTGTCTACACAATGTGGTTTTTATTTAACAGAAAATGTGAATTCATTGTATAGCTAAGTATGTGAAGTTGTCTCTAGATCCTACAAATACTTGTATGGTCCACAGTATTCATGTCCACATTAACGTAGTCACCTCCAGTACTGAAACTATTTACTACTCTTTACAAATAAGTTAAATCCAATCTGTCCATGTGTGTATCTATAACTTCTATATCTGTATCTATATCTGTATATTCATATCCATATCTATCTATATCTATATAGCTATAGCTATAAAACCTCTTCCTTGAGCTTGATCTTTCTCGTGCCAATTGTGGTTTCTATTCTGATGTCACAAAATTAAACTGATCCAGATTTTCCTTTACTGAAGGAATATATCCATCTTAATTTACTCTGTAGAAGTAGATGGAAGTTATCCAGTGATTACAATTTCTACAAACCTAATTTGGAAACAATAATATTCAGTTTTTCTTTACTTCCTTTTCTTTCTTTCTTTTCCTTGCTTCCTCCCTTCCCTTTCCCTTGCTTCCTCCCTTCCCTTTCCTTCCCTTTCTTTCTTCCCTTCCTTCCTTCCTTCCCTCTCTTTCTGTCCCTTTCTCACACACATACACACACACACACGATCATCATCACCTTATTATTATTATTTCTATCACATTAAGTAAATAATAAGCAATACTAGAGAAAAATCCAAATGTAGTCATTTTTGCCATGGAAAAGGATGATATTTGTAATACAAATGTATTTATAGATAGATCTGCATTTTCATTTTCCCATGCTACCACCAAAGCCCATTTCCATAAATAATTAAGAGCTAACTATCTATGATGACAAAATTATTAAAAATCATCAACATACATTATTAGGTTGTCTTTCCCACATTTTTGACTGATTTGGGACAATTCAGTGAATCATCAAGTTGGACAAATTTTTACCATTACATATGAGTGATCTAATAAATAATGCCTTAAAAGTTTATAGCATTTTATACATTTTGAAAGCTTTCATATACATTATTCCAACTACAGTGACAAATTATTTCACTGGGTTGATCCAGTGACTATTACCCAAATCAGTGAACAATGCTTTTGTTATTCAACTAGAAACAGTCAGTGATAGAAATTAAAGCTATTTATTCTGCAAACCCAGATAGCATCACTGTATATCTTTCATTAGACAAATAATTAGCTGCTGCAAGGATTGCACAATCCATAATCTTATTCAAAGTTCCTTCCCCACTCCCAACACTTCGTAGAGACACAATCTCATCATTGACACAAATTTCAGAATTTCCAATTTTAATCCAATGTGCCAAAAACTAAATTAATGCTACCTGCATCATTTTAAGCTTGAACCATCTTTTAAGTTGGAAACACAGTATGCCATTATTTTTAAAAGATAAGTCAGAAAGCCTGTATGGATAAAAAACTAAACAGATCTTTTATCTCTAGGTAACTAAGAGTATCCCTATGATTCTTCTACCCTTCTCTAATGTTATATGATTTTCACCTAATTCAATTTTGTCTTTTTTAAAATCATATAAATTTAAACCAGTGAAAATATATATCCAAGGAATAATCAGTAATATCAAGTAGAACTGTAAAATGTAGCGAAGGCAGTAATAAAAAGTATACGTTTAACTTTATCATCAAGAAAGCATGAGTTAGTGATGCAATTCACCAAGACTATCCATTACTTCTAAAGCCAATAATAGATGTGTTTGGAATCCTGTTGATGCAAGACTCATTTATGAAACTGTAATGCTTGATTCACCCAGTCATTCATTCAACAGATAGTGGCCTCCTATTAAGCCCTAAATTAAAGTACTATGCTTGGGGATTGAGATGACAGAAAGATGACTGGAACTTGAATTCTGGTTCTGGTAGAAGACAGTTTAAAGCACAGAGTAATTTGAAATGTCATGGGAAGATTTTATACGAGTGAAAAAGAACAAGTCAAAAAGATTTAGTCAGTGTATTTAGCCTAGTTATAAAAGCCAATCTGGGGAGACATTTCTACAAATTATATATGTTTAAAACATCTTACAGACAAATAGTTCTACCAATGTATTAGGTCTGATAGAACCCATCTTAATAACTTATACTCTAATTGCTCATGTCCTATTCCATTCTATGATTTTTGGAAGGGGATTCTAGAGAAGAGTTGCTTTTATTTATTTATTTTTCCTTTTGGCTCAACTTAATAGTTAGTACATCATCACTCAGAGTGCAAAGCCAAAGATGCAGCAGATATTCTATGAACAAGTGCTTAAAAATAAATTTAACAAATGATGCTAAAGTACAAAGTACAAAGGATTCAAGCCTATGGAGGAAAAAGGAGTGAGAACCTGAAGTTTAGTTGTTAATGGTAGAATAAAGTCAGGGACACTTAGGGTGATGAGCCAGCAAATATTGTCGTGGAAACACCAGACCTGGTTAGAGATACTTTAAATCTCCCCAGAATATTTGATAATCAAAGAACAGAGCAAGTTCCTCGTCTGAGGGCCAGTTAATGCGTGTCTGGTCCTTAGAGTCACAGAAGGAGTCATTAAGGAATTTGAGAGCAATCTCTTTTGCCTTGTTGCAAATGGTTTCCACCTGAGAGATGTTAATAACTCTCTTGTCAGGTCATAAATTGATACTTAAAGACTGTATAGTATAATTGATATAAATGAAGTTTCAGATTTAGAGAGAAAAATAAATATCTGTGGAAATCATATTTGCTATAAATACAATCCCTTCATCTGCATCATACCATTATGGAAAAATCTCTATATTTCTTTAATGAGCTTGTATCTAAAGAGAAGACAGTAGTAAATTTGAAGACAAGCAATCTTTGGATTATCAAAAGAGAAAAAATGCAAGGCAAGGTTGCTCTATATTAATATGGTATTGATTCAAGTTATAATTACAGGACTGAGTAGTTCTCACTAACAAGTGGATTCATTTCCTGTTTTGGAAAATATGTATATAAAAATAGTTTATGTAATATTTTGAAATCATTAGTTGAATTGGCTCTACAGTCATCATTGGCATTTATGAAGTCTAAATGTTTAAATACTTCTACATCATTTTTGTTTCATTTAAAGAGTTATTAAAATCTTGAATGATTTTTAAATGTCATCATTTGTCTAGAACAAATTCTAAACTAGAATTTTTAAAAAACAACTAACATAAACCCACCCAAATCTAAGAATATTGTTCCGTCTGATTCAGGGCACAGTCCCCAAGTAGTTATTAAGTTATCCCTTCCAAGAAAAAAACACAAAAAGAAATTCATCAGAATAATAGAAAAATTATAAAAAGACCCAAACATCTTTTCATTTTACCTTATTTAACATCTATTTAACAAATTTAGAGGAGCTCAAGGCACTCCTCTGAGATATTTTCAGTGATTTTGGTAATAGACTACTGAGTTACTATAGGCAGAAGAACTGTCACACACATTTCACAATTCCATAAGGAAATTAAGGTGAAGGTAATTGGTAATATTATATAGAATCAGAGAATGAATAGAAATAACCAGATCTTGCTTAGCCTTCATAGCTAGTCATGTTTTCTCTAGGGCTAGGTATAGTTACATCAGTTCCTTTGGGGACAAGGTTCTAGGCGGAAGCTTTGCCTTTAATTTTTCTCTCTCTTTTCTTTAACAACAAGCCAACCCAACTTAATGGAAACTGATGGAAAAAAGAACATTTCAAACTAGCATTTCCTGCCCATAATTTTGTGGAAACATATTATACTTCAGTTCTTTAGATATAGTCAGTCACAATTTAAGATCCAAATCGCAGTGCACTGTAAAAAGGAGATATTTCATTTCTATTGTATAAGAACTGAGCTTATGGTGAGATGAAATGAAAAGATATAGTACTTAAAAAAAAACACAAAAAACAAAAATGTTCCCAAGGTTCCATGGAGAAAAGATGAGCTAATAACAACAAAATTAGAAAGAGATCATAGTGATAGGTATGCTAACTCATAGATCTGATTCTCAAAGTATTTGCAGGTTGGAAGGAAAATTACCAGTCCTGGACCAAGGCAAAACCTTAAAAACTTTCTGGCAGCATTATATACTCCATTGGTGAAGAGAAATACATCCACCTCACCAAGGATGAGAAGTATCTCTTGAACAGCAGCAAAGTAATTACTTCCTTCTGTGAAATTAGCTCCCCTGACTGCAACCACAAAACACTAAATTAAAAGGAGGGAAGAGACAGCTTGGTTTTATAGTCTCCAGCTATATAAAGAAGGATAGCCAGCTTCAGGAGAAAGTCCTAGACCAGAAATGGTTAGACTGAACCTAACAAAGGCATATTAAGCAACAAAACTGTAAATTAATTGCTTTAACAATCAGATACAGAAAGCAAACAACCCTCCTATATTAGTATGCTAGAGTTGCCACAACAAAATGCCATAGACTTGGTGGCTTAACCAACAGAGATTAATTTTCTCACAATTCTAGAGACTGGAAGTCCAAGAATAAGTGCCAGGAGGGTTGGGTTCTTCTGAGGCCCCTCTCCTTAGCTTGCAGACGTCCACCCTCTGCTGCCTCTTCACATGGTTGTTCCTTTGTGTGTGCCCTTGATGTCTCTTCCTATAAGGACACTAATCATATTGGATTAGAGCCCCACCCTAATGACCTCACTTTAACTTAATACCTCTTTAAAGACTTTAATTCCAAATAAGGTTCTATGTGAGGTACTGGGTGTTGGGACTTCAACATACGAATTTGGGGTGGACACAATACAGCCAGTAACACCTTCTCCCTCAGAAGAAAGAAAAACTTTTTACAGTAAATCATGTGATCCTACGTCTTTTTCTCCCTCCTAACTTCTATTAGTAGCTTTCTAGATTTCAAAGAAATCTAGAAATAAGGTTTTAAAATCTTTTTAAGCTTGCTAAGAACATTCAAAAAAAGGCAGGTGCTATAGGAAAGTGAACCTCAACTGCTATAGAATTGAGAGATCCTTTGCTCTGCTGATTGTGGGCAATTTTTCTATACAATAGAGAGGACACCTTCGTGATTAAAAAAGAGCCTATAGGCATGTTAAGCAAGTGTGGGTAAGTACTGAGACTGTCATGGACTCCTCATTGCATTGCAGGCAAGCATTTTGGAGGACTGACCCCAGCCCATGGGACAATTTCCATGAAGTCTAAACTAATGCCAACTCCTATTTTCCAATCTGTGTACACATAACTAGTTCAGTTACAGTGATTGATTCAGAAATGGACACATGAACTAATTTGGTCCAAGCAGGATGAAGCCCAGCATTTTTGGCTACTGGGAAAAGAGACATTCTCTTTCTTTCTGAACAATATGGTGGGTGGAAGTAATGTTTGCAACTGCAGTATTCATTTTGCTACCATGAGAAAAGTTAGTCTAAGAATGAAGCTTATGGTAGAAGAAAAAAGAGTTGATAGAATTGTAAAAAAAAACTGAGTTAGACTTAATCAGATTGTACCCAAAGCCCCCCACCTCTTGATTCTTAAATTATGTAAACTAATACTTTTACTTTTTAAGAGAGCTTAAGATGCGCATTCTGTGATTTGCAACCAAAATCGTCTTTACTAATATACCTTATAATTTCCAACTAACAACCTAAATGTTGTTCATTTTCTTTTTTATCCCTGTTGCAATCCAAGAAAAACTATAGTTTTTAAAAATAAAACTTGGCTAGATAATTGTGGCTATATGCACCAGTAAGAGAACCAGAACTAAAAATTCAGGATTAACAGTGGGTCATTATTTGGGAAAATTATTTCACTACTCTGTGCCCTTGTACTTCTTTTATTTTTGCCAATATCCAACTCCAAGATGGATGACTTGTAAAGTACTTTAAGCTAGTTATAATTATGACTTACAGAGTAATATAAAGTACCTATTAGTATATGGAAGTAAATATCGTGTCAAACAGGATTAACCATTGGATTGAAAGCCTTTATTCCCCTTTCTCCCACTATTCATATTGACAACAAGTCCTGAAATAAGGTTAATGAGGTAGAAATATAGAGTTTGATAATCAAAGCCAGAAATGAAAGACAAATGTAGGAACTTCCCCTCCAGGAAAATTAAGAATTCAATCATTCCCTTTCCAGATTGAGCTTGGCTCCTGGTCATTACTAGCAAAAGGAAGTTTTCTAAAATGGGGAGGAAATAAATTCTATGACACATAGACATAAAGACATTATACATAATTTTAAAACAACAGCAGTGATTCTAGCATTCATAACTGAAAACTATAAAGAAACTGGAAAAACGAAATTCAAGACATGGCAATAAGTGAGAGACCTCAGGAGGCAGGCAGCATTTCCCATACTCTCATTTACAAGTTACTATTTTTGTCTTGTCTGAGTGAAGACCTTTGTAGAGACCTGCAATGTGCTGGTCATTATCAGGATAAGGACAACTATCTAGTGAAAATCATATGACTCTGTATTTTCTTAGCTTAATTCAGTCTGACTTCTCTGACTTTTCAGGATATTTCTCAATTTCATACTTAGGAAGGTATTTGAAAAGTATTCATCACTTTCTCTCACATTATCTACTTATAGGGAATCCTACACACTTATAAAAAATAATACTACACCAGTTTTTTCTAGTATCCCCCAAATATGGATTAACACAAGGCATCAGTCAACATTCAATGTCCTTTTGTGATTTTAGGGGGCAGGCAGGGAGAAATGAAGCAGTGGGCTCTGAGAGGGCACAAAGGACATGCCGGGTGAGTTGAGAGGAATCGAGATGGTCTGATTTGATGCTCTTCAAAAATTATTTACATGTATTTCTTTACAGAATTTGGATTCTTAAAAATTTATCCTACCAATTACTTGCCACAATTAAATACGTTCCCCCCAGCTTTACTGAGATTTAATTGACATATAACACTGTATACATTTAAGGTGTACAATGTAACGATTTGATATATACATGTATATTACAAAATGATTGCCAAATAAAGTTAGTTAACACATCCATCACCTCATATAGTTGCAATTCTTTTTGTATGGTGAGAACTTTTAAGATCTACTTTCTTAGCAACTTTTAAATATATAATATAGTTAAATACTTTTGTGAGTGCCCCCGTTGGATAACCAAGTAATAGATGGGAAAGAAATGATGGGCTTGTTTTAAGGCACTCTACTTTCTTTATAAATGAGAAGAATTAATGCCCTCTCTATTATATACAGATTTCTGTGTTCATTTAGCATTCTTCCTAACTAGATTTCTACAGTTTACCCAGAAGGTACCCACCTGCACTTTGCCTGTCCTCTGTGAGGCAAAGTTCAGCTTTCACTGAACCACACATGTGGGAATGAAAACACTTTTTATACTATTCTCTTCAGGTATGGCTTTGAATGCATTTTTAGCAACATTCTTCTGAAAGGCAATAATTCCCCATTTACAACTCTATCAACTGAATGGGCAGTAATATTAAATTATTCGTACTTGGCAGAATATTCATAGACAAAGTCACACAGCAAATCATAGTCTAAGAAGACCATACAGAGTGACTCACGGTGCTGTGACCTTAAGTAGACAGGCACATAGATAAGTCCTAATTGCAGTCCCTGCATCTTCAATGGCAGTGGCTGGAGATCATATTGTCTCAGGACATTTAAAGATAAAAAATGAGATGTAGCTCCAGCCCTCCTAGGGCTCTGGTCCAGTGAGAGAGACGGGCAGTGAAATAAGCACTTAGAAATTAACGTGAGGAGTACCAGGAGTGGAGACGGAGTGTGTGGAAGACAAGGACATCCATGTGCATATCTAGGTCACTACTGTCGACTGAAAAAAATGCACAACCTAAAAGTTGAGAGTTATGTTTTATTCGGTGGACAAATCTGAGGACTCAAGCCCGGGACACAGCATCTCACATAATGCTGAGAAACTGTTCTGAAGAGGCAAGCGGGGGAGCCAGGATAGATAGGAGTATTTGCAACAAAAGACCAGGTAGTTGGAACATTGAAAGATTATTGTTAACAAAAGAAAACCAGATATCTCAAGTTAAGGAATTTAGTGCTTTTCTATGTATGGGAAGATGCAAGAGTCTGGGCTCACTGAAATCATTCCTTTGATATGCACCTCAACTATCTGGGGACAGTATCCTGTGTTTTCCCATCCTGAGTCTCCTCAGGGTGCACCGTCAGGAGTGGCTGCAGCGCTGATTGCTAGATGGGTTTGGCAGTAGGCAGCCCGTTAGTCTAGTCTCCATCCCAAGTTCCCTCAGGGCTCACCCTCCAGGCAGCTGTAATGTGATGGCTTGATGGCTGCACCATCCTTTGGTTTCTGATGTGGCAGGCAAATTTTTTAGTTCTCACTATTCAAATCTGAACTTCAGGGATCAGACCTGAGCTGAATGTATAGACTTGGGTGTCACCCGCATACACGGTGTGTAATTGTTAAAACCATGACAGAGGAAGAGGATGACCCATTGAAGGGCCAGTATCCAAACAGAGAATCCTGGGTGGCACCAGGCTTTAAAATACAGGCTCTTTCCCTGTGGTTTCTCAAAACATTATACTGATCTCACCCTAAGTCAAGATGGGAACGGTTTCAATGTCAATAAATGTTATCTAATAATTTTTCAACAGGCTTTGGCATAATGTGGACCTGTGAATAAGAGTGCCCTTTGATCTCTTTTTGAATGCTTCTCAACTTCCTCTCTCTAATTCGTTGCTTGTATTTTTCAAGATTGTCATTGTTTTCTATCTCCAATTATGAAGCTTGAGCAATCCTTTCTTTTTTTTTTTTTTTATAAGAAGCTGGCTCTGGTGATTAAAAATAGTTTCAAAGCTCACAGTTATGTCTCAATTATGTAACTCCTTTTATATCTTTGGTTGCTTCCTGGAGAAAGCAAAAGGATAAATTACTCCCTAGGTCCAAAATCTCCTGGTTGGAACTCAAAGCTCATGATTGATGAAGATAGTGAATCTGTATATAACAAGACTCTGTTCATTGCTTTGTATAACAGGTCTCTTGAGAATTTAGGGGAGTTTTGTTCTGCATAACTTTGACAAGAGAACTAGCATATAGATGTGCTCTGAGGCCATTTTCAGTGCCCTGAAGCAAACAGGAAGGCAAGATTGATGCCTTTACCTGATAAAGTCTTTCAGAAGACTAGTCCCCTTAAAGTTTGTCTACATTTGATCTGATAACAGGCAAACAATTTCACTTCGCCTTAGGAAGCAAAGACAAGAAAGAAAAGTATAATTTCTCTCATTCTCTTTGATAGATTTTCTTTTCTCTCTGTTAAAATGAGATTATCTCCTTCAGACAGGGTAATATATTTGGGGGAAAAAGTCCCAAATTTCTATTATATCTACTCTATGACGAGACCCATGGAATGAGGCTCATCTGAAGTAGAAGTTACCCCAAGGATAACTCACTATCAAGTTTATTCAAAGCAGTTAAGCCTCAAGGAAGCAGGGCTCTCCTCACTTTCCTTTAGAGTCTAAATTTAACAACTATTTCAGCCTTCAAATGACTTTAGGTTAAAACGTTTTCTTGTTGTTACCAAGTCTGCTGACTTTGAAAATCATATATCCAAAATATCAATTAGTGTTCTACGTGATATCTGCAAATCTAAATTATGGAATCAAACTTTTCCTTTCTGTAGCCACATTGATAAAGATAAGGTCATTAGAAAGCTGGTATCAGTGGCACAGCTCAAATCTCAAGATGAATTAAGTACCTTACTATTATAAAACTTCAAAATTTAAAACAGGAACAAAGTGGGAGCTGTTCAAGTGTTATCTTGCCTTTTACCCCAATCCTAGGGAATTACATGCTCCAACGTAATACAGAAAGTTATATTCTCAAGTACAGAAAGGTTTTAACTGATCATGTATCTGGAGTATTCTGGAAAGAGGTAGGTGGTCCTTCTTTTGTGTGCTGCAGGTGGAGTACAGGTCAATTTTCAGTGGCTCGTGGATTAGGTGCTACTCTGAGCTGTTGAGCTAGTACCAACCCCTTCAATCCATCCTAGACACGGCTGCCAGAATAAATCCCCAAAGAACAGCTCTTGTGCTGTCATTCCCCTTCTCAAAATCCTCCATGCCTGTCCAAGGCCGATGATCACAGGCTATGACAGGTATCCAAAGAGCTCCATCATCTGGTGCATTATTGCCCACTGTTCTCTTTGACACACTTGGGTGAAACAAGCACTCTTCTCAGTAAGTGCCTCACACCTCCCCCACCCCAGGCTTTTCCTCACATTGCTGTCTCTACTTGGAATGCTGGATTCAACTCCCCACCCCCCCAATTCTCACACTTTGATAGTCCAGCCTATCAAAAATGCTACTTTCTATACAATGACTTCTTTTAATAAAGAACTGCAACATCTTTAATTCAGATTTTGTTTGGCATAAGGAAATACAGATTTTAATATATAACAATGAATATGCCCTCTAACAATGTATACATAAGTATATTAGGTGCATCACTCTTTACTTGATTCAATGGTTTTTGTTTTTGCTTTTACAATGACTTCTTGATCCCTGATCACTTCTTTTGAATTCTCATGGTGCTTTATCTGAAAGTCTCTAGTTTACACCATTTTTTCTCCTATGTTGAGGTTATTATTGGATTATTTCTTATCCCTCCTAAAAGAATCAAGGTCTAGGTTGGCAGAGATTATCTTTTGCTCTAGAAATATAATTATCAAAAATTCAGGCAAAGAAAGGTTTGCTTTCTATGGAACTTACAGCTGCATTTTTGTCTAGCAATGTCTATATTTCAATAAGGTTTATTCTTGGCTCTGCTGAGGATTGTGAATAGTTGAGTTATGCTTGATGTTGATAACATAGACCTGATTCGAGGCAATCAAATTTCAGCAACTTAGTAAAATAAGAGTACTTTTTCAAGAAGGGTTATACTGAGAAGACATTTGTTTTAGGCATTAAAAAAATTTGCCCATTTTGGGTTGTAAGGCATGGTGGGATAAATTTTAAGTCAATATTTCCATTTTATACCCAAAATGTTCCACTGTGGTTTCCAATAGTCTTTTTTGTCTATCTTGAACTCGGGTGCATGTCATCTAAATTAGTAATCATGTTGCTCATTAAAACAAATGCACTCTGTCGGTGGTAGAAGAATTAAATTCAATTTAGCAAAAATGCATGGAGTACTGACTGTGTAAGATGATGTTAGGGAATTACATAATGAAAGCAGTCTATTCATTCAAGTGGTTCAAAATCTAACAGCCCAAGTTTTAAGCCAGTCACACAAAAGCAGTTGGAGAACATTTTGTCAGGATTTGTGGGATGTGTTGAGTCAGAATAAAGACATTTGATTTGTTTAAATTTTCATTTATTTATACCACTGTAGGAGTACTTATTTGATTTTTTTTCATATTTAAACGTCTTTTCAACCCTATTGCAAAATATGTACCTAGAGCAATCTAGATCTTAAGCAATACAAAATTGTTACAACCTGAGCTTCCCCAAGGCTACTCTGAGCTTTGAAATCTTTCACTGTTCTCATAGGGTCAATGAAGGTATCAGGAACCCAGGAATAAATAGCCTTCATAGCACATTGCCATAGCTCAACTGATTATGCCATGTAATTTTTACTAAAGGCAAAATGGTAAAATTTGAAAAAGCTAGCATTCTGAGTCTGCTTTTTTATTTTATTTTTTCTGAGTCTGCTTTTGATGCACTACAGAGAACTCATACTTCATCCACCTCAATGATGGGACTTGTTTGATGATGGTTTATTTGTGTTTTGATTATTTGGATTTGGTGGGAGTTGTTGATTAGCATCTATCCTACAAACTCCCAAGAATTCTATGGAGCTCTTAGAAGGAAATAATTTTGGAAATAGGAAGGAGTGGGTGCTCTATCTAGCCCGAATTTCTCTTTCTCCAGGTAAGATTCTGAGACCTACAGTGGTGAATTGCTCAAGGTCATTTGTAATTGTGACTAGAACTTACCTTCTCACATTTCTAGCTCAGTGATCGATTAGTCCACTAGGAGAAGCGGTTAGAAAGAATTCTAGTTATCATTAGCTTCGTGAGGTATGTGGTAGATTAAAAATGGTTTTTAATGAAGGACCGGCCTTCAGTTAATTTCACATGTGCTGCCCAGCTTCAACACTTTTTTTCCAAACATAAATGTTTCTTTTGAAGGCTTCTCTTTGTAGTTGTCTCTAAAACTAATTTTTCCTTCAGTGCTCTTTATCCCATGTTCAATGCTTCTTTTACCCTTATCTCATGTAAAACCATATCAAATGTACTTTTTTTCCCCTAAAATATTAACTATATCTCAGCCACAGAATATCTTTTATCTAGCACAGCTGTGATATCTTCAAAGCATTCCTGCAGATGAGTTATGCAAGCCTGGATCCATCGTGACTAGCCATCTTCAAGTGATGATTTAGCACTTTGTATGAGATGATTGTTTGACTAACACCCTGGTGTCTTCCATCATTTCAATTAGTACAGGAAGGCTGGAGAGAGAAGAAATCTTCACCTGGGGTACTACTAGTTATAAATTTTCATACTGCTTTCAGATATAAGACGTCTTCTGTCTCTAGGTTTAAGATCTATAATTATATGCTTCCTGAAACTTAGTTTTTCTCAGAAGACACATCAATATCTTTAGTGTTTCTACATCCAAAGGTTGCTTATCCTCTTGTTTTGCTTTAGCATAAAGATAAGAATAGTAGGTACTTGAACAAGTTTGGAGAAAAGATTGTGCTGCTCTGATATTGGATAAGAAGAAAAAAGGAGAGTTGATTTATCTCCTATGTGAGAAGGTAATTGTGTTTGTACTGATTGTTACTCTTTGGCCTGTGAATTCTTTCCTCTTTTCAATTTCTGGAAGAGAGGTATTTGCTTGTAAGACATTTTATATTTCATTATGAAATAATAAGAGCGCTAAAGCAAGTTTGATTAAATTATAGCTATCCAAAGACAGAGAATTTTCAGTTCCAAATTCAGTGTTGTACAATAGGGCCTGTCAATTAACAGTAATAACACCATGGTTGGAGCAGACCCATGAGCATATTTAGCTGGCTCCTGGATGCATCCTTTGAAATAAATTTAAAATTCATTTTATCATTTTATAATAAAATAAAACTTTCATCAAGTAGTATTGCTGTTCTATGGTGACATGGAAAAGTATGAGAAGGTACATAAAATAGACATTTAGAGATATTCCTTTGGCTTCTTTCTGCAGCAAAGTGGCTCCAGAATTGATTTATTCCTCTTTAATGTAGATCCAAAGGAGAAAAAGCAAAGGATATTTACCATATTCATGCTGCATCAAGTTAATTTTTGTTTTACTATCATCAAATTAGTGTATTCTTAAGAAATATAGGCATTTAAACTGGATTATAAAGATAGGATCCCTCGTGTTTTCCTTTGCAGTTTCCAAATTTGTCATTTTGTGTTTAAATTAGAGCCACATTTTAGATTTGTTGTGTAAAAGTTAACCACCATCATTCATTAATAAATACTTTCCAGTGTTGATTGCATGCTAAATAATAAAGTAGATAAAAAAGCTCTTGAGTTGTCTAAACCAGTAGAGTGATGGGATACAAACAAAAAAGGAAATTGGAATTGTCTTTGCAACTATGATTTACTTAAAACATATTTCTGGATCCTAGGTAAGAGGGACCCTATTAAGCTACTCAGAAAAAGGTACAAGCTGCATGGTCCACAGTAGCCCCTGCCATTTAGAAGCTCACATCTAATGAAATAGGCAGATCATTTCTCTTCTGCTCAAAATCAGCCAGTTTCGCATGTCACTATGATTAGAAATCAAATCCTTACTGTGACCTTAAGACCTACCAGGCTTAATAGAATAGGCACCCCTCCCTTACGCCCCATCCCATCCTTGCCATCTCTCTGATGTGCTCTTTCAGCATAAGCTTTCTCCCTGTACTGCAACCAGCCAGGGACATGCCTGCCTCAGGGCCTTTGCACGTTGCCTAAGGGCTTTCTTCAGATAGCCACAAGGGCAGCTCCTTCACTTTATTCAAATCTTCACTCAAAGCTCTCCTCAGTGAGGTCTTTTTTGCCCATTATCTTTAAAATAAAAACGCAACCCCACACTTCACATTTTCTACATATTTACCTTCCCTAGCATTTATTAACATACAACACACTATATATTGTACTTTATTACTTACTTTGCCCTTTTTCAAATAGATTGCAAGATCCTTGATGGAAACTTTGCCTTTCACATTCTTTACTGTGTCCCCAGTGCCTGAAACACTGCCTGCCACACAGTAGGTGCTCAGTAAATATCTGTTTAATGGATGAATAGTAAGACAAAAGAAGTGTGTTCACTAATAGCTATGACAAAATAAAGAAATTATGAATGTATAAGCAGAGGATGGATTAGTCTGCAAGTTATGGGACTCTACAGATCTGTGTTTGGGGATGGCCTTCAGCAAGTGGAATCCTTTCAATCTCTGTTGCATTTTCTATGAAATGGGCTTATGTGGTTAATAAACTGCCTTCTCTCTCCCGTAAATACCAATGGCAGAGTGCTATTATTTCTTTAGATCTTTTTTTCATTTTAAAGAGAAGCTACGAATGTATCTATTCTTTTCTGAGAGTAATTATGAAAATGCATATTCAGTTGTTATAAATAATTCCACTTAAAAAATATGCAATGTTTGATAATAGATCTTAAATATGAAATTAATTTCTTCTTTTCTTTTCTAATCAGCCTCCTCCTATTTGGAGTCTTAATAGCTGAAATAACAGATCCATCTTTTTTTTAATCAAATTAGCAAGCAGATTTCCTCCTTTATGGCCCTTCCATAAAAATCTATTTAGCATAAAATAAGGATGCTGTAACATTTCCAGGCAATATTTGATTATGTACAGACTTAAATGCTTCCAATTCTAACCAATTATTGGAGGGTGCATCTAATTATATCTTCACTTGTAATTCAGCGATCTGTTTTTCCAGTTGTTTCAATCTGGCATATCACTCTTTTCTCCTCTCAGCAGAAAAAACTTACAATAGCCCTGCATAGCCATTGATCAAGCAATTTCCCTAAATGAATAACTGGTGTTCTTTATAGGCAACACTGGAAGCTGCAAACAAATATCATCATTCGTTCAACTAATTTGAAAAACAATCACTGAGGAAGAAAGAGGATTAGAAATTAACTTCCCACAAAAGTACAAGTCACAGATGATGTAATAAACAAGTTCCATTACTGTGTGTGTGTGTCTGTGTGTGTGTGTATAGGTGGGCACACATGTGTGTATGGCTAAAGGTCCCATGTTGTGAAAAGATAGCCAGGTGAGGGTATGGAAGGAGAAAGGGGTAAACAGGAAACCCAGTTTGGAGGGGAAGAGCACACTGATTAAGAGGTAGGTTTTACTGTTTATCTGGAAAGCCTCACCTCATCACTGGCTAAATCAAGGCTTTCTGAGACAGGTGCACAACCAGAGTTAGCTATCTCCAAGTGGCAAAAAGCAAAGCAGAGAAGGTGGGGAGGTGGAGAAGGAATCCGCTTAAGTTATTTAAATGATGTCCCTTCACTATCCTCTGTCATAAGGCTCCTTCCTGGCTTCTAACAGGGCAGTACGCTTCCTACTTACCTTCTTTGTTCAAAAAGACCCATGACTAGGCTAACCTGTCTAAAATTTCAATCCACCCACCAGGTTCATATCTTTATAGTTTAAAATAATCTTGCTAAAAAAATACTGGTGGTACAACAGCTGCTAATGGCCCTGTACTCAGCACTGACAAAGACTAAGGCTATGACATGCCTGAGGACTAAAAGTTGAGACATGGGGAAGAAAAGGGTGTACTAAAAAGCAAGAAAGAATATAGGAAGAAAGCAAGGGAAAGAGGGAGAAAAAGATGGATGGAGAGGGAAGATGGGATGAATGAAAGAAAGGAATGAAGAAAGGGAGGGAGGGAGGGAGGAAGAAAAGAAGGAAAGAAAGAGCTACATGACTTACCTGCTTTTAAGAAATTAATTCCTTGTGTAACCATTAATTTCTGTCTTATTGGGGCACTTTTCATCCTTGCACTCTAGCCATACTGAAATGCTTCGTGTTTTCTAAGCACATGGAAGCTGTTGCAGTTCCATTGCCTCTGCTCACTTTCCTCTCTCTGTCTGGAATGCCACGTTCTAGCAAACACTTCCTAAATCTCCAGCCCTTTCCTGCCCCCTCCATGCTTGATGCCTACACCATCCCCACTCCACGTCTCTATCTTAATGACTGAAATAAATTTGGCAAGTGTTAGTTTGCCTGTGTTCTTTCCTTCCTTGGGCAAGAACCCACTTGAGGCAAGAGGCTTATCTTTCTGTTCTTGTTTCTCCAGTACCTAGTGCAGTGCCTGGCATATAATATACACACAGTGAATGCTTATTGAATTACTGCCTATGAAGGAATCCTTGACTTTTCTATTTTATAGGTGAAATAATAGCATAGGTAGCATTTGTGAGGGCTCCTGTGCTCCTTGGCACTGAGCTGAGCAGTTACATTCAACACATCATTTCATCCTCATAACCAACTTACAAGGAAATGTCATTTAGGACCTGCATTTTCCAGGTAGGGACCTCAGGTTTAGAGACGTTAAGTAATTTGTCCAAGGTCATGCAACTACAAACAATGCATGAAATTAAGTCAGGAGGCAATGTAGCATGTAAGAGCACATTCTATGGGGTTAAAATGGTCTTGGCATCATTACTAGCTGTGACATTGACTACTTATGCCAATGCCAACTAAAAATTGGCACTTACCATCTGCTTCTACAAGAATGAAGTCACTAGTAGCCACTGCAGCCGCTGACCTTCAACGCACCCTGAAAGGAGTTCAGGGTGGAGATCAGAAATGAGGCACTCTGTGCTCTGGGGAAAACTGGCTGAACAGGCTTTTGGACAGACATTTTCAGGAGGAGATTTTACAAGCCCAAATTCTTGAGTCTTCTCATAAGAGAGAAGATAAGAGAGTGGTGATATTTACATGCTATTCCCTACACATGATATGTGTATTTTAATAAGCTTTTTGAGGATTCATATACAAAATAATTTATCATGATCCTTCTGGAAGCTAGTCCTTTCTATACAATTTTCTGAATAACCTGCAATATTTATCCCATAATAGACACAGATGCAGAGAAAATAAACCACTCAAGTGGTGGTGGGACAAACACAAAAGAGTAAAAGGACAAACAGCCTCTGATCTTGGATAAGATTCATTTAGTTGTGCTATGCTCATTAATGATGAACCTTTAAGTAGCTCCTAATCCAAATCTGTTTTGAGTCTGATCATTTTTCCTCCCTTGCAGATCTTCTGGAATTTGATCTTTTGTTCACTTTTGGCAAAGTGCAGCCAGATTTTTCTCTCAGATTCTGACTTTGGATAGGACACTGACATAGCTCAGCCCTTTTCTGGTTGTTGACCTTATTTACAACATCATTTTTTTTTTTCCGATTTATGGTGGGAAAAAAGATAATTTGATTACTTTTACAAGCACAGATCAGTATTGCCTTTAGTATCATTTTTTAATATAAGAGGAAGCTGTACAGATGAATTCAGGAACTAGAAATTTGCCTTAGAAATAGAAAATTCTAATGGGATTGATTATCTTTGCCATCTTCCAACACCTGGCTCCATCCCTGAAATTTCTAGTTTTTAAAAGGATTGTACAGCTTTGTAGGCAAGTTTATGAGCTATTTGTACAAACTGTTGGCCTTACCCCTGACACTGCCATTAAAATATCCTTTCTCAGATATACATATATTGTTTAGATATGTTTGGACTACTCAATTCCTACAGAAGAGTTGGGATGTAAAGTGGAGGAGGGATAAGATTAGAACTTGGAGAGGGGAAGCTAGCAGACAGGGAGAGGGATGTTATGAATTGTAATAAACAAAAGTAGTCAAATCATAACCAGCTAGATCTTAGAGAGGACAACGGGGATCTGGAGAAGTAATATTGATAGTATGCCATGAGTTGGATTCCAGCATGAACTGGTCTACCACTGTCAAATTCCCCAGATTTCCTGGGTTCTCAGCTTGTCACACAGTCCTAGAGCTCTCTCTGAAATTTGGGGTGAGTTAATTCACCATGCTTCCTATCCCTGCCATCCTGGATTGCCACATAAAATGCAAGTCCCTGTGAAAATCCACCCTTTCTTTTCCTTTTACCCTTGCACTGCTCTGCTACTCCCTTCCTGTCTTTTGACCCAAACCCCTACTTCTCTTCTGTGCCCTCTGGAACCCTTGCCTTAAGTTCCAGGTTTGTACTTTAGGCTCCTCATTTTCCTATACCCTACCAGCCTTAGAATCCTTTCTCCTCAATACCCCTCTACTTTTTATCCTCTATCTTTGGGTAAAATTTTATGTATTTGATGCTCTGGCTATCCAGGTAGATAACTTTCTATTTTTTCCCCTCTACCATCTACTTTCCCACTTCCTGCTTTTATTTTCTAACAACCTCTGAATTCTTTGGCATGTGACTCTCAGCTCTGATTAATTATGTAATTATTGAAGTATAGTTGATTTACAATATAGTGTTAGTTTCAGGTGTACAGCAAAGTAATTCAGTTTTATATATATATATATATATATATAATATATATGTATGTTTTCCAGATTATTTTCCATTATAGTTTATTACAAGATATTGAATATAGTTCCCTGTGCTATACAGCACTATTTACAATAGCCAAGACATAGAAACAACCCAAGTGCCCATCAACAGATGACTGGTTTAAGAAGATATGGTATATATATGTATATATATAATGGACTATTACTCAGCCATAAAAAGAATGAAATATTACTATTTGCAGCAACATGGATGGACCTAGAGAATATTATACTAAGTGAAGTAAGTCAGACAGAGAAAGATAAATGTCATTTGATATCACTTATATGTGGAATCTAAGAAATAATACAAATGAATCTATATGCAAAACAGAAACAGACTCACAGACATAGAAAACAAACTTATGGTTACCAAAGGGGAAAGGAAGGGGGAGGGATAAATTAGGAGTATAGGATTAACAGATACACACTACTACACATAAAATAGATAAGCATCAAGTTTTTGTTTAAACTAATCCTGCCCTAATTGAGGGCAACCACAGTGTTCATACAGATAACACATCCAACCTGATGGCCAATTGGTTGCTTAACCATGTCACCTCCAATGACCTCCATCTGCAAGCTCCTTCAAGCATCATCCTTATGGCCAGTTACCATGACCTACAGCTTTACTTCTGAAATCTTAACACTCAAATATCCTATAACTTCTTAGACTCCCACTTTTCTCACTTCCTTGCTTCCACTGCATGTGCTATTGAATTTGCTTGAGCTGTAAACCTTCTGATTTCTTTGTCATCCTCTTCTTATCTATTCCATTCCTTACTTAGACATTATCTCACCAAAACTCTCAACTCCTTGGCACCTTGATCCTGGGTCAATCCAACTGTTTTCTCATTTTCTGCACTCAGACCGCTGATCACTTATAGAGAAAATCATGCAACCAAATAGTGTGGTGTCAATACAGATCCATTGTTCCTAACTCAACTGGGTCCTCAATAGTCTGACAAAAAAGTCCCTAGTCACTCATCCATTCCTCAGAACGGCTCCTTCATAATCCTCAGAACTTTCCTAAAGCCTCTATGGTTTAAACTTCTTTTCATTCTAAGCAGAAGAAATTGCCTTCTACTCCAAAGAGAATATAACATCTGACAGATGGGAAATCCCTCAATATTATGCATATAACATTGGGTTATACTGTGATACTACAGTATTTCTTTTATGGATAAAATTGCTCCATTATATGCTACTCAGAATTGGCCATGAGGAGGTCTTTCGGTTGGCTCCTTTGTACCCTTGATAGGTTCCCCAATCTTTTTTTTTTTTTAAACATTTCCTTGCTTTTATTGGAGAATGATATTAGAATGTCTTTACATTTTGAATGAAGAGGCTTTTCTTTAAAAATTTATTTTATTCTTGGCTGTGTTGGGTCTTCGTTGAGATGTGTGGACTTCTCACTGAGGGTGGCTTCTCTTGTTGCAGAGCACGGGCTCTAGAGCGCAGGCTCAGTAGTTGTGGCGCACGGGCTTAGTTGCTCCGCGGCATGTGGGATCTTCCCGGACCAGGGCTCGAACCCGTGTCCCCTGCATTGGCAGGCGGATTCTTAACCACTGTGCCACCAGGGAAGTCCTTTTTTTTTTTGGCTGTGCTGGGCCTTCATTGCGGCGTGCGGGCTTCTCTCTAGTTGCGGTGCGCGGGCTCCAGAGCACGCGGGCTCAGTAGTTGTGGTGCGTAGGCTTAGTTGCCCCACAGCATGTGGGATCTTAGTTCCCCAACCAGGGATTGAACCCGTGTCCCCTGCATTGGAAGGTGGATTCTTAACCACTGGACCATCAGGGAAGCCCCTGAACAGGCATTTGATAAGATGTTTCAGTGTGAAAAGGAAGCTGGGATTGATAATTGATAATTGACAAAAAAACATGTCCCTTGACAAATGATCTGTTTGTCAGGGAAACAGACTACCATGGGACACTTTAAGATAACTGTACTCTCCCAAATGAAAACTTATGTGAAAGGAGGACTATAGGACACAAATAAAAGGCAAATAAAACTACCAAGGCTTTGAGGAAAGAAGTCACACCTCATGGTTTCTATTTCTACAGAGCCTCAGAATGTGCCTTGAATTAATAAGTTCTTGGTAGATATTCGCTGATCGATCTAAGAGGACCATGAATCTAAATATTGTCTTGATGCATATAGAAAACAAGAAAAGGTAAATGTCAAGGATTTATAAACTGTCTTAAATTTCCATGTTCCTGTACTCTCTTCTATTTTTTTTATTATGTAGTCTGTATGCTGTAAAGATCAAATCTGGTTCATAAGTCATATGAAAAGTTTATACTCATGAGTCATATGAAAAGTCATACTAAATTTTTTACATTGATTGATTGTAAACTGATTATTTGTGAAATGTGAGAATAGCTTTTGGTTTGAGGGTCATAATCATCATAATTATTTCTTTTCTCCTATAGCTTTAAAACCCCAAAATGTTCCCAAACTCCTATACACAACTTTGCCACATTTAAGTGATTCTTTACACTTCTTTGGAATAAAATTTGCTCTCTTCTGAATGTAAAAAGCATTGGGATAGCATCCAAGGGCTGTGAAGAAGATATTTCTAAGCATGACATCAATCTTTCAGCATTTGCAGACCACTTAATGGATACTTAGCAAGCAAAAAATATTGCCAATTTTAGATACATTAAAATGCTTATCACAGTTAAAATACAAAGATAAAATATAATAAAACATAATACAATTATAACTGCAATAATAGCGATACTATAATAGGTGATACTGTTTATTTCTGACTCAATGATAAATAGGCTCTAATACATTTCATTTCTTAGTATTAAATCTAAACTTTCAATTATATCTATTAAGATTTACAACAAGCATTCAGAGGCTCTCTTAGATAGTTCTGAATACTGAGATCCAGCCTCCTGTGCTTCATCAGATATTAAGTCAACATATCATGCTCAAAGCTAAAAGGTTAAATGATTCAACTCACTCAGCTATTAGGAAGTCAAGGGTAAATTACTTTCTAATTTACTCTTTGATGGTACTTTACTCTGAAATAATTTCTTTATGATCTAATGCAGCATATGGATGTGGTTTTTAAATATGCCCAGTGATATACCATCAATATATTTCTCAGGTGATACAGAGATAAAGAAAGCAGATAGGAGACAAAATCATCAAGTTTTGGGAAAAAGTCGATCTATAAGTGATCAGGTCTTTCTCATGATTTTCTTTTGGTCTTATTAAGGGATCCTATTATCTTCATCTCAGAAAAGTCTTTTTCTGGCAATGAGTCATTTATCTGGCTATGCTAGATACTGAATATATCGTTAAGATATGCTGCGTGAGGAAGTCACCTGAAATCATAGAAATGGCAATACTGGTCTTGGGAAGAAATGTTTCCTCTCCTTCATTTCAAAAGTACTTTTCGGGCTTCCCTGGTGGCGCAGTGGTTGAGAATCTGCCTGCTAATGCAGGGAACACGGGTTCGAGCCCTGGTCTGGGAAGATCCCACATGCCGCGGAGCAACTGGGCCCGTGAGCCACAACTACTGAGCCTGCGCGTCTGGAGCTTGTGCTCCACAACGAGAGAGGCCGCGATAGTGAGAGGCCCGCGCACCGCGATGAAGAGTGGCCCCCGCTTGCCACAACTGGAGAAAGCCCTCGCACAGAAACGAAGACCCAACACAGCCAAAAATAAATAAATAAATTAATTAATTAAAAAAAAAACAACAAAAAACATCGTAAATTAAAAGTACTTTTCCTTTCAACAACGAGTATACTGCAGAAGAGAAAGCCAGGGTTTTATATTTGCTGCACATATCTTTAGACAGTACACTTAGTGTTCATAATCTTATTATATTCCCAATGCTCAATATTGTTATTATTATTGATGTTGAACCATAGTCAATATTAATTAGATTGGCTGGTCAACTGGTCTCTGGCCCAAAGCAGTTTAAGTATTGGCATTAAAGTGCAACCTCTGATATTTGCTTATTAATACCATTGCCTGGGGCACAATAACTGGCGCGTATTCATTTCTAATCCCAGTGGAATACTGTCTGAGGCTACAATGTTTTTCAAAAGAATAATAAACAGTAACGAAAGAAATATCTCTTCTCTTTTAGCACACACTTTCAGTGAACAAAATGTCCCACATGTATATCAACCATACATCTGCTAACAACTGATTATACTACCCACATCTGAGCTTTCACGTAACTGCAAAGAAAACTATGAGCTAGCAAACTCAGACAATAATAGTTTTTCTCCAACATTGTCTGCCATTCATGTTATGTGATATTCAATAAAGTCATTTGGTAAAGTAATTTCCAATAACTTGTCCTGCTTTCTTTCCAAGCAACATATAAGTTCTTAACTTTGCAACTAGTTTTATAAACTCCTCAGCAACTGTGTGATTTGTCATTTTTTGCAAATGCCATGAAATGTGGATGTGTCACGTTGCTATTCGACGAGGTTCCATGATAGACCATGCACTAGGGACTAGGGACAAAATGAGTTGCAGTTGTCCTACAAAACAGAATTTAGATTATTCATCAAAAATCAATTAAATTTTCCGGAAACGTTAATAAACATTATAAAAAATTAAGATGTACATGTTATAAGAGAGCGGTAGTATATGTAATAGTTATATACATTGTTTTTTTTAAAAAAAATCAGCCTGTGATGGTTATAATTCTAGTTTTGTGTGAACTTTTATCAAATTATTCAACTGTATGAATCCTCAGTTACTCTACTTGGTAAAATGGAGTTAATGCTGGTACGTGTCTTGCATGGTTATTGTAATGAAAACAAAATGCTCTTAACACTGTGATTATCACATAGTTGCCATACAATAATTGGTGGTCACATTTGGGAACTAGAGGAGAAATATTTGAAGGACACAGAGAGTTTTGTACAAGGATAGAAGCATTGTTTACAATCTCTAAATATTAGATATAAGGTAAATGTTCTTGAATAAGTAATTGATTAAAATTATAATCCAAAGAATAGAATACTATCAGCTCTTAAAACAATGCTATTGACTTATGTGTTGATACAGAAAACGCCCAAGATGTAGTACAAGACAAAAGAAATGTATAAAACTCTATGTATGGTATAATCCCAGTAAAATAATCTATTAGCTGTATATATGCAGAAAAATACCTTTAAAACCCATTCACCAAGATATTAACATTGTTCTTTTTACTTTTTGTATTAACTGCATTTTTATAATGAACATATGTTAATTTATAATCAGAAAAACACTGTATTTTAAACATGTAATTTTTATCTGTTCACATCTCTTTATTTTTCTCTTGCAACTCTCTCCAAAACTCATGTGTCTGATACAATTTTTTAAAATTTGCCAGTCTCGTATTTTGTGGCCTTCTCTATTTAGAAGTCATGAAAAAGGAAGAACTTCATATCAGTCTGAAATCTTTTTAAAAATCACTCCTATTTAGTTCAACTATCAAGTTTTTAGAGTAAAAAATTAAGTGAAACTATCGCTATCCACATTGGACCATAGAGAACTTACAAAAAATAATATTTCTTCAAAGATCAAAGAGCAAAATTTACTTTTCACTTAAGAGACTACTAATTTTGCAAATAATTTTTAGAGTGTATAAACTATACAAGCATACAAAACCAGATAAAACAAAACAAAACAATCTTAGGTCGGTCTGTCTATAAATTAGTGCTTTGTAATCCCTCCTGTAGAGATGTAGAAATATCAGTTAATAGTTGTTGAAAATTTATTACCTGTGAGGCACTAAGTTCAATATATGAATTATACACCTTAATTCTGTTAACTGTCTAAAGATACAGAGGTAATTTAACCATCATATCATAGGTGAGGATGTATAGCTTCATGTGGTTGAATAACTGTCCAGGGTTCCTCAAACAGCAAGTTGTAGGGTTGAGGTCTGAGCCCTACTAATCTGCTTTCACCATTTATTACTGAATTTTAAGATATGTTCGTGTTATTAAAAAGATCAACTGACTACTCAAGTGTTTGCAATGATTTCATTACTTTTCCTTTTCTTAGTTTTACTTCATCCTGTACTCTTCTTCTAGCTACTTTCATGGCTATTTAAGTAAAGCATCGCAAGAATGAAGATTGTATTTAAAGCAAAGGATTGGGTTTCTAGATTTGGGAAAAGTTTCTTAAGAGTTCTACTTCTTCAGTGCTATTCTTTGGGGGTAAAATGGCATTTAAAGTTTTTGACTATGACCCACAATAAGATATACATTTTATATCATTACCCAGCATATGCACATACACACACCCCTGACACACACCACACACACAAATGGCCCATACTGTCCATGAATGTGCAAGGATACTAATAAAAAGAAAAATGCTCTGAACCAAACAGAATTATATGCTTTTTTTGCATATCTGCTTTTGATTTTTAGAATAAGACTCTGCAAATAGAGCTTCGCTCAGGGTGATTATATTTCACAAAATTTTTAAGAGAGCTTATAGGGACTGATATGTCCTTCATACATTTTAGCACAAATTCTATTACAGTATCTCAAAACACATTACGAAGTATTTTCTCACGTCAAAAGCGAACGTGTCCAAATCACTAAAAACAGAAAATAACAAAACAAAATTGACTAAGCATAAATGACCAGCAAAAGTATCTAGCAGAGTGTTGATAAGGCCCCAAACTGTCACCCCTCCCCATTCACAAGTCCAGGGATAATTTTCAGCTCTTCTGAGAAGATACTGAAGATATTCTCCCATATTATGTATCTTCTACACTTTAATTCATCTTCCTCTATTATGTGAACGATGGTTCTGCTGTGGAATGCACACCTACACATAACAAATATACTGCAACATGCAGCTGAAACCAGAGAAGGACACATTCTATTTGGGGCACAAAAACTGACACTTTGCTCATTTTCAGAAACGGCTTATAAATGTTTGTTAGGAAAAGAATAGTAGATATGTAAGTTCTTGAAACCTTTTTTTTTTTTTGCTTAATTTCCTTGAATGATGTTGAGTATTTAAATGAAGAGGGAAAGAATTCCCACCCCAAGTAAACTATTAAAGCTTGTAGAAAAAAATGTTACAAAAACTGTAACATAAAAAACAAAAGACTTTCATATTTCTTCCAACATCAAGTGATGCAAATGATAGAGAGGAAGAACACAGTGTATTACAGGGAATTTGGGGATTTTGTAGGGAGGCAGGAGGGAAATACAAACAATTGATAAATGGCATCATTTGCCTTTGCTCCATTTCATGTTGGGACTTAGGCAAATCTCTAATGACTTGGAGGCTTCTTCAGGTGAGAAATGGAGACTATAATAACCTCTTCGTAAGACTATGGTGATACTCAAAAATAATTATTGTAATTTACTGACATGTTTTAGGCAATTAGTAAATTTTAGATCACCTCCCCTTTCCTAATTCCTCTCCATACATTAGAGAAATGGTTTACTTGTTTGGGAACAGGAGAGAAAATTTCTGTGTTATAAGGTAAAGGAGAAAGATGACTTCTTTTGGTTTCTGTGCTATCTGCAAAGTAATAGGAAATCTTTTCTCAATCTTGATTTCTTCAGGGGATTTGTGGGAGGGACTCCCAGAGGACTCAGGGAATGCATGTGTGGAAGCTGGGATTCCCTGCAGTATCCCCAGGTTACGAAACAACCACATACCTCCTCTGAAGGTCAAGAAGCAGTAGAATGAGAGGTAAGCTGTCTTGATAGAGCTTTTTCCTCAGAGATGGGAATTTGAAACAAATGCCTGATTTCTTCTTTTGGTTAAAGAATTATGATTAAGCTCAACAATGATCCAAAACAAAGGTGTGCATGTGTGTGTGTGTGTGTGTGTGTGTGTGTGTGTATTTGGGGGAGTGTAATACCACCACACCCGAAGTCTGCACAACTTTACTGGTTAGTGTTAGCAGCCATTTCAAACATAAATAGGGAAGAAGAAGGAAAGGGAAAAATAAGTTGGAAAATGAGGAAAATCAAACCACCTTTTCAAGTACTATCTGTACAGTTCTCGATAGCTGAATTTTGGGAAATAGTCATTCATGGTATGTTCTACTCATTTTTTTTTTCATTTTTCTTCATACAGGTGTTTGGTAGGCAACTGAAGCAACACAAAATTTAAAATGGAAAAGGAGCAAAGTATAGCAGTTTGTAGTGACATTTTCGAACAGAAGGTATTTAGGAACTCATGGAAAGAAAATAACGCTAGCAGCTCATATTTATTAATGATTTCATGTAAGTTAGGCACTGGGCCTTGTATTAATATATGTCATCTCATATAATTCTCAAATCAACACAATGAGGTCGGTACTATTATTGACTCAGTTTTACAAGCAAGGATAACCACTCTGATGTACTGATTCCCTGAATAGAGTCAGAGTACAAAAAGATTAAATTTTGAAGAACTTCTAAAATAGTGAGTCTAGAAATGGCCAGAGAGTAACACGCGACAGGTTGTATTACCAAGGAAGAAAAAAGACAAAGTTCCAAGGGCTTCCTCTGACACTGCACAAGAGACAGCTTCAGAATGAGTCAGAAAGACAATGAACACCTGTTCTATCCTCGCACTAAGTTTGAAAACTTGTATATGTAGTTCAATTAAAATTGTATAGAAGAAAAAATATTTAGTGCATTACCCCTAAGGGAAAAAAGAATGATTTCTGTATCCTCTAAGGAGGAATATTTAAAGGCAGGTTGAATATTAATAATTGTAGCAACAATTGAAGTATCTGAAAATTTCAGGCTCATTACTTGCAGTGAATCTACAGCATGTTTTAATGTCCAAGAACCAGGACATCTGCATTTCTGCCTTTTCAAGAGGTACTTTCACAAAAGAATAGAAGGCTATTAAGTTTTTCAAGGCATGGAGACTCAGAAATTGTGTTACTGAGCCATTCAAGATGGATGGTGGGGAGGACATATAATTAATGGTGTCTTGGCACCATTTATAATTAATGGTGTCTTGGCACAGTCTTCTAATGAGACATTGCATTCACACCAGGTTTCATTCTTCTTCTTTCTTATTTAATACAAGTGCTGTAACCAGGTGGATACAGGTGAAGTCTTGTAATATTTTACAAATTTACACAACAAGAATTTCTCTCACAGCAGAGAAAATAAAATTCTATTTTTTCACTTCTTTTTCAAATAAAAATGATTTTTCAAATCAAAGAAATTAGCCTTCCAACAAACATACTGATTGAGATTCTCACCACCTCTTCCAACCCTCAGTGTGGTATTACTGAGGAGGGCCTGATTTTTTTCTTCCAATTGATATCTAATTTACTCATAAGATTTGATTCCAGCCAAAGCTAAGCCCTATCAGTATGATTTTCATAAATACATAATAACAAAGGCTTAATTATTTAACTAAAAGTTCAAAAATTCTAACCAATTATTAACAGATAATTAATCAATAAATTTCTCTGAAAACTTTTAACTATGTAGTATCTATATTTGCCTGACTTGTAATAAAAAGTATACAAGTAATATAATATATTTTTTATTATTAAAATTGAAACAATTCAAGAATACATGGAATAAACAGTTAATGCCCAATTTAATTTTTCCACTTTTTCAACCCACTTTCTTCCCCAATAGATAATCATCTTTGTCTCAGTTTAGCATATATCCTTCTAGAATTTTTTCATTAACTTTATACTGGTATGTGTCCAGATATATTGATATATACATACATATGCTAGATAATTGAGCCCATTATTCTGAGACTTGCTTTTTACACTGAATAATTTGACTTTGATACTCTATTCTGTCATTATATATTCACCAAATTATTTTCAATGGTTGCTTAGTATTAATTAGTAAGAATATGCCATTATGTATTTTGGTCTTCCCATATTAATTTGATTGTTTTTGATCCTTTGTCATTCTAAATTTGCAATAAACATTTTTGGGCTGGTTTCCTGGTGGTGTGTACAAATGGTTTTGATGCATAAACTACTAGAAGTAGAATTACTGGGTCAAATGATATATATTCTTTAAATTTTATAAATGCCAACATCATGATGTCCAGAAAGGCTCACCTCATTTCCACCTAGAATTAATTTTCCACCAACCCTTGATAACAATGGATGTTATGAACCATTTAAAATTATGTTAATTAAAAAATATCCCATGAAACCACAAAACTGCATTTTCCTGTTTATTAAATATTTAGTAAGGTTGGGCATTATTTCCTTTTTTTGTGGGTCATTTTTATTTCCTCTTTTATGAAACGACTATTCAGACTTTATTTGCCCCTTTTATTGTATTGTCTCTTTTTGTAACTAATTTGTAGACACTTTTCATTTTATAAAATTAAGCCCTTGTCTAATATAATTTTTGTAAATATAATCTCCCAAGTTTTCAAATTAAAAAAACATTTTACTTGTTTATAGTATTTGTTCTGTTATCCTGAAGTTTTTGATAATTATGTAGTTGAGTCTGTTACTTTTAAAATATATTGATTTAAATTTGTCTCAAGAAGTCCTTTACAATTATTAAAGAAAAAGTAGTTTCCAAAAAGAGAAATTATTAATTCTCAGGCTAAATAATAATCTGAAACTTCATAAAAACAGTTTTTTAATGAATTATTATTTAGGTTAATAAGCCTTGACCCTTAGATTTAAATTCCCTACTCAGTTATTTAATATTATACAGATGGTTGTTCATTTCCCTTTTAATAATCAATTTATGTTTCTCATTGTCTGTCTGGACATGCTCTAAGCCCTACAAGAAAATTAAAGAATGCAGAGATGGCATTGCCTCTGCTCCATAGAATTTATTTAGATCAAATAAGTACATTTATAATAGCAAATGACATGAGTTCAAGGCGTAGTTTGAAATTATGAACACATGTAAATATGTTCAATCTCCTAGTTGAAAGCAGAGGCAGAGAACATTTTGATTTCAGATGCCTCAAAGACTGATAACTCATTGCATGTAATTGATAATTTTCAATGTCTTACATCTACAGAAGAGTGTAAGGGGTGGCATAAATATTTTTCTGCTTGACTGAGTGAGCATTTTTCAAGCTTCAAAACTTCAGCAGTCCTCTCTGCTCTGAGAGCCTCTGCCCCACCAATATATTTCCCCCTTCCTTAAGTTAGCAATCAATTCAGCTTTGTCGTTTTTTGTTTAAGGTTTTGAAGACTGGTTTTCATCTTTTTGGCAGCTGAATACTCTGGAAGTTAACAACTTGTCTAACAGTTTTGGAAAGAATATATGTAGTCATATTCTTTACCTCGATAGTTTAATTTCTAGGAATTTGCCCAAATAGACGCTCTGCATAATCTTATACATTTTTGCAATTAATCCTCTTAACAATTCTACAGTAGAAATCCTATTTTTATTTTCATTTGTCATTTGATGAAAGCAAGACTAGGAAAATTTAGAACCTTTTCCATAGCTACATACCTAGTATACTCTGAGTATCTAGAGAATGACTCTTAAGCCAGAATTCTACTTCCTCTGCAAGAGAAAAAGATCCAAAATAAGGACAAAAATGTTTGATAAATACAGGTATTTAAAATGAAGTGTTTACATATATATATCCACCAACACCCAAATATCTAAGATAAGAAAAGAGCTAAGTAAACAGTCATTATAAGGACACATAAAATAATGAATATGTTAAAGTGTTCATGATTTGGCATTCAGCACAAAATCAAAACACACAACTATAATTATGCTATGTAAAATTGTGTATACATATGGATTAGAAATGAAAGAAAACAGACGAAAAGCTATGTGAATTTCTGGGGTGGTTGGTTTCTGAGTATAATACATTTTTATGAGTTTTTAAATATTGCTTTAATGTTTGTGTAATAACAAAAGTAACATAGGTGTAAATAGCAGTCTCTGCATTTGAGGTTTCTAAGCAATTATTCCATGCTCCATAAAAATTTCAATGTCCCAAAAGATTTCTGAGATTTCTAGGGGTTTTATAAACTGATTATTTAGTGCTCTGAATTTCTACACTGGAGATTTTCCAATTCCACTCATGTCTTATCTACCATAAATGCTTCTTTCCATCTGATTGCTTTGACCTGGATGTGGGATTAGGTCACTTAATTTCCCCTGAAACTTTCAAACAAGACATAGTTGGCAGGTATTTCTGAAGTTTTAGATGGAGAGGTGTTTTATCACAGCAAAGTAAACAAGTTAATGTTGAATACAGATTGCTACTTTCCTAAAATTCTTCTGGCTATCCTGCACATCACTTATTTTCTGCTCCTTGAAGATTTACTGATAAGTTCCCCTCACTTTATCATGTAAGACAGTTTTCCATCTTCAACCTCAACTCTGAACATAATGAATATGTGATATTGTGCATCCATAAAACCAAAGGGGCATATGCCAGATTTCACCCTTTAGCAATATAGAGATTTACTTTGAGGTAGATTATGACATTCCAAACATAAGAATGGAGAAGTCACTGTATTCGTTCTGGGGGGGTTTAAGTGACATTAATTTAAAGTTGCAAATTTTAAATTAACATCCGACTGTGCTTTGAGTACAAATGTGCTCGATGGCTTTTTTTTTTTTTAGAAATTCAATACTGCAAGTGTTTTTAAGTACCTATTATTTACCAGGCAGTATAGTAAGAAGGCTTAGTACAAACAAGACAGGTCTAATAAAAAGAAACTCTTCTGAATAACCTCTTGAACAGCAACAACAACTAAACAAAAATGAAATAAGGCTTTCACTATGGTAGAAGGAATTTAGATTAGAAGAAAGAAAATAGTGAGAGCTCTAAGCATTCAAATATGGTAGAGAGAGAGATTTGGGGATCTTTTCAGTGCATCTTTATGCATTGTAACAGATATCAAATGAGATTGTAACAGATAGCAAATGCTCTAAGTGTTCAAATATGGCAGAGAGAGAGATTTGGGGATCTTCTTTTCAATACATCTTTATGCATTGTAACAGATATCAAATGAGATTTAGGCATAGGATGAACTAGATTGATTTTGCATTTGTCTTCTGTACCTACTATACTATTATTTGAAGGTATAAAACATGTTTTCTATTGGTGTATCTTCTTTTATTATTTATCATCCTCTCATATTCAAGAAGCTTTTCAACTAGCCTAATAAAGTATTTTCAAATTACCTAATAAAATAGTTCCGCTAGAAGTCTGCATTGTGATCGGAAAGCAATAGGGAGAAAGCCTGATTTAGAGATAAGTGAGAGTATGCTATAAATTTTTTCCATTTTAAAACTGCCTATAGATTATGAGATCACTCTTACTTAGAGAAATTGCAGCAGACAGGCATAGTGATGCAAGTACCAAAGAAAAGAATCACAATGTCCAAGGGTATATGCTTTGCTTTATAAAATGAATCTATTTTTTCTTAAATACTATGTATAACTAACAAAATTGTCATGTCTTTCTTCTTATCGAAGAAAAGACATGATACATGTTTTTGTGAGACATTTTATAATTTAAAAAAATCACTTCTCAGTTTATGTATTTTGTGATTTTTTTTGATTCTCATATATTAGATTTCCTTAAAGTGAAAGCATACTGTATCTAACACAACATAAGTAATATAGCAACAGTGATTTCCAGTCTAGTAGCCTAGGTCAGATTTTGAAGTTCAACAGAAAGATATTTCAGGTGAGATCTTTGGCTTTACACATGACGAATATTTTTTTTAAATGAAATAAATTTTGTTATAATTTCATTTAAATTAAGGAAAAGAGCTTGGTCATCTCTGGAAGTTAAAAAAACAAAAACAAAAAACAACGACATACTCTAGCCAATAAGAATATTTCCATATGGAGTGGACTTTATGAAGTGCTACAAAAGCCAAAGGATTAATTTAAGCAAGGTGTGTTCTGTGTAGATGTTCAATCCTTACAATCTGCCTGTCTCTAGGCAAATCACTTAACCTCTCAGAGACTTCTTTCCTTATTTATAAACAAGAAATGTGATTTGAATTTCCTACTTTACACGCTTACTGAAGGTTGATGTGTATAAAGAAACCTTTAAACTCTTAAAAAAGTGTAAGAGAATTTGGGCCTTATAATATAATATAATTATTGTGTTGGATAAAGTACACGAGTCCTTAATTATCCTAATTTCAAAATGGCATTAGAGTTATTTTGGCCACTTATTGGTTTATCTGGTATCTGAACACACAGCCATTTATGTAATAAAAACTAATGCCTATATAACCAGCAAGACAGTATTGCCAAGAATATGGAACCAAATGGCCACAAAAGAATTAAAATCGAATCATAACTTTGAATGGTTCAAATGGTATGAATTGTTAAATATGCAAATGTATGTGAAGAGCTCTTATAATTCTCAAATTTTAAGTCATGATTGAACATTTTATGGCAAATAAAGAACAGAGGTTCTTAATGACTTAAATAGGTAAAAATGGCAAAATATACTTTTACTGGGGTAGAAACAATGAGATTACATATGAGAGGACTCTTCCTAAAGTAGATTTATTGCTGAGCAAGTATTAAAAATTTGTAATTCATCTTAAAGATTTCTTTATTTTATGAAAAGTTGCTATTTTCAGAAAAATTTCAAGGATGTATAGATAGCTTCCTTCACCCAGCTTGTCCCACTGTTAACATAACCATGGTGCCTTTGTCAAAACAAGGAAAGCTAGTACAATATTACCTAAACTACAGGCTTTTTTGGATTTCACCAGTTTTCCCACTAATGCCCTTTTTGTGTTTCAAGATCAGATCTAGGATGCCATACTGCATTAAGTCATAATATCTCTTTCATCTCCTCAGCTGTGTTTCTCAGTCTTTCCTTTCATGATCTTGAAACTTTTGAAGAGTACTGTGAGGCATTTTGTAGCATGTCCCTCAACTTGGCTTTATTTCATATTTTTCTCCAGACTAGAATACGGCTATGGGTTTGGGGGAAAAATATCACAGAAGTGAAATATCCTCATCACATCATACCAAGGTACTTGGTATCAACATGACTTACCTTGGAGATGATAACATTGATCACTCAATGAAGGTGGCCATGTTTTGCCACAGAAAAGTTACCTTTTTCCCCCATTTCCATACTCTCTGAGTAGTGAAGTTTAGCCCACACTCAAGGGGAGAGGAATTAAGCTTCAACACGGGAGGTGAGTGAATTGGAATTTTTGTGTAAGAAAGATTATTTTCTTCTCTGTCATTTATCTATTCAACCATTTATTTATATCAGTGTGGATCATTAACATATATTTTATCCTTTAGGTTATCATCTAATATGATTTTTATTTTCTTGCTTAAAGTGTTTCAGCTTTGGTCATTGGGAACTCTTTCTGGTTGCCTCCTGTATCATTCTGACATGCCTCAATAATTTTTTGCCTCTATTTCACTTTCTGCCACTATAAAGTGCTTCAGGTTCATCTTGCATTTTTCCAGCCCTAGCTCTAGAATCAGCCATTTTTCCTGAGGGCACTGGTTCCATTTTTATTGCAGAATGGTATTTAAACTAAAATCTGGGCATGAGGTGTGTTCATTGCTACTGTGGCATTACTGCTTCTAGGACCTTCAGTAGGTAGAGCTAGTAAATGCTATGTATATATACCCATGTATGCACACATATCTATATTTGTTTTTGTATCTATTTGTATGTAAATTAAAATAAAAATGACTTCATATTGATATCACTACCTCTATCACTGCAAGGTTAGTTTTAGCTATCTCCCTTTGTTTATGTGACAATGAGAAACCCAGCTTTCATTTTCAACATTTATTTACTTGTATGTTTCACCCCAGTATACATGCAAAGTGATTTCAGAATTCACCTGTACTCCTGTGAGAAAAAAAAAAAAAAGATCAAATAGAGTATGTCTATGTTTGGTTATTTTTCTCTATGGCATTATACTTTTCAATCTTTATCCTGCCAAAGTATTGTTTCTCAGAGTTACTCAGGGTAGATTTGTTTCTCCCATGGCCTTCAGTTATGGCTTATGTTTGTAATTTGGCTAGTTTCATTTGACACAGTCCCTACTCCATCTTGGAATATTCCAGCATCCCATTTGTTTCCCTATTTTTAATTAGCATACTATATAGCTCACTCTTTGTGTTGTGTGGTTCTATAGGTTTTGATGAGCACACAGTCACTTGTCAATCACCACAGTACCGTGCAGTACAGTTCCATCACCCCCAAAATGTCCTCACGCTATCACTTTGTAGTCAATCCTCCTGTATCTCTAAACGCTGGCCACCACTGATCTGCTTCCTATCTCTATGTTTTGCCTTTTCTAGAATTTCTTACATATGCAATCATACAATATTTAGTCATTTGGGTCTCCCCCCTTTCACTTACAAAATGAATTAAAGATTCATCCATGATAGTGCCTGAATCAATAATTCTTTCTTTTTTATAGGTTAGTAGTATTCCATTGTATAGGTATACTAAGTTTGTTCATTCAATCACCAGTTGAAATATATTTTAGTTATTTTGGCATTTTGACAATTATAAATAAAGTTGCTGTGAATATTTACATATAGGTTTTTGTGTAAAACTAAGTTTTAAATTCACTTGGGTAAATACCTAAGAGTGAGAATGCTGAATCATATTGTAAGTGCATGTTTAATTTTAAAAGAAACTGACAATGAGGTTTCCAAAGTGCAGTACCATTTTGAATTTCCTTCAACAATAAATTAAAATTTCTGTGATCATCAGCATTTCGTATTGTCAGATTTAAAAACAATGTATCCCTTTTAAAAGTTGTCTAGTGGTATCTCATCATGGTTTTAATTTGTAGCTTCCTAATGACTAATGATGTTAAACATCTTCCCATATGCTTATTGGTCTTTCATATATCTTCTTTGATAAATTTCAAGTATTTCACCAATTTTTAAATTTTTTTAAATTAATTTTTAAGAGTTCTTTATATATTTTTATCAATATGTGATTAACAAGTCTGAAGCTTATATTTTCATTCCTTTAACAGTGTCTTTCACAGAGCCATTTAAAAAAAATTTTTTTTTTTTTTTGCTTTTGATTCACTCATTGCAATAGAAAGGGTTGTGATCAGCTAATTCCTTTAGTGACAAAAGAGCACGTACATTGAAGCAAGTAAGAAAAAAACAAATTCCAATATATCACAGATTGAAGGTTTAGACCCTGTATATTTTCTTATTCATAATTTCTCATAAATAGCTGGTTCTATAGAATTTATTTTAAGTCAGAGGTATAGGATTTGACATTTTTTCTCATTAAAATTTTAAAGTTATATGCTCCTTTGGTGTCCTGAGATTGGCCTACAAAATCCATTAGGTAGCAGAATTATAGCATTATATCAATAGTTCTTTGGAAAAGAGTGGTGCAATATGGTAGCTACTAGCCACATAGGACTGTCCAGTACTTAAAATGTGGCCAGTGTGACTGAGGCTGTGGCTTTTAATTTTGATTAGTTACGTTTAAAATCTGATACTCAATTTAGTTACTGAAAAACTTTCAAGTATATATGGGACAACTTGGTTTTGTGAATCTTTTTTTTTCATATGTAAATTTTATGAAATCTAAATACATATCAAGTATATCCAGTATGAATTTAGTAACAAAATTGAGATGTACTATAAGTACACACTGGGTTTTAAAGACTTAATATGAAAAAGAAGATGTTAAAAGGCCCATTAATATTTTTTACATTGATCACATGTTAAAATGACTGTATTTTGAATATATAAAATATATTTTAAAATATATTTAATATTTAATATATTTAATATATTATTAAATATATTTTAAATAAATAAAATATATTATTAAAACCCATGTTACTAGCTTCTTTTAACTTTTTTAAATGTGGCCCCAAGAAAGATGAAATTGCATATGTGTCTCACATTATGTTTTCTTTAGACAGCACTGCTTTAGAACCACATATTACGTATTAAAATATTTCATGTCAGAAGGCATTCAGTGTTCTGAAATGGCATGCTAATAACCTGACCACAGCTAACTCCAACTCCCACAATATAATCAGGCACCCTTGTTCTCCTGCCTTCCTGAAGAAGGATCAAGGGTCACTAAGTTCCAAGTCACCTTTGATGGATTTTATATCCTCAGGGGCTCCAGCAAGGAAGGGCTTGGAAGAATGGAGAGTAAGGCTCAAGATGGATATTGTATTGTAGGTCTGACAGTATCTCCTGATGCCCTAAACACGCCGTAAAGTGGGCAACACTTCTGATTACTGAAGGGTTCCAGCTCATGGCTTACTTTCTTCTGAGGAAAAAGGGGTTGGGCTGCCTCCTTTCCTTCCCACTGCCACAAGTTAGTACTTTCTCTTAGTACTTCTTAACTCAAAAACAAAGCATAGAACCCCAGTCTTTCACCTTTCTCCTTACTTTTCAGCAGTGTGAAATTAATAATAAGAGGTTTCCTTACTTAGCAAAGATGATTTTCCTTCTTTTTATTTAGCTTATTAATGAAATTGTGTGTGTACATATACGCACATATATATGTGTATGCATGCATACACACACACACACAAACACCACAAGTATGAAAGACTTAGTGATATAGGTATTATCTTACCAAAACTGAAACTAGTTTTCAAAAAGATAACTAATATAGAGAGAAGTTGCCCTGACTTTGAAGTGATATTACACATTATATTTTTTAAAAGATATTTCAAGAAATTTTAATATCTTAGCATAAAATTTCACAGGTACAATATTTAAAGTTTTTTTTAGAAAAATAAAGAATAGTATAGAAATCTTAAGGATGTTAAGTATAATATTTAAAAAAATACAACTAAATGTCATGGGTATATTATTCTACCTACCATGACATACTATATTAAGTTTTAACTTTGATACAATGTTAAACCTAAATTCACAGAACATCTCTTCATATAAGATAAATTTCTAAAACTATTCTTTACTTTGGATGAATTTTAGCTTGTAATCTTCTTAAACAATCAAAGTTACCTATAAGTTCTAACTGAACACATTTCTCTCAAAATCCAGCCAGCTTGGGAAAGTAAGTATATACTTACAATTTAGAGAACATATCATGGGAAGCACATAGACAGTTGTTAAGCTACTCCACTGTATGATAAAATTCTTGAATTATTACATTATAAACCTGTTAGGATAGAGAGAGAAAAAAAAGTATGTTAGTTAAATGTGCTGGGTGTAATATATATGAAGCTAAATAACCAAAAGAAAACAAAAAGAAATAATATATCTTATAAACATAGATCTTTATGTATTATTGTGTCCTTTTCTTATATTAATTTATGAATACTTTTAATTTTGGGGAAAATGTTATTGGATTACATAAGTCATTTCAAAATACAGGCAGACCTCAGAGAAATTGCAGGTTAGGTTCCAGACCACTGCAATAAAGTGGATGTTGCAATAGAGCGAATCACACAAATTTTTTGGTATATCAGGGCATACAAAAGTTATGTTTACACTATACTGTAGCCTATTGTGTAATAACATTACATCTAAAAAACAATGTACATGCCTTAATTTAAAATACTTCATTGCTAAAAAATGCTAACCATTATCTGAGCCTTCGAGTCAATATTTTTGCTATAGTAACATCAAAGATCACTGATGACAGACCATCCTAACAAGTATAATAATAATGAAAAAGTTTGAAATATTGGGAGAATTACCAAAATGTGACACAGACAAATGAAGGGAGCAAATACTGTTGGAAAAAAACAGCGCTGACAGACTTGCTTGATGCAGGGTTGCTACAAACGTTCAATTTGTAAAAAAACTCAGTATTTGCAAAGCACAATAAAGTGAAGCACAATAAAATGAGCTATGCCTGTACAATAAAAGAGATATTATTAAAAAGAATAAATGGTGTTTTTAAAACTCTAAGGAAATGAGTATATCTTGTTAACTAAATATATTTCATGGTCTCTATTTTTCATGTTTTCCACTTAAAGAATAAGTTGTGTCTATAGCACAAAAAAACAAAAACCAAAATAAAACTTTACTAAATCATCTGGATGTTTATTATTATCTGGATGCTTAACAGAATAAAGACCATGTTGATGTATGCCAGCTCCTATGGTCTGAATGTCTGTATCCTTCCTCTCCCCCTCTAAATTCATATGTTGAAATCTTAATGCTCAAGGTAGTGGTATTGGGAGGTGATTAGGTCATGAGGGTAAAGCTCTTACGAATGGGATTAGTGCCTTTATAAAGGAGAATCCAGAGAGCTCCCTTGCCCTTCCACCATGTGAGAACACAGTGAAAAGACAGCATCTATGAACCAGGAAGCTCTCACCAAACACCCAATCTGCCAGCCTCCAGAACTGTGAGAAATAAATATCCATTGCTGATAAGCTACCCAGGCTGTGTTACTTCGTTATAGCAGCTCAAATGGACTAAGACACTTGCCCACATACATGATTGGGTATAAATGGAGCAAGTGCTTTCAAACCTAATTGAATTACTTATTCAGTAATGAATGAAGATTAGATCTAATACAAAGTGGGAAACCGACCCACTGACATTCATCACCCCAATCAAGGGCAAATATCTTCAAACTATGGAATAATTTAAAGTAAAATAAAAAGTGGATTTATTTTTCTCTTTAAGATAGTGCCTCCTAAAACTGTTATGGGAATTTATTACCTGTCAATTTTTTTTTTTTTTTTTTTTTTGCTGTAAAACATACCCAAAGAAGCCTCTCATACTTATAGGTTACTAAAAATGGTGGTTAGGTATCTTGTACTCAGTACACACACACACACACACACACACACACACACACACACACACACACACACACACACACCATATCTCTTGTTCCCACTGTATACCCCCCAAACACCTAACTTTTTTTTTTTCTTCCTGAATTCAGTAGATTTTAAAGCAAAATTCAGCCAGATTTCTTTCTGGATTTACACATAGCCTAGGCTTGTGCTTAATAGAAAAAGAGTTTAATTTTTTCCTTAATTTAGCACATTTCTCCCTTTATTTACACTTCAATATTGGATGCAAACATAGTTAAACAAAATGTGGAGGATAGATGTGGCATTTCTGCTTATTTTTAACATCAAATCTTACCAAATTATTATCTTTTCAAAGGTATGAGAAAGGAGATGAAAAACTTGTCTATATTTTGTAATAGCAGTTGAATGATCTTTTTGGGTGTGTGTAATTCTCATTTAATCATCACAACAATAGTGTAAGGTGGGTTTTATTTTCCTCATCTTATAGGGTTCAGATAATTCAAACAACTTGTCCACATTAAGGAGCTGGAGGGCATTATAGCTGGGAGTCAAATACAGCCCTAAATTCAACTTGTCTACTCAAAAGAGTCTTCCTTGCACATGGCTCCCTAAATACTGTTTATAATTCTGCCTTGATATTTACTTTCAGTACTATTTGAGTCCCCAGTTTGAAACAAAAATTGAGATTTTTTTAAGGTAGATTAAGCTTCTCTGTTGAAACTGTACATATCTTGTGCTTAGAGTTGTTAAATGAGTAGAACCACAAATAAAATCATTGCATATAACATATGTAATGTTTTGGTTATAAATCTTGACATAAAGGAGCAATATATCGAATAAATTAAGAAAAATAGAGAAGGGGGATTTACACCTATGTCAACTGGTTCCAGACTCTTATGATATTTGAGCATCTGTGAATTTTGTTTTATGGCTTTCTATCTCGGCATTAAATGCCATTCTTGCTCTGTTTTTACCACCCAATATATCATCTGATGCGCTTGAAATGAACTTGGCTGGAAAGTCAGAAAAATCAAACATTTAGAATCCTATCTAGATTGAGAGCAAGTAATGAAAGCCAACAAGTACATGCGTGCATGTGTGTATTTCCCAAATCATGGCTACGATTTAATAATGACTCAGCATGCTGAATAAATAACACTCAAGTTATGGAGTTACTCTTATACTGCTATTATTTTTTGTTGATAAAGTTTTATCTGAATAAAGTTATTATCTCTGTTCTTCTTGCATTACATGCAAGGAAACTATTATTCTCTTAAATTTCCTACATTTATGTCTAACCCAGTCAAACGATGACAATATATTTTTCTCTTTTGCATTCCTACATACTTGTGTTTTTCTTCCTAGAACAGTCAAGGCATCTGCCTGACTTGGGGTAGAGGTGGGGACAGACACTCAGTTTCTGTCATTTAAAGCATTATTTTGATGTACAGCTTAAAGTCAGGCAGTCTTGAGAAGGATTTCTAAATTCCTTTAGTTCTCTTTTACATTTAAAGTTTATTTGGATGTTTTGCTGAGATCCAGAGGCTTAGTGAGGATGAAACACTAAGATGAAACTTTAAGATGATTCACTGATTTGTACTTTTCATCTTGATGTTTGTTTGACAAAGTCTGCATGAAATTTTATACAGAGCAGTTTCAATCCTGTAGAAAGAGCATTAGGAAGAAAGCCTTCTTTGCCCCTTCTTATGAGAAATGCCAGAAGAGAGGGAGTAAAGAAGACCACAGCAGAAGGAGAAAGTGGCTACCACAGCTCTTGTTTTTTCCTCCCAGTTTTTTGAGTCCAAACCTCCCGGGGAAGAAGCTTTAGAAACTCCTAGTTAAGTTGAGGGAGTTCTAAGGGTTTTTGCTTATGGATTTGGGAAGAGACTGCTGTGCTGTGTAATCCCATGCCAACACTCGATGGTGACCCAGTAGAGTCATGAGAGTCCCAGGGCATGAACAGGCACAGTTTACAATCCCAAGTCTCCCTAGGCTATTGTGTGGCATGGACAATGAATTGAGAAAAGTTGGGCCTAAACGGGAGCAAAATGACAGCCACAGAGGTTTGTGAGGTTTTCAGCTTTAAGCAGGTGTCAGAAGTGGGAAGTAGCAATGTATGTAACAGCAGAGACTCTGATGGGCCTGGAAGCCAAGATCCAGGGCAGACCAAATAGCAGGGCCATCATGCAGGGATAGAGTTGCAAAAGAACTGACTGTGAGAGGCGTCGGCAGAGAGTGGCCACAACAACAGGATTGGGTGTCTCCCTGAGCAGAGACAGTCAGGGAAGGCAGGCCTCCTGGAGGAGGTCACATTTAAACTGAAGATAAGCAGAGGGGACACTAGGTCAAAGGGCCAGGGAAGAAACAAGCACAGCATATTCAAGTAGGGGGTAGGAAACAACAACGGTGTGCCTGTAGTGTAGTGACCCAGGGCCCAGTGGTAGGGGAGGGGTGGTGGGGCTGGGGGTTGATAGGTAGATGGTGACCAGGTGACACTAGGCCTCAGAGACCACTGTAAGGAGTTCAGACTTTGTTTGTGATACAATGGAGACAGGAGGGTTTTGACCAGGGGACTAGCACAATCTGATTAAAAATTTAAAAGATCACTTCAAATAGTCTGTGAATAGTAGAAAAAGCAAGTCCAGAAGCAGTAGCCTCCACAGGATATTGCAGTAGTTGAGTTGAGATATGATGGTGGTTGTAAATTTGGGGGCAGTGACAATGAAGAGAAGTATTTGGATTTCGGATATATTTGAGTAAAGTATAAAATCCTACTCATTAATTTCACCATTTCACAAACTCAAATGCATTTTGGAGCTACCATTATAGAGCAATTTTTTTTTTTTTTAGCAAAGGGTGAATAGAAAAATTAAAATTACTTAGATATATTATGTAGGGTACTTTAGTCAATTAGGGTAAAATTCACCAAAGGGGAAATAATATGGACACATACTTGTTTTATATAATATTTTAAAATAATTGTTGAGCCAATTGATTAAAGATATTATAAATGATTAAGAAAAGCACTATATGATTCTTATAAATGAAAGAATAGGAAAATAGCCAAATGGAGCATTACTTTTCTTATGAAGAAAAAATTTGAAAGGACTCTGAGTGATGCTCTTAGAAACATCTCAGTTATATTCAAAATTGAACTCCCTTAATAAGAGTAAGTTCCTTAATTTGATTCACAAGATGTGATTAAAGGACATTGAATTTTGAACAAATGAAGACAATTACTTTATGCAGTTTAGAGTAATAAATGAAATTTGCTGCCAGAAGAGGTCGTTGAGCCAATTCCTATGGTTGTACTTTAAATAGAATTTTTTGACTTCAGAATTACTAGACTGGGTCTTTAGGTCTTTTTTAATTCAACATACATTTTTCTAAATGCATTCTATGTAACAGCTGCTAGGTTCTATGGCTAAAAGGCTGACTAAAACACTCTCCTGCCCTTGAAGGGTTCATAGTCAAGAGGAGGAAGTGAAGAAAGAAATGAAGAAATTTGCACAAAATGTCTGGTTAGGGTCACAAATGTTCCAGCATTCAATTTCACTTGGCTGAAGCTTAATGGAAAATAGATTGTGTAAAGTGAATGTTGAGTGATAACTAGGCAGTGCAGCATAAGCAAAGATAAGGAGGACAGAGATAATACAGTTCACAGTTCAGGACTAAAAATTTTTATTCCAAAATAGAGATATATCATAAATATAATGTAGAATGTACACACGTTTAAAAATATTTATTTATTTAACCAAACATTTATTTATTTTTTTAATAGATTTTTATTGGAGTATAATTGCTTCACAATACTGTGTTAGTTTCTGTTGTACAACAAAGTGAATCAGCCATATGCATACATATATCCCCACCAAACATTTATTGAATACCTACTATGACAGGCGCTGTTCTGTTATTGGGATTGGAGAAGTTATTCCCACATATTTATGGTGATCTTATGCTGGTTAGTGAGAAAAGACATAGATTGTTTTAATGTGTGTATGGGGAACCTTTTTTCCAGTTTTTGAGAAATAACTGACATACATTACTGTATAAGTTTAAGGCATACGTCACGATGGTTTTATTTACATATATTGTGAAATGATTATCACAATAGGTTTAACTAACATCCATCATTTCATAAAGACACAATAAAAAGAAAAGAAAGAAGAAAAGAAAAAAGAAAAAAATTTCCCCTTGTGATGAGAACTTTTATGATATACTCTCTTAACAGCTTTCCTATATATCATACAGCAGTGTTAGCTATCATCATCATGTTGTACATTACATCCCTAGTACTATCTATCTTATAACTGGAAGTTTGTACCATATGACTAAGTTCCTCCAATTCTCCCTCCCCCTACCTTCCACTTCTGGTAACCACAAGTCTGACCTCTGTTTCTATGAAGTTTCTTTTTTTAGATCCCACATATAAGTGAGATCATATAGTATTTGTCTTTGTCTGGCATATTTCACTTAGCATAATGCCTTCAAGTTCCATCCATGTTGTTGAAAACGGTAAGATTTCTTGATTTTTTATGGTTTAATAATATTCCATTATATATCTTTATCTATATCTATATCTATACACACCACAACTTCTTTATTCATTCATCCATCAGTGAACACTTAGTTTGTTTCCATGTCTTCAATATTGTAAATAATGCTGCTCTCAATATGGAGATGCAGATATCTTTTCAAGTTGGCATTTTCATTTAATCCATTTCGAGTTAATTTTTTTGAGTGGTGTAATACAGGGGTCCAGTTTCATTATTTTACATGTGAATGTCCAATCATCCCAGCACCATTTATTGAAGACGCTGTCTTTTCTCCATTGAGTATTCTTGGATAGCTTGTCAAATATTAGTTGACCATACGTATATGCTTTGGTTTATTTCTGGGCTCTCAATACTGTTCCATTGATCTATGTGTCTATTTTTATGCCAGTACCATACTGTTTTGACAACTATAGCTTTATAGTATAGCTTGAAACCCAGAAGTGTGATGCCTCCTACTTTGTTCTTCTTTCTCAGGATTTCTTTGTTATTTGGGGTTCTTTGTGGTTTCACATAAATTTTAGAAGTGTTTTTTCTATTTCTGTAAGAAATGCCATTGAAATCTTGATAGAGACTGCATTGAACCTATAGATAGTTTCTGGTGGTATTGTCATTTAACAATATTATTTCTTCTAATCCATGAACACAGGATGCATTTCCACTTAGCTGTGTCTCCTTTGACTTCTTTCATTAACATCTTGTAGTAGAGATCTTTCACCTCCTTTTTTACATTTGTTTCTTAGTATTGTATTGATTTTGATGCTACTGTAAATGGAATCAATTTCCTTATTTTTTTCAGAAAATTTGTTGTTAGTGTATAGAAATGCATGTTAATTTTGTATCCTGCAACTTTACTGAATTCGTTGATTAGATCTAACAGTTTTTTGGTGTGGTCTTTAGAATTTTCTGTATATAAAATCGTGTTACCTGCAAATAGAGATAATTTTAGTTCTTTCTTTTCAATTCTGATGCCTTTTATATCTTTTTCTTGCCTGATTGCTCTAGCTAGGACTTCCAGTTCTATGATTAATAGAAGTGGTGAGAGTGGCCTTTTGTCTTTTTCCTGATCTTAGAGGAATATCTTTCAACCTTTCACCATTGAGTTTGATATCTGCTGTGGGCTTGTCATATATGGCTTTTATTACATTGAGTTATGTTCCTTCTATGTCTAATTTGTTAAGAGGTTTTTTCATGTAGGATGTTGACTTTTGTCAGATGCTTTTTTTGTGTGTCTATTGAGATGATCATAATTATTTTCCTTCATTCTGTTAATGTGGTGTATCACAGTGGTTAATTTGTATATGTTAAACAATCTTTGCATCCCAGGAATAAATCCCACTTGATCATAGTGAACAATTCTTTTAATGTACTGCTGAATTTTGTTTGCTAGTATTTTACTGAGAATTTTTGCATCTATATTCATCAGGGATATTGGCCTATAGTTTTCTTTTCTAGTAGTATCATTTTCTGGTTTGGGTATTAGGATAATGTTGGCCTCGTAAAATGACTCTGGGAGTGTTCCCCTCTCTCTGATCTTTGAGAAGAATTGTTTTTAATTATTCTTTAAATGTTTGGTAAAATTCAGTGAGGCCATCTGGTCTTGGACTTTTCTTCATTGGGAGATTTTTGATTACTGATTCTATCTCTTTACTAATAATTGGTCTATTCATATTTTCTATTTCTATGGGGAATTTTTTGTGGAATTCAACTTATGAATATTTTGCCTTCAGAAGCTGTAGAAAATAAATCATGAACATTTTGATTTAGACCAAGGACTAGTAAACTGTGCACTAAAGAGCCAGATAGTAAATATTTCAGGCATTACAGGCCAAGAGGTAAAGTCAAGGATGTTCTATAGCTACTCATCTATTATACAGTTCCTGTCACAACTCCTCAACTCTGCTGTTACCGTGTGAAAACAGACAAACAATACACAAACTCATGTCTGTGGCTGTATTCCCTCATTTGCGAAAGCTAGCAGCAGGTCAGATTCAGCCCATGACCATAGTTTGCCACCTTCTGGTTTAGACCATAATAAATCTTTTTTTGTTTGTTTTTTTAATTTCACTGAGACTGAGTCTAAAATGGTTTGATTTTTCCTATCTTTAAATTCAATAGATAAAGTTTAAGCACTCCATCTCCTCATTTCTCTAGCTCTGGGAGGGGTCTGGGATAATTAATACAATGAATGAGAAGCCCTGACTTGTGATGTGACAGACTTGGGAGAGGCAGGTCAGCTAGTAGCCCTGGGGCTTCTGATGGACAGGATGAGCATTGGGCTGAGCTCCAGTGATTGCTCCCAAGAAGCAAGTACACTTCTTGCTTGTTCAGATGATGTTTTGATTTCTGATCCTACTTGTTAAAACCTTCCCTGGAAGAGGGATCTAAAAATGGGAGATAGGAAGTAAAGTCATGATAAAGATTGTATGATATTTATATCCATCCTCAGTCACACTCATCCAGAGGGAGATTGATGTCTCGCTGGGACCAAAGATGGGAGACAGGCCAGGGACAGATGGTTGATGACACTACTTTTTTTCTTTTTTGTCTATGACAATAACAACAAAAAAAAAATGGATACTTTCCTTTGTAAGAACTTGTTTTGAGAGGGTTCAATGAGATTGAGCCAGGTAGATGTGATAAGAGAGGGTTTTTGTTGTTGTCTTCTGGAAACCCCATCACCCCCCCCTCACACATACAGACCATTTTTCTGACAATAACAGAGAAGGCATTGACAAGAAAGAAGGAAGCAGGAAAGGGAGGGAAGGAGGACGGTATGGAGGGAGGGAAGAATGGAAGAGAAGTCTATGACTCTAAACACGCTGCCTGCTATCTTTGGCCAGGCCCCCAGAACTCTGGGGGCATTGGGAGGTGGCTAGGCTTTCTCTCTTCTTCTGGCCCTTGGATGACTTCCTCTGGAAGAAGCTGACAGTCACTGAATGGGTTCTCCCAGTGTACAGCAGAGCCTAGAGATCACCAGTGTTGAAAAGGTTAAGATCCACTTATCTGTCCCCTTTAATCCTGGATTCTCAAACATTGATAAGCATAAGAATCATCTAGATGGCTTATTAAATGCAGACCCATGAACTATACATTTCCAGAGATGTTGATAAGTGGGTGGGGGGTAGGGTTCAGAATTTCCGTATGTAACAGGCCCTCTACATCTCAGTGGAATTTGTGGTAGATGTTTGGGGTCTGTTCCAGAGTGTTCAAAACAGTTGAATAAAAGGGACAATAGAAACTCATGATTATTTAAATAGCCATTAAATTTTTTCTTGAGTGTAAATTAATTGCATGAAAAATAAATGTTTTGCTATACATTTTAATGATAAGACTTAAGCTGCAGCTTTTTAATTCAGACTAAAGTCTCTTGGGAAATAAATAATCAAAATAATAATATTTAGAATAATATTTTTTATAATCAACAAAGAAAAAGAAAAAAAGCTAATCCTAACAAAAATGTAAATGGATATTTTATACCATGGTAACTTAATTTAGAAAAATGTATTTTCTCTTTCTAAAGTTTAAATGATGAAAGATTTTTAAATATCAGAGTTTCTTATTAAACTCTCAGTTCTCAAATATATAATGTTCTGGGAAAGAAAAAGAATTTATTCCAATTTTAGCTGTAAATGCTACATTAAATACAATGATTTGAGCTGTGTATTGATAGCATGTAATTTACAAATAAACCAAGTTATTTAAAAAAATGAAATACATTATATTGTTCAGAATGTGGGATGATTTTACCATAAAGCTGTACTGACTCACTGAGTATGAGAAAAAGCATTTTTTAAAAAAATACATTCATCACATTTTGAATCATTTTAAAACCTGAATTGCAGGATTTTAATGGCCTAAATAAAGGTACCACCTCCCTCTGTCCTTACCCTATCTGGGGTGAGTGCTCCACGATTGCGAGTGAACATTGACTTTACTAAGCACAGAAGAACCCAGATTACCTGATTTAAACTTTGTAAAGACTTTTACTTTGTTCCTATTCATTCTTCCTACTCACACTTGGGAAGCATTTTGGAAGAAAAGAAATCCATGCCTACCAAAACCATTTCCATTTGTGTAGTTTTCTGTTGCCAACATTTTTGCATGAATGTCCTTCATATTTTTTATATATATCCTTTATATATAGACCATATATGGGAAATATGTAGATCTAAATCCACATTCATATGGCAAAATTAAAATGAAGTATAAAGCCATTATTCATATAATCTGATCCAAGGAAAATATTTAAATATTTATCATGAGTGAAAACATAACTCAGGGTAAAGGAAAATAAGATACACAACCTAAATTTTCTACATAAGTATCTCCTCTTCATCGTGTAGCTGATCCACTGTGATGAGTGGGTAGGGAGGTGTACACTTAGCCTTGGGTTTGCTGAAGGTGAAGAGCTGGACGCTCTGGACAGAAAGCAGGTACCAGGAATGCTCTGATCACTACCAGTCTATTCATTATGGAAACATTTGTGTTACAGAGTCCTTGTTAAAAATGCAAATGAAGCACAGAGTTATTGTGACTTTGGTATAAATTGATTTAATCGATGGAGCTGGTAGTCCTTTTAAACACCTAGCCACCTACCTGAGATTAGCCACCCACACCGCCCCCTGCTCCCATGGTGGACTGAATTATGTTCCCCAAAAGATCTGTTGGTCTTAACTCCCAGAGGAAATAGAGCCTTTGCAGATGTAATGAAATTAAGGAAAGGTCATCCTGGATTAGGATGAGCCTAAATCCAGTGATTGGTGTTCTTATGAGGAGAGAAAAATTTGGAGACACAGGGACACATAAGAAAGAAGGCCATGTGAAGCCAGAGACAGAGATTGGAGCTAGGCAGCCACAAACCAAGGAACATCAGGATTGCTGGAAAGCACCAGAAGCTAGAAGAGGCAAGGAAGGATTCTTCCTGGAGCCTTTGGAGGGAACCTGGCCCTGGCAACACTTTGATTTTGGATTTCTAACTTCCAGAATTATGAGAAAATAAATTTCTCTTGCTTTAAGCTACTCAGTTTGTGGTAATCTGTTATGACAGCCTTATGAAATTTACACATTCCTCATAGATTTAATTCGGATTTGGATAAGGAGGGTAGTTGGGGCAATGTTGTAGTGATGAGTTCTTGAATAACAAGAAGGCAGCATAAGAATCTGTTCACCTGGGAAATGGAAACTGAGAGCAGAGAGGAAGAAAGGAAGTCTCACTGAATCCTCTGTGTTACCACAGCATTATTTCATATTGATATCAGAGTATTTCCCTTACTTTACCCTTCATTATAAGTGAGTTCTCAATATTCTATTTTCCTATTAGATTCCGATTTTTTTAGGGCATTGACTAAATTATTTATGATGTACTCTTGGAACCTATAAAAGCACCTTAAACATAGTTTCTGTGCAATATAAATATGTATTAGTTTCTAATTCAAAATCGTAATTTCCTTCTGGACATGTTATAAGATGTTAAAAAATGGAAAACATGCTCAACCTCCAATGTACCATTGCTATTAAAACAGTCCTCTGATTTTCCTTGGAAATGTTATTTTCCATGTAAATATAAATGGATAAGATGGTAAAAAGAAAATCACTTTTCCCTCTTTAATATTGGATTACAAATGAATGGACTCAATGTTCACCCAGCTTTTGCATTTGCAGAATGAACTAACAAATACAACAGGATTTATTGGTATTTCATTGACCTTTCTGTTGCAGATTGCATAAAAATCTCAAGGGCTAGCTTAGAGTTCAATTAATAAAGATAGCACATCAGGTACAAGGTCACTTTGCTCTCCTTTCATTGAGTTTTTCAGTCTATAATAGATATTAATTACTCAAGCTGTGTGCAGGAACACTGGGTATTTCATCAGTGAGTATTTTCTTTTACAAGTTGGCTTTGGGAAAAAAATGGATCTATATCTGGCCATCAAAAGGCAGGTATGGGGCTTCCCTGGTGGCGCAGTGGTTGAGAGTCTGCCTGCCAATGCAGGGGACACGGGTTCGAGCCCTGGTCTGGGAGGATCCCACATGCCGCGGAGCAACTAGGCCCGTGAGCCACAGCTACTGAGCCTGCGCGTCTGGAGCTTGTGCTCCACCACAAGAGAGGCCGCGACAGTGAGAGGCCCGCGCACCGTGATGAAGAGTGGCCCCCGCTCGCCGCAACTAGAGGAAGCCCTCACATAGAAAACGAAGACCCAACACGGCCAAAAATAAAAATAAATAAATTAAATAAATAAATAAATAAATTAAAAAAAAAAAAAAAGGCAGGTATGAGATAATGGCATTTTATTCTCCAAATACATGAAAAAGTTTATTAGGATCAGGCAAGGAACAGAAAGTTCAATGTAAATTATATACACTGGAGTGCATAAATATTCAGGAACATTATGATTTTGTTGCATTTTATCATTTTCATATTATTTTGAAGGAGGCATTCCAAGTATTAGCTCTATGAATGGAAACATTGGCAACTGTTCTCTGAAGAGCGTTAATGAGATACTGTTTCTGACATTTAAAAAAATACAAAAGGTGCAATATAAAAGAATGAAAAGAGAAATAACCATGATAGCATGGACAATTTTAGCTTAAAAGGATGAAATTATCTTTTTGTAATAAAAACAAGTCACACATTCCATATGTGCGTGATTTTAAAATAGTAAGAATGTTTTAAGTGAGGCACACAAAGAGATGAACTGGCTTGTCTATTCCCATGAATTATTGTGAGTTATTTTTAATGATTTACATCTTAGAATAAGTCCAGAGAAAACTGCACACTTTATACAGGACTCCACATCTTAAGGTGGCATATGAGAATTTATTATTTACTCATCATTTTGAGGAATATTTTATTGAATAACTATTGTGCACAAGGTTCTGAGAATGTAAAGGTGAAGAAAGCACAGACTCATTCTCCAAAGACCTTACAATATTTAGGGAAACATACAAGAGCAACTTTAGTATATTGTGGTAAGGACTATGATAGGGGCTCGCACAAAATTTCATGGGAACACAAAGGAGGTATGTACATTTGAGTCTCAGGGAAAAATTTCACAGATGATGTGATGCCTCATCTGAATCACCTGGATTTCAACAAAGCATTGGAAATAATTCCTAAGATACCCTCATGGTTAAGATGAATATATATGGGTAAGATTGCTGGGCAGTTTGTTGAATCTTTAGCTGATAAACCTTTCCTACCAAACAACACTGGTTAATTAATGGATCAAGGTCAAACTGCAGGAGGCCTCTGGTTTACATGATTGGACCTTCCTTTATATCATTTTTTAACCAACTATTTGATGACATGATGTTATTTAAGGCATATTTAATAAATTTAGGGATGACTCTAAATGGGGAGCTCAAGCTACTACTATGCTATATAATTTACAAAGAATTTCACAGACTGGAAAGTGGGTTGAAACTGACAATGGAATTAAATAGGAAAAATGTAGAGTTAGGTTTAAAACTCCACTGAGGAAACAGAAGAATGGAATGCCTAGCTTAATAGTCTTTCAGGTGGAAAAGATCTAGCTTTTTAGCTAAATGAAATATCACTGTGGATCATGGGTGATAATAAAGTTGCCTGGAAAGTTAATGGAATCTTGAACTGAAAGAACTACATATTCCACGTGAAAAAAAGGCAATATAGCTTGATGTTCTTTATCATCAATCAAGAACATTGAGTTTGGGGTTATAAATGGTAAAAAGTGGAGAATTATGAAAAGAGGATAATTTGAAAATTACAGGTTTTGGAAACTATATATATATATAGTTGACAAAATGGAAAGTGTTTTGAAGAAAAGACCTAAGGGGCAGTAATAGGCATCTGAAGTGACTAATTGTTCATTCCACCCATTTACTCAATCTACAAGTCTTTTTTTCCCTTTGTTTTCTTTTTCTTAAGTGTCAGTGTGCCAGACACTTGCTGGAAATTGGAAATGAATTAGGCAAAGTTAGCTCTTAGGATTCTCTCATTCTAGCACAATATTCCTATTCTTTAACTTGACGCTTATGGAGGGTACTTTGAAGGTTTATGCTCCTCTGGAAATTGTATGCACAATTTTATACATCTTTGGATTTTCATCTGAAGGTGATTCTCTTAAAAGAAATGGTGGTTTAAAATGTTTAGGAAGCACTTATCTAATGGAAGAGTCAGATATATTCACAGACATACAATGATAAAATACAAAATGAGAATACATTATGTGGGATACTATACTTGTAAAGAAATATGAATCTATTTTTTTTTTTTAATCCTGCAAAGAAATAGAGCTCTACCTGATTTCCTTGGATTCCCTCTCATTGGAAGATTTTATTTTGGTAATTTCTGGATATCTCCTTTAAAGGATTCTTTATATAAAATTCCCTCATAAAGTAGGAAATTGAACTATGTTCTATCACAAGGATTTTATTATTTAATGTGATTGTTTTTTTATGTTCATTGAAAGTTATTGATCACCAGCCTCCACCTTCTTTTCACATTCTCTGCATCACCAGTGCACTAAAAGACTGGTGATGACTAAAAGACTAAAAGACTAAAAGACTTGGCGTATAACTATTGCCTATACATTTCATTCACCAGTACATTCACTCATGCGCCAAATATTTTTAAAAGTATCTTTTATGTAATTGTATGCATTTATGCAAGTAAATATTTAACAACCAGCTCTCTGGGGAAAACGTCTTGAGTTGTAGTGTTTGGTGATTTCCATGGCCCTTAGGCCCATTCCAAGCTACCAATGTATCAATATATCACTGAAAGCAGAGTTGGAAGAGAGGCACACAGGAGACTCTCTCAAGCTGGGGTAGCTACTCCAGCACATCACTATTTCTATGATCCCAATTCTGTATTAGGTACCAAGGCTATAAAGATGACTAAAACTGTTCCTGCTCTCAAGGAAGTCAGCTTCTAGTGAGGAAAGGGAGTATGTACATGACTACTCAAATAATATTCTCTGTAAATCACATATTGGTTGAGCATGTGCACCCTAGATGCTGATCTGCATCTTTTAATTCTGGGTTTGACCTTGGATGCCTTAGGCAAATTTTGGATGCTCTGAGCAAATTACTTATTTCTGTGAGTCACACTTTCTTCACCCATCATGTGCGGGGGAGTCACTTATTCTATAACTATTTCTCAAGCGCCGATTATATGCCATATACTCTGCTAAGCACTGTGGATGTGCAGTGAACAAATGAAATAAAAACTCAACTCTTCATTGAGCTTAGAAGCTAGAGGGGGAAGTTGAACAATAAATAAACAAATGAGTAAAAGCTATCATGTGCCAGCTTGTCTTAAATTCTATGGAGAAAAATTAAGCAGAGAAAGAGAGCTGGGGTAGAGTGGAGTTGCAATTTTCAATAAGGTAGTCAAAGAAGGCTTCAGGAAGGTGGACTTCGAGAAAATAACTGAAGGAGTGAGGGAGAGAGGCATTTAGGTCCCTGAGAAAGGAATATTCCAAGTAGAAGGAATAGCAAGGGCAAAGACCCTGGGAGAAAATCATGTCTGTTGCTGGAGGAGCTGGGAGGAAGCAGGAGCAGTAAGGGTGGAATTAAAGAAGGGAAGATAGTAGATGAGATTAGACAGTTTCAGGGAGTCGGTGGGGCAGATTAGGAAAATTGTTATAAACCTTTGTAAGGACTGCAGCTTTTAATCAGTAAGGTAGGAAGTCACAGAAGTTTATGAGCAGAGGAGTGATATTATCTGATTGACATTTTAAAATAGCCATTCTTCTATTTGAATATGGTCCACAGGAAAGCAAGGGCAGAAGCTGAGAGATAAATTAGGAAGCTAGTACAAAACTTCAGATGAGGGATCCTGGGGCCTTGGGCCAATGGTTAGGATGGGTGCAGCAAGAAGTGGTAAGAGTCTAGATAACTTACAGGCAGAGCAGTCTTAATTTTATGTATGGATGGATGACCTAAGAGAAAGAGAAAACTCAAGGATGTCTGCAAGGATGCCTCAGTGGCCTGCCTTTGCCACTGGATGTAGTTGCCATTTACTGAGTTCACCCTGGCTAAAGGGTGATAAGATTTTCTATTTTATACATAATAAATTTGAGATGTATCTTAGATTTCCAATTGCAGACACTGTGTAGGTAGTTGGATGTATGAGTCACAGATTCATGGCAGAAGTCCAGACTAGATACAATTTATAAGTCATTAGAGTATAAATAATAATATCAGCAAACACATATAGTGCCAGGCATTTTTGCAGATATTAATTCATTTAATGCTCCAACAATTCTATGGTGTAGGTACTGTTAAGATCCCAGTTTTTAACAGATGAGCTCCCTGAGGTGAGAAACGAAAGATTATTAGCTCAAGGTTGCACATCTAACAAAGTAGTTGAGCTGCGATTCAAAGTCAGACAGTTTAGCTCAAAGGTCTGTGCTCTTAGCTGCGATATTCAACATGAAATGTGATGAAATAACCAATGGTGTGACTGCAAAAGGCTAGGGTAGGCCAACATTTAGACTTTGTGGAAATGAAAAGAACCAACAAAGTAGACCATGAAGGAGTTGTCAGAGATGTACAAGGAAGACCGGAGGATCAGAGAAATGATATGTGAGATACAGGGAAATTAAAGGGATAATAATTAATAATTGTGAGCATTAAATTAAATTTGTGATGTGTTAAGTCAAGTCTTAACATAGTAAATGCTTATGAAAGTTAGAAGTCTTTAATATTATTACTTTATAACTTTTAGTGCTTATTTTGTGTGTGTGCGCGTGCACACACGTTTATACGTATGTAGGTAAAGGGTTAACAGAAGACTTCACATTTGATCTGACATTTGAACTAATGTATACATAAGAATGCATCATGTATCACAAAAAAGGACATGGGTGTTTCGGGCAAAGAGCAAAGGCGGGGGGTGAGAAAGGGCATTGAGCTCTACAAAAGTGTGTTTCTGAAACCCAGATCTACATTAGAAGAAAAAATACCACCAAAAAAGATTTTATAGCTCCTTCTTGCCTGCAACAGTTTCCCAGGATACATTACATTTAAAAAATTCCCTGTTTAAGTACCTGTTAGGAAGTGCTGAGTTAAACAATGAAAAACCTGCTTCTTTACTAAAAACTTTCTCAGAGCTCTTTAAGTATATGACAAGCTAATTTCCCAAGCTAATTTGACCTTGGTATCTTTCCCAGAACAGCATCACATTTGAGGAAACACTGGCTTAGAGGAGAAAGATGTACACTTTTCCAGGCTTACTAGGTTCACCCAAAACTTTTACATACTTGGCCTGTAGTGCACAAAACTAGGGCTTAGGAGTCATACGAATATGGATTTTAATTCTAGCTCTGTCACTGTTTGTTACTTATTTATCAACACGCTTCACAGCACAAGTTCCATGTCTTACGCATACATGATGCTCAATAAATAGTTGTTAAATTGAAAGGATGGAAATGCTGAAAAGAGCTGTCATTATCTTTTTACTTAATAACTTTGAAGCCATTTTTATTCTTTCCTCAGGAAGAGTGATGATTATACATTCTTAAATAATGTAGACATGAAGAAAAGCATATTTCAATTCTAATTTTTATTTCAGAATATCTTTTCTGTTATATATCCTAATTCCTAAACAGCTTAATTATTTGCTCTGCCATGCAATTTCATATAAATATAGGCAAGATTAGCATATCCCTTCCATTTTCTGGGAAATGCTCCATTCAATCATGGTTCTAGATGTTGTTGTCAATCATGGTATCCATTCCCTCTCATCCAGGGAGAGACACCCAAACCATATCCTACTGCATTAGTCTCATGAGAAAGATAAATGAGAACATAGAAAAACCCACAGAAAGAAAAACATTTTAGAGGGATTACAATCAAAATAAAGGAATCCTATGAAAGAAAGCAACTTTGCTAATTCATTCACCAACTTAATAAATATTTGGTAAGCACCTTTAATGTGTAAGAACTGTACTGGGTGCTAGGGATACACTGGTTAGCAAACAGATGTGGTCTCTGATTTTAGGTGGGGGAAGTAGCAACCTAATGGGAAGACAAATACTAATCATACAACCTCATCAATGAATGAGAAATAACAACTGATATAGAGCCCCAGAGGGAAAGAATAGTATGGAATGTTATAAGAGTAAAATGGGGGAATCTGACTGTGTATCTCCTGAATAAGTGAGAAATGAGATGAGAGTTGAAAAATAAATAGAAATTATGTAGGAGGAGTAAGACTAGACTATTTCATAAAGAGGAAATGACATGAGCAAAGGGGCCTTAGTGAGCTGTGCTATGACACATTCAAGTCTGTGAATGAAATCAGGCAAGGCTGGAACACACAGAGCTAGGAGAAAGGTAATATCTGACAATTCTAGAAATGCTGGCTGATATCAGATCAGGTAGAGCCTTAGAGTCCATAGTAAAGATTTTGTTAATCATCTTAGGAGTTATGAGAAGCCATTGGAATATCATAAGGAGGAGATATACTCTCAACATTCATGTTCTTATACTTTTACTTTGAATATATGTAGCCACAAACTTGATGTACTATTTTGGTTCTTTTTTAAAAAATTTATTTATTTATTTATTTATTTTTGGAGGCATGGGTCTTCTTGGCTGCACATGGGTTCTCTCTAGCTGTGGCGAGCAGGGGCTACTCTTCACTGTGGTGCGTGGGCTTCTCATGGTGGTGGCTTCTCTTGTTGCGGAGCATGGGCTCTAGGTGCGCAGGCTTCAGTAGTTGTGGCACATGGGCTCAGTAGTTGTGGCTTGCAGGCTCTAGAGCGCAGGCTCAGTAGTTGTGGCGCGTGGGCTTAGTTGCTCCACGGCATGTGGGATCTTCCCGGACCAGGGCTTGAACCCATGTCGCCTGCATTGGCAGGTGGATTCTTAACCACTGTGCCAGCAGGGAAGTCCCTTGGTTCATTTTTTAATTTCATACTTGTGGTATCAAATGCAACCTACTGATGCATTCAAACTTATGTTTTCAGAGACATTTCCATGAAGATGCATGCAGATCTAGTTCATTCATTTTCTCTGCTGTTTAGTCCTATATATTGTGGAATATTTTGGAACCTATTAGATGATTGCAGGGTTTTTCTTTAACCCATTAATTTGGTAAATTTTACTGTTAAAATATCATTGTATTTTTAGGATAAACCCTACTTGGCCATAATGTATTATTTGTTATTAAACTTCTAGTTACAATTTGATATTTTATCAAATTTTATTTCTGTTTTCATGTTTATAGAAGTATATTAAAATTTGCATTTTTCAAACTGTTCTCATGTGACTTAGTTTCAAGGTTATTCTCACATTACGAAATTAGTATGGATACCTTATTTCTCAAAATAATTTCTAACTCAAAAATGATTAAAGATTTAATGAAACTTCCTTGTAAAACCATCTGGTCTTGGTTTTGCCCCTACTTACCAACTTTTTATTTGAAAAATCCTCAAACTGATAGATTGAGGCATTATTAAAAAGAACAGCTGCACACTCTTCACCTACCTTTATTGATTGCTAAGATTTTGTCATATTTGCTTTCTCTCTCTTTCACTTGTTCTCTCTCATTCTCTCTCACTCTCTCTGAGTCTCTTTCTCTCTGCTTAACTATATGAAAGCATATTTCAGATATCCCACTTCTTAGCTAAATACTTCAAAAAATATTAAGAAAAACAGCACTCCCCTGTATGACCACAATGCCATTATCGTACTTCAAGAAGACAATAATAATGGCATATCATATAATATGAATCTCATATATAATTTTTTTCAATTGTGTACTAAATGTTTTTGAAACTGATTTCTTTTTTGATACAATCAAGATTCATGCATTGCTATTGGCTGTTATGACTCTTTAGTCTTCTTTATATAAAATGATACCACTGACTTTTTGGGTCCTTTATGTATTTGCTTTTCACAAAATTGATATTTTTAAAGATAATACTGTAACTTATTTCTCAAAATATCCCAAATTCTGTATTTGAATTTCCCATGGTTAAATTGAGGTTAAACATTTATGACAAGACTACATAGATAATGCTCTTATTGCATCATATTAAGTCAATAACATTCATAGATACACAAAAATATTAGGCATTCAACAAAGTAAAAATTTACAATACATGGCATCCAATAGAAAATAACCAAGCGTTCAAGGAAGCAAGAAAACAAGATGTTCCATATGTTTGAGCATGTTAGAAATATGGAAGATATTTTTAAAAGATTCATATTTAACTTCTAGATATAAAACTACAACTTCTGAGATAAAAATACACTAAACGGAATTAGCCACAGATTCTGCAGAAGACAGGTTAGTGAAATTGAAGATATGGCAATAGAAACTATCTGATATGGAGCACAAAGAGAAAAAAAATGAATAGGGCATCAGATAGCTCTTGGAAAATTTCAAGCTACCTAATATGCAGATAATAGGAGTCCTAAAGGAGGGGTAGATAGAAAAAATATTTGGAGAAATATGGTTGGAAACTTTCAAATTTGATGAAAGCTATAAATATATAGACCCAAGAAGTCTTGTGCTACAAGCAGAAGAAACTTGAAGGAAACTATACCAAGGCATATCAGAATGAAATTGCTTAAAAATGAAGTGAGAAAATCTTAAAAGTAGTCAAAGGAAAAAGACATATCATTTACTGAGAGTAAAGATTAGAATAGAATATAGATTTCTTATCAGAAACAATGGAAGATGAAAAACAGTGGGGAAACATCATTAACATACTAAAATCAGCATTCTATATCCAGGGAAAATATCTTTCAAATATAAAGACAAAATGAAGACTTTCTCAAACATACAGAAGCTAAAAACTTCAGGACGAGTGTATCTTTATTACAAGGTATGTTAAAGGAAGTCCTTCAACAGAAGAACATGATCCCAGATGAAAATTTGAATTTATACCAAAGTACAAAGAGCACCAGAAATGGTAAATATGCAGGTAGATCAAAAATAATTTTCTATTAAATTTAGTCTCTATAAAAGAAAATTTACTGTTTAAAGCAAAAATAAAAACAACGGATTGTACAGTTTATAGCATATGGAGAAGTAAAATGCATAACAACAATAGCACAAAGTTTGGGGGGCAAACAGAAGTTAACCACTGCAATGTCTCCAACTATAAGTAAAGTGATATAATATTACTTGAAGGTAGACTATGTTAAGTTAAAAGTGTATAGTATAAATCCTAAAGCAACAGCAAAGAATTTTGTCTAATAAGCCAATATAAAATAGATGACAAAAACTATCCAAATCATCCAAAAGAAGGTAAACACAAACCTTCAACTTCACTTTCTGGATCTGTGTGTATAACACTTTTCTCCATCTAAAAATGAGAGGTAGATTTTCAAAAACGGGCATTACAGGAAGAAACAAAAAGCTAAGAATTGATGTTCACCCAAAAGAATAATTGTTTGGCTCCTTTCTGGTACCCATGTGTTAAGATGGCATGTGTCCCTCTGCAAGTTATACTGGAGGCACAGGTGCTAACCCAAAATTGGCAGGTTGCACACTCCTGAATTGCAGGAAACCTATACTCAGTGACAGCAGGGTCCCGCTGCCACCATGTGCCTTTAAATACCTGCGTGTAGATAGTTCTTTTAGTGTGAGGGCTAAAAACAGAAGCCAAGTGGAGAAAAATATTAACTAGCTGAGAAAATACAAGGGTGTTTGGTAGATAAAGATTGCTTCGTTGAGAGTAAGGGTTAGAAATAAAGTCAAGACTTCTGTAGTCAAAATCGGGCTTTTCATATAGAGAAAAAATAAAATCGGGTCCCTAGTTTAAGTTAATTATAAATTAACGTCCTAGTTATGAAAGACAAAATCATATAACCAATGGAAGAAAATATAGAAGAAAATCTTTAGATGGAGAAATACTACTTAAACAATTACATATAGCACACTAAAAGCTAAAAAACTGATTCACTGTATCAAACTTAAGGACTTGTTATCCAAAATTAAGGGTAAAGTTAATGGACAGGTGACAAATTGAGAGAATATAATATCTAGCTCAAAATCTGACATCCAATGTGTATTTAAAGTAGGAAAAAAAGCTGTGAATTTGAAATTAAAAGAAAGAGAAGACTATAGCTAACACATATGTGAAGATAAATGTAGATGAAAGGAACATTGAACGTGTCAAATTAGAAATTTGAAAATACTAAATGTTGACAAGGAAGGGTGAAGACAGGTGTCTTTATGCTACCTGGAGAACAGGTTGGTATATTAAGTGTATGCATGTACCTATGATTCAGAGGACTATATACTTTAGTTTGCCAGGTTCTGGTTCATACAGTTGTTCCAGTATAATTATTAATAATGCCCTCTTCCAGTCTGAACATTATTTTAGTGTGGATGACAAGTTAAATGATTACCCTACTGATGATCTAGCAATTCTACACCTGAGATTGCCAGGAAAACTCACACAGGTCTACAAGAAAATAGGTATGAAATGTACATCACCGTGCTGTTTGTGCTAGCTGGAAACTGGAGGCAACCTGATGTCCATCTCCAGGGGGAATGATTAAATAGTACTTAAAGATAACACTTAAAGTCATGAAATACTATCGAGCAATTAGAAAAAATACACTAAGTATGCATTGTGGAGGTAGAGTTGATTTATAACTGTATTGAGGAACTCTATATTTCAGGGCCACCTAGAGCTCTGGTTTTTATTCTTGGCCAAAATAAGAGACAGTAGAATTTATGATGTGTTGGGGACTCACTGGGCCAGTTTCTTAAGAATGGTTGAAACTAGTCTACTGGTGTCTGATAAGCCTGCCTTGCTTATGTGACCAAAGGGACATAAAATGGCTTCCCTGGGAACTTTTCCTTTGAGTTTGCCTAATAATGGCTCCTTGCAAATGAGATATCTCTTGGACCTCTAATTCTCTCTTGCACTCTCTTTGGTTGTGCTGGTATATTTTACATTTAAATGCAACCCTAAGTCAGGATGCTCTGTGGAGTCTGGTGGGTCCTTCCGAACTGGGGAAATCTTTACATACATTTAGCTACCTGGATAGATCTTGTTTAGTAAAACAAGAAACTGAACAAGACACCACACTATGCATCATAATATACTCTATGTAAATTAATAAAAAATCTGCACACACACAAAACTGTATATTTTGCAAAGATATATATAACCAAGGATATATAGTATATATCGAACATTAGAGTGAATGTCTACCGCGAGTGGGAGGAAACAAATGGGCGTCAATGATCAGAACCTTGGAGAGACTGGGGCCTATAGTGTGCTGATGAGTTAGAGTCTCACACCTCTCAGTATCTGGGGCTTCAAGACAGTCTATGGTTTACAGGATACAATATCTTTTTCCACTGGGTATATGATTGAAAGTTTTAAGATTCTTGTACTGCTAGACAGCTCAGTCCAATGTCAATGGGACATGGGTTTCCATACGTTAAGTCTAATTTGCTAATAGCTGAACATTAGAGCAGGCAGTCCCAAATGGCTATGTGATGAAATTCCCTGAAAAATATTATTCAACTTTAAAATCAGCTAGGGTCAAGCTTTGATAAGTTTAGTGATGAACTCTGGAAATTTAGATAAGTATTTTCAGTTGACAAGGATGATTGGGGGCAAAATTGAAGACTGAAATGTGGCATAATATTTGGTTTTAGTTCTTTACCCAAAGAACTAAACTTCTTAGTCAGAGGGCTAAGTCTATACCTTTAAAAAGAATACATAACACTTACGAAATACCAGATGGTCTTTCCTGGAAATTTAGGATTTTTTTGACAGAATTCTTTGGAGAAGCAACTCAAAATTATATTGAATATTGACAGGAAATGGAAATATGCGATCTTCTATACAGCCTGATTTTTGGTGTGATTAAACACTTCAGTCTCTCTTTTAAAATTTGTTTAAGGTTCCTACGTACTTTTTTTTGTAAAAACAGTTCCATCTTTGTAACTAGGATTAAGTAAAAGCCCTAAGTGTCTATTAAATATCTACTAGGTTGACAAGTACATCCTGAAAGGTTAAAGCTTAGTTTGGGGAGTTGTCATATAATGAGATGTGAGAAGAAATATTTTCTCAAATTACTATTGCTCATCTCTGCTATGCTTAGCATGTGGTAGACACTCAAGAAACAGTCGCTGAAAGAATGCAAGTATGAAAGTAGAGATGTTTAGGATTATAAGAAAAAATTAGTATAACTAATAGCCTACTTAAGATATTTGAAGTGCTATCAAGCTGAAAGAGGTGAAATTTGTTTTTTGAGGATCTGGTAGTCAGAGCTCAGATCAATGATGGTGATTCAAGAGAAGCAGAATTTCATTAGGTATAAAGAACTCTAATATAATTAGGCTATTTGAAAATGGAATGGCAACTTGGGGAGAGAGTGTGTTGCCTGTCGCTGAAAGAGTTCAAGTGGAAGTCTTGTGGCTACTCGACAAAGATGCAGTAGAGGGCTTGGAACACTGGATGACAGGTAGAACTAGGTGACCTGTGATCAACAGTATAGTCTACCCTGTGTTCAAAGATAAATTGCAAGTGAATGTATCCAGAAAACAGAAGAGAATAAACAAATGGTCATCAGTTCCTTCTATATTACCTGCTACCCATAAATATTATTCTTTGGTTTGAAATTCCATGATCTTAGCCCATGCTGGTTAATTAATAGCCAAGACAATTTATTTATTTACGAGAAGGCAAAGCCTTTGTGTGGACTTATGCAATCTGAAATATTAACAGTATATGTGACTCACCTACTCATTTACTCAACAATTTTTTAAAGTGATCACTTTATTTTAGACACTGGTGATATAGTGTTGATAAGGAAAGTTTCTACTTTCAGAAAGCTGAGTTCTGGTGACAGAAGACATGTAACAAACACATCAAACAATAAGTAAATAGAAAAATTTCAGAATGTGTTAAGTGAGGAGAATAGACTCTTAAGTAGACAAAAGTGGAAGCAGAGGACCAGTTAAGAGCCTACTGCAATATTCCAATTAAGAAATTTTGAAAAAACTTTTATTTCTAGCACGTTGGGAGACTAGATAACCAGGAAAAAAAACCTCTCCTAGTTAATGCAACCAAAAACATAAGGTATATGTAAACAAGCAAACAAATAAATAAGTAGGTTAATAAAATATGTAAAAACACTTTTGGGGAAAATTATAAAGCTTTATTAAAAGACAAGGAAAAAACCCTAAACAAGTGGAGAGGTATATCCTGTTTTTGGTTTACCAAAAGGCTGAGTATGTTAAAGATTGAAATTTCCCCAAACTGCCTTATAGGTTCAATGCAACTAAAAAAAAGAAACTTAAAGGATCTTTAAAGAAAATTGAAAACTATTTAAAATTTATACAGAAACAATAATAGCCAAGACTCTCTAGAAGAAGCATCAGGTGAAGAAACTTGCTATATAAAACATCAAGATGTATTATTATAAAGTTATAGCTATATAATTAAGATAACATGGTGTTTGAGATAGGAAATAGTGGAAGAAAACATTCTAAAAATAGACCCACACACAAAAACTTAAAAAATAAAAATTGACCCACACAGGTATGGAGACTTGATTTGTTACACTACCAGTTACTGGAAAAGAGTTGACTACTTCAGGAACTGTGCTGGAACTTAGACATTTGTTCAAAAATGAAAAATGAAATTAAATCCCTACAGGTGCCATTCACAAAACTTGTTTTAAGAAATGTAAAATATTTAAATGTAAAAGGCACAACTTTAAAAGCTTTAGAGGAAAATATAGGAAAATATCCTTGGAATTCAATGTTTGGAAAGGTTATCTCAAAGAAGATTCAAAAAGTCCAAACACAAAAGAAAATATTCATAAATTTGACTCAATTAAAATACATATTTTTATTATCATAAGATACCATAAAAGTAATAGAAGAACAAGACCTGAACTGAAATAAAATATTTACAAAATCATATTGGATAGAAGATCATAATTTTGAAAATATAAAATTTCTACAAATCAATAATTATAAGACAATTAATAAAAAATGCTTAAATGATCACAAAACACAGACACAAGAGGGAGGAGATATGGGGATATATGTATATGTATAGCTGATTCACTTTGTTATACAGCAGAAACTAACACACCATTGTAAAGCAATTATACTCCAATAAAGATGTTAAAAAAAACACAGGGAAAAAAAAGATTAAAGAGTAAGTAAGATAACTAGAACTTCCCCCCCCAAAAAAATGCTTAAATGACCAAATATGCATTTCAGAGAACAGGGAACATGAATGGACATAAATATAAGGAAAGATGCTAAACCACATTAGTAACCAGGAAAATGTAAATTTTATATCACAAAAAGAGGCCTCCTTATACTCTTCAGAAGGGCAATAATTAAAAAATTAGAGATTATAATTAGTATTGGTGAGGTAGTGAAACTATAGTAACTCTCATTTACTGTTAGTAGTAGTGTAAAGCAGCACAAACATTTAATAGTTTGGCATAATTCATTGCATTTGAACATATGAAAACCCCAGGACTTCATTCTTATACTCTATATATGTACTTTGGAGAAACTCTAACATATATTCACAACAGACTTATTCCAAGAATGGTTCATAGCAGTATTGTGTTTAATTCAAGATGAGAACAATAAAACATCAAGAAAAATTGGGAAATCATCCAAATCTTTATACAAATTATAATTAATATGTAAATTGTGAAACACTAAAACAATTGCCTAGTATAAAGCAGTAAAAGTGAATGAACTACAAATTCACACAGTAACACAGACAAACCTCACAAACAAGATATTGAGACCTGCGTGCCTACAACAAGAGAAGCCACTGCAATGAGAAGCCCACGCACCGCAACAAAGAGCAGGCCCTGCTCTTCACAACTAGAGAAAGCCGGCGCACAGCAACGAAGACTCAGTGCAGCCAAAAATAAATAAATTAATTAATTTAAAAAAAGAAAAAAACCAGACAAACTGGACTTCATCCAAATGAAAACCTTTTGTGCATCAGAGGACACTATCAAGAGAATAAAAAGACAACTCACAGAATGGGAGAGAATATTTGCAAATCATGTATCTAAGAGCTTAATATCCAGAATATATAAAGAACTCCTTCAATTCAACAACAGCAAAAAAACAAACAACCCAATTCAAAAATGGGCAGAGAACTTGGACAGTTCTCCAAAGATACACAAATGGCCTGCAAAAGCACATGAAAAGAGGCTCAACATCACTAATCATTAAGGAAACACAAATCAAAACACAGTGAGATACCACTTCAAACCCATTTGGATGGCTATTATCAAAAAAATGGAAAATACGTGTTAGTGAGGATGTGAAGAAACTGGAACCCTCATACATCGCTGGTGCGAATGTAAAACAGTGTACCCACTGTGGAAAACGGTGTGTGGGTGCCTCAAAAAGTTGAACATAGAATTACTATATGACCCATCAATTCCACTTCTAGGTATGCAGTCAGAACAAGTGAAAGCAGGGACTGAAACAGATGTTTGTACATCCATGTTTATAGCAGCATTATTAAAAATAGCCAAAATGTGGAAGCAACCCAATTGTCCATCAATGTATGAATGGATAAACAAAACGTAGTATATCCATACAATGAAATATCATTCAGCCTGAAAAAGGAAAGAAATTGTGACACATGCTGCAACACGGATGAACATTATACTAAGTGAAATAAGCCAGACAGAAAAGGTCAAATACTGTTTGATTCTATTTACATAGGAATCCCTGGAATAGTCGGATCCATAGAAACAGAAAGTAGAAGGGTGGGTGCCAGGGCTGGGGACTTTTGGGGGATGAGGACTGAATGTTTAATGGTCAGAGCTGGAGAAGATGAGAAAGTCCTGGAAATAGCGGTAACGGTTATACAACAATGTGAACGTTGAACCATAGGCTTGAAAGTTATTAAAATGGTGTATTTCATGTTACATATATTTTGCCACAATAAAAGAAAAGTAAAAAGGGGAAAAAAAGATATTGAGAGAAAGAAGCAGATTTCAGAAGAATATATACCGTACAACTCCATTTATGAAAAGTTCAAAACCAATCAAAACTAAATAATGTATTAACTAGGATACACATAGAGAAAGAAAAACTTTTCAAATAGCAAGAGATCATGAGCCTATGATTTAGGATGTTGGTTACCTCTTGGAGAAGCAGAGGGCAATCTGATCAGCAATGGCATTCAAGGTATTCAAAGGATGTTGTTCAATTTCTGAAGTTGGATGTCAGTTGAAAAATATTTCTTAAGCTTTACATATACATTTTATACACTTATTTTATGAAATATTCCACTGATATTAAAACAAATGACTATAGTTTGATGATGATGTTAGCAATGGGGATGGAGAGAATGGGCAGATTTGATGTATGTTGTTACAGTAGATAAGACTTTATGAATGGGTTGCATGTGCAAAATGAGTTAAAAAGTGATATTAAGAACGAATCCCAGATTTTTGACTTGAGAAAACAGGGGACATGTTGCCATTGATTATTCAAATGAGCATGTTTACCAGAAACAAGATTTGTGACCTGTACATGCCATTTTTTAGGTGTGTAATAGACATACCCACGATGTTAAGTTGGCAGTTGGGTACATGAATTTTGAGATAAGGAGATATATCAAGGTTGGTGATACAAATTTAGGAGTCAAGGGCAGATAGATGGCATTCATATTAAACCATGGAACTAGATGTGATCACTTCAGGAAAGTATAGATTGAAAGGGAAGAAGGTCCATGGTCAAGATGTGGTTCTCCACCTATTCAAGGCTGAATATCTGAGATGTGTTCATTTTAGTAGTCATTGGAAGATTTCAATACCTTATTTTGGTCAATCATAATTTTCTCAGTATGTGATATATTTGAAATAATCTACTTTAAATTAGTTTTTGGAATAGGCAGCCTGTACACACATTTAATAAATAGGCAAATAGGTTTTGTTTGTTTTTACCTCACTTTCGTCCTTTATTCAGTCACTAAATTGCCTTAGGCATGAAAAAATGTACCTTAGAATTTATTTTACTGATCTCTTCACTGCTCTTATGGAAGATCTACTATAATGAGTCCTAGATTCTAGGTAAGTATTAAAGAAGTTATCCATAACTACACCTATATATCCTCTTACAAATAACAATTTTTCAAAAATTATTATGTCATTCTTTCTGGCTTTTTAGAAGCACAATTAAACTTTATTAGTGAGAACTACTTAGAAATAGATCACAGCAACCAGCATAAATACAATGCTAAATATTTGTTCAATGAATATTTTATTCATCGTTTAACTACAATTCTGAAAACAATTCAATACATGCAAATTGGTGTTTGTTTTGGTATTTATGGCTTTGCTCTACTCTACTTCCTAAAATATAGCACTAACGTTGAGAGATACATTTTTGTAAAGGTAAGGGCTTTCTTTTGGTGAGGACCATTATTGTTTCTCCATTTTTTAAAAAACTGGATTTATTTTTGTTTCCCCACAATGGCCTTTCATTTTCTCAGAGTTCATTAACTTTAGCAGCTTGTTTTTGCTAAAATATTCAAATGCACCACTGTCATTCTCTTTATGCCAATGGACTTCCACAATAACTTCTTATTGTACAGTTCTTAGTTCTTTCACACAAGTTATGGACTGAACTTCCAGTTCTGGTTTTCTTCCTTTTTCTGACTAAGGTCATATGTTTTCACGAGAAATAGACTGTAGAATGATAGGATTTGTCTTTCTAAATGTCCTCAGCAACATTTGTCTATATATTAGAAGGTAAACTGATGGTGCTAATATCTGGAAAATTAACAAACTAATATTCTATTAAAATTTGGATTGATCTCATGCACTTACTTTCCCTCCTTCCAATAACTTCACCAAAATGACTACAAAGGAATAAAAAGTTTTTAAACACTCAAAGAGAAGGAGAAACAGAGAAATATCAGCAGTTGAGATTCAGCGGGACCAGTTTCAGGAGGAATCAGAAGGCAAATGGAAGAGTAGTAACTGAACTAGACTTCAGGGAGGGAGCCTCCACCTAAATACCTGGGCAGAGGGAGAACAAGGAGCTGGTCAATACAGCCATGGGATCCTGGAAAGCTCAGCATCTGGAGATACCAAGTATCACGGAAATGACAAGCTATTGAAAATGGAGGGTTGCTTAAAAGGATGCATATGGGATCTGGTGTTTCCTCGTCTCCCTTCCCCACCTTTAAAAACAAGGTGACTGGGGCTTCCCTGGTGGCGCAGTGGTTGAGAGTCTGCCTGCCAATGCAGGGGACACGGGTTCGAGCCCTGGTCTGGGAAGATCCCACATGCCGCGGAGCAACTAGGCCCGTGAGCCACAATTACTGAGCCTGCGCGTCTGGAGCCTGTGCTCCGCGACAAGAGAGGCCGCGACAGTGAGAGGCCCGCGCACCGCGATGAAGAGCGGCCCCCGCTTGCCACAACTAGAAAGAGCCCTTGCGCAGAAACAAAGACCCAACACAGCCATAAATAAATAAGTAAATAAATTTTTAAAAAAACAAACAAACAAAAAAACACAAGGTGACTACCAGCATGGAAAACAAACCACATGTATATTTTCAAGAAAAAATAAACCACAGTGGCTCTAAACATGAGGACACAGAACAGTGAAGAGATGAGGTGAGGATCAGAGCTAAATACAAGGATGCAGTGAGGGTATGAAAACGTAATGATGGGACCCTTTGATCCCAGACCTCCAGCCACAGGAGGGAAGGAGACTGAGGAGTCTTCTTTTCAGAAACTGAATGGCTGAGTGGGGGGAGCAGGAATCTAAATATCGATGTCTCCCAAGGAAAAGATCAACTCACTGATTAATCACTGTAAATGAAGCACATCAAACAAATTCTATCTATACACGAAGAGTTTGAATTATCTTTGGATGGCTTTACCTTCAAATATGAATGCATAATTAAGGATCGTGGGACACTTGTTAGCCTCTAATATGAAAGAGAGATCAAAGCAAGCACACTGGGAAAAGGATCATGAGAGAAAAAGTATAGTGAGTATCTCCGAATTATAAAAGTAGATGTGGCATCCATGGAACAAAAACAGAAGGCAATGAAGTTAGAGCAGTCAGAGAACAAGAAAAATATCTTGGAAATATTACCAAAATTAAAACTCCAATAGAAAATTTGGAAAACAAGGTTGAGGGTATCTCCCAGATTTAAGAATAAAAATGAAAGGGAAAAAAGTTGGAATGGAAGAAAGAAAACAATTAGAGTCAATTCTGATGGTCCAACATCTAATTCAATAGCATTCCAGAATAGAACAAAGAGGAAATAACTTAAAAATTATTTTTAAAAACAACAGGAAAATAACAACAGAAAAAACAAGAAACTAAAGGCATGATTGCAAATGCTCATTGAATACCTAGGACAATCAATCATTTTTTAAGAGAAATGCACACCAAAGTGCATCGTCTTGAAATTTTAGAACTCCAGAGGCAAAGAGTAAATAATCAAGATTCCAAAAGGGTGTAGGGGCAGATGACATAATAGGGAACAGAAAAAAGGAACAGCTTCTGAATTAGCAGCAGAAAACACTAGATATCAATAGACACTAAAATCGAAGGAGAAATGATTGTCACCAGGGAATTCTACAGCCAATCAAATTAGCTGAGTGTGAGGAAAAATAAAAGGTAGAGTGCTCCAGGAGGAAAGTTTGCAAGGGGGAAAAAAGAAGCTGATAGATTATATGATAATTTTTAATTTTTATATTTAAAATTTATAATTTTATCAGTTTAAAAATTATATTAAAGGGTGTTGATAGGTTTGATAAGCTGGAAATGTTAGGAACAGTTACATTAAAAACCATGCATGTAAATAAAAAAGAAATTATTAACTCCAAGAATAATAAAAAATTATATAAGAAGAGATAGTAGAGAATTAGATCAGTAATGTATATCTACATAATCACATTGTAATAATATAAAAACTGACTACTGATTAAAGTTTGTAATATTCGTAGTTTAGGAGGTTGGGTAAAAGGGAATTTGTGTGTGTGTGTGTATGTGTGTGTGTGTGTGTGTGTGTATGGGGGTTGTAAGTATCATGATCTCATTTACCATAAAACAAAGTCAAAAATAAACTTAATCCTTGATTAATTAATTCATAGCAACAGATGAAACTTGTACCAGAACTATGTCTGGTATTACATATTTGTCAGTGCTGTGTCTCTAGGGTGCCAATCTGGAGGAAGAGACCTGGGGAGGGATTGCAGGTTTTTTAAAATTGTACTATTGAGGCTGGCCCAAAAGTTCGTTCGGGTTTTCTTGGAACATAAAAACCCGAACGAACTTTTTGGCCAACCCAATATTTAATGGTTTTTTAAAGCTATGTTAGTATATTGCTTGGATCAAAATTTTACAAATTAATAAAATAAAGAATGAAGAGAGCTATTAGTGAACTAATAATCAAGGTTTCCTTATTATGGTCTACGTGTTCATATGACTATAAACCTGCAAGAGTGTTCCAGTTTGTGAAGCAGCATCGACAGTATTTGCTGCTGAGCCCGTCATGTGGCAGATTTGAGAACTAAATAACTCTCAGTACTATTAGAAGTACTTCAACTGCCCCAGGGAAAATAATAACAGAAACACTAGACAATGTTATGCCCATTCTAAATTTTGATTTTATTGGGGATTAAGTATTTATATTTTTATATATCAAATAGTATCCTGCATTGTCAATAACGTGTTTTTCTTTATTCTTATGAAGACAATGCCAAGTATAATAACTCCATCTCAGCAGCTCAGTTTTCGAATGAAAAAAAAAAAAAAAAGGCTCACTTTGCCAGTTATATCCTGTACAGTGAAATGCTAAATACATCCTTCTAGAGGCGCTAACTAAAAAACAAATTTTAGGTGAAAACTCAAAAAATATGTCCATATTTGTCTCCTTGGATGAAGAAAGACTGTAATTTATATTCACAGGTTAGGATAAATTAATTCAGCAGCCACTTGAAAGCCCTCAGGTAATTTCCAGATTATCAGTAAGATTCTTTATGAAGTGAACCTGCCATCCTTGACATTTTGTAAAGATATTTTAATAATCCTTATTAACTTTTCCTCCTTTGGACCCTCCCCTCCAAATTAGTCTTCCTATATTTCCTGAAATTTCAAAATCAATTTTAAAAATACCATTTGGAGTACAAAATGCAAGCTTTCTTTATTTCGTATCTGCTCCTAATGAAATGTACTGAAAATCTGAGCTATTTTGAATCCCATGGAAGTATTATGCACCAAGAAACTGACTGCCCTGGGTCACAGCTCACTTCAGACACTCACCCAGTCATTTCATTATTTATAGTAAATAATAGGGCAGAGACACCATGTGAATAGCATAGCTTGTGTAAGTATCCTTTTTTGGTATGTTTTAAGAGGTAGAAGAACAAAGGCTGCTCTAACAACAGGCTATTTGGGGCTATAAATATTTAATACCTACTGCAAAACATATAAAAGGAGAAATGTCATTTTCTTAATTAACTTAATGTGCATATTAAATTTTAGAATCCTATAGGGCTCTTTTATTGAATTACTGTCAAATCAGTGGACTTAAGTTGAAATGAAATTCAAAGCAGCTGATATTAATATTCAACTGATGAAGCAACAGACTGAATAAGATTGGCAGTTTGAAAAGTTTAAAGGTTTAAAATGTGTTTTAATTTCCATTAGGTTCACTTACACATTTATATTACAAGAATATCCTGGTCTATAAATATATTTAATCCATTAATTCTCCTTTCAAAATATAATGAAATGAATGAATTACTAAAAGTTAAGAAAATGAAAATTATATGTGACTTGAGTTTTTGTATTTGGCAGACCAGTGTCTGCAAGAAAGAAAACTAACACATTTATTTGTCAGACAAGTGGGATTCATTTCTGGAGCACAGGATTTCTGTCATTTCCCTCTAGATCCTAAGTCTGAAATGGTAAAAAGTTAAAATTTGGGGATTCCAAACTTTCTCAAGTTTTCTTGGCATCAATTTCTGGTCAGTAACTATGTTACTGTGTATCCAAAGAGAACATGAAGCCTCCATTGTTTCCCTACTGTTTAAAATTTTCACCATCATTAGTTTCAAACTTGGCTCTCAACACCACCAACTTTTTGATGTGTTTCTGATTTATGTTACGCAGTAGCTTTCTGATAGTAACTGAATCGTCTTAATGAGGCAGAAATACATATTTATTTATATATGCAATGTCTAAAATTAAAATTTATATTATATATAAAATATATATATATATATATAAGTGCACTGTCTAAAACTGAAATATACTGGTTATATACTACACAGTTACAATATTTGATATTTTTACAAGAGCAAATTTTTAGTGGTGAAAATAATTTTCTTCTAATAAATATGGCTATGTCGGTGATGACATTATTTTTAAGTGATCTTGGTTTTGAAATCCAATATTCGAAAGAGCAAAGAGACTGTTTTCAAAATGCTCTTTAGGAAATCTTCGTGAAGTATTAGGTGAGAGCAATTATATGATCCCATCCTTTTTACAAAGAAGAAAGTAACATGCCAGAAGGCTAATTTTAGTTTCTTCTAAGAATTTTATAATTAAATGAAAATCTGACTCCTAACTAGGTATCAATAAACTAGGCTTCTTCAGGAAATTCATGTTCCCAACTAAGTCTTTCTTTCATTATGCCATTTGCCTTCCTTTCAAGAAATTACTCTGATTTTAAATCCTGCATTTCATATTTTAACAAACCAAAGAAAACAGATTTCATTGTGTTTTATGTAAACTGCAGTGCTAATGGCCCGTGTGCAGCTGCCAAGCAGGCCACATTCTCAGGGCTGGGGACAGTGTGAATATTGTTTGGTGCAGTATAAATTTTATGTAGAAAAACCAACTATTGCAAGTATTCACTGAGATGTTAGAATAACAAGTTTTCAGAGCTGGAAGGGACTCTAGTAACCATCTGGGCTACTGGTTTGCAATGTTTTCACCAATGACAATTATTTTATTATTTTAATTGCAGATCCTAGAGATTTTGAAGGATTTAAAATGAGTGGACAAGCTGCAATGTATACTGTTATTTGTAATTTTGAAAACCATATGGGGTTTTTTTTTTTAAATTTATTTATTCATTCATTTATGGCTGTGTTGGGTCTTCGTTTCTGTGCGAGGGCTTTCTCTAGTTGAGGCAAGTGGGGGCCACTCTTCATCGCGGTGCGCGGGCCTCTTCACTATCACGGCCTCTCTCGTTGCGGAGCACAGGCTCCAGACGCGCAGGCTCAGCAACTGTGGCTCACGGGCCTAGTTGCTCCGCGGCATGTGGGATCTTCCCAGACCAGGGCTCGAACCCGTGTCCCCTGCATTGGCAGGCAGATTCCCAACCACTGCGCCACCAGGGAAGTCCCATATGGGGTTTTAATTTATGAAGAACTCTGTCACTGCATTTGAGGACTCAGGTTGGGAATTAATGAATTAGTCTCATTCCCTAACTCCACAGATGACAAAAGTTGTGCCAGTGTCATATGAGGGTTGTTCAAGGTTGCACAGCTGAAGAGAGGTCACATTGGAGAGAGAACAAATATAAAAGGGGAATTGATTTGAGAAAGCACAATCGACCTGTCATTAGCGCTTTTTCCTCAGCATCCCCCCTTTAATGTTTGTGGCCACCACTGTCCCTTCCAACCTCAGTTCTTCCAGACTCCTTGTGCTGTGCAAAGATTTTTTTTTTTAAACTTTTACAATTTATTTATTTATTTATTTATTTATGGCTGTGTTGGGTCTTCGTTTCTGTGCGAGGGCTTTCTCTAGTTGCGGCAAGTGGGGGCCACTCTTCATCGCGGTGCGCAGGCCTCTCACTATCGTGGCCTCTCTTGTTGCGGAGCACAGGCTCCAGATGCGCAGGCTCAGTAGTTGTGGCTCACGGGCCCAGTTGCTCCGCGGCATGTGGGATCTTCCCAGACCAGGGCTCAAACCCGTGTCCCCTGCATTGGCAGGCAGACTCTCAACCACTGAGCCACCAGGGAAGCCCTGTGCAAAGATTTTAATGAATAGCTAGATATTGATGATGCTCAACCCATTTCTCCAACCCAATCTCACTCTTGATATTCAGACCTACTTTTCCTATTTTCTATTGACTACTACACACTCATAGACCTTTAGGTCTTTAGTTGACCTTCATGTTTATCAGTAATACCATCCTCTCTCTTTTCAATGTTTCTTCAAGGAGCAATACAAACTTCAGCTTCTGTGAAGCATCTCCTGATTTCCATCCCCCTGCCATGTTCAGGTAGAAATAATGTGCTGTTCCCTGTGGTTATGTTACAAGTTATAGCATTTGTCTTCTGTTCTGATTGTTCATGAGTGTCTGTCCAACTAGACTGGAAGACTCCCAAGGACGAGTCTCTAGTTACTCTTTGTAATTCCACTGCCTGCATAGGTCTGACCTCAACCTGACTGCCACGTAAGGCTTTCTATGTGGTGTATAATCATGATCTGCTCAAAATACTAAAAGTATCTGTTATCCAATTGTATTCATAGTCAGAGTAATCATAAACTTTACTTAGCTACATTTGTGCATTGCTTAGGGCAAAATAGGTTAAGTAAAATATAGTGTAAAATGGTAGCTTCAGAAAATCTTGTATTTTGCTAATAAATTGACTAGTGAACTTCTTTATTCAGACAGAAAAAATTATGGTCCCTTTATGAAAAATTGTAGCAAAGACATTATTAAAGTAACTATGTTAATACCATGTTGAAGTATCTGCTTATAGAAAATTGTGTATATCAACTATTATTGACTACTAATTTTTAACATGATCCTCCCTACTACTTTTTTTAAAGATCCCATCCTAGTGGGTACAAGGAGAAAAAAATTGCTGTCTTTCAGTGTATGCAACAAAGACATATCTGTAAGACAATCTACGAGATGCTGCAGAGAATACAGGAATAAGACACAACTTTCTATACTGTCAAGTGAATTTAATGAACATCTTACACACTTGCAACAAGTTGTTAAAACACTCCCGTTGCTTAGAAATGAGATATTGGTAGAAACACAGGAAGTACAGTGCATTGGTTCTGAGTTTGGGATTTGCTGTCAGTTGTTTGAATCATTACTCTGCCAGCTGCAGCTAGGTGACCTTGGGCAAGTTAATTAACCTCTTTAAACTCCAGTTTTCTCATTAAAAATAAAGCTAATAATAGAACCTATTTTATAAAGTCATTACAACAGTTAAATAGAATAATGCATAGAAAGTATTTTGCACCACACTTAGCTAAATAGTAACAATAAATGAAATTAACTGTTACTGCTATTCAGTATTATTGTGGAGTGGTTGTTATTGGAATTACGGGCATACAAATTTAAGAACAGAAGGGACCTCAGTGAGAATTTTAAAACAAATCCTTTATTTTACAGGTAAGGAAATTGACGTTTAGAACAACTGTGAGTCTTGCTCAAGTTTGTTTATGTAGTAATGGTTAAACTTACTTCTGCACAGCTTCCAAGTGTCCACAGAATAGCAGGCCAGCACTCTATATTCTTCACTAAAATGACTATTAAAATTCATTTTCTACATAATTGATTTGCCATAAACAAAACCATTTCTTACTTCCAGAATTATTTGCTTTGTGATGGTTTACTTGAGTGAAAAATAGTGGCAGAAAACTAATGATCATGATATTTGGGCAAACTGTGAAAATTGTTTTAAGTTCTTTAGTTCACATTATGTTTTTCATCCTCATCCTCCTCATCATACCCACCTCCCAGAACACATTATCTCTTGCCAAACAAGTAGAAAAAAAATCCCATCTGAGATAATTTGCACCCAGAGATAGGTCCACATACATATTTACTTAAGGATGCTGTTCTCGTACCTGTCCCTCTAGACCAGTCCCTAACCTGCAGTCAGTTTCTGCGGTAGACACATCAGCTTTCAGAATTTGACCACTTGCTCTAATTCTGGAAACTCCTCTACTACCTTTCAAATTTCTTATTTGCTTTTAATTGATTCATAAAATGCAAAATTAGATTTCAAAGAATTTATATATATATATATTTTTTTTTTTTGATGTGGACCATTTTTAAAGTCTTTATTGAACAATACAATATTGTTTCTGTTTTATGTTTCGGTTTTTTGGCCACAAGGCATGTAGGATCTTAGCTCCCGGACCAGGGATTGAACCCGCACCCCCTGAGCTGGAAGGCGAAGTCTTAACCACTGGACTGCCAGGGAAATCTGAGAATTTTTTGCTGTATACATTAGCTACTTTAATTGACCAACATTGTTTTAATATCACTTTTGGTCAATTAATTTTGGAAAGTGCTCGTATTTATTTTAGTCTGGGCAGTAATCTTAAACGTATGCACTGAATTTAAATGTGCAGATGAATAGCTATCTGATAATCCTTTAATTATATACACTTCAATTTTTCTATTGAGATTGCAGTATTCTTAGCGAAGCAATGTATAATTCAGATCCCAAGAGAAAAATGGTTTAAAGAATATCTAGGAGATATTACATATATTCTGGTTGAAATCAAACTGCATATATATTTCTGCATCTAGCTTTTAACTCAAACTTTTATAAAACTGATTTCTTATGTAATTATAATTTTAATGCCTGCATATTATTACATAATATGGATTCCATAATTAACATTTCTTGTTTTATAGGACATTTAGGCTGCTTCCAATATTTTGATGTTATAAACAATGTTTTAATAAGTATATTTAAATAAATGTCTTTTTTATATTTCAAATTTTAAAAACTAGCAGCATAGAAATATAATTACTACAACAAAGAACATAAACATTTAAAGAATATTATTTTTGTCAAATAGGGTAAGTGCCCCTCATACATCAGCTAATCAAAAATGTAAGATGATATTTCTCATTGTGCTTTTTAGTTGCATATCTTTCATTATTAATAGTTAAATATTCTTTATTTCATTAGTGACTATGTTTCTAAATTAATGAATACTTTATGATTTATTCATGAACTATGCCTATTGAGATTCTTTATTTCTCTTTAATTGATTTTTAAGTTTTAATTATTTTGTTTTAAAAAAATGTGCTTTAGTAATTTGTTCTGTGTATTTATTTACTCATCTCTCTCCAAATTACCTTATCAAAAGTTGTTTGTTGTGTTCATCCATCTACAACGCTTGATGTCAGTTTATTTATCTCTTGTAAAAATAAAATACAGTGTGTGTGTGTGTGTGAAAAAAAAAAGTTGTTTGTTTATGTGAATTTTAGGATTGATTTTTAAATTTCCTAAAGGTATCCTATTGGGATTTTGTTTGATATTAAATTAAATATATAAACAAATCTGGAAGTAAATATTTTTTTTCCAATCTGCCCATTCAAAAAGCTGTTTATTTATTGCATTAAGCTGAGCAAAATATTGTAGGTCTTATTCATTTTTTTGTTAAGGTGATTCTTAGTGATGTTTCACAATTGTTCCTATAAATAAAGTCATTTTCCCACTGTAATTTCTAATTGGTTATTACTTGCGTTAGGAAATCTTTGGATTTTGACTTGTTGTATCTAGATAGTATACTTGATTCAAAAATTTTACTTCTTTTTGTCTCCAGTTAATTTCTTAGGTTTTCCATATTCAAGTGTTTACTTTCCTCAGCCCATGGACAAAATTCGCTGTCTCATCTGCTCTTACAATGGTGCAAATAATAGCATGGGAGCAAATTTAGATGGAATATAATTCACCTTAATAGAAAAATATGTCTACAATAATATTTTTATCAAAGCATAGCTTTCCTCACTTCTCTATTAATAACTTAGTCTTCTGAAATCTGAACTGCATACTACCTAACATTGCTTAAACTACTTTTTTTAGCCTAATATTTAATTTCAATATATTCACATGCTAATCAATGTGATGGGAACAGGATGAAAATAGCTTGCTATGTCACCAGTGATTTCCCAATTATCAAATTAGTTAATTACTTAATTTATAATAATCACTTGTTGAATTCCAATGAGCACTCTTTAGGCTATATCATATTTTTAGAACTTGACAATGCAGTTTTCTTCATCTTCATTACTGGGCTCTATCTCATTGGTTGTCTCCCCCGTCTTTCCACGTTCTTCCATTATATCTCTGAGTGATCTTCAGGCTACTGTGATGGTACCCATCTTCTACCCATTGTTTAAATATTGGTATTTCCATGAGGGTTTATTTGTTTCTCATTATTCCTCCCTTTCCCCCCTTTTCCTGTACTTCCCTCTTGAGCAATCCAAACTGTTTCACAGCCTCAAATGTGACCTGTACATGACTGGCTCCCAAATTTATATATTAGCTATCATCTCTTTCTAGAACTGCATTGCTAATTATGTACTTGTCACTTCTACCTAGACATTTGACAAAAATGTTTGATCAGTCCAAAATGGAGTTCATTATCTTTTCCTCAAAATCATCTTCTTTATTGGAATTCTTTATTTCGAGTAATGGCATCATGGCCACACTAGATAATAATGATGTTCTATGATAATAACAGTGATATAATAGTAACGACAACAACAAGAAATATTTTATTCAACACTTACTATATTCCAGGCACCATTTTAAGAGCATTGCATATATTAATTCATGAATCCTCTGAAAAATCCTATGAGGTACAAATAGTTATTATACTAATTTACAAGTAAGAAAATTTAGGTCCAAAGAGTTTGAGCAATTGACCACTGATACATCAAAAGTGGTGAAAACAGTTTTGGAGTCTCATCTCACTACAAACTCTTTTGTTCAGTGTTTTTTCCTTTTTTGAACCACAATTCTATACTTCCAAGCTAAAAACATCAGAGGCATCCCTGAGTCATTCTTTCTTCTTATATCCCTAAATAGTTTACCAAGGCGTGTCACTTTGGTCTCTCACATATCCTTAGGCAATGTCCTTCTCATCACCTCTACTGCCCCTTTGATTTTTCAAGCAACCTCCAGCTCTTAAAATGTGACAAAGATTTACCATCTCCAATATTTGATTGCCTCCGTGATGCCTTTAACATAGTCAGTCATGATTCAATCATTCTTATGTTTGAAATCTTTCCATGACTTTTGTTCTCTACAGGATAGAATTTAAACTGCTTGGCAAAATACACAAGATGTTTTATATTCTAAAGTTGTTTTATGTTTCCAGACATTTCCCACTTGCTCCTCAACCTTACCCCTAATATATGCTCCTAGTCATACTGAACTACTTGTCCTTACCTAAACATATATATACACTTGTGTGTATGTGTGTATGTATATGTATGTATATATATATATATATGTATTCAATACACATTCATTAGGTTGTGTGTGTATATATAGGTTGTGTACACATATGTATATGTGTATTTATACAACCTCATGAATATATACATATATATATATTCATTGGGCTAGGATTATGTCTTATTCATCTATATATATTTTTTTGATTTTAACAAAATACAATACCCCACACATGGCAGCTATTGAGTAAGTTTTGGTTGAATACATGAATAAATTAAGAAAGCAATGAAGGAAAGAAGGAAGGAAGGAAGGAAAAGTTTTTAGGTAACCATCTTTTATGGTGCATGATATTCATTAATTTGTTTCAAACTCTCTCACAACTGAGAGAGGAGGAGTGTGTAAGATTCAGGAATTAGGCAACATTCTGGAAGGGGTACACCATACTCAGCTCCTTGAATATTTAGGGAGTAGAATGAGGAAAATCTTTACCATGTATATACTCCAAGTAACACCATTCTCAAGTGGATCTGGAAACACAGTATATATACTTATAACAGTTATACAATGATTTCCCCATACTTTCTCAGCTTACCAATTACTGGTGGTTTGCTCTCCAGTTGAGGAAGCTTGCATATGGGGGTCCCATTGTTTTAAGAAGTTAAATGAATTCCAAATTCACCATCATGGTCACAATGTAAAAGAATATGTTAAATTAGGAGAATGGTGGCCTCTTTTAGCAGTAATTTAGGAGTGGTGATGGGTATAAATAACTATGGATGACAATAGAGCTGTCAGTATCAAATGATAATATTAGACCCATGGTTCAATAGGTGACACATATCAGGGAGCAAAAGGTGAAGAACCAATCAGTATACTTGTTAGAATTGTTTCACCAATATTAAAATAATTTTGAGTATAATTCTCCTTAGTTCTAGTTTTTTATTTGAATTTCTAGCCTACTGATCTATTGAATATGCATTTTAATGTGAACCTTACTAAAGCACATTTAGGAAATAAATGAAGGCATATAAAAATTCTAAGTACAAAGAAAAAAGACACTAAAAGTAAGACAAATCAATTAACTTTCTTAATTATTTTCTTACTATAAGATATTTTTTGGACTAAACAAAATATCGCTCAAAAAATCAAGGTTATATAACTCTAAATAATGCGGCAGTGACCCAAGTCATTTAGCTGCTCAAACATCTGGCAGGTAAAATGACAGCATCTAAATCATAGATCAGCTAGGACGAGAAAAATAGAAGTTTTTGGACTAGAACAGTGCTTGATAAATGTATTATCCTTTTCTTCAGTGTTTATGTTTGATAAATGGCCAGACTTTGCCATGACTTTGCCTTGACATTTATTTCACAGTCAATGGACATTATCTTGTGACAACAATCTATTTCTTTCTGTTATCTTGCAAGTCATAATTGTTAAGTCTTCTTATTGAAGACTTCCTATAAATTTTGTCATTTACGACATATAGGCCGAAAATTTCAAATGAAGTATTTTAGGCATATGGCTTATAACTGAAATAAAAAAAAATAGACCTAGAACAGTTCTGTGACTTTTTATGCACATAACCTCTATAGGGGAAATGGTACAGAAAGCCAAGCAAATGCTGAGAGTTTTAAAAATTCAAACTTCTTTAAACTGCATATGAATTCCTCAGAAAGTTCATAGTCTGGCAGCTCAAAGAGACACAGCAATATTTAGCTTATTACCATACTGATCACACCCCATTGTATTAGATGGAGTAGCCACTTTGCCAATTCCTTAGAAAACGGAGCCGGTTGCCAAGAATTTGTAACCATTGGCATTCCCCTCACTAAACATATTTTTTTCTTCCCTAAGTGCTGTTGCTCTTGTGTCTATAGGAGGCTTACCAGAGCACACTAGAAACAGCAGAATTGCAGGGCAAATCCTCTAAGAGAGTACTGTTTGTTTGGATCATTCCTTTTAAAACATTTAAACTAGAACAACTAGACAATGAATTATACTGATCAAACCTGCACTAGGCTCCACGACCATCCAATTTAACTGTTCTGTTTTATTGAGGAGGAAACTAAAGTCCAGAACATTTTTATAACATGTTTAAGGCTACTTAGATAGAAAGAAAGGAAAAGCCTTCATGCGAAACTAATGACTCTTCCAGAAACATTTAATTCAGTGTTCTTTCTACTAATCATTATTCTTAGAAGTCACATGGACCACTTGCTAAAAATATGGATTTCTTGATCCCTACTCCAAATTTGGGGTGAGGCCAAGGAATTTACATTTTTACAGTCTAAGAGATTCTAATGTCTAGAGGATTCTGATGTAACCGGTCTAATAATGTATTTTGAGAAATTCTGTTCTATATCACGTCTCTTCATAAATATAAGATCATCTTCCTCACTGCTTTGGCTGCCATGCTAGATTTATCAGTAGTGGGACTTCCTAACCGTTCAGCTTTAGAAATATCTAATGCAGACTGAAGCGGGGAGGGGATGGAGTGCTGTGTGTGTGTGTGTGTTGGGGGGTGAACGTTAAAGATGAAGAAGGGTTTTGGTAGGACCTTGGTCTCAAACAAGCCAAGACCATCATAGAGAAAAAAAAGTCAAATTGATTCAAGACCCCGACATTGTTATGCAGTTGATCCTCCCTATCCACAGGTTTTGCGTCTTTGGATTCAACCAACCATCAACCCAAATTCTGCAAATGCAGAACCTGGGGATCTGGGGGCTCCCAGTATATAAGGGACTTGAGCATCCATGAATTTTGGTACCCTCCAGGGGTTCTGGCCCCAATTCCCTGAAAATAATGAGGAACAACTTCGTATTAGAACTACTTTTATATGTATTTTTTAGAATGTAGATAAGCATGTGTGTTGGGAGCCAAAGAAAGATTACTTAAAGTTGAGGTCAGTGCCAACTTCTACCATAGGGAATGAGAAGAATCCATTAAGAGTGCCTTGTTCTAATGATGCCATCAGCCCTTGTTTTTTCATTGCTCTCCTTACCATACACTTACATGTTAGTCACATCCTATTTGTGCATTGCCTTTGTGGTATGATCACAACACCACTTTCCACATGATCCTGTACTATGCTCCCTGTGACCTCCATTCAGCACTCATCCCCATTAGACAGGTCCTGTTGCAGTAGTCAATTCATAGATAACTTGTTTCACAGGGAGCTATGAGACTATAGGTCAAATGCCATGATAATCATATTAAGAGGCAGGATGAGTTTCCTATTATAGACAGCTGGTATGGACAAGCAACTTCTCCACCAGTGGTTAACCTGAGCTAACAAAAATATGAGATAATTATTCCTCTTCGATGCCAGTATTTCTGGATGTCGAACCCCAAATCTCCTATGCATGGTGGCAGCAATTGTGCCGTTATAAGTTGAAAATGGATCCACATAGGTGGCAACCCGGAAAATGTAACCAAGAGTTTGCTGGTTCAAACAGTCAAGTCATCCCGTTGTCTCAGTTTCAGTCTTTTCCAGTGAGTCTAAATAACAGAAAGAATTACTTAATTTTTTTGGTTTAATTATATAGAATTTTTCCTGAGTTACTTGCCAGCCTGAATGTACACTGATGAAATTGGCTGAGATGCTTTGATGCATCTGCCATGTGCACAGAGCATTGATGGCATCTACAGGATCCTTGCCTAAATTCTCTCTCCAAAGGTAAAACTGATTGCTCCCGACTTTGTATACCCACTGTAGCCATAACATTGTCCATCTGCCACCCTCTAATGCTTCATTGCTTTTACTTGTCTCACACAGCAGTAGGGCATTTAGGACACGAAATATCTAAATTTGTTACTCTGGATGGTCAGCAAACTTCCGTATTTCTCCTGCTCCATAAATCCATAGATTCTGAGTTTACTTACACTAAGCAATCCTAAACCAGGAATATCTTGCTAAAAGCATTCCATAGATAAGGTCTCTTTTTCCTGCAAATAGTATTAGTTCATTTACCAAGAGGGCCAGTTTTCAGCTTTTTTCCAAGGATATTATAATAAATTACCTGCTCTTGGCCCCTCCTTACAACATTCTTATTTCTTCTCCTTTACCATGTGTGTGAATGGATCATAGGTCAGCTACTTTAACTCCTTCCTCCCAGTACTAAGAGCTAATTTAACTGAAGGCACTTTGAACACTATCATAACGCTATCATAACTCTGGCACAGTTTGAAATTAAGTTATTAAATTAAATCAGCCACTCCTTGGAAACGAATAAAATCAACTTGACATCCAGAGTACAGACCAAGCAAGAGAATAACATCTCTGCCTACTAGATAATCCACAGTGCTTCTCGTTTCTGTAACTCAACAGTGGCATTGGTTCACTTTTTCTTTTTAGTTTCCTGGAAAGAAATATTCTGAGAGAGTGCTTCTTATAAAACAGAGGAGGCCAAGAGCTTTCTGAGTCTGCTGATGGTTAAATATGGTTAGAACATCAGCTTCTGAGAAGAGAGGATTACAAATAAATAACATTCACCGAGGGCTTCCCTGGTGGCGCAGTGGTTGAGAATCTGCCTGCCAATGCAGGGGACACGGGTTCGAGCCCTGGTCTGGGAAGATCCCACATGCCGCAGAGCAGCTAGGCCCGTGAGCCACAATTACTGAGCCTGCGCGTCTGGAGCCTGTGCTCCGCAACAAGAGAGGCCGCGATAGTGATAGGCCCGTGCACCGCGATGAAGAGTGGCCCCCATTTGCCGCAACTAGAGAAAGCCCTCGCACAGAAACGAAGACCCAACACAGCCATAAATAAATAAATAAATAAATAAATTAATTAAAATAATAATAACATTCACCGTGTAAGAATAGCTGGACGCCATTAGAATGAGGAACAGGAACACGGCGTACGTAGGCAGCGATATAGCATGAGAGAAAAAGATCTCAGTATCACAGTGCAAGCCAGTTTCACAAAATAAAACGAGGAAAAGAGAATAATATACAAAAAGCATAAAAAAATTCCATGTGACTTTGCCTAATTCACCTAATTCTAAGGTGATTAGAAGTGGTGATTCTAAGCAGATAAGCAGCAGATGCTTCTCTGGTAAAGGCGAATATGAAATGAAGAGTCATACAAAGAGTAGAAAAGTTCGTAAAACGAGATCCATGAGAAACTAGGAATGCCAAAAATATCTAAAAGGAAAGCCTTAATGATTTCTAAGATAATAATATATGGTATGATTATTAGAATTTACCCATCTCCAGAGAGAATGGAGCTTAAGAAGTGTCATGAGACGTTTAAAGAACAGCTAGTGATAAATTCATTCTTAACAGGAAATATGGTTAAATACTAGAATGATCTATAGGCATACCCTGAAGATATTGTGGGCTAGGTTCCAGACCACTGCAGTAAAGCAAATATCACAATAAAGCAGGTCATGCAAAATTTCTGGTTTCCCAGTGCATACAAAAGTTATGTTTATACAACACTATAGTCAATTTAGCGAGCAATAGTATTATGTCTAAAAAAACCGATGTACATACCTTAGTTAAAAAATACTTTATTACTAAAAATTGCTAGCCATTATCTGAGCCTTCAGCAAGTTGTAGTCTTTGTGCAATAGTAACATCAAAGATCACTGATCACAGAGCACCATAATATAATAATAATGAAAAAGTTTGAAACATTGCAAGAATTACCAAAATGTGACACAGAGAAACAAAGTGAGCAAATGTTGTTGGAAAAATGGCACCAATAGATTTGCTGGACTAATAGTTGCCACAAACCTTCAATTTGTGAAAAATTCAAGATCTGTGAAGCACAATAAAGCAAAGCAGAATAAAACAAGGTATGCCTGTACTAAAATCTGGGAGGGATGTATTGGGAGTTTGGGGTTAGCAGATGCAAACTATTATATCGTAGAATGTATAAACAACAAGGTCCTACTGTATAGCACAGGGAACTATATTCAATATCCTGTGATAAACCATAATGGAAAAGAATGTGTATATATATATATATATATACACACACATATATATATATGTATAACTGAATCACTTTGCTGCGCAGCAGAAACTAACACATTGTAAATCAACTATACCTCAATAAAGTAAACAAATCAAATAAAATCTGTTGTAGAATTTGCTTCAACGACACCATTATGAAGTAGATTAATATTCATGTACCATAATAGGTAAATTATAAAATGAGAGAAAGATATATATCCTCTCCTATTCCTGTAACTCCATGATTAAAAAACCCATGGAATTACTAGTGAAGTTCAAGTTTAATGATCATTAGATATAAAATGCATTGCAATGTATACTCACGCACCTATGTTTGTGGCTTTTTATAACACTTTTGCCAAAGCAAAGCAAAATAAAACAAAATGACAACACAGTTACTTTCTTTTTTTTTTTTTTTTTTTTTTTTTTTTTTTTTTTTTTTTTTAATGAGGATCTTGAATCAGATGCGTATGTTTGATTGATTGATTGATTGATTGATTTTGGCTGTGTTGGGTCTTCGTTTCTGTGCGAGGGCTTTCTCCAGTTGTGGCAAGCGGGGGCCACTCTTCATCGCGATGCGCGGGCCTCTCACCGTCGCGGCCTCTCTCGTTGCGGAGCACAGGCTCCAGACGCGCAGGCTCAGCAGTTGTGGCTCACGGGCCCAGCCGCTCTGCGGCATGTGGGATCTTCCCAGGCCAGGGCTCGAACCCGTGTCCCCTGCATTAGCAGGCAGATTCTCAACCACTGCGCCACCAGGGAAGCCCCCAGTTACTTTCTTTAAATGCTCTGTTTCAATGTTAAAAAAAGGTCTTTTTTATTAATTGAGTTATATGATGTAGGTGTCCAGCTAGTAATGTCTCTGCAGATGGCAAGTGTACTGCAAGTTCCAAATAACCTTAAATAAAATGATAAGGGTCTACTTAAATATTTAATTCATTACTTTAAATATTATATTAATATGTTAATGATGATAGAAGCCCTTAACAATTTAAAATAACCTTTGCATATTTAATGGTTCTAAATGTTTTATGTTGTGTCATTAAATTTAAGTTAGTATGTAAATGCTATTGCTGAAATATTCCTTGGTACTTGAAATGAATTTAACTAGGTATTCATATTCTGTGGAATATTCTGGGATTAGAGAGTTATTGAATTAAAGAGTTTATTTCCAAGGGAAGCCCCCCATAAGTGAGTTTGCATCTGTTCAATTTGACACTAAACAGAGAGTTTTAATTCAGAACAGGATCATTCCTTGTGGATAGATAACTGAGTGAAAGCAAAATGAAATTTTGTCAGACTCTGCTTTCGCAAAATGAGACCTACCAATAAAGACATTATGCTACTGTTCTATGCAAACAATAGACACAATGTGTCTTCATGTATCCCTTTTAAAGTTACTAAAATTTAACATTACAGTTCAGTATGTGATTACAGAGATGGAAACTATAAAATGAGAACTGAGATACCATTTGAGATACTCACCCCTACAAGCCTACTCCGACCACACTGCCATGCTGTGGAATATTTTGGCAACTGCTTTTAGAGATCGGCTACGACTCACAAAATCAGCCTCCTTGCTTTATTTTCACACTTGGGCCGGGGGGGGGGGGGCGGTGGGGTGGGGAAGAGGTAACATTTTTTCATTCAGAGGAGATATTTTGGGACACGCTGGGAAATCATTCCACAAGCTAAAGTCAAAACAAGAACTAGAAGTTAGTGGTCTTCCAAGGTAACATGAGTCAGAACTGGGCTTCAGAGTGATGAATGAGGTAAAGGTGAACAGTTGATTTAGATGATTTTTAAAATCCCTTCCAACCCAAAGATTCTTTTATTATTATTGTCTGATTCAGGATTCTGTCACACTCTACGTTATTGGAGTTCCCCCTTCTTTTTAGACCCCTGTGTGCTGGTTAACTATGATTCCTCTGCAGTAGCTCCATGGTCCAGAGTGAAATCATTGCTCCAAAGTATAATAGAACGACATGAGCCTGCGGGTACGCACGTGTGCAGGGATCCATGTCTGCTGACGGTGGGCCTAACCCTGTTCTCTGACTTCCTGCAGATGGAGTCACTTCAGATCACAATGGAGAAATGAGTCTCAAGAAAGCTGGCACAAAGGAACCATGAGGATATTTCGGGAAGATTGCCGGCACCTGATCCTGTCTACTAAATACGTAACACCTTCTATTACATTTAGCAGAAAACACATTCTCTTTCAGTGTGAGAAACACTCTTGAGGCATTTTCCATTTTAGATCTCAAACTCCACTATCCTCTACACACATTTGTTTTTATATCAATATTCTTTAAATACCAATGATTTCTGTACCTTTTGTAATAAAAAATACCACGTGTAGCAAGGTATTAAAATCTCTTATTGTGTGTTCTATTAACAGAGCTAAAATCTATCTCTACATTTTCCGTATGAATGCAACTGACCCTACTGTTTATATATATTCTGATGTATAAGACTGTTTAATGTGTCATTAGTACCAATATGAAAGAGTGGAGAATTTTTGTAGTTAGTCTAATTATTTTATCTTTTTTTTTGTATGTTCAAAATTCAATTTGCAAAAGCACAAAATTCCACTGAATAAGGATGATCAATACAGCAAATATCATTACCATGAGCCAGACAGAGCATTCAAGGCACAAAATAACAAGAGGTAAAACTTTGCCAGGTTTTGCGTTGATCTCCTCCAAGTAACAACTTTGCTAATGCTAAAAACACATTAACAAAGGCAGCTACTGCTAGGTCTCACTACATTAAACATTTATAAATTCATTACTTAGTACTTCAAACATTCATTTATATTTTCTTACATGGAATTATTATGCATTTAGCTTTTATTCATTTAAAAAAGTTCCACTGCATTAGGTCTTCAAAGAGATTTCCAAAGTGTTCAATTACTTCTTCTAACTGTGGCTTTTTCTGTTTCTTGGAAAAAAGCCAGTTTCCCAGTCCTTGCACTTTTACTCTTACTCTCTTCATCTACTTGTTCCAGGGGTTGTGAAAAGAGGTTTTCTTTCATGACTGCCTCAACAGTGAGAGTTCCTTTCTAGCTTTAAAAAATTCAAGCTTTAAAAAAAAATTTAAACTGGCATCTTTATAATGCCAGTAGCTTTTGCTCAGTGAGGAATCAAACCCTCTGAACAATGAATGCTTGTCTAAAGCAACTATTCACAGAAGGTACTGCCTTCTGGGGAATGGGAAAAGTTTTTACCTACTGACAAATGGGAGTAGCATAACAGAATAGAACTGAACCCAAGGCAAAGTGCCTCACGTTTTTCCAGCACTGAAATGAGGGGATCAGTTACAGCCCCTCTGCCATTGACCCGATATAAAAAGAAGAACACTGAAGAATATCAAACAAGATCAAGCGACAGCCCAGATGAGATCATGCGCCTTCCTTTTAAATGTCTTTAATTCACAGATTTTAAAAATGTTTGGAGAGTTTGCAGGATAAGCCCCATGTGTGAATTAAAACTTGATGATGGAGCTCTAGTGAGAATCTGAGAGACAGAAAGAATAAATCTTGAGAAAATTGTCTAGTGTATATAAATAGCTTCAACAGTTACTTCAAAGTTTAGTTTTATGTAATATCATTTAGGTCTCAAGACTGTCAAAGGCCACTGAAAGAAATACTAACCTCGTGAATATCATCTGTGTCAAGCTCTCCAGCTATTTATTGGCCCTTCTCATTCTATGACGTACGTGAACCAATTAGAAACAAATAAAAAATGTTTTGCTTTATCTTTCTCACTAGATTGAGCCATCATGACTACTGGTTTGTGTTTAGATGAGAAAGTATTTCAATTTCTTCATCTTCATCTTTTTTTTTTCTTTTCTTTTTAATTTATTTTATTATTTTTATTTTTTAACATCTTTATTGGAGTATAATTGCTTTACAATGTTGTGTTAGTTTCTGCTGTATAACAAAGTGAATCAGCTATATGTATACATATATCCCCATATCCCTTCCCTCTTAGGTCTCCCTCCTACCCTTCCTATCCCACCCCTCTAGGTGGTCACAAAGCATCGAGCTGATCTCCCTGTGCTATGCAGCTGCTTCCCACTAGCTATCTATTTTACATTTGGTAGCGTATATATGTCAATGCTACTTCATCCTATTCTTGATTCTATTGGTGAAAAAGAGTGGGCAGGGTCCACAGAGGCAGACAGGGTTGGGGTTCTTTCACTCTCTGGGCCATCTTACCTACTTCTCCCCTTCCTTCCCCTTCCCATTGAATCCCTCCCTGGTGCACAGGTTGGGTTTCAGTGGTAGCTACAAAGACCTTGGACTTATAAAGAAAGGAAGATCAAAAAAAAAAAAAAAAAAAAGTGCAGGGGATTGGCCCAGCCGCTATGGAAAATAGTCTGGAGGTTCCTTGAAAAACTACAAATAGAGCTACCAGATGATTCAGCAATTCTACTCCTGGGCATATATCTGGAAAAGATGAAAACTCTAATTTGAAAAGATACATGCACCCCAATGTTCATAACAGCACTACTCACAAAAGCCAAGACATGGAAGCATCTAAATGTCCATCAACAGATGAATGGATAAAGAAGATGTGGTGTGTGTATATATATATATACACACATACATACACACACAATGGAATATTACTCAGGCATAAAAAAGAATGAAATATTGCCATTTTCCATAACATGAATGAACCTAGAGATGATAATACTGAATGAAGTAAATCAGAGAAAGACAAATATTATATACCACTTACATGTGGAATCTAAAAAATAATACAAATGAAATTATTCACAAAACAGAAACGGACTCACAGACATATAAAACAAACTTATAATTACCAAAAGGGAAGGGGGGGTATAAATTAGGAGTATGAGATTAACATATACACACTACTATATATAAAATAGATAAACCACAAAGACCTACTGTATAGCACAGGGAACTATATTCGACATCTTATAATAACCTATAATGGAAAAGAATCTGAAAAAGAAAAAAAAAATATATATATATAACTGAGTCACTTTTATGCCCGAAACTAACACAATATTGTAAATCATCTATACTTCAATATAAAAAATTCAAAAAAATGCAGGGGAGGAAGGTGGTAGCAGATGTGAGACAAGAGTAGAATAGGAGTGGGTATATGGAGAGACAAACAGAATCTTTTAGAGAAGAGATGGGAAGTTTTCTAATAAGGAGGGACCTTAGATTCCTTTTGGTGCTGTTGTCCAGGACCCCACTATTAGTAAGTGGTAAAGTCAACTCTAAGAAATGTCAGTGTGTTTTCTATTAAAGCATAAACACATCAAGTTTCTTGGCTATATACTGAACAGACTCCCAGTGCAAAAAGGAACATATTATTTTCCATGAACATGAATCAAAAGAAGCTACTTTTTCTGGTCAGTTCTATTCTTGAAAATGAGAAAACATTCTGATTACCTCATACATGGTCACCTAAAGTACATATGTATAAAGTGGAGAAGGTGAAACCTTAACTTTAGATATTTTCCATAGTTTTTCCTATGTTTCATTATAATTATTTGTAGTAGTTTTTGTTTTCTCTCCCTTTCTTTCCTAAAATCCAAGACATATACTCTAATATCAGCTTCCTTACAGACATCATGGAATGTAAGGGAGGCTAGGTTTTTCAAGGAGTCTTCCTTACATTGCTTAAGACCTGTGATGTATCCAGAGTGGTGTTGCCGCTTTTGATGTCTCATATTTAGTATTCTCCAAAAGCAGCTTTCCATGGATACATTGCTTTTTTATCCTGTGCTTAAATTAATTTTCTGTAGAAAAGAATTTCCCCAATTTGGCATTTGGAAGCAGGAGGTTTTAACCAAGCTTTAGGGGTTGAGAGAGAATAATTTAGAACTTTTCAAGCATAAGTTTATAAAATCAGTGCTGTAAAATGTGCCCATTATTACTCTGATAATATTGAGTCTCAGAAGTGAGTGGCAATATGATTGCTTTAGCAATTGAGTTTTTATTTTTCTGTCTTTCTCTGTTATTCAGGGAGTGTGTGGATTGTGGGGTTTGGTGGGGCTTTTTCTTCTCTGCCTTCCAGAATGGTCTGGTTTACTGCTCTTTAGCACTTCCTAATGTTAGACATACAAGGAAAGAAGTGGACACAAACTAAAATAGTTTACCACTTTTCTAACTTGTTAAACATTAAAAACAAAAAAGAGAGTAAAAAAATGAAATGCAGCTGTTTTCATCTATTCAAGCTCTTTTTTTATTATTACTAGACGTAATCAAGAACTATGTATATTGTAACTGTGTGAGATTAATCTAATTACATCTAATTATTGTATTAGATGATTAATTAGTAAAGGTTTTAGACATTAGATATACTTGCTTGCATCAAAGTTGTGTTTCCTTCTCAGCTAGTAACATCTTGAGAATTCGATCAGTGATGGTCATGAAAAAGAGGTCTTGAAACTCCTTGCATGTTTTTTTTTTTTTTAATCAAGAGAAGTTCAGTCTAAGTTACACGAACAATTAATAAAAGCAAACTAAAAGCCATTATGCATGTTTGTAGGGCTGATTCTCCATCTGCGATTTTAATACCCTTGGCAGAAGAAAAAAACAAGTTTCTAGATCTCATATGTATGACTTTGACATAGGGGTTAACCAAATTCTATTTATCCTTCCCTACCCCATCCAATGGGAAGCAGGGTATGCAGGTATTTGAGAAGTTTAAAAAAGATGTTGATTGTTGTTTCTGTCCTGGGCAAGAAAGTTTCCAAGACAAAAAGCATTAAATGGGACACAAATTACTTTATGAAGGACAACATGTAATGAAGGTATAACAGGCATGAAACTTCAAGCATTAACAGAGACTCCACTTATCTAAACCAGAAATTATTTTTTAAAACTAAACTTGAAACCAAATAGAAATAGGACTAAAATGCAAGACTTCAGCATACTATTTCAGCTATTAATTGCATATGAAGTTGACAAATAACAAATTATAATAGAAATATAAAAACTGTATATTAAACTTTGTGCCATAGAACTACACAGGTTTGTTTCTTCTTCCAAATATCTATAGTCTATGTAGTTTAAAACAGACCACACCATCTAAATAAAAATAAATTCTAAATAAATTATAATAGAAGTTGCACATGCTATAATTTATCACTAAGACATATTAAAATTAGATATTAACCTAAGTCTTCCAACCACAAAAAGGTAAAGAAAAGTAAAACAACAAACAGTCATTAACTAGGGATTTAAGTCATTATCCTTAGTTATTGGGTCAAAGTTATTGTGATCATATAAAAATATAATCACATCTATTTATAAATTAATGAACATACATATACTGCACATCAAAATTATGTGATATGACTCAGGATACATTCAAAGGTAAATTTGTAACATTAAATGTTTTCATTATTAAATATGAATGAAAATAATTTAATGCACTAAGCAGATCTCTCATAATTTATAAAGTAAACAACCATTAGGAAAAATAAAATATTAAATATAAGAGCAGAATTTAATGAATCAGGAAATATAAAACAATAAATTAAATTAATAAATCAAGGGGCATAGTTTTTTGACACAATATAAAGGAATTTAAAGAATCCTTGCAAAACTAATGAAGAAAAGGGAAACAAAAGTACAAAATCAGGATAGGTAAAAATAAAAATAATGATAACTAATATTTATTTAGTACTTACTATCTATTTAGTCTTATAAGTACAATATCTGAGTTATCTTGTTAAAGCTTCACTTTTAAACCCTGTGAGGTAGACACTATCCTTTTTCCTCTTTTAAACATGTGAAACTCTGAAACATAAGGAGATTAGGACCAAGCCCACGATCAAAAGGCAATATTTGGGTGGGCTCTTCCACGTGCTGATATAAGTATTTCTCCCTAAACTTCTTCAGGTACAGTGGGTGCTTTACCTTTGAATCCATTCACTTGTTAATTTTCTTATATTATTCCCTGCATTGTGTAATATATCCTTTATTTAAATAGCTGATAGTAGTGGTTTTTTTTAATTATTATTTTTCATTAGATCGTAAATCCTTCAAGGAATTGTTTACCTTTGTATCTAAAGTCCAAAGACTTAGCAGAGTGCTTGGATCATAATAGTTACTCAAAAATTGTTGACTGGGCTTCCCTGGTAGCACAGTGGTTAAGAATCCACCTGCCAGGGCAGGGGACACGGGTTTGAGCCCTGGTCTGGGAAGATCCCACATGCCGCGGAGGGACTAAGCCCGTGCGCCACAACTACTGAGCCTGCGCCCTAGAGCCCGCGAGCCACAACTACTGAAGCCCACGCTCGCCTAGAGCCCATGCTCCGCAACAAGAGAAGCCACCGCAATGAGAAGCCTGCGCACCTCAAAGAAGAGTAGCCCCCACTCGCCGCAACTAGAGAAAGCCCATGTGCAGCAACAAAGACCCAATATGGCCAAAAATAAATAAATAAAATAAATAATTTTTTTTTAAAAGCCCGGCTCTTTAAAAAAAAAAATTGTTGACTAAATAAATGAATGAGTGAATGAATGAATTCCGTAGAGTGCATCTCACATTGTACACTAGCATGTGGAATTGGTCTTGGGTTGTAACATCTGGTAAACTGAAAATAGCTGCTAGACGTAATGATCCATAAAGTCCAACACCACATGTAACTCTTTCATATTTGTTATAGACCCAGCACTGAGCACAATACCCAGCCCAAAGTAAGGGCTTAGGAAAGAAGAGCTGATTGACTGAATGAGTTGATGAGTTTGTACACTCATCATCCAAGCACAAGACCTCCAGACCAAAAAGCCTTAACAGCTGTGATCACTTGGTGAGGTAGACCCTGAAACAGGCAGATTTAGTCCTCTGGCTACCACACTCACCACAGCAAAATTATATTGTGACATCTTAGGATATCCTGTACTTTATGTAGAACTATTAAACATATCTAAAAATTAAAAATACATCTGATTAGTCTGATTTATTAATTCTGTATCTCATATCATATTAAGTGTTCACAGATAATACAGCTTCAAAATTTCCCTAGAACCGTAATCTAATACTAGAAATAAATAAATATTTTGTATAATTTATGCTACTGGAGTACCCAACCAAATATTGAATAGCTTTCCTAGAGAATCTTGCAAAATTAATAATTAATATGAAGCATGATATTTTGGCTAGTGCTGAATTGATTATTTATTTAAATGTGTCTACTAACAAATTTACTTTCCTTGGTTTTAATGGTTCAGGATTTTCTTCTGTTTTTTTTTTTATTATTATTAGAGAATAGAAAACTTTCCTTTTCCATGTAGTCTACCTCTAATAGTACTTTCGATGTTACTTTTGTAAAGTTTGTAAACTACAAAAGTAACTGAAATGACCAAATGGTTGGGGGAAAAATGCATTGACTTACTGCTTCTTAGACATGTAAAATCTCTAAAATCTAGGACAATCCTGAAGACTGAGTATAAAGTAAATTAATTTTACTTTAAAGTTTACTTTTTTTATAAACTTCTGAGTCATTTTTATATCTTTTAGATCCATGTAGAAAATATTCTTCCATGGATCAGGAAAAAGCCTTGCTAATTAATCTGATTTGGTACTTGGTTTTAAAAGAATTTAAAAATTACTTCACTCTTGGTAAATTTTCAGGGATGGTTGGGCTTTCTGATTTGCTTGGCTAAGTGGTGATTAAGTGAAGACAGAAGATTATCATCAGGACTTTATTTTTATAGTTTTAAGTTTTTTGAATTTATTAAATATTAACTTGCTGCCTAATTTTCCCCCATGTATCCGTCTCTGCACACTATCTTCATAAAGAAAAGTTGATAAGTACTTTCCTTTTCAGAGATTCTTTCTTGATGTTTCAAGAAATATTAAAGAAGCAAAAACCTTTCATTTTAAGTATGATGCTAGAAATAGGAATCCATTACTCCCCAACATCTTCTGACACTTGGCATCTGAATGACCATAGTGAGGTCAAGTTGGTTCCATTTGGAAAATCCTGTAATGATCTCCTTCCTGCTCCTGTTTCCTTTTTATGGCAACATGGCCATGTTAGGGAGCACAAGAGGTTTGGCCATACAGCTTTCTTCCCTTCTGTCTCAACTTAACCAACTGGGAGTTGAGAAAAAGTAATTGTGCTTAATAGCAATAACTGCCAAACACCTGGAAACTTATGATAAGTTTTCTAAAAAGCTCAGGGGTGATTGAGTGAGGGAATACCCAACAGAAAACTCTGCCGAGAATCAATATCAGTGGGAGAAAGAGTGACAAAGGTGGCCATACTTTCCAGTTCTTTTTAGTAAGTCTTTCCAATCCAACCACACTTCCCAAAGGGTTCTGGGAAATCACCAGTACTTCTGCAGAGACAGTCAGTGGGTCTAGATGTTTGCTTTCTACATCAGAATTCTAACCAAAGGAAAAATCATGCATTTAATATATAATACTGATTTGCAAAATTTTAATTAACTACTTTTACTATTTTTTTTGTTTATAAAAAAGAATTTCAAGTAAGCCAGGTAACAGTATCTGGATTATCAAGAATCAACTTTTTAAAAAATCCTTTCATACTATTTCATAGGATAGAAATGTAAAAGAGACATGACAGCTATATATTCCTTTATCATTCATAAGTGAATTAAAAGACTGAGATATTTCTAATCAGCTCCTTACTGGGCACTGACATAAAACAATCATCTTCACAATTAAAATACAATGGGATATCCCTAGATCAGTGCTACTCAAAGTGTGGTATAGTATGCAAACTATTTGTTCCAATCACAAAGTTGAGAAAGAGAGAATAAGTATTTAGATACTTTTATAGCAATTTGACATCAGGATATTCAGATATGTGGTTCTGTGTTTTACAAAAATATTAGTTGGTGATGGATTGGAAGGAAAAACCTCTTCCTGTTAAGAGAGCTTGAAAAGCATTTGAATTAGATAATGAAGTGTGCAGTTTCTCACGAAGGGAATACTAAACCACAAACCTGAACGTGGATTGCATTTTAAATTGAGGGAAATGATGGTAAACAGAGCATTGTTTCTGGTTTTTTATATATATATATATATATATATATATATATATATATATATATATATATATATAATTTTATCTCAATTGGGTTAAAAACTGAGACAGCTTCATGGGCTTGTAAAAATTAATACATAGAAACATCAATTAAAATAGTCAGGAGGCCAGAAGGGGGCACTATCACCCCTTATGACAACAGCAAAGCCCAACAGGAAGAAGACTTACTCTTCTTCCTGGCAAGAGCTCAGCCAATGAGAGGTTGTCATAACTCAGTGAATGAAAAGCCACTATACTTTGAGCTCTCAGTTCTTCCTAGTTCCTGCTATTACTGCAAAGAGCCAGGATATTCGAAAAGAAATTATTACAAATTTAAGCACTTTAGGTTCTTTCTGCCCTCCAACCAGCCTTTCTGACTCCTCCCAATTCTCAATGAAGGGGTTCCAAGGAACTACAGGGGCTCTTCCCAATCTTTCCTCTAAACTGACTTGGAGAAATATTTCTCCAGATTGGGGATGAATCTCTTCTAGTCCTGACACTGGAGTCACACTCTTGGTGCTCAACCCCACTACTATAAAGCAGTCCCTACTTTGGAGTACTAAAACACTTCAAATAGTGGGGATCTCTGATTATCCTCAAGATGTCCCTGCTTTTGAACCTATTCCCTTTTGTTTAAGTCTTTTGAGAGATATACACCCTATTCTTCTTAGTTCCTCCACCCCTATCCATTTATTAGGCTGAGATCTCTTAGAGAAGTATCATGCTGGAATCTTTTTCTCCCAAAAGGAGAAAATAATTCTAGAACTTGACAGCAGTCATCAAAGTAACCAATCAGGTGAATTAAATAATGCTTTGACCTCTTTCATTTGCTCCATCTCTGATGATACAAGAGCTGATTCTGGAAACACTGATCATTTGTCCCTATTGAATCAACTACCATCCTCCTTAAGGGCAAAATCTCCAACTGATATTGGCAAAATTCACAGCACACCTCCCATCAAAAGTCAGACAGATCCCTCAAAACCTCTCCCCAGAACTCATCAACACTGTATAAGTAAAGAGACCCTTCAAGGTCTTATAAAGCCCGTAATAGAAGATTAGAAGGCTCAAGGCCTCATTATATAACCCTTGTACTAGTGCCTGTTAACACTCCATTTACAGCTAAGAAAATCTAAGGGCCAAGGGTAAAGATTTGTCCAGGACCTTTGAGCAATAAGCAACACTGTAATCTCTCAAAACCCTGTTGTTCCCAACTCTCATAGGCTGCTGACATCCATTCCCTATGGAAGCAAATTCTTTACTGCAACTGATTTAGGCAGTGCATTCTTTAGTATTCCAGTTGATGAAAGTAGCAAATACCTTTTTGCCTTCACTTGTAAAGAAAAACAATTCACTTGGACAAGAATGCCTCAGGATTTTAAGAGAGTCCTCCTTCTTTCTCACAAATCCTGAAGGCTGATCTGAATGATATAAAGTTCCCTAGAGGTTCTACTTTGTTGCAATATGGGGATGATTTGTTTGCTTTCCTCAAGCCTCCTCACAGGAAGACAGCATCCACTTGCTAAAGCTTTTACACTTAAAGGGACATAAGGTGACCAAGGAAAAATTGCAGTTTGCCCAAACCCAGGTTTGATATTTAGGGCATCTAATATCAGAACAGGGGTTACACCTAGATCCACATAGACTACATGGTATCCTGAGTTTCCCGAAACCCAAACTAAGTGCCAACTGTGAGGCTTTCTCAGGCTAATTGGTCGTTGGATTACAAATTTCTCCCTTATGCCAATTATATGTATGTTTTACTAAAGAATAACAATCTTGACTCAATTCTTTATTGGCGGATCTAGATGACATAGCCTTTAAAGGCTTACAGGTGAATTTGATGACCCCTCCTGCCCTCAGGCAGCCTAATTATCTGATTCCTTTTTTTCCTTTTTTGTATATGAAGGGGAAAGGAATGACTTTGGGGTACTCACCAAACAAACAAACAAGAAAACAAAACAAAACAAAAAACCAGGGACCACCATCAACCCATATGATATTATAACTAGCATCTGGACCCTGTGGAATGGGGATACAGCCCTTGCCTTAGAGTCATTACTGCCACTGCCCTTTTTGGTTAAGGCCACCAAGAAAACCGTTGTGGGATCCCCTTTAACCATTTTTGCACCTCGTGCAGTAGAAGCCCTCCTGAATTCTCATCACACTCAACATTTCTCAGTCAGCCAGCTCACCTCCTATGAAGCCCTTTGGTTCATCACATAACTCTTTTATATTGTATAACCTCAATCTGGCTACTCTTCTCCCTTCCATCACCAACAAAGTCTTTCATGACTGCTTAATGCTGACAGATCACCTCCTGACTCCTCATGATGATCGGCAGGAAATTCATTTGGGTAACACTGACTTTTCATGGTTCACTGATGGTTCTTATTTAAAATTTGACAATGGCAAATACTGTGCTGGACATGCGATTGCAACTCTTTTTGATGTTATTGGGGCAGCACCTTTACCTATGGCTATTTCACCTCAAAGGGCTTCATTAAATGCTCTTACATGGGCTCATACTTTAGCCAAGGGCAAACCTGACAATATTTATACTGACAGTAGATATGCTTTCAGAGTAGCTTATGATTTGGGCATGTTGCAGAAGCAAAATGGCTTCCTTACATCCAGGCAAAATAAATTAAAAATATCCCCTATGTTTAGGAATTATTGGATATAATACTTTTACCTGCCATATTAGCTATTGTTAAGATTCCGGGGCATTCTAAACTTGACTCTCTGGAAGCTAAGGGAAATCACCTTGCTCTCATTTCTGTAAGAAATGCTGCCCTTAAAGGAACAAGCAGCAGCAAATCTGTGTCATGGTCCAGAGAGTTATTTCCCCAAATGACAACTTTAAAAAACTGATTAGAGAAGCCCAACAATTGGCTTCAAAAAAAGAAAAACAAGATTGGAAATTCAACAATTGTTGGCTTGGTAAAAAGAAAAAGTTTTAGTTTGGACCAAATAACAACCCAGTCCTACCAGAAACTCTAAAATTCCCACTCCTAACCACTGCCCATGCACTAAATCATTGGTCACAATAGACTCCATGAATCAATATTGGTGGGGAAACATTGACAAGGTCACAAAATTTGCCTACCTCACTTGTCCCACTTGTCCAAAATACAACCCAGGGAAGCCTATTTGTATTGTTCCCAGACATTTTAAACTGCCTAATGGACCATTTGAGGCCTGACAATTGGATTTCACACAACTTCCTCCATCTCATGGATATAAGTATGTTTTACTCATGGTCTGTATGTTTATACACTGGACTGAGACTTTCTCTTGAAGATAGGCTACTACCTCTTCTGCAGGTAAAGTCCTTTTCTAAAAGATCATCCCTACCTAGGGGACTCTTCTTGAAATGCACAGTGACTGAGGAATCCATTTTATTGGTCAGATACTTTAACAAGTCTGTGGTATTTGGCTGGTTTTTCAACACTTTAACTGCACTGCCCTGAACACCCTCAATCCTCTGGTTTAGTTGCATGTACTAAAGGTATTATTGACTCAACTGGCAACATTTTAGAGGCACTCCAAATATGTTGGTCATAAACATTGCCATTACTCCTCGTAAATCTCATATCCACCCCTTTTGGGTCTCATAAACTCTCAGCCTTTGAGATAGTTGTAGGGCACCCAATGCACTTGACCCCTGCAAGTCAAGTTTTTGACCCACAACTTATAAAAGGAATGATATTCCAATATTTCAAATGCCTAATAAGCAGGTTTTGATAGAGCAATCTCTTCACAGTGCATTCTCAGGACACAAAGACATTAAGCATCACACCTGGCACCCTGGAGATTTTTTCTATTGGGAAGACACTTCCAGAAAGACTTTCTTTAACCTTGCTGGAAAGGCCCCTATCAGATACTGTTAACCAACACTTTTTCCACCAAACCCCTGAGAATAGACTCTTAGATTCATGTGACACACTGAAGAAAGTACCAAACACTGACTAGACTTGCATTTATCTTGTAACCTGAAATTAAAGAATCCCAGAAATTGAAACAGACCACATCTGATGAGACAGCTTTCTCAAGATATCTGGAGCAGGCCTGCTGGAAGTCTGTCTGCCAAACTTTCGATGATGACATAATGCTTCAGAGGATCTCCAGTGTCTATGATCTTGATAATATATGGATTTTAGATTTTAAAAAGTGCCTAAGTGCTTTCCTTCTTACCCCTCCTTGTTACTCAAATGTGATCTCAATATGTTTCCAGTCTGTGCACCTTCCCTCCAATGTGGGACACTACACCCAGAAGAGGTCCTCCTGGCATTGAAGAAGAAAAAGCCGCAGAATCCAAAAAACCTAACTTTTCATTAGCAATGCTTTCAGAGGAAGATCTTGATCAAAAGGGGAAAATGTAAAAATTCATAAAAAATAACTTCCATTAAAATAGAGTCAGAAGGGGCTTCCCTGGTGGCACAGTGGTTGAGAGTCTGCCTGCTAATGCAGGGGACACGGGTTCGAGCCCTGGTCTGGGAAGATCCCACATGCCGCGGAGCAACTGGGCCCGTGAGCCACAACTACTGAGCCTGCGCATCTGGAGCCTGTGCTCCGCAACAAGAGAGGCCGCGATCATGAGAGGCCCGCGCACCGCGATGAGGAGTGGCCCCTGCTTGCCGCAACTAGAGAAGGCCCTCGCACAGAAACGAACACCCAACACAGCCAAAAATTAAAAAAAAAAAAAAAAATGCACCCACATTCCCTGTTAAAGATAAAAGGTCCCCACCCCGAAACTGAATATTTGCTTTAAAAAAAAAAAAAAAAAAAAAATAGAGTCAGAAGGCCAGAAGAGGGAGTTCTCATGCCCAACAATGATAGCAGAACCCAACAGGAAGAAGAAAGACTTTCTCTTCTTGCCTGGCAACAGCTCTGCAAGTGAGAGACTGTCACAATTTAGCCAGTGAAAAGCCACTATATTTTGAACTCTCAATTCCTCCAATGGACTCTTTGTTTACTATAGCCCTCCCAAGTCCCTCCACCCCCCCACTTTACAAAAGTTCTCCTCTCCTTGTTTCAGAGGACTTACACATGGCTCACCATGGTTGTAGACCCCAGATTGCAATTCTTTGTTGATCCAGAATAAAACCATTTTTGCTACATAAATAACTGAAAGTCTATTTGTTTAAGGTCAACAGGCTTGTGACCACTGCAGTCACCCAGAGCCTTGTTCTCAGAGGGCCCCATACTTGGTTTAACGCTCCACTATTGCTGCCTTAAAATTCTTGAGAACTTTGTCTTTGAACTCGTGTTTTGCACGTGAAATCCAATGTGACAATACAGCATTCATATAAGCAGATACGCATGGTCACCATTCCTGGCAACCCTATTTGCATTAGCCTTCCCGATTCCCCAGGAGTGCAGAATTTTGGTGGACCCACAATATGTGGAAGTTCAACAAAACTCAAAGTGAGTTCAAGGTAAAAGTGTTACGTCTATGGCTGAGCAAGGGGAGAGGGTGGCAATGACAACACCAAGAGGCACTGTTTTCTATTTGAACCAGAACTTGCTTTGAATGCAGACAGAAGGCAATGTTATTCTAAGAAACACAAACAACTAAGGAATCATCATATTCCTTCTTATTCTTGTTACTTCTCTGGATAAACCAATCATCTACACTAAAAATGATCACATAGCATGAGAGTTAAAGATAGGGCAACCCATAGTTCCTTTCCTTTTCAGTTCTTTCTTACTCATGCGTAAGAAAGTGTTGGTAGAATGTGTACATATCAAAAAGTAAAATAAAAACACTTGAGATAATTTTGTGCAGAATTTTCATTGCTCTAATAAGAATGGAATATACATGCATGTATGACTATGAGACATGAATTATGATTTTTGGTGATTTCACATGTAAATTAAATATTCTGATACTTGCATTTATGACTGGCATTGCACAATATAAAGAAAACTCATGCTAATAATTTAAAACTTTAATTTTTCTTTACTTAGACTAATACCAAATAACAAATAATATGCACCATGACACGTCAAGAGAAAGACTGCAGAAGAAAGGAAAGAATTTTATATTTAATACTTTTAATGGCACATTTTTCCTACATTTTGAGCAAGGGCCTCTACATTTTCATTTTGCACTTGGTTCCACAAATTATGTAGCTGACCCTGGTTAAACAGTATGTGTGGTGCTTGGATTAAATGGTGCCACTTGCTATTATTCAGCCTAGATCTGCTTATATAAATTTAGGGATGATAACTTCAATAATACTAAACAGATTCCATATATATGTGTTAGCATACGGTATTTTTCTCTTTCTGACTTACTTAACTCTGTATGACAGACTCTAGGTCCATCCACCGAGGGGCAGGACAGGAATAAAGACGCAGACCTACTAGAGAATGGACTTGAGGACACGGGGAGGGGGAAGGGTAAGCTGGGACAAAGTGAGAGAGTGACATGGACATATATACACTACCAAATGTAAAACAGGTAGCTAGTGGGAAGCAGCCGCATAATACAGGGAGACCAGCTCGGTGCTTTGTGACCACCTAGAGGGGTGGGATAGGGAGGGTGGGAGGGAGACACAAGAGGGAGGAGATATGGGGATATATGTACATGTACAGCTGATTTACTTTGTTATAAAGCAGAAACCAACACCCCATTGTAAAGCAATTATACTCCAATAAAGATGTTAAAAAACAAAAAAAGGTACTAAAATAATACTAAACAGGGTTCATTACTACAGCAGTTTCTTAACAACTTCAACAGGGCAACATACACTGTGAAGAACTAATGAGGGCTTAGAGTATGCTGCATATGCTCCCTTATTTGAGCCCAGAGCCATTTTCTTAGACAAACCTTCCCTTGAATATACTGGGCAATTCTGTCTCCACTTCTCATTAGCTCTGTAAGTTATTTAACTTCTTTGAATGTCAGTTTCTCCTGCAAATAGAATGACTAACTTAATGTTTATTATAAAGATTAAATCTTCTGGCATGTGCCAAACACCTACTACATACTTAATTTTATTACTGTATTTTTTTCCAAATCCATCAGGTATATATTGAGAGGCTGTTACATCGGAGCAATATAGTTAGTTTTGCATCATAAATTCTTCTCTAAAATTTTTGGAGATCTTGCTGTTCACCATGGATTAACAAAAATAAAACATTGAATATTTCATAGGAATAGAGATATTGTTACTCATAATCACCTGGCGTGTATTAAGTGCTCAATAAACATGGCAGAAATGAACGAATATGATAATCATAAACCAAAATGAAAAACAGCTCAAGTACAGCCTGGATTCCTACCTTGACTTCTTCCATTAGGCAGTTACTTTATTTCTCACTTTCCTCAATTGAAAATAAATATCATATCTGTCTTATAGAATTATTGTGAGGAATAAATGACATACAGTATTTCATACAGTTTCTGACACCTGATAACTGTTCAGTCCATGTTAGCTATGTCAATATGTTGAGAATTTCACCCTTTCACCAAGGTTTTCTTACAATCCAAGTCCCTAGTTCTCTCTTTTCTAGGGACTGTTCCCTAGAAAATGAAAATAGAGAGATGCTCAAATAATTCATAACCCAAAGGAAATAATAAAGATAGGTGTAACAGAGAGTTTTTAAAAAGTAAAAAATATTTTCCAATTAGTGTTTTTCCTTCCCAAACTTGAAAACGCTGGGGCCAGCAATCTGGTAGATCTCCTGTTTGTTTCCACTGAATCACACATGGACAAGTATTAAAATCACCCTTCCTGTTCAAATCTATCACTGATAGCTTCCCTTGGATGTTGACTTTGAAACAGCATGGATTCACACGAGACAAGGAAGAAGTAAGGAGTTGTTTACTGACTTAATAATAAGATTAAGTATAATTCCTTTATTAGACTGAGATACATCAATTGTGCATAAATACATGTTTTTATTATGTAATTTAAATACTGAATTTTATCAGTGAGTAGCATGTGTTTTAGTATATGGGTGACTGGTATCTCAGGAAAAAATGTTACTGGCTTGTATGATTCTTAGAGGCTACAGGATAGTAGCCTGGGAGCTAGGGATTCCAGACGATAATGATGAGGAGGCTACATCTTTGTGAAGAAGGGACTATTTTCTGAGACTCTGTATGTCCCCCTCTACTTCTTACCCACTACTTCCTGGCATAAACCAACCAAACTCTTCCTTCAATAACACCCTTGCCATGGTTGCCTTCTTGCCTTTCCATAATTATAATTAGTATTTATTAAAAAGCTACCATGTGTCAGGCACTTTTCTAGAAACTTTATATATATTAACTCACTACAAAACTACGAAGAAGGGGCTTCCCTGGTGGTGCAGTGGTTAAGAATCTTCTTGCCAATGCAGAGGACACGGGTTCGAGCCCTGGTCTGGGAAGATCCCACATGCCGCGGAACAACTAAGCCCGTGAGCCACAACTACTGAGCCTGCGCGTGTAGAGCCTGTGCTCCACAACAAGAGAAGCCACGACAATGAGAAACCCGCGCACCGCGATGAAGAGTAGCCCCCGCTCGCCACAAGTAGAGAAAGCCTGCGCACAGAAACGAAGACCCAACGCAGCCAAAAATAAATTAAAAAAAAAAAAAAAAAAAACTACGAAGAAGATACTTCTATCATTATGTCTATTTTAGAGGATAGGAAACTGAAGCACAGTAAGATTAAATAATTTGTTGAAGGAGACCCTAGTAGGAGGTAGCAGAATCAAGATTCAGTTGCAGGAAATCTGACTTAAAGGTCCCTGGTCTTAACATCTGGCTTTACTGAGTCTGCACCACACTCACCCAAAAACCAGACTTTGGATCAGTTCCAATGTACTTTGCTCAGTTTCCCCGATTTTGCACACCAGGTACACAGGTGGTGTTCAGAAATATTTGCTGAATGAGTGAATATATGATAATCAGAATCTCCAGGGCAGATTTTTCTCTTTTTTCCTGAGCTTCAGTTCCATGGGAACATGAACTTTTTCATCTAGGTGCAGCACAGTATCACAGTTACCTTAAGTCACTATAACAAAATAAACTTACTTTTCATTATCTTGTCTTCTAGCCCCCAGATTTATGACTGGAACTACCATTTCACCCTCTGCCCAAGTAAAAACCTTGGGAGCAGCTTTTTTCTCCTTCCTATCTCTTACTCCTTTTTGTTAATCCTTTACCCTGCAGGAACTACACAATATTATGCAGGATCCCTGGACATCCCCTGAATCTTCTCTGCCTCATGCCTCACTAGTCAAATTCCAAATAGTAATTTGTTGTTTGGATGGTCATTACTTACTTCTCATTCCATGGGATTTTTAGGCAACAGCGGTACTGAGTATAGTGTCTGGTTTAAAATTATGCTCAAAAATGAAGCACATAATTGAATAATTAACTATCTAGGAATCAAAAAAGTTAATATATTAAATGATGATATCAGAAACCAGACATAGGTTGCAAACGAAACAACCTAAAATAAAAGACATCTGGAACAGCATCTGACAGCCAGGCCAAGTTCTGCCTGGCACTCTGAAATTTCCTCTAGGTCCCACCTGCTTCAGCTTACTCTTACTTCTTGATTTTTGCTCTTGCTTTTCCACAGTACCCACTTATCTTTCTTCCAGTTTGCTGAGCCCCTACTCTGACATTTCCACTGGTCACTTTGTTCCAGCATGATTTGCCTTTGCTTTCCGATTTTTACCTCTTGGTTTGCCCCCTGATTATCATGGTTGATGGAAAAATTTGGCCCATCTCATCCTGCCAAAGGATCCATCTGCCACATGCTTAACTCGCCGAGTCCCAACATTCTCTCCTCCAATGAGACTGGCCCATCTTGCCCCTTTCATGAACCCAATCTAGATTGACTTCCTGTATTGTGCCTTCCTTTATCAAATGAGATTGGTCACCTGGCCTATCAAGCATTTTGAAATATTCATATGACAGGTAGAACATATAAGACTGTACGCATCAGCAGTCATTAATGTTAAAATAAACAGGGTGAATTGACTTATGCTAAGATTGTTATTATTTAACTAAAATGATTAATTTATACAGTACTTTCAGAACTAGAATAACAGAAGTATAACTTAAAACTCATATTACTCATCAATATGGTAATTAAATAATTTTTAACAGTATTTCCAAATAAAATAATTTTTATCGTGAAGACTTAGAGTATGGCTCTAAATAATGTGATTTTAAATTAGGAAAATAAACTGAACAAACTACTGATCTAATCCAAGAGTTTCAATTCATTCTTGTTTGTTAGTTGAGCGACTCTGTGTCAATAAAAATGTCAAACAATGTAAGAAGAAAATATGTCAAATATTTGATTCAGCAGCACTGCTGGTAAATAAAGTTTGGTTCTTTATTTGCATGGTTTTTATCAAGCATGATTGAGCTTTTCAAGAGATAAGGATTTTTGGAATATTTCCACTGAAATGTAAGTAATTGTAAATGCAAATGGGCTGTTAAATAAGGTCTGTTTCTTTGTGCCAACAAAAGTTAAATGACTAAATTTAGAAAACTTAATGAGGAATCAAAGTTGGGTTTAAGGACAATTATTTGGGTCATGCTGCCTTAACTTGGTCTTTGCTCAAAGAATCATTCCTTCAATTTAGAAGCAAATTATAGATAATGGAAAAAAAATCACTGAGAAGAAAGGCTTTCATTTGTATACATGTGCATTAATTTTCTTTTCAATGTGGGATATGTACAAAAATTATGTAAGTTATAATGTCTCTGGTACTTTTGTTCCTCCCTCTTCCCCATATCTATTTACCCACATAGTCATATCAATTACTGTTATGGTTTATTATTTTTTTACATTAAATATTACTTTTGAAAGGTACAAGTCCAAGCTAAAGTCACATTAAAGCAGACAAAATGAAATGGAGTCAAAGACAAGATTACTCCAAGGTGGTTGAAACCTGAATCTGTATAGGCTGGCAACTCTTGATCAGATAGCAACAGAGCGTTGGGTGTTTTTTAAATCATTTTTTCTCAATGATGCTGACATCCCTATCCTCTTTGTCATTTAAAAATGTATTTGCAGCTTCTCTATCATATGCTTTTCAAAAAGAAATCCCTTGGACATAAGAGAGTCAAGTGTCAGAACAGGAACCTTAGAGACCATTTGACTTGAGCCCTGGGAGATTATAAAAAGGCCGGTGGGATCATTCTTTCCAACCATTAAAAGAGAATACAGTATGCTATTCAGACAAGATTAATCATTCATAGCAACTTTGTTCTTGAATAACTAATAATCATAACCTTGTTAATTTTCTTAAATCAAAAAGTTAAATGTATAAGATTTCTTAATTTAGTGCTAAAAACCGAGGGTTATCAGATTTGGGGATTTTATGGACCAGAAAATCTTCAAATAAAATAATATTGATATTTTCTTTCCAGTAAGAGCAATAAAACAATTAAAGAAAAACAGCCAACCATACAAAATATGCCTGCCATCTATTGTTATTATAATTTAATAAAAGCAATGTCATTTGACATCAAACAATTATGAGGTATAATCCTAGAATAAAAGAGAATCTTATGAACTGATCCAAATAAAGGTTATAAAAACTCACTACTTTTTAAATGTATTTTATTTTGTCACACCCACAAAAATTTAGTCAAGAAGCACAATGGCAGACTGATGTCGGATAACCACTATTATAGAGACATCTAAAATGCTGAGTGCGTATTTTATTTGCACAAAGAGAACTTAATAAAAGAAGCCTTAATTAATACCTGTTGTAGGCTCTAATTCCCTAATTCTAATTCTCATCTGTGTAAAATGAGAATAATAATAGGACCCACATCATCGAGATGTTGTGGGAATTCAATGAGTTAATATACATAAAATTTTAAAACAGGGTCTGTCACACACAGTAAGAGCTCAATAAATGTTAGATATTGTTCTTATTGTCAAAGTAGGGTTTAGGGTCTCATTATTTCTAAGACTTGGTTAAACTCTAAAATATCCATCTCTCAAATCCACATTAAATAACTCAAAAGGGAAAAAAAAGAACCATCAAGAGACACTGAACTCTAGTTAATGACATACCTGCTGAAGTGTACAGGTAAAGTGTGTGATGTCTCCAATTTACTTTGCATCCAAAAAAGGAAGATGAAATAAATAGATACCCAAGCACAAAATAAATATAATATAATGCTAATTGTAAAATCTAGGTAGTGGGTGTATATAAAATTCTTTCAAATTTTCTATGTGTTTTACATATCTCAAAATAAGATGGAAAAAAAATTAAAAGATTTAAAATTTTAAAGAAACAATCTTAAAAATTTAAGCACCTATTCGTTAAAATAAGAAGCTACCAGATTTAGGCATCGTTCCTAACACCTATCTGGGAGTACCATATTTATATCTAAGGGCAGGATTTCTGCTGCTTGCCTCTAGATCCAAAAGTGCTAGTTTTGATGGTGCCGCTACAGGCATAACCATGTTTGCCCTGACCCCCACTTCAGCCATGTGTCAGAGGTTGTGGGAGACCCTGGGTCCTGTGGACACAATGGGGCATCCAGGTCTGATTCAACCAGATTGAACCTGGGGACGTGCGGGCGTGAGCATGAGAGTTGTAAGTCGGTCTCCAGTCTGGAGTCAGGTTCTTGAAAAGTAGCATTTTGATGATAATGCCCCAAAGAAATATTGCATTAGTAGCAAAAATGTGAAACAAAATGAAAACGTGCTGACTATACAACTTGCTACAAAACATCTGGCATGGTACAGTTTTATTCCTTTGTTAAAGAAAAAAAAATATATGTGTGTGTATGTGTTTGTATATACAGCCACACAAATATATATACAAAGATATGTATATATATATATATATATATATATACACACACATATATATACACATAAATATGTATATATCTATATATTGGAATCCTAATGGCTCTGTGAAACTGTAACTATCTTATATTTTATAAGATGTTGCTATTTTTCATAATTATTTTCTCCTCTTTATAATCTCAACCAAAATAGTGCTAAAGATTTTTTGTTTGTTTTCCCAACTGTTTGAGACATGTTATAACCATGTTAAAACCTAAAGAATAACTCAATGTGAAATCAGAACCAGTTATTGTTGAAATTTTGTAATGTCACCAGGAAAGAATTATAATTTTATTTTAGAAATAGAGAAAAATACTTCAGATGTTCAAAAAATCCAATTTAAAAAAAGAGAAAAATGGAAGTCAATTACGCAAATATTTGGCATTCTGTAGAAAGTTTCTAGATATTTTAGTGATATGTATTCTTGTGGATGCCAACTATTTTTATTTTTGATTATCAAAATATGAAATACAACGGTGTAGTCATTTCTTCCCTATGAGCAAATAATGAAGTAAAGGTCAATTTCAGTCAAAAAAAATTATGCTTTAATCTCTTGGACACTTCCAGTAAACCTTTTTTTCTGAATTATCCATATAATAATTGCTGTTCTTTTCTTTATTTCCATAGAAACATAATATCAGGGAAAATACTGTTCTTCAATGATATTTTTCCACAATAGGGTTAGGCCATGACAAGAGGAGACTCATCAGGATTAACAAGAGGTAGAAGTGGTGACTATAAATATATTAACAGATTGTTTAGTGTCCTATTCAAAAAAAAAACATAGATCAGAGAAATTTGGAGCTAGAGATGCCCTTAGAAATGTGCTTTTATCAATGAGAAAACTAATGTCCAGGACTGTTAAAAGATGCATCTCTCAAGTCCATCTCAGGGCCAGGTTAGTGGCAGAGTCACTTGGCCCAGTAATATATCTCCCACCCTATGCTGCCAATGCCTCTGCAGGGTTGCCATTATTTTACTATGCAGAAACATGACTTTGGAAGGAAAACCATATGAAAGTCATTTATCTTAATATGGAGAGATGTCTATTTATATTCAGGGACTAGCAACAAGATGATATTTAATTTTGAATCATTTATACAAGGTTTATGCAATTTACATACAGATTATAAATCATAAATCATATACTGTACAAAGCACAATAGAGAAGAACTAAGACTGATAGAGAATCCTTCTCCCTGTTTTTTTGTGGCTTGAGAACAGTTAAATAAGAATTCAGTGCGTCATATATTCATTTTGTCAGACACTTTGGTGGCTGCTTCATGGTACACAAAAGCCCTGCCCTCAAGAAGTTGCCAGTCTACTAGATGAGAAAGATACAGGTGTAGACAGAGTGTTTACAGACTTGTGTTTTGCAAGATTGGCCAGGGGAGTGAAAACTGGAGAGAGGAATAGGCAGACATTAGGATGCACATCCACCAAGTACAGGAAAGAAGCAGGAAGACTAAGGAACTGGGCTACAGATGGTGGAGGAGTGGGCAGTTGCAGCAGGCAAAGAGCACACACTTTGGTTCAAAACCTGATAATTCTGGTGGATCAGTTTCTCCTCTTCCACCTCTCACTATACCTTCTACAGATTAAAAGCAAGGAAAAATGATAAAGTTCAAGTACAGAGAAAGTGCTTTAACATCAACCCCAACAAATTTGACCCCCTTCCGGTATCTTTTTAAATGTTACCACCAAGCCAAAACCAGGAAATAATCATAGATTGATTGCTTCTTGACCTTCAACCCCACATTGCATCATTCAAGTTCCAATGATACTACCTCCAAAATAGGTATTTGTTACATGGACACTCCTCCATCCACACTGCACCACTCTCACCCTCCTCATTTCTTTCATTTGGAGTACTGTATCTGGGTTTACCCTGTCTACCGCTCTACTCTGTTTCCCAGGAGCCTACAGAATTGGAGTCGTCACCTGCAGTATAAAATTTAAGATCAACTGCCTGTCACTAGAGGTATTTTGTGATCTGATCCTTATCTGTATCACCTTACCTCCCACCACTTCCTTTCCTTTTCTACTTCTGTCTTTTTTCTCCAAGAACATTGAATACTTGTAGTTCCAGGAACATGCCATGGCTTTGCACTGCTGTGCCTTTTCACTTTTGGACTACCAGCTGTAGGCAATGTTCTATTTAGACCACATGACTGCACTAGCGACTTGATAGATAAATAAATGAATTTATTGTTATCCTTCTTGGTTGGAATTTTTCAGGATCTCAAATAGTATGTGTTTTGTTCTCCTAAATGAACCTTAGATACATGGACCATTTAAACAAGTATGTATAGGCATTATGTTATGAACTTGTATAACAAGGACAAATCATTTATAATCGCTGCCTAACAAGATAACGTACAATAATCTGAACAAGTTAAAAAGTTTAAATATCTTATTTAAGGTCACAGTACATAGAATGGTGTATTAGTTATTGGTACATGGCATGTAACATAAATCTGATAAATATTTGAAACTAAAAAGGAAAGAAAGTAGGAAAGCAAGCAAGCAAGAAAGAGAGGAAGAGACAGAGAAATACTTTGAATTCAAAAGTCCAAGAGGTATGATCTTCCCACATATTTTTAATCCAAAAACCCCTTGTACAGATAATATTTTATAAGAAACCCAATATGTAAAGGAAATATATTATTTATTCCATTAGGTCTACACACACTTATTGATCATGTGCTAATGCTTGGACTGTGTTAGGTGATAGAGATATAGCAAAGAACAAGATCTCTGTCCTCTTGGAGCTTAACATCTAGCAGTGAAGACAGATAATAAACAAGAGAAATTTTCAAATGGTGTAAGTAATATGAACATGACAGAACAGGATATTGTGACTGAGACAGGGAGTTTGGCTACTTTTGATACAGTGATTAAGACCTCCTCTGTGAGGAGGAAGTAATGCTTGAGTTGAGACCTGGATACATGAAGAGGAACCCAGACAGAGAGAATATCACATGCACAGGCCCTGTAGTGAAAACAAACTTGCCAAGTTCAAGAAATGGAATGAACAAAAATGAGGAAAAGGGTAAATGGTATAAAATGAGGACAGAGTGTTAGTTCCAGTGATTAAAGGGACTTAGAGGCACGTTAATGAATTGATGGGAAGCTAGTGGAGAGTAGGCAGTAAGCATGGACATGACTGTTGTTGAAGAAGGGGTGAGTCACCACCACAAACTCTGAGGGCTGAGAAGTTCCTCCATGTTTCATGCCTGCAATTCACATAATTGGCACTAGCTGAACTCCCTCACCTTGGTTTCAATCAATGGCATATATAATGTGGTGCTCAGTTCAATTAAAAAAGCATTTCCTCCCTATAATATAGGTCTTGGCAATGGTTAATTGAATTTGATGACAAAATCAAAGGCATCAAAAGCAAAAATGAACAAGTAGGATTACATTAAACTAAAAAGCTTCTTCACAACAAAGGAAAGCATCCATAAAGTGAAAAGACAACCTATGGAAAGGGAAAAAATGTTTGCAAATCATATATCTGATAAGGGGTTAATATCTAAAATATATAAGAAACTTATACAAACTCAATAGCAAACAAAAATCAAAGACAAACCCAAAAAACACTAATCTGATTTTTCAAAAGTCAGAGGATCTAAACAGACATTTTTCCAAAGAAGAAATATAAATGGTCCACAGGTATATGAAAAGGGGCTCGACATCACTAATCATCAGGGAAATGCAAATCAAAACCACAATGAGATATCACCTCACACCTGTTAAAATGGTATCATCCATTTTATGATGATAAGAGATAACAAGTTTGAGAGATAACAAGTCTCAAATGATAAGAGATAACAAGTTTGTATAAGGATGTGGAGAAAAGGGAATCCTTGGGCACTGTTGGTGGGAATGTAAATTGTTACAGCCAGGATGGAAAATAGCATGGAGAGCCCTCAAAAAATTTAAAAACAACTACCATATGATCCAGCAATCCACTTTTGGGTATATACCTAAAAGAAATGAAAACAGGATATCAAACAGATTTCTGCACTCATGTTCACAGCAGCATTATTCACAATAGCCAAGGTAGCAAAACAACCCAACTGTCCATTGAGGGGTGAATGGATAAAGAGATGTCATACACACACATGCACAGTGAAATATTATTCAGCCACGAAGGAGAAGAAAATTCTCACTCCTTCCATTTACAACAACATGGATGAAACTTGAGGGCATTATGTTAAGTGATAGAAGTCAGGCAGAGAAAGACAAATACTGCATGGTATGGTTTATAATGTGTGGAATCTTAAAAAATATATTAAGATTAAAACTCATAGAAACAGAGTAGAAAAATGATTGCCAGGTACTAGGTGGATGTGAGATATAGGGAGAAGCTGGTAAAAGGCACAAACTTTCAGCTATTAGAGGAATAAAGTCTGAGAACCTAAAGTATAACATGCTGACTATAGTTGATAACACTGAATTATATAATTGAAATTTGCTAAAGGAGTAGAACTTAAATGTTCTCACCACAAAAAAAAGAAAGAAAAGATAAACATGTGAGGTGATCGGTGTCTTAAATAACTATATGGTGGGAATCCTTTCATGATGTACAGGTATATCAAGTCCCCACAATGTATGCTTTAAATATCTTGCGATTTTGTCAATTATACCTAAATAAAGCTGAAAAAACAAACATTTCATATGCACCGACTATGTGCCCATCACTGAGCTTAGTGCTAGGGATACAAAGATGAAAACATGGTTCTTGTCTTTTTATACAATGTAGAGGGAAAGACAGGCACAGTTAACATAATTTTAGAATAATACATTAACTGCTATGGTAGAGATATTGAAAACCTGGGGTGAGGATCAATTATCCCAGGCTGGTTGTTTGTGGAAGTTTTCCTGGAAGAGGTAATAGCTTAGTTTTGAGTTAATTAACCAGGCCAAGAAGGGAGCTCCATGTACAAAGAGAGCATAAGCTAAAGAAAAGAAACATTTTCATATAGATGAGTGCAAGGAAAAACTTTCAAGTCAGTATACTAAAGCTTAAAATATAAACTGAGGACCAGTGGGAAATGAGATTTGGGACATAAACTAGAAACAGATCAGGAAAGGTTTCAAGGCCACTTCAAGCTGTTCAAACACTATCCTGAGGTCAATTAGAAGCCATTGATGGATGTTGAAGAGCAGACTGGACCTAGTCAGATTTGCAATTTAAATAGATCTCTGGCAGCTGATGGGGAACATCTTGGACATATTTTTTTTTCCCCAGCTACTATTCTGAAAGAGAACTGCTTTTCTAGAAATGCCAAACCTCTTCTGAATTCTTTAAATAGCTTTTAACTACGATAGAACAGTTTTAAAGAGACTTATCTAATATTTTCCTCATAGTCTCCAACATTTCTCCTTTTCCAAATTAACTTTATAGTTTAGATGGATAATGGCAAAGAGGGAGAATAAAAAAGTGGTTGTTTGCCTCATTAGCCAGACATTCTGCTAACAGAAGCCTGAGATGTCCTTAGTTTTCTAATATTACTTAGAAAACTGTCTTAGATTCCAAGATAGCAGTGAATTCATCAGACCCAGATATGACACGGGATCCTCTGATGAATATCTACAATCTTTTTGCACCTTTCCTCTGAACAATTTTACTCCTCTTCTGATTTGATTCCATAATTGGTAATTAAATAGAAAACCGCACCTTCTTAAAACTCTTATGACTATAAATTTTGCATTTCTTTCATCTGAAAGTGTCCATTGTCATCTTAAACATCTTACTTACTAGTCCATTGACTTCTGGGCAAGGCATGGAAGCATTGCTCTCTGTCTGTTCAAGGGCACCACCCACCCATGGTGAGGTGGTATCTCGTGCATGCTTCAAGCATCTGTTTTAGGCCCTAATTAGCTATCTTATCTGGAAACTTCTAACACCTTCAGAATCATAGCCCAGCTTAAAGTCTTGGCCAATTCTTTTAAGAACCTGTAATTCTGCCATTCTGTCCTCATAATTAGGCATAAATGGCTAATGAAAACATCATTGTATAGTTTGTGTGTACATTTTTTTCTTTTTCAACATTTAACAATTGATTATTTTCATACTAGAGACTAGTTAATTGAGCATTTGCATAGTTTTATCCAGATAGAGATAAAGGTAAATTGAGGGGTTCATCTATAAATTCTGTCCCTTTTCTGTTTCCCCACCTTCTTCCATATCAAAGCCATTAAATCTCATTGATACCACAGTTTCTCCTCCAATCTATGCCAAGACCAAGTATGCTTTTCCCTAGAAGAAAAAAAAATTTTTTAAAAACCTACCTCATTTGCATGAATGTGTTCATATTCACCTGTTTATTGGTTCCTTCATTACGTTATTTCACTCATTTACTGAATTATTAAACCTTTGTCCTCTCTAATCATCACTTGAAAGACAATCTAGTACCACTGAAAGCCCCTGGTCTAGGCACCAGAGACCTGGATGCAAGCAAGTCTTAACTTTGATTAATTGAGCCAGAGCATTTAACATCCTTAGAACTTGGTTTACTCATCTAAAAATGGAACAGATTAAATCAGTTGCCCCTTATCTTAATTAGGTCATAGGCCTCCTGCAGAATCTGATAACTATGAACTCACTCTCCAGAAAAGAAAAAAATGCTCATATCCATATACCTATAAAATTTTGCATTTGATTCCTTAAGACTCGTGGAATTTTAAAACCTGTGTACGAACATGGGAGATTCATAGGCTCCTGGTTATGAACCACTGAAGTAGATGGTCTCTGCCTTTAGAGTTCCATTGAGACTTGCTCTACAAAGTGTAGTTCACAGAGTAGCAGTTCACCTAGGAGTTCCCTGTAAATCCCAGGTCCTGCCTCAAGCCTACTGAGTAAGAATTTGCATCTTAACAGTATCTTTAGGTGATTCATATGGACATTAAAGTTTGAGAAGCACAGTTATCAAGTTTGGTTTAAATAAATTTCATGTAAAAGCAGAAAGGAAGGTGACGATGGTTAGAATGGATTAGAGGTGATTTCCTCTCTCATCTCCTTCATGATGTCTCAAAATACAGACAAACCACAGCAAGGATTTTTAATCACAGACTCTGGATCCATGAAGAGCCTTCCAATAAAAGAAACTTAAGATCCTGGATTTTGTTTTATTCATGGAAGAAGCATTTATTTATGTTATGATGTTTGTGTTAATGATAATCATGATTAAATACATATGGTATTTGGGGAAGCTATCACCACTAACGACCCCACTGACAAAATAGGAAGAGGAAAACCAAAAAGTTAGTTTGGCTCTATAAAAGTAATTCTTAATGACAGTCATTTATGTGAACAACAACATTTATGCCTAATAATTATGCAGTGTAGTAATATTATGCAATCCATAGATAGACTCAATGTTTTAGATTAACATTGCTGTAGATTTTATTTAATTATAGTGGCAAATCTTAGAGATACATTTAGTCTTCATAATTTGCTACTCTTGCAGCATGTAAATCTACTCAGAACCTTTCCAAATTAGGGCAAATATTAGTTTAAAAAGGACATGTTGAAGCTGAAAGTTAGTTTTTTATATAAAGCTATTTAGTATTTATATAAGATCTTTATTCTGAAGTGTAAATGTTTTGGTTCAAACATATAAAAGAAATTTAAAGCCACAGGTATTCATTTGCAGATGTTAAACTTGAATTTTGACATTATTTCTGCCTAAAATTGAGGTAACTTTTAAAGTGATCCTAGGTAGATGCCGCATTGGTCTGCAAAACTGTGAGCTCCTGTATTTCCAAAATGACTTCTTACAACGGAAGAAACTAAATGTATTAGAAGCATGGGAGAAATAGGGACTAAGGGATAAGAGGAAAACAATTAAGGTAAAGAGGAAATAAAGTTATGGGTGGCAAAGGAGACAGATGAAATGAACAGAGTATTGATCTTCATGCATAAATGCACAGTGACATTTACTGAGCCAAGAAAAAAAAGACAGAGGAGGAAATAGGATGTTTTTAAAGTGTTCATGAATCTTTTGTCATACAAATAATAGTCACTCAATAATGTTCCATAATTAAATCTCCCCCTCCTCCTTCACCTTCCCTCTCTCCAGTCTCAAGGGCATAACATATTAGAAAAGATGGCTGTATCATTTTATTTCCAATAAAGATTTCTATCTGTAGCAACTCTATGAGCTTATGTGAGTTGAGTTGATGGTTACTCATCCCTCTCTGATCAGAGCTTTTAGAAAACTACAGCTCATTTGCCTATGCTCTTTTATTTAAGTCTTGCTTATCTCCTCTTATCTAAGCCACCAGTACCTCCTAATTTCCAACCCATTTATCTCATGTTTCTGCTTTGTAAGTAAGGGGCAGTTGCTGCCAAAACACATATCTTTCTTAAAAATTTAAAAGTTGAAAAAGCAAGAAAAATAAGGCTAATTTCTCTTACTTCATCTCTAGTTAAGAGTTTTTATAATTCTCTGTGCACCTCTTAAACAGCACACTGAGTTCAATACAAGGGCAAGGTTTGGGTCCAGGGAGGCAAAGGTAAAAGGATATAGCTGGTGGTTTCCTAATCACAGAATGAAACTGCCCTTACGAATAGTAAGCATCTGGTAAAGAGCCATTCTGTTCTGTTGCATCTTAAATTGAGTCATGCCAGTTTATTCATTTGCTAATCTAAGTCATTTATCTTGCACTGAAACTTTCACGTACTAGTATAATAGATGTTTGTGGAATAAAGACAATAATTTAAGCAAATGATGTAAGAACATGCACTGTTCTACATGAATTATATTTTACAGTCCATTTAGATGTCGATTGTTCTACATGAATTATATTTTACAGTCCGTTCAGATGTCAATTTATTATTTTTTTCTACTTTTTTGCTCTGTAGATTTGATTTCATATTGGATATAATTTCCTAGGTAAAGCAGGGACTGTCTAAGTGAATAATAGGGTTTTATAGCGCCTAACCATAATGTCACATACAATTATCTTTTAATAACTGTTATAATGATGATGTACTCCTCTACTACTTTTAATAATTATAATGATGATCTATTTCTACCCCTTCTAAAGTAGATGCAGAGATTGCCTCTGCTCCTGGGCCTGCTTCATTCTGAGGGCTGATGTGCTCAAAGAAGGAACAGAAGGAAAGAATGAATCCACAAGGATCAAGAACTAAGATGGAAATTAGAAGAGAATACTGAAAAACTACTACAAACAAGTCAGATTTACCTTGTTCATCTAGCTTTGTATAGGGTTTATCTTTCATGTCTTTTTGTTTGTCCCATGGTTCCCCTCCCAAGTTGAAAGTATTTGTGTTTGTCTTTACAGCAAATTTAGGAATTGACATTTTCTGAATTTCAAATATTTAAATAAGTTAGGCATGCATATGTGTGTGTATCTATGTACTTGTGTATATGTTTACTGATGTGTGTTTTTATGTGTAAGTATATGTTCAAGTATATGTATGTGTATTGCATTTGCATGAGAGTATATTTATGTGTATTTATTCATTTGGCAGTTTCTGTTTGTACGTACATAATATCTATATGTGTGTATGTGTATACATATGTTTATATTTTGATGTATCAGAAGACAGATAAATTTAAGAAAGTACATAGCTCGTCTATACAATTGTTTGGTTTGAAAAAATGAAATTTCTAGTACATTCTGGGCTATTTATACCTGGTGTATGTCAATAAACTTTTCATGTGCTTCAGGAGAATAATTTTGGGATAAAGAGAAATTGACTTAGGACAGTTTTCCAAGGATTTGGACAATTTCCAGACTAGGTAACTAATTATGACTTGTATGTTTTCTGGACCCTGCTGTTTCAATTGAATGAAGAGTCATTTCCTTTTATAAGCAATTTTTATTTTGTCTATGGGTTGCTATACCCTGTTTTAGAGGTGGCTCTGTCTCAACAGCCGGAAAAATGCTCTTATGCAATAGAAGTTCACTAACTGCTTAGCAGCTTTAATTAGTGATCAAGAAGTTCTCAATGAGTCTTAAAAGGAAGGTCATGTAAGCTAAAAAGTATTACAATTACTTTTTCTTCCATAAAATTCAACCTAATATATTCAAAATCTTAGAGCAAAGCTTAGCAATGGTTATGAAACTACTGATAATAAATGGGCTTTCAATATTTTTCATACTTTTACCAGCAGAGCAGTTTGCTTTTAAACTTCTTTTCTTTTTATCTGCACAAAGTATAATTAATTTTACAGAATTTCAACTCCCATTGTAGAGAGCTGAAAACCACATGTAATTGTTCTTAATAGGTTGGATTCTTTCCCTGGTTAGCAGCATAAAAACTTCTTTTCCGGGAATCACAAAATTGTCATGCCGAGTTGAACAGGATGCAAATCTGGCCTGAAGTTTTCTTACAATTGCTGTAATAATATGTACTGTTCATCTACTCCTCAGGTTGCCATTAAGAATAAAAGCATATTACCTCAGTAGGATACTGTTATCTCTTTGGTTATGCAGCCTGCCTACAGATAGGGCCCGGCTGAAATCAGGAACCTGAAAATATTGTGAGACCACATGGACATAGAGATAATCATGAAGTGACTCCCATTTTTCATACCTGGTTAAGAACAGACAGATCTGAATGGAGGAAACATGCGTAAATTTTACTGCCTACTTTTATGTGTAAAATTTGCTGTAAATTTCTCCCACTGCATTTATTTTTACATTGAAACTTCCAACTTATATTTTCATAGATTCTTTTCAACTAGGTATCAAGGCGAGTACAAGGTAATGAAGAACTACTGTACTTTAGATTTATTCAGATATTTAATATACAATATACAAACATGTTCAAGTATATGTGTTCCTTCCTTCCTTCCTTTCTTCCTTCCTTCCTTCCTTCTCTACTACCCATCATTTTTCTAGTTGCTCCTTACTTTGCTACAAATTTAAATACATTATGAGAAAAAAACCTTTTACTGACCAAATAGGGTAGGAGACATGAAATTAAACAAAATCATTCATAAATTAAATCATATAATTAAAAATATATATAACATAAGCCTCTTTATAGTTATTAGGGACAGAAATTTGACTCAACTTCCTAGCAACCATTGAAAAAGAAAATTACTCATTCAATATGATCAGTAATAAAATCAGTATGACTCCTCTGAAAAACAAAGTGAGAAACATTTATAGTAGATCATCATAAAAGGATCTTGTATAATGTAGTAAACTGGGTTTTTCATAACATCTTTATTTTAAATTCAACAATACGTTTCATAGAGCTTAATGGAGACTGAAAACATAACGGTAAAGCATAGTTCAGTGAAATCAGTTCTGGAAGAGGCAAGAACAATGTATCCCTGGTGCATAGGTCTCAAATTTAGAACATCTAAAGGCAGGATTGGAAATTGGAAAGGCATCAGCCAAGTTTGGCCATAGATCTATTTCATTAGTCTTATTTCTATTTAGTTAGTTTGCATGTCTAGGGATCAGTGTTTCTCAAACTAATTGCAGTGAAGTGCTAGTTTCATTTTTAAGTTTCCTACCCATCATGAATCAGTTGTTTTGTAAAATATAATAAAAAATAAATTACTTGTATGTTTAGTTATCTTGTTTGGAGTTCTCTTGACTTTTTGCATATGTGATTTGATGACTTTCATTATTCTAAAAAATTCTCAGGAAAAATCTAGCCCATTGCCTGTTTTTGTGAAGAAAATTTCTTTTAAATCTTCAAATATTTCTCCTGGTTTTGTCTCTCTCTATTATTCTTTTGGAATTCCATTGCATATATAATAGACTATTTGATATTGTTCCAGAATTCTTGGATGCCTTGTTCCAATTTTTTGTTTTTGTTTTCCCTTATACTCTTTTTGTCTCTTTTTATTTGTTTGTTTGTTTGTATAATATCTAATGACCTGTCTTCATGGTCACAGATTCTTTTCTCAGGGATACTGAGTCTACTAATAAGCACATTGAAAGAATTTATGATCTGTGATAACATTTCCTTTTATTTCTATCACGTTCATTTAAACCTTTCTTACAGTTTCCATTTTTCTGCTGAAATTCTCCATCTGTTCATGCATATTGTTCACCTGTTCCATTAGGTCCTTTAACACATTAATAATAGTTATATTAAAGTCCCTGTCAGGTAATTCCAACACTGGATCACCTCAATCTGGTTTTCTCCATCGTTTTGACCTTGACAATGGATTTTTTCCCCTTGCATTTCTGTATAGCTTGTCGCTTTTTATTCAATGCCAAACATCAAGTGTAAAACAACTGAGACAGGTGAAAATTATTTCTGCTTGGCAATAGGGCATGCCTCTTCTATTCTAAGGCCAATTAGTTTGCAGCATTGAGTAAACCTACTCAGGAGCTGAGCTTCAGCTCACCAAATACTTCAAATTCCTCTAAAATTGCTTTGTAATTAGGATGGGGGCTGGAGACTTGGAGTGGGTGGGCTTTTTACTTGCTACAGTGGTGGCCAATCCTCTACTCTGCACATACATTATTCCCTCTTGTCTCCTACCCTGCTTCTAATATTTCTCATAAGCACCTGATGGAGGTCCACATAAAAGCACTTGTGAGTTCAAACCCCCCTTGTGTCAGGGGACACACACGGGCTCTCATTCTAGTCTACTCACAGCATTTAGCAATTTATTAAAATTTTAGCTGATTTCTTTTTAGCCCCTTGTATTATGGCCAGGTATTCTTTTGTTCTCTGCCACATATGACACCATCACCATGACCAATTTCTCCATGAAGGGATCTCCCCATGGGCTAAAAATTCTGGGTATTTATTTGTCCTATGAACTCAGATTTCTGATGAGTACAAGAAAAGTTATGATTTTCTAGTTCACCTGGCTTTTTCTTACTGTTAGTGCTGGGTATGCAGTGTTTACCCTAAGTAGAGTAAGAATCCTTCAGTTGATGAGTTTTAATTCTTGGGGAAAAGTTTTGTATCACACTAACCCAATAATAATTAAAGTACAGAATTTATTTTCCAAGTGTCTACTTAATTTTGTCATGGAAAGTATGATTATAATTTGTTCTTCAGTGATATTATATAAATATGAAATAATTTAAAATGCTCTAGGATGTTACAAAACTAGGAAGGAGCATCAGAGTTTGGATATTTACATGACTATAACTAAACCAGTGGTCACTAAGAACTCTGAAAGAATATTCCAGCTCAAATACTCTACACAACTTCCATTCAGTTCTTCCTCATGGGACATGATTTTCTAAAATATTTGATGGCAAGTTCATTGTCAATGGACATTGTTATTTCAGTTCACCTCTACAAATATTTATTGAATACCCACCATGTATTAGTTGGGGAGCTAGACACTAGGACTACGAAGATAAGTAAGCAAACCAGTTTCAGAGTAATCCAGTGGGTGAAGCATATATAAACATATCAGGCCAATGTGATGTTGTAAGGTCACAATATGGTACAGATAAGCCTGCACATTATACCAATACAGAGAAAGAGTATGTGTCCCAGACTGAGGTATAAGAGATGCCTATTAGAGAAAAATGACAGTTATGCTCAGTTTTGAACCAACAGTTTACAAGTAAGCAAAATAAAACAGCAATGAATCTTTTTTCCTTTGATTATTTGGAAAAGTTTATCCTTAAAACTGTAAAGTATTGGAGAAACATTAAGGCCATGGGGAAACATGAATATACCCCATTTTTGTTTAATGATTTTAATTTAAAATCTACTATAATTACACATCATAGACATTTCTTATATCCTGTGGTTTAGGCTCAAATTTTTAATTTCCTGACATAGAAATTCTCAATTCCTTAATCTGCCTTACACTATAATCTATATAGTCAGGAGTAACTAAGACTCTAACATTGCACTTTAAATATATGTGCTTTAAAAGCTTCCTTCTTGGTTTCTGTCTTAGTGAGAAATTAATCAATCTCAGGTCTCACATGTTTAAAGCGTTCCATCATTAGGAAGTCTCAAGGATGAACATATATCATACCATAGATAAGGAGCCTACCAAAACAAGCATTTATTGAAGTCTTTTGTCATGGTTGGGAAACAATTTCCCATGAATTTCTTACATTTCTGCACATCTTATGAAAGAAGCAGTGGCTGCTTTTGTTCTGAACTATTTTTAAAAGATGTTTGTAAAGCAAACAGCTCAGAAATAGCATCTCCTTCTACAGCAAAGGGAGGCATACTTGCCATCCATTATAAAAGAATTGCATTCCTTAAGTTCAGGGTCCCTTTCTTGTAATGTTTAGGTATCATATGTTCTGATTTGTGTTGCTTGTGGAAATTGGGGCTCAGGGAACCAATACAAAAAAGCTGATACACTTGCTACTGCTATTGCTGAAAAATAAATTATCCTTCATCTCTGATCCAGGAGTCTAACGTCTTCTAAAAGCATCCATGAATCTGTGGCAGGCTTTTATGTCAGCATGCAAGCAGGGTAACATCTCAGGCCCTTCAGAGTTTTTGATAATGTTTGTGATGAGGATGGGATGCTTACAGAGACATGGATTTCTTTCTGGAAAATGAAGGATGAGGACCTCACAGGTCCATTAATGGGATTCAAGAAAAGTCTGTGGGAATCAGTAGTAAATTACATGGTCAACTGAGCAATAAATGGCCCTCCACTTGTTTGTCTGTTAATGAAGAGGAATTGAGGAGGTTACCGCAGGCTAAGTAACAGGAAATAGGTAAATACAGATGTCAAAATGCTGCTCTGTTGTGAATTTTCCTCTAGGTGAAAGGACAGTCTTGCCAATCTGGCCACCAGCCTCTGATCTGCCGCACTAGTTACAACTTCGTACTAAGATTTGTACTGGGTAAGCAGACAGTTTCTCTCCACTTCAGACAATAGCTAGAGAGATGCACACACACATGGAGTGTGAAAGGGAGAACTCCATGACCAGAAACCAGGTAAATCATTAGAACTTTGGTTCACATGGGAAAGAAGGAGGCATGGGGCACATTTCTTATTAAGGAATAATGACAAGTAGTGGGTTGTCTTATGGCTAAACCTCTCCTTCGTACTATCATGCCAAACTCAGATCTACTTGGAAGTGACAGTAAAATCTCTCAGTTTTTTACAGTGGGTTCTGGCAGCTCTAAAGGAGCTTTAGCTCTCTTGAGGAGATTTTCCCAAGATAGAAAAACTCCTGTGGAAAACCATAGATGAAGCCTTGCCTAGTGAGCTCTTACTGTCCTGGATTGAGTTTAGAATTCTGATGGAGTTGACCCACCAAAGAATGAGAAAGAGACCCAAAGAAATCTAGATAAATCCTTGAGGTCACCACCACTGTGTAGGAAAACTTTCCCAGCCCTGATATTGATACTATCAAGAACTTAAGAGATGTCATCTAGACAATGGGGAGGCTAATGCCCGGAATTAAGGTGGATTCCTTAAAGAAGGTCACCACTGTGCTGCCAAGACTGAGTCAGCCAGAAGTTGCAAGCCCAGGGCCCTAGCAAAAAAGTAATGTGGCTATGCTTTCTGAGTCTAGGAATTCCCAAGGCTGAAACAGATGGTGTCAGCCATGAGGACCTTGCTCCCCCATACAGAGTATTGGATGGGTCAAAATTTGTTCAAAGTTCATTTGGTTATCCCATGAGCCATCGTCACATCACTTGAAAGTACACATGAAGCCTCTCTCTTTCCCTGCTCCCTGATTCCTCTCTTCTCCTATCCTTTGACTTATACTTTAAAGAGAATCACGATCAGAGGCCAAGGTATCCTTATGCCCAACGGGGATCAAAGGACACATGCACCCACCTGAGTATGCTGGAAAATTTCAGGAAGGAGAAGGAATCAAACTTTTATGGGTATGTTGGATACGGATGCCCAGTTGCTCTCCCACTTGGATTTATAGAACACTCAGATTTAGCTAATGAGGTTTAGGATTCACAGTGGGAAAGACAAGCCAACACGATCTTGTGGAGACAGACCTTTGGGCCAATTAAATGTACCATTTTGTTGTTTCAATATCTGAGAGTATAGCAGGAATTCACATTTTATATGCTCATATTTTATCATCCATTAAGTGCCTGAAAAGGTGATCACAACTGGGACAGGCCACATGTAGCGAAGTGCTAATGCAACATGTAAATAACTTTCCAATCTTCTCCCTGTCTCCTCCCATAAACAGTACAAAATCCCTAGAGGAGAAAAGGAAACCACAGCTCTGATTACAGACTTGAAGACAACATGGGTAGGAGGAGACACAGAATCTTAATACAACAGCCCTGTATGGCCAGTGAAAAAGACTAGAAATGAAAGCTCAGAATGGATTATTTCCAACTGCTCATGTAACTGAACCCACTGCACAGAGGAAACATTTGCTATACTACCTTGGACTGTGTCAGTGACTTCTGGGAACAAAGACCAACTCACATTCATGTGTCACAGCCACCAATATACATTTGTAGTAACCCCTCAAATTACTACTGGTTATCTCCAGAGGTAGCCAAATTCCTCTGCCATTTGCCATCAATAGATGGGTAGTATGATTGCCTCTACCCTTTATAGTACAAAGCTTTAACTATTTAATGATACTCTGTTGATGACAAAGTCAGAGGCTTCTGTTAGCAAGGTCTTAACTGTGGTGTCACACACTCCCATCAGACGGGATAGCTGATGAGCCCTCACAAAACTCAGGGCTTTGCTTGTTAAATAAAGTTTCATGGGATTACATGGGCAGATTCACAATATTCAATCCCTCCGGCAGTCAAAAAAAAAACAAAACAAAAAACACCCAAAACAAATCTGCTGTGTATTCAACTCCAACCAACAAAAAAGATGCCAGAATCTTACTGAAATGTTTGAGTACTGGTAACAGTATGTGCATCACCTGGACTTTCTACTTGGACCTTTACATTGGCCAGTATAAACACTAGCACCCTTTGAGTGAGGACCAAACAAATACATTGTGTTGGAAGTTTTCCAATAGGCTGTGGCATGCTCTCTGTATTTGGAGCCCCACATCATGAATAAAGCTATGAGATACAAGTCTCTGTGACCAATACTTTTGCTGACTAGAGCCTCTGGAAAAGGGAGGCAGCCTCCATTCGTAGGTTCTTTTGGGGGTTTTGGACTGGTCACCTCCCTAATCTGCAGGGCACACCCCTACCAGGTACACTTCTTTTGAAAAGCAGCTATTAGCCTGCTATTGAGCTCTTGTCAAAACTGAACTCCCGACCCATGGAGGTCTGGTGACTGTCCAGCCTGCTCTTTTCATTTGGGGATGGGTCAACTCAGACCCAATGACTCAATGTGAGAAAGGGTCCTACAGACCTCACGCACAGACCTACCTGGAAATGGAAATGGTATATTTAAGCTTTCAGTTTGCCTGGCTCCAGTAGCATCTTAGTTTTACAGGAAAAAACGGCTCTCCCAAACTGTTGCAAGCGTCCTAAATTTAACTCTCTGCTGAATCTGCCATCCCCAGCCAGACAGCTCTTACCATGATTTGATCTACAGTCCCCTTAATCTTAGCAAGAAATGTACTGGAACTAGCAGAAGATGGCCCCAGCTCCTGCATTTCCCTTGTGAAATACCTGTCAACACTTCTGGATGTCTTTCCTGCTCCCATTTCTGTAACTACTGCTTAGCCATTCGGTGGGGTAGGCAAATGCCACCAGGCTGCTGATGTAGACAAATAGAGCAAGTTAGATTAACTGCCCTCATGCAGTCACTCCAAAGCAAGGACTACAATCAATTATTCATGCCTAACTTAGAGGGTAAAATCTCAGACCCCTCATGGGTCTTGAAAATCAGCAGAAATTGGTTACTGAAATAGCTCAGTTGTCTCTTACAGGTTAAGGCAGTGAAGCCATCGTTAACACGAACAGTCCTATGTCCCTATGTATCATACAGTCATACTTAATAAATGTTCACCATCAGAGTAAATAGAGTACAGAGATTTAAATTATGTGTTTAAATTTAAATGTTTTGTTAAAGTAGTTTGTAAACTTTTAATTATTGAATAGATATCACATATATTGTCCACTGCCTTCATTTCTTCTTTCTTCTTTACATTCTGCTCCTTTGAATGTTCCTTGAAGATTTAGGTTTCTTAAAAGACAAAGTTGATATTTCAAACTTATATTAAAAGTGGATAATTAGTTACATATCCATTAGAAAAATTACCCTAGGACCTACAAGGAGTGAATCAACCATTAGGTTCATTAGTATGAGACTATTTATGTCAATTCATATTAATAAATAGTCGCATTGTCAAAAAATCTTTGTCAGAGTTAGAATTAATATGGGAAGCAATGGAAACATATGCTTTTTTAAGAATATAGATTATTTTTGTGCCAAGACTTAGCCATGACACACCTCCATCCATTTTGGCAAGGCATATTATGATTAAGCTGTAGTCTTTTTGATTTTTCTCTGGACAACCTTGTTCAGCAACATGTTTGTTCTTATCTGTCTCTCCAGTTATATTGTAAGCTGCTTGAGATCAGAACCTATATCACGTTTGTCCTTGTGTCTATGGTCACCACTTCAGTTCTTGCCATGTACTAGGCCCTCAATAAGTGGAGGCTGATTTACACTCCAAAGAAATTAGGTCAAGGGAGTCTTAGAGATGTAGTTCTCCTTTCAGTTAAATCTGCATCTTAATTGGTTTAGAGAAGGCCAGTTCCTGAGACCAGGTTTCTTCCTCAGCTTTTAAACCAGCCACCCAGCAGTCCAAGATGGCAGATTTCCCTAACTTCCATCAACCCAGGCACCCTTAGATAATGCAGTATGTTCTAGACAATGTAGTTGAGATATCAATCTATATTACCATTTTACTCTTCTTAGATGAGATGACAGTGATGAGTCACCATCACCAAACAATACATTTGAATGTTTCTTTATTTTACCCAGTAATGATGACAGTTCCCCATTGATTTAGCCATTCACTTTCACTGATTTCTCTGGCCATCAGTGAAGAGAAAACTAAAAGTGCCAGGATTTTCAACTGTGAACTTGAAACTTGGTGACACAAATTTATCTTCTCTGACCACCTGAGCTATTCACAAACTATGGTGACAAAAAACCCCAAACACGTGTATGCACTAACTTTCTCTATGGTGGCAAAATAGTGAATATGCATAGAGGTGAAACTCTAAGAAACTATAAGTTTATTTCCACTGTTTTGATTACTGAAACAAAAATCTGTTTTAAGGTATATTTTCCAGTGAACCTTCTATTAAACATTAAAATGGAACTGTCCATGACATATGATTACCATGAAAGAAATGTATACCTTATTATCCCTTATTAGAATTTATAATGCCAATTAAACAAAATATTAAATTATTAAAGATTAAACAAAAATATTAAAAGATTTTTAGGTGGACCAATGACAATTAAAATGTTTAAATATTTAAAATATTTCCCAAGTTTTAACCTGAAGGTGGGAAAGAGTAAGCAGAAAACCTTTATTTCAACTATGATGTTTATGGGACCTAGGCATTTCCTGAGGAAGCACAGACTTTTATTTCATTTTGGGTTTTCTTTAACCTTAAACTGATTTCTCCCTTATTACCTTCCTAAAATAAAATAAGGGGGAAAACTAATGTTTATTTTATAAAAAGATATTCAGGATGAAGTCAGGAGACTTGGATTCTAATTCTGTTTCTATTAACTACTTACGAACCTTGAGTAAATTATTAGTAAAATGATGGGAATGTAATGCCCTTTACATCTTCTAATTGATACCTAAATTCTGTGATTCTTTCTAGTAAGAGCCAAGCATTCCATTTGCAGCTAAATGAGGAAGAGTGAATTTCACAGTCAATCACATGTAAAATCAGAGAATCTAAATGTTTCTTTTCTGTAGGAATTTTCATTGTACACTAGAGTTGATCTTATGAGAGTATCACTTTGACAACATTGTTGTAAAACTTTGGTTGAATCATCATGCTAGTTTTGAAAAATTCATTTTGCTTATTTGCTCTTTGAGAATGCTTTTTGTTAAATAGTCCTTGCACTATAGAATAAAGTTAGAAAACAAAGTCATTTGTAAACATTTATGTAATCATTTGCTACTTACAAGAACAATTTCAGGATTATTTTGAATTCATAAAATTTGCAGCATTTTGTAATATACAGACTCATGAGTTTGTAAATAAAATGCAAATATCCATAAATATTGAATAATATATCCACAAATGTAAACAGGAAAATACGAGAAATACATATTAAGCTATGAAAATATTTTGTGTAGTTATCCCTTGACCAAATTTTCTTGTCTTCATAAGACACGAAATCACTTGGCTCTTTATCTAATATTGTAATTATAGGTGTGTGTGAGTATGTGTGTTTTCTTTCAAGGTTTTGCTTTTAAACTTGTTTAGAATTTTATTTAGGTCAATTAGTTCACATAAAATAGTTTGCCTATAATCCCCAAGTTTTACTGAATAAAATCAATGAGCTAGGGCTTCCCTGGTGGCACAGTGGTTGAGAATCTGCCTGCCAAATGCAGGGGACACGGGTTCGAGCCCTGGTCTGGCTGGGAAGATCCCACATGCCGCGGAGCGACTAGGCCCGTGCGCCACAACTACTGAGCCTGCGCGTCTGGAGCCTGTGCTCCGCAACAAGAGAGGCCGCGACAGTGAGAGGCCCGCGCACCGCGATGAAGAGTGGCCCCTGCTTGCCACAACTAGAGAAAGCCCTCGCACAGAAACGAAGACCCAACACAGCCATAAATAAATAAATAAATAAATAAATAAAATAAAATTTTAAAAAAATCAATGAGCCACTTCATTAAAAAAAAATTGTATTTTTATTGCTGTAATTAAGGAGACATTTCTTAAAATCCAAGTTGGAAAACAGCTGTTATCCCACATACCAAAATAATACAGCTTGTATTTAGTTAGCTTTACTTGAGTAAAGAATTTAAGCAAGTATCCACAGGTATGTATCCTTTCTATCTCTCCCTTCTTGCCTGCTTTCTCTTCCTAGGCACCCTTCCCTCTCTCTCTTCACTACGCACAAGCCAAAATGCGGTTTTACGTGGAACATTCAACTAATAGCAGTCTATTAGTGAAATAGTCTATATCATTTCCACAATTTTTAATTTCTCTTTACCAATTTTTGATTCCTCTTTACCATTGTAAATGTTTAATTTCAACCCACCCCATCCTCTTATGAGAATTGTAAGATGCAACTTAAAGAAATGCAAAGGTATGCCGTTCAAATATTGGTATGCCTTGTCTCCCCATGTGCTATACTTAACTGTTTTGGCAGAGACTTAATAATGACAATGGCATTAAGTTTAGGCAGATCTTCCTGAGTTCCAGCTCACCAAGAGTTCTTAACAGAAATCCTGCCACTGTTTATGGCAGACTGATTATTTGCATTCTCAGAGACAAATCTAAGGCCATTTGAATGTTGCACATTTTATGAGCATACATCCTTACAAAAGGTATACACTTCTGACATTGTTTAGAATTTGATGTTAATTAGAATTATATTAGCATATACTGCTTTGAACTTATCATTAACACAATTATGGGCAATAATTGATCAAAGTCAGCGGTGTACTTGCTTTCCCTTTTGTTTAATGGAAATGTATCTTTTCCAATACAGCTTCATAATTGTTGGACATATTGCATATAGTAAGCATTCCACTGTTATCCGAAAGGTAAACATATTTAGAGAAGAAAATTAAATGATCTTTTGATTCAGCTCATAACTCACCTACTCTCTATCGACCTGATATGACCATGTGTGCATATTTGCAGTAATTACAAGTTTAAATACTTCGCTTGAATATTCTTCATAGTGAAGCACTAAATTTAACCAACTAAAATTTCTGACTTTAGAAAACCAATAATAAAGTCATTATTCACAGCCTCTCCTGATTTTAGATGGAGCTCAAAAACATTTACTGAAAACCATCCCTTGCCAGTGACTTGCTCAATGCATTTCTACCTATGTCTACACAAGAAAAGAGGAATAAAGGCTCGGATACAGTTTGAGTTAAAACAAAATTTTTAAAAATCTTGACATCGGGGAAGGTAAGGTTTTACGACAATCTTCACTCAACAAATTCTCTAGGTAATTGCTCAACTTTCCCTTTCTATTTCTTGTGTAGGCAGAAATTTGTTTGTTTAAGATGAGGAAGCATTCTCTCTCCATCAACTTCAAGAACAAGAATGCCAATTTGATTATTTTCTCAAAATTCTTGAAAAGAATAAAAATAGTATCACCAGGAAATTTATATTCACATACTACATACTCAAATGGGACAGCTTTCAAAGTTTCTAACATCTATTTCTGAATACTCTTATCTGCATTGCTTAGAACTCAAGCCCTATGACCAAGGGTTCTAGAGTGTAACATATGCTGAAATTAATACACTTTCATCACTTCTTTACAAATTAAATCAAAAATTGTGTATGGGTAGTTTTGTTTTTAAGATTTCAATACACAAGGACTCAGGAGCACACATTTTAGTGTTTAAATCATCTCTCCCTGCATCACTCATCCCCTCATCACCTTGCACATATTCATTCACTGACCACAACCCCCTTTCCTGTCAAACCAACTAGAAATACTAAAACATTAAACATGGTTTCAGAAGAAAGGTCTGCTGCCCTAAGAAAACTTCTACAGAAAGACTGTCTGGGTGCTAAGATACTACACAACACCTGAAGCACCCATAGAGTGCAGAAGCTTTTTAGTACAACGTTTTCTGATCCTACTCTATCCCTTTCTTAGACACTAAACCTAAAGAAAAATAAGGGCTTTGGCCGATTGCAAACTCAGAGATTTTAAAGGGTGAGTTTGGTGCTACTCTCCTCTCTTTCAAGAAAAAGCTTCTTTATTCTCAAGAGTTGCTGGGCTTTTGATAGTGTTGTTGCTAAAGCAGATTCATCACCCAGCCGGGTGCACGGTTCTCAACCTGGAATTAAGACCGATTCCGGAGGAACAAGTAAAAATAGGGGCGTTCCCTGTACCCAGCTAAAACGCCTCTAAATGAATCCAACGAATCTGAGCGACGTAAATAGTTGTGCTCTTTAAAGCAACAATAGCAAAAAGTTTAGTCGCAAAAGGTTTGGTTTTTGTCTTTCTTTTTTTCATGCTTGATCATCCCCTAAACAGCCCATGTGCTAAGAAACACACAAAGTAACTGTACAGAAGCCAGGACCACCGCGCGTCTGTGGCAGTTTTCTGAGGTGACTGTCAGAAAAAGCTGAGAAGGTACCACCGTTTCGAGGGAATGAGGTCAGAATTCACCGACAGAACCGTTTCCCTTGCGAAGGAATACGGCGGGACGGTGGGGCTCCGCAGCCGGGCTTTGGAAAAGGAGGGAAGGTGGGTCAGGGGCGGACTTTGTGGGGAAGGCTTTGTCAGCGCGAAACCGGGCACAGGGTGGCAGATGCGGGCGTCTGCGGGCTTCCAGAAGCGGGAAATCAGCAGGGGGAGATGCGGAGACGGTGAGGGCTGAGGGGGCGCTGATGGGGTGACGGGAGGGTCAGGGCCATCCACGGCTGCTGCGAAAGTGCGAGCTCGGGGGCTGGAAGGTGAGGCGGGACCGCGAGCTGCCCCAGCTGTCCCCCGGGAGGGAGAGGGGTTGCCAGCAGGTGGACTTGAAATCAAAAAGCGCCCCGGGGATCACGGAGCAGTGCCCTCCCGAGACCCTGCCTGGAGGTTGAAGAAGCACAGCAGGTGGTTTGGGGATATCCCCCCCCCCCCCCAACGCCAAAGAGGTTATCTCCGCTTGCTGCCTGGGCGCCCGGCCCCCTGCGCTCTCCAGGCTACTCACCGGTCCGGGGAGGAAGGCGCCATCCGGGAGCGCGTAAGGGCTGCGCGGCGCAGGCGGCGGGCAGGGCCGAGCGGTGGCGGCGGCGCTGTCCTAGGAGAGGGACTGGAGCCGGGGGACGCCGAGGCGGCGACAGCGGCGGCGGGGGCGCGGGGAGCAGCGGGCGGGGAGGGCGGAGGATCCCGAGCTGCTGCGCGGCGCGCGCTCACTTCCCATCTCCAGCTCGGCTGAAGCGGCTACTGCTGCCCGCTCCGCGAGGGAGGGAGGCGAGGGGGAGGGGAGGAGGCACGCGGCAGGGAGGGGGGGAAGCGAAGGGAGGTGGGGAACAGCGAGGGGAGACGGGAGACGGACGCCCAGAGTGGGGAGGAGGAAGGGAGGCGCGCGCGAGCCCCGCAAAGGTTCGCACGAGAAAGGCTCGGGGAGGAGATCTCCGTGAGGAGGTGTTGGGTCTCTCCCCCGCCCCCCACCTCCTCTCCCCTCCTTCCCCCTTCGCGCCCTTTCCTTGGGCTCTTCCTCCAGTGGCTCGGGCTGGGGGTGGCCAGGCTCGGCAGCAGCCGGGGCTTCAGCGCGCCGGTAAGAGTGCTGAGGCCGCGAGGCGGCCGCGCCAGCTCCCAGCGCCGCCGGCCTCAGGCACCTGTGCGCACACACACCGCCGCCCGCCCCTTTGCGGCGGCTCCTCGGCTCGGATCTGCTGGCCGTCGCCTTGCCTCGCTCTCCTTTCTGGTCAGATTATGATCATGCATGTGCATCCATGACATCTGTGTACCCCCCCCCCCAATTGCTATTTGCTTCCCCGGGTGCTCTTTGGCACAGGGTGTCCGGCCAGAAGGAGCCGCCGGCGGGAAGCTCAGTGCAGGCAACCATCGCCAGCTCCTTGGAGCAGTTGCTTGGGCACGGGTGGCGGTGTTTGCTTGCCTCCCGGGTTGACCAACTAACGCGGTAAAAAAAAAAATAATAATAATAATAATATTAGTAATCCTATGACTCGATTGCTTGGGACCATTCTCGGTGATCTAGGAAGGTTTCTGTATGAAGGGCACAGGGGCAGTCTATTGCCCTCTGTCCTGGCTCTCCTCCCTTTTCTCAATATCCTAAAAAATCAGGACACGACTTAGCCAGTTTAATCGAAACATTTCTCATTTTGTTATAATTGCAGAGCTTTTCGTTTTATCCAGATTCTCTTAAGATTGGCCTTGCTTTCTTGTTAGGATTTGCTTGGCTTTATTAGACTGTGAATCAGTCCTGTTTAATCGCAAACTACAAAGACTCCTATGAAAATACTGTATTTAGCGCCTGTTCACTCATAAGATTGAGGGGGTGAATCCACCCATTCGGTAAATATAAAAACAACTGGACATTATTGACTGATTTCCGTGAACGATATTTTGTTTCATAATATTCACGTGTTAGTTGAAGATAAGCAGGGAGCAGGTAGATTATCTGTGTAAAAGATATGACTAGAAAAAAAAGTTTAGTAAAACTCTCCTCAAATAATGTAACATGTAAAGTGACAGATTTACTCCCTGTGGAAAGTTTCTTATTTTGTTTGTTCATATGTATTTAAATTATTAGGCTTTCAGTTACTTAAGAGTCGTCTTTTAAATGCCAAAAGAATCTTATCCATTAGAATAAATGAAATAGGCATTTTATTTTACCTAAGCTGTTTTACAATTATAACAAATGTACTCATGTTAAAATAGTTTCACACTCAATTGTAAATGCAGTATGGAGAAACATTTTTAACGCAATAAGGCATACCCAAATATTGATGAAAAGCCTCTAGCTTTTCCCATATACATTCATATGAGAAAAAAAATGTTGGTGATAAAGTAGTACTGGATGGTCTACGTATTCTCAACTTACTAGAATCTGTCCTGCAGAGTTTATCTGCTAATCAAAATATTTGTTTTCTCATTTATCTGATAATCTGAATGAGAGAAGCGCCTCCTCATTAAGGGAACAAGAGATATCAAACTCTCCTAACACACCTCAGCTTTAAAAAGCGTGTTACTGTCTCCAGATGTTCACTGTTGTACCATGCAAATTTGCCATATGCTATTCTTTCATAGAAGACCATAGAAAGGAAATGGTTGGTGAAGACTTACAGCTCATTTGACTCTCTAAGCCTTCTCAGTTGTGTCTGTATTACAGAAGTCAGCAGTGCATTTTTCAAATACTAGTAGCCACTTGAGCAAAGAGTGGTTACCGAGAATTAAATCTCTATTTTCTTACCCCTGTTTAGGATATTCCCGATTCCTCCCTTGCTAAGGTAATTCAACTTGGAAAATTTCTATTATTTTCCTCCTATATTTGATTATCAAACTATAATAGCAATATCTGTATAGTCTGCTTTCATGCTTGTAAAAGGTAAAAAAAAAAAAAAAAATGCAAACTAAAATGCTTTAAAGCCAAACAAAAGAAGGGGAGACATATAGAGCACAGCAAGACCAGGTTCTAACTCCTTTCTCCCCATCCACTTGGCCCACCAGAGACAAGAATAGGATGATAAAAATGGAACGGCCTCCCAGTTCTCCTGCTGGAGGACTTGGATTTCAACTTAAATTCTCAGGCTGGATGAAAACTTTTCTGTCACCTCTACCACAGCATTCTTTTCCTTTTGTATTTCCTTCCCTTTCTACATCTTTATTAGTGTTGCATTGCGCTATTACATTGTTTCATTGAATTACATGTTGCTTTACAACCTAGGAAGCCAAGTAAATAAGTAAAATACAAAGCTTCCTTTTAAACACCGACTTGTATTTACTTAGTTGAAAACAAATTCTCACATTAAAATTTTCTGAAATTAGAAAGATTGAAAACTGTCTTTGAACAAGTACTGCGCTGGTGTCAAAGATTGGTTAGCAAAGAAAATATAATTTATCTATTTATTGAACACATATTTAGTAAGCACCCCTTGTAGGCAGGCACTATGTTAGGCTCCAGGGATAGCACAGTGAAGAAAATTGGTAACTGTGCCCTTGTGAAGCTTAGAGTCTAGTGATCCAGTAAAAGTGTTTTATCACTAAGAAAGGTGTTATGACGATTATGATAAATTTTAAGCCCAAAGAAGAAATATTTATTCATTAAATTATAGACATCAACAAGATTAAGGGTAAAGGAATGCGGACCCTTTGTAAATCCCAGGTGGCTATTTTCCCCTCTCCTTTTCCCAGGAAACTGGAGGAGAAAAATTTAACTCGGTTAATTATGAGTAATAACAAAAAAGAAGAACAGGCACAGTATGAACACAAAAATAATACAAGAAAAGACTTATAGAGGAGCACCAAAATGTACCAAATTGTTGAAAAACACACACCATAACAATGTTGCCATGGAGAAATTGAAAAATTTGTCCTAACATTCTGCCATGAATGTTCATAAGGGCACAATGAAAGAATTGCTTCCGTGAATGAAAACTACAAGGCTTTATGCAAGAATTTGGTTGGGCAAGGTTGAAGCCACAATAGGAGCTGATGACCGAAAGCTGGTAAAACTTAGGAAAAAGGTGAAGCTAAAATTAAAACCATCACAAATTAAGACTTAATATGGAAGAATACACACAGAGGTAAACACAGTAAGGGAAAGAGGGCAAAAAATAAGAAAGTCTAGTAAAATGAACTGGAAATTAAGAAATGAACAGGATTAGAGAGAATATGAAAAATAGAGAAGACAAAGGTAAAGGTAATCCAACACGTACAAAATTAGAGAATTTTGAAAAATAGAGAAGACAAAGGTAAAGGTAATCCAACACGTACAAAATTAGAGAAGTTGAAGAAGAAAATATAAATAATGGAAAAGAATAAATCTTTAACGTTATTAAAGAAAAAATTCTTGAAGTGAAAGACTTGAAATTTCATTTTTATTTTTATTTTTTTTATTTTTTTTTATTTTTAACGAAATAGATGGCCCAGTCTTTTTTTTTTTTTTTTTTAATATTTATTTATGGCTGTGTTGGGTCTTCGTTTCTGTGCGAGGGCTTTCTCTAGTTGCGGCAAGCGGGGACCACTCTTCATCGCGGTGCGGGGGCCTCTCACTATTGTGGCCTCTCTTGTTGCGGAGCACAGGCTCCAGATGCGCAGGCTCAGTAATTGTGGCTCACGGGCCTAGTTGCTCCGTGGCATGTGGGATCCTCCCAGACCAGGGCTCGAACCCGTGTCCCCTGCATTGGCAGGCGGACTCTCAACCACTGCGCCACCAGGGAAGCCCGAAATTTCATTTTTAAAGGACACAATGATCACTAATGGAAATTGTCACCACCAAGATGTATCCTAGTACAGTAACTAGAATTTAAATATAATAAAAAAATATTTTGGGTATACAGGCAAAAACAAACAATAACTTATAAAGGACAATATTGAGATTGGCCTCACTATAACATTCATAGCAGAATAGAGCCATCCAGTATCAATGGAGGAAAGCCCACAAGATACCAAAGCCCACAAGATACCAGCATGAGAGTTAAGTCTTTTTCTATTTAGCCAGTCCTTCAAATATCATAGGTGTAAACAAAGTTTTGAACATGCAAGAACTAAGGGAATATTATCCTCATGAATCTGTCTTCAGAATAGAGAATGGAATTTAGCTTTCTAAGAGATAAATGGAAGCGATATCTTGGATCAAGGACTGGCTGTGAGCATTGAATGTATTAACTATTGACCTGAAATATGAGAATGTAAGAATTAGAGCAAAATAATAGAATATAGATCTCATAGACCCAGACAATATAATACTAATTTGTCTAAACAGAATTTGGATGAGAAGGGCAAAAAAAAGATGAGATATAAAGGCATTGATTGTCTAATGGCTGGAAGTCAAAGAAAATCATTCAAAGGAACAAATAAGTAGTCTAACATATTTAACAATACAAGGATAAACTATAATCAAGATAATATTAAATGCTAATTTTTATCATTACTTATTTTAGCAAACTAACAGATACAGCCTATAATAATGGAAAAATGCAGTTATTTCTAAAGAAATAAAAGTAACAAGGGACAAAATAAAAACCATAAACATTGAGAATACACACATACAGAAATAAATTTTAAAAAATAGACCAGAGTGAAGAAATTTTACAAGTTAAAAAGCAAAAACCTAACATAAAGTAATATGGCAGAACTAAGAGTAAACATACCCTTCATATCATTAAATGTGAATAAGATTATCTCATTCTCTATGAAAAAATAGAGATTTTTAGATTGGATCACAAAACAAATAGAATTTTATGTTTTATATCTACAACAAGAGAACTCAGAATGTTTGAAAAATAAAAGGATAGACAAACATATTACAGGCAAATGCACACAAAAAGTAAGTGGGAATTGCAATCTTGATTGGAGACTACATGTCATGCAAACCCAAAACCTGTTAAACAAGATGAAGAAGGATATTCTACCGTTATAGTAATGCGTACTTTCCTATGCATGCAAAACAATTATGAATATCTATGTACCAAATAGTATAGCACCAACATAAGTATATCAGAAATTATAATATATACAAGAAGATAGCATGAAGCCCACTATTAGCAGGAGTCTTAATACTTTTAATACATGAGAGTTCACATGTACAGATAATAAATAAAGATATTAAAGTTTAAATATTGTTTACTTTTTCCAGCCCAACCTGACTTAGGAGCATCAGTGGAAAATCCTAGTTAAAATATTAACTAATAGACCCTAACACATTGAGTGATTAAAAGAACATTAAACGAATACAATGTCATCATCAAGTGTGATTTTTTCCCCAAGAATGTAAGTGTGTTTCTATACTAGAAAAGTCATTAACACACTTCATCACTTCCCTCATCTATAAAATGAAAATAAAACATCAATACCCACTTTATGGGAATTTTTACAATGATTTTAAGAGTTATTGCACACAACATCTTTAGCAAGGGTGCCTGGAATATAGTTAGCCCTTCATAAATGTTATCTTTTGCATTTATCAGCTTTCAAAAAATATTAAAAATAACTATGCAGGTGATAATAATATAAATCTTGTTTTCATTTTCTTGAATAACAAACTTGTGCTGATTTATTAATGTTGTGTTCTCTTCTTTTGTCCCTTCTTCTCAGGGTTTTCGTTATTAGTTTTTAGGTCCTGTGTTCTTTTTGTATTATTATGAAAATACTGCTAAGCATTAAAACCAATTTGCAAATTCTGAGTGTGCTGAAAATTATCCATTTAAAAATCATTTTGAATTATAATGCTAATATTTGAGTGCATTCTCTCTCTTTCTCTCTCTCTCTTTTTTTTTAGACTTTATTTTTTAGAGAAGTTTTAGGTTCAGCAAAATTGAACAGAAGGTACAGAGGGTTCCCATATACTTGTGTTCCCTTTTTACACACAATCTCTCTCAATATTTACAGTCTGCACAAGAGTGGTACATTTGTTCCAAATGATGGACCTATGTTGAAGCAGCATTGTCCCAAGTCTATAGTTTACATTAGAGTTCAGTCTTGGTGTTGTGCATTCTGTGGGTTTGACAGATGTATAATGACCTATGTCCACCACTGGAATATCATACAGAATAATTTCACTGCCCTAAAACTCCTGTGTTCCACCTATTTCTCCCTCCCTCTTCCCTAACCCCTGGCAACCACTGATTTTTTCACTTCCTCCATAGTTTTGCCTTTTCCAGGATGTCATATAGTTGGAATCACACAGTATATGTAGCCTTTTCAGATTGGCTCCTTTCACTTAGTAATACGTATTTAAGATTCTTTCCTGTCTTTTCATAGCTTTTTTCCCCTATTGAATTCTACTTTTTAAAATATTTAGATTGTTACTAGCTTTTTTTTTGCTAATTTGGGGCTAGTATACCTTATTGTGTGTGTGTGTGTGTGTGTGTGTGTGTGTGCATAATTTTCTGAGTTTTGCTTCACAGGTGTCTTATAAGAGACATATATTCAGAATGTCTTTTGTAAGATACCATGAAAGTTCTTTTTAGTAGATGAGTTTAACTTTATTTTCATGAAGTATATTATCTATGGATCAACATGTTTTACTATGCTTATCCCTTTTTTCTATTTTTCCCTTTTAAATTACTTTTGTTCCATTTTTTATTGGTTTAGCATTTATTTTCCTTTTCATTTTACATTTCTTTTTATTCCTATATTTATTTCTATTCTAGTAGTTATCCTCAAGTTTTTGACATCAACATCTTTGATGTCAAATTAATTGCTATATCAATCACAAAAATTGATCATTGGTAATATTCTACCCCTGAAGAAGACAACATGGCTATCATTTTAACTACTTCAAGACCCCATTTTAATCCATCTCACTTCTTGACCCATTATACTTTCATTCATGTTGTTCTATCTTGGAATTTAGTTCTAAATTATTACTAAATCATTTCAGTACCTTTATTCATTTCTTTTTTCCATTTTTATTTATTATACTACTGTTTTCAAAGTCTTTGCTGAAGGAATCTGTGGATACTAATTTCTAAATGTGTATATATATATTCAATATATATATATATTCAAGAGCAAAGATAAAAAAATACTTTCAGATATATGAGTCATTGAAATATGTATATAATGTAGTTTTTATATAATTTTATATGTTATATATAATTAATATATATAATAGTAGTTATATATATATAATGGCTATATAGTTTATATATTTTATATAATATATGCTATTTATTATTATATGTAATAAAATATAAACTATATATATATATACCATTTCAATGGGCCTTGTATAGCTAAAAGGATATTTACCTTTTTTCTGCTCTTGAATTATGGAAAAAGAAGTTATTATAATTTATTATTCTAGGTTCACTGTTACATTCCTCAGAATGTTAATGATCTATGGATGTCTTGTTTCCAATACTAACACTAGCATGTTAGTCTAACTTTTCTTTAAGCAATCTCTCTTTTCTCGTTGTTTACTTGTAGGAATATTTATTTATTTCTATTTGTTCTTCTCAGAAGTGTCACTTTAATGTTTTATACTGTTTGACACTTGGTAGTCTTTTCCCATCTAAAAGTAATTAAATCTTTGGTTCTAGAAAATTATTACCAACAATTTTTAGAACACTTTCCTGTCTATTTTTTCCATTTTCTTCTTCTGAATTGTCTTAGACAAATGTGAAGAAAGAGTTAATTTAACATCTGTGATTGCTCAGTTTTCATATGTCTCCATGTAAACTTGGTTCTATGATTGACCCACAATTTCTTTGAATTGCAGCCCTCAGAAAGATTTTCAAGTTAATGATTAAAGGTATTTTTTTACACACCTAGAGGAGTGGACTATGCTATTCTACCTCATCAGGATTGCTTTACACAAAAATCAAGATTGGAGATGTGTACCTGGTTTCATTGTTGGGGTCCTAGGTTTCAGTTATCATGTTTGTTTACTTAGAAGGATATGCCTATGTGACAGGCCCCTAAAAACCTCAGACATTGAAGACTTGAGTGGATTTCCTTGAGCAGAGATATTTCACACAGGTTACTGTGGTTCACCACAAAGCACATCCTGTTCTGAGACATAGAAAGACTCAATAGATTACACCTGATCTCTCTGGACTACATCCAATGCATATATTTTTCATATTACTTCTACTCTGTATCTGTTCACTGTAATAAGCCTTAGCCAGGAGTAAAATTTTTTTGGAATTCTGTGAATCAAACTTGTGTGGTATTGAGACCCCCAAAACAACAAATGTTGAAACATTTGAATCTAGCTTCTATTTTCTCTCAGACTTCTTTCAAACTTTTAATCTCTTTTTATCCTTGCTGTCATTTGAAATTATTTCTTAATTTAATTTCTAGTTTACCAATTTTCCATGTAAACAAATCTGGCCATCTATTTATCCTATCTATTGAAAGGTTTTGTTATTGTTTATTTCAATAATTATATTTTCATTAACAAGGTCTTGATTTGGTTCTTTGCAAAATTTTTTGTTCTTTTGCAAAATTGCCTCTTCTTGATTCATAGCCACTTGTGCTTGTTACATCACTTACTATTCTTGCTTCATAGAAATAATTACATACTTTATCTCTGTGTAGACAGTATATATGGGTATTTAAAGTTTTTTTCAGATTATGATGTTATCATTTCCATAAGAATAAATTTGTCTTTTATTGGGAATATTGTCTCTTTTCATAGGTAGGCTACTGTCTGATGGTTGTGATGTAATCTGCTGGAAAATATCTGTGTCTTAATTAATTAATCAATTAACTCGTGGTGTACAAATGACAAGATGAGAAGTGTTGGCTTTATGACCATGCAATCTCTAACTACTTAATGTGGCATCGTTTCACCCTTGACCTTGCAAGGGAGAAGTAGGGAGAAAATAGAGGGAGGAAACTGTGGTTTAACTGTTAACATTGGTTAAGCACCAATGCCATGAATTCAACCACCAGAAAATTTGTGTGTAATTTGCCCTTGCTTATATCTGTATTTTCCTTAACACTTGTATTTCTTATTCATGTAAATTTTCTTTTTGTCTTTTTTTTAGCATTATGCTTTATGAGAGACTATGTAATATATATTAATTTATGTTTATTTAGATCCTTTCTTTCTTTCTTTCTTTCTTTCTTTCTTTCTTTCTTTTCTATTAGAGTGTAGTTGCTTTAGAATATTGTATTAGTTTCTTCTGCAAAGAGAATCAGTTATATTTATACATATATCCCCTCTTTTTTAGTTTTCCTTCCCATTTAGGTCACCACAGATCATTGAATAGAGTTCCCTCTGCTATACAGCAGGTTCTCATTAGTTATCTATTTTATACATAATAGTGTATATATGTCAATCCCAATCTCCCAATTCGTCCCTTGGTAACTGTAAGTTTGTTTTCTACATATTTAGATCCTTTTTGATCTCCAGGAATATATTGAAGCTATTAAAACATCACTATGAACATCTCAATTCCCAGATCTCATTTTTAATTTTTTGTCCAGCTTCTTGCTTGCCCCAAATTGTATCACTGCTTCAGGCAAATGTGATTCGTTTTTGACAAATACCCTGGGGTGAAGATACTTCCTACCATGTTAGTGTGAGCACTGAGTCAGGCCAAATAAAGAAAATCTCTGTGATTGAAACTTTTTGAGGTAGCTGCCAGACAGATCAAATCACTAAAAATTCTCTGGGCATGGGATTCTTCGTGGAGTTCCTACCCAATTTACCTCCTCTAGTGGCTGCTAGGCTGCTGATTTTCACAGCTAGTAAGGTTACAAAGCTGTTGGTTTCAAGGCTACTGCAAAGCTGGAGAGAGGGAATTTGGAATAGGAGAAGTTGGAATGGGACAAAACTCTTCTTATGGAGATTCAACCCTTTTTGTTCTTTAACAACTGCTCCCCGGATTGGTGCAAGCCTTTGGTTAATTTCTAAAGTTTTAAAAAAGTTGATTTTCACAATTTTTGACTGGGCTTTCATTGCTTATTTTTGTTTGGTGAATGGCTCTAGTAAATACCAACCACTCCAGTGAGTGTGTTAGAAGTTACTTGAAAAATCAGTTAAGCCTAGTATATTTCAAATTGTTTTGTCATGCTGACCCTTATCAATATAATTATCATACAGTCAAATTTATTCATAAATTATGTGTTTCTACTCAGAAAATGATTTCTAGTTTCTAACCAATAGCTAGCAAACATCTCTACTTATATTTTAGGTATATTTAGCTGTAATATTAAAATTAGACCATAAACATTAAAATTATCTATTATACCATATTGTTATAATTTCATTTATTTACTTTTTGTGCATCTTTTACACCATTGTAAGAGCATTAAGTCTGAGACTTGTCTGTTATTTTAGAAAGAATGGGGTGTACGTATTCTAACAGTGCACTTATTCACTCTTGAAGGCAGTCATTAATTAAAAAACGGGCAGTGATACAATTTTTCTAACCAATGGCAACAGGCATGTATGTTCAGATATATACGCAGAGATAGCAAAAGAGCCCCTATTTCAATATTTGAAAAAAATGTAATATAACCTGCCTGAAAACTTAATGTGCTTACAGTATATAATAAATTTGGATAGGTTGCTTCTTAGTATAGCTTCTTAATATATAACAGATTTAATGTCTACTTGAGTCAAACAGTTGTAGAATTCTTGAAACAACTTCATAAAATCTCAGGTTTCCAAGAAGCACAATTGGGAGTCCTGAGACCATTTTTCTTGTGAAGTCCTCAAAGTGAACACATAGCCATAGGTGTAAATATGAAAACACAGAAAAGGTAAGTAGGGCAAAGTTTTTTAAAATGCTGACATCAGAAGTAGACACTGAAGAGCAACAATTGAAATGACCAATTCAGATGGCATCTTTGTAAATATTACCCAGTCCCCAAAGGTAGAACTAATAGCTCTTTGCTCTGTGTTCCCATATTACTTTTTTCACAACTCTATCTTATTACTAATCATTGCCTTCCTTATAGTGTAAATAAGTTGTTATCTCCCTTATGAGATTGTGAGGACTCCAGAGGAAAAACAAATTTTTAGGCACATTTTTAATGCTCTATCTCTAATAAATAGCAGAGGAAGTACTCTAGAAATATTTGTAGCATGGAACAACAAATGGATATGCACTTGATAAAGGTATTTCAATAATTCTTTGCTAAAAATTGAGAAGTTTACAGTTTAAAGATTATTTTACAGCTATGAAACTCATGCTTAAAATTTTAAATAATTTTTCCTATGAGTAGCCTACTTTTTCTACATGAGTGACTGTAACACTATAGAAAAACATTGTCATTTATAAAAGTATGATATTTGTGGGAGTGAGTGTTGGGTTGACTGGTGGAGGTGATGGTGACCTCTTGTTAACTAATTTCAAAAATGTGGTTTGTGGTTCTGACAAGGTAAAATGAGATATTCACAGAGAAAAATAAGTTTTTAATGAGTATATATTTCTAGAGTCAGAAATATATTATCACTGTAAAAGAAAAGTGTATACAAACTGAAGAATATACAATAGAATTAAATTAAATTATCTCCAAGGCCCTTCCTAAATAATGAATATTTATTTTATGTCTCCTATATTAAATGAAGACTAAGTTTAGCTTAAAACTGTATTTAGTAGAATTTTTAAGTAGCTAAAATCTATAGGATTCGGGAAAGCAGGGCACTGGAAGAGTGAATTATGTTCTCCTCTAGAAGGTCAGAAATTGACTAACAAATTTAAAGCTACATGAAGCTAGTGATGGGGATGGGGTGGAGGGACTCTAACATGGTTTGGGTAGATCAACAAAGTTGGATTTACTACATTAGGGAAGCAACAGGCCCATTGTATATTAAAATAAATTCTTGGCCAACTGCATTTCAGACTTAGACTTTATTGTAACAACAACACAACAACACAGTGACAAAACTCATAATATACTGAGCTTCCTTTGTATTACCAGTGCTCTGCTAAACATTTACTGCTATCTTCTTTAGTCCTTAGAAGTATCCAATGAAGTTGACATTGGAGAGTAATTCTTGTCTTTCACTTGACAATTTTCTTTACAGCTGAGTAGCTGCTCTTTCCAGGAGAAAACAATACTGGAGGGAAAGTTGCTGGTCTCACTTCCATCCTGCCCTTTCACTCACATCTCTTTATGGAAAGAAAAATCATATATCTAAGTAGTGAAACTAGAACTCAGCATGTGTAGGATACAGCCTCTTCTGAGGGTTGCCTGCTTCTCTTGTCCTGTATGGAAAATACAAATACTGTTCCAGCTGCTTTGTTTGGTTGGGAGGAAAGTAATAATGTACCCAATTTTGACTTTAGAATTTAACCAGTGTTTTCTGATCTAGATTACCAAGATTAAAGTGGACATTCTGAAGTCTAACTTACTCCTGGGTATAGTTTTTGTTTAGATCTAATTTTAAATAATTAATATAAGTAACTACATTTTTAGAACCAGAAAAACTGAGGCTCAGAGAGATTAAACCATGATTAAGGTCATATAACTTATAAATGGTGAGTTGGTGTTTAAAATAGGGATATTTCTGCACTTCTGTTTTCATATACCCTTTGTAATCCTTCCACTCTCACACCCCTGCCCCTCAGGCCAATCCCTCTAGGGAGAAAATTGCAGACTATGAACTGTGTAACATGTACCCATATATAAAGTACTGTGAAATTGCCATTTCCAGGGTGTGTTGGCATAAAACTGTAACTATTGTTAAAATATAACCCGATTATAAAATAATTATATGAACATGGTGCCTTTTGTCCAGGTGAACATGCAAATAATTTAGTCAATTTGGGTGGCCTTTCATTATGTTACATAATGAATGAATACATATACACTGTGTAGACTAGATTGGCTGATTTTCAAGAAATAATCTGAATCTCATAATTTGAGTCATATTTGTAGAAAGATAATTTAGCTGCAACTCTTCACAGTGGCTAAAGCGAGACTAGAGTTGCAGCCTTCAGTCCTTCTGTTTCCCACCCTATGGGAATCAACCTAATGCCTCCCCACTGAAGTCTCCAGGAACAGAGAAGGTGGCATCTGGACATGGCTCAAAGCAGCAGAGATTACAGTTTATAAGATATAAGAAGGGACTAGGACCTGCTATCCTTTAGGTAGGGGTAGTGTGTGTCTGACCTGAGGAAGGGGTCAAAGACCTTAGACAATGACAAAGTTGGGGGGGGCATGAAAGGGAGTATTGGAGGAGAGGGAGAGATTAATGTAGCAAAGTCATTTATTAATAGGTAAAGGCTGCAGAATAACTTAGTGCAAATCTAATTTCATCATTTTTTCTCCACCTATAGCATCATTAGCCCACTTTCCACCTTTCCTCCTACCTAACCGGGAAATTCACGAGCCTCTTTCCCCCTGGGGATGGGTTAGGCGGCACAATAGGGTAGTTCTCTGCTCTGGGTTTCAGAATATGTCCACCACCACAACAATAACAAACTAACATTTACTGAGGACTTACACTGTGCAAAATTCTGAGAAGGTCTTCAAGGATTTTATCCTATTTGATCTTCATAAAAACCTTGAGATAGGTGCTATTATTATTATCCTCAGTTTATAGATGAGGCAACTGAGAGAAAGAAAGGTTAAATGACATGTCTAAGATCACATAGCCAATAAGTTGCTTGGTGCCAGGATTCAAATCTTGGGGCAGCCTGATTCCAAGTTCTATATTATTAGCCATTATATATTGCCTCCTCTGGAAGAAGAAATCACTGGGAGAAAATATGGGTTTTTGTAGTTGGAAGTCTTATACTTTGGGATTGTACAAAGTTCTGGAGAGGAGGCAAGTTATGTCAAAGACTGAAGTGAGGAGTGACCTCTTTCTTGATACCACCAATTGAAGACAAGAGCTCTTCCCCATTTTCTGGGACCCTGCATAACCCAAATCAAAAGAGTGGTAAACAACCCAGAAATATTACTGACATGGAATTTTGTTAAAGTAATCTTGGTAAGTAGGGTTCAAATCACGTATAATATAATAAAGCAATGTGACGTTTATGAAATACCAACTATTCTGGAGCAATACACATGTATTACATTAGCGGTAAAGGACATGCAGTGGAACCTCCTCCAGTCTCCATACAGAGATCTTGCTCTGCCTTTGGAGACATAAGAGATTGAGTTCATTATACTAGTCCACAATTTTCTATGCTTCCCTTCCACAGCATATTGGCACATAGCTTTACTTCTTCACTAAGAAAATATTTAAATTCCAATGGAGCCCAGTAACGAAGAGAAATATGAGGAAGAAGTTAGAAAACAAAGTACCTATCTGTAACGTGATTATCTCAAAGGCCGTAGACATGACTCCTGGTCGCTAGTTAGTTAAAAGTTCAAACCCAGGCTGATGTCCCTGCCGTATTTCTTTTCAGCTAGAGAATACTCCAAATGTTAAAAATGGGAGGTCTATGACAGGGCTTAAGGTTGGGGTTACTACGATCTTCAATTATGAAAGCACAGAAATGAGTTCTTTGATCATAAGAAGAGGAAATATTGTGATCTATTTCATCCTTTATGCAATGGAAGAGTTAACACAGGAGGTCTAGTTGTTCAGCAGAGTGGGAGAAAATGGGGTTTGAAGAGGTAGGCTTGGCCTAAAACATGGAGGGTCATGGTAAAGAATTTGGAATTTATCTTAATTGTGATGCGGATTTCAGTGGAGAATTTCAGTAGGATGGCAGTGTGATCTGATTCATAATCATTTGGGGTACTACGTGGAAAATTCCTCTTAGAAGGAGAGATAGAAGTGGGGTGACCAGTTGCAACATCCCTGGTGATTGACAGTCACAGCTTGATGTAGGACTGTAGCAGTGGAGGGTAAGAAGTGGTGGGGTTCAGAATGCATAATAGTAAATGAATGAATGCAACTTTAGTGTCATTGGGTCATAGCAGCTTACTACACACAAGAATACTGCTGCAAAGGTTAGTTGTGGGGTGCTTGGGTGTTGGGATACCCAAACTCTAGCAGTTTCATTTCTTTGAGGTCAGTTTGGGTTGAGGAGTAAACCCTTTCTGCTTTTTGCTGAGTTTTCTTCAGGAAACATGGACTAGGAAGAGAAGCTTAAAATAAGAGATCTTAAAGAAAATAATTGGAATTAGACAAGAAAAACATGGTGAAACATTTAATATCCTGCGTTCTGGCTGTTTGTCAGTGGCCTGTTGAAAAATTTTCAGAAAACATCTATACAAAAGACGTTTTTACTGCTTCTCCCTGCACAGAAAGTAGGGTAGCAATCTTCAACACACACACACACACACACATACACACACACACACACACACACACAGAGATTAGTCGTCTATAGTATATGTTCTTTTTTTCCTTGCAGTAACAGAAACCTCCAAGTTCAAGTTCAGCTGCATCTATCCAGCTACAGACTATATTTCCCAGCCTCCCCTGGAGCCAGGTGTAGCTACATGACTACATTCTGGCTCATGGAATGTGAAGGTAAGTTATGTGTGCAGTCACAACCTCTAAAGCAGTCACAACCTCTAAAGAGGAAGCTGTTTACCATTCACTTCTTTTTCCACACTTGGCTCAAATTGAAACACAGAAGTTATGGTGTGAGTTTGCTATAATCATGTAGATAAAAACTAACTGAAGACATGACAAAGCAGCAGGATGGAATCTCCATCCTTGTATGACTTCATAGATAACTACTTTGATAGCCCCTCCACCTGAGGCTGTTATATGAGAGAGAATAAGCTTCCATTTTTGCTTGAAGAACTGTTGTAAGTTCTCTTAGTTAAAGTAGCACAGATGTACACTACCTAACACTAAGTATTATTTATTACAAGAAATTTATAATTTAAGTAAACTATTGTATTATATTTCTACTACCATTTAAAGAATGCTTATCTTTTGTACTTTATATATTTCTACTTTTTCTTCAGTTTATGAATCATAGTTATAGATGACTTTCAATGACAGATTATTGATCACTTTCCCACACCATATATGAGATATTGAGGGCTAGATTTGGTGCACCCCCAGAACTCATTGTCAGTATAGAAAATTGTGCCCTTCAAATTGCATGTAATTAGAATCAATAAAATATTGAAATTATTGCCTTCAGAAGTAACATTCTGAAATGTGATTTGTGGATGTATTGCTGATGAGAATTTGGTTTCTCTTAAATCTTATTAAGAACACTAAAATGTAACTAGTGAATTTATGACCTAATTAATTGTTATATGCCAAATAGAACTTTGGTGCTTAAAGGGATATAAATATTTTAAAGAGAACTGAAGCATGAATTTGTCCTGTAGAGTGGTATAGTCTTGCAGAGTGGTAGGCAAAGGCAAATGTCACAAGGGCACCTTGTATAGGCACAAAAATAGGTATTATTGGGGAAATTTATAATCAGAGGGACAGTAAGATGAAGCATGTTTTTCCTTTACATTCTTATCTTTCTTCGGAGAGGCATGCAGTGAAACTATAATGGGAAATTGCAAAAGACACTGATCCAGGAACGGGACTCTGTCATCATCTTAATACTAACTTTTTCTAGGACTGGGTGAGAATGGCCTTGCAAATATTTGGTGAGGGATAGAGAAGTATTCAGATTAGCTGTCAGCTGTTCAGGGGGAGGTTTCATCCAAAGACTTGAAACTGATTGTTCAAAACTGTTGTTTACAAAGCAAAGATAACATCTGGAAGCCTTCTGGGTGACTGACATCTTTGCAGTCCATTCCACTAGGGTGAAGGGGAGGGTTTTTAAAAAATTTACCTACTTAGGATGGTACTGATTTATTCTGTATTCTGAAATATGCATATATTAACATGTGTATGCACATACTCTCAACTTCTATCCTCCAAACACCTGAATTTTCTTAGTTTTTTTATCCTAACATTATTAATATCTATCAATACCTTTTTTCCTGAAATGATTAAAACAAAGATTCTCCATCGCAGAATTCTTTATTTAGATTAATGTCTTGGTTGGCTTAATTTTAATATGAAATATATATATATACATTTCCCAGTAGATTCACATTGGTGTTATATTTCAGTCTTGATATTCTTTTTAAAAATACGTTTACTTATACAAACTGATTTTTAATTATTCTTGTATGTGAATGTTAGTTTTCCACCTAATACCCATGTTTGATATTCAATAATGTCAAAATAATTTTTTTTTTTGGAACAGCATTTTTTTTTTTGATTAACAAACTCAGCTCTTCTTTACTTCATTTACATCTTTAAATTTTTTTTTCTGCTCCATTTACTCTGTTTTCTTCTCTATATTTTAGATCTCCTTTTGCTTTTCCCATATCTACCATCTCTTTCTCATCATTTTCACTTTTTTTGTTCCTTTTTAGGTATATTCATTTAAACATGCTTTGTTCTGTACAGTGAAAATGGCCCACTCAGGTATTTTTTTGTTTTCTCCTTTGCCTGTCCACCTCTCTTATCATTCTTCCTTGTTCCAAAAATGTATCATTATTTGAGTCTCACAGGTCTTTGCTATTTGAATTGAGGTAAATCTGTAATTGTTAAAGACCTTGATAAATACATATCATCTCTTGGTATACTTTATTAATTTGGTCCAAACTGTATTGTGTTCAGTGAATAACTTTCAGAGAAACTACTTTTTAAAATTGTAACAATTTCCTAGTTGCATTGTAGATATTCTTTTCTCTTTATATTCATTTTTTTAGACTTCCCTATCATAGGAAAAAATAGAATAAGCATGACTTTCATCAATCATATTTTACCAGATATCTCTAATTTAAATTTTTTTCAAAAGTTCCTTAACCTTAAACATAGTGGTTAAAGTCAATGAAGTCCTGATTGCCATAAAGGAGAAATCACCTGAGACAAACATCCCACAATGCCATATTTAGTTGGCTAGTGGCGAGAGAAAAATTTAGAAATAAAAAAGGAAGCATAGTTTTACCATATAATTCAGCAATTGAACTTCTAGGTATTTTCCCAATTGATTAAAAATTTATGTATATGTAAAAACCTGCAAGGTGAATGGATTAAACAGACTGCAGCACATCCATACAATGCATTAGTATTCAATGATAAAAATATATGAGTTATCACATGATGAAAAAACATGGAGGAAACTTAAATCATATGGCTCTGTGAAAGAATCCAGTCTGAAGTACAATGATTACAATTGTATGACATTCTGAAAAAGACAAACTATAGAGACAGTAAAAAGATGAGTGGTTGCCATGGGGTTGGGAGTATAGAAGAAGAACTGAATAATCAAAGTACAGGGATTTTTTAGGATAGTGAAACTATTCTGTATGATACTATAATAGTGGATACATGACATTATGCATGTGTCAAAACATGTAGAACTTTACAGCCAAAGAAGAAACCTTAATTTACACAAAGAAAGAGCTTAAGTTATGCAGTTGAAAGAACCTAAAAGGAATGACACTCCTTTAGTAACAAGTAGACCTAGTGCCCAGATCTTGGTTTCTTAATAGCATTCTCCAATGACTGGAACCAGGGCTCCCTGGGGAAATGCCAGCTTCTAGGATTGGGGCAGGAAATACACAAGATGAGCCTATAGTACCTTGAAGTATCAGAAAGTAACAAAGCGGTAAAAAATAAAAAGCAAAAATACGTTTATGGGGTATATCAAAGGGACAAAGAAGCCAACTGAAAGAGCTACCAATGGCCAATTCTGAAACAATTTGAGCAATAAAATAAAGTATAAAATAAGTGTCTATGAATACATACTTATATAAATAAAAGTTTGGATAACTTAATAGATGAGAAAAATAAACAAATACCCCATGTAGAAGAATTCCAAATAATTTATGTACATACTCTGCCCTCAAGCAGAGAGAGCATAACTTCTCATCCCTTAAATGTAGTCTGTGATTTTTATTTTCTTCCAAAGAGTATAGTATGAAAAGGGGAAAAATAGAACAACTTTATAGTGGAGAAATTTGACAGTCACTACCTCAACAAGTGATCAAGGTCAACATCAACAATGATAAATCATGTTGATTGCTTGTTCTCTTGATCTGATGTGATGAAAACGGCACTTTATCTCTGTGACCTTCCTACCCTAAACCTATAACGCAATTCTAATCATGAGAAAAACATAAAACAAAATCCAATAGAGAGGCATCTTACAAAAATACCTGATCAGTACTACTCAAAATAGTCAACATCACTAAAAACAGGAAAAGTCTGATAAATTGTCATAGTCAAAAGAACCTAAGGAGGTATGACAACTAAATGTAATGTGGTATCATCAATATGATCCTGGAACAGAAAAGAGATATTAAATTAAAACTTAAAAATGTGAATAAACAATGGACTTTAGTTAATAGTAGAGTATCAATATTGACTTTTTAATTACAACAAATATCATACTAATGCAGTGTGTTGATAATGGGAAAAACTGGGTGTTGTATATTGGAAATCTGCACTATCTTCTCAAATTTTTATTTGTAAATTTAAGACTATTCTCGTAGAGATAAATTTTTAAATTTTCTCACACCTGCTAAAATGAAATATTTTTGTCAACTTTTGTGTTGCTTTCTCTCTTTCAAACTCTCCTCCCTTTTCTACCTTAACTCTTCAAAGTAGTGCTGTTGGTACAGGTGGGATGTGAGGAATGCTAACATTAAGGAGGAAAAGTCAAAAGAATAGATGAGGGTATCAAAATTGCATAACTCTACTTATTTGGGATTGGCAGAAAAACATGGGCAAAAACAATTCTCCCACAACGAAACCAGTCCTATGACAAAAAAAAAAAACTAAAGAGAGATTGTCCCAGACACCTGCTGAATCACATCACTTATCTCACTGAAATCAACACACAATTTATATCCAAAGGATGAAATATTTATTCCATTTTTTATTCTTTAGAGAATAAAGGAGTTGATGTATGAAGTAAAATAATCTGTTTATCATGCAAAATGGCAGAAACTTTCAAATGATTTTGCAGGTTTTCTCTGGTGGAAAAAGAAAATTAAATATCACCATAGTGACCAAAACAATTTTTTTTTATTGGAAAATTTTTTTTTTGATTGAACCAAGTGGTAGTTCCAATTGTTAAATTCTCTTTCTTAGAATCTGTTAGAAGAAATCTTAAGGATTTGATTATATCAAGTAATAAGAGAGAAAGGAGCTTTGGGATCAATGGGAAAAAACTACAAAAATAGTTGAATTTTTTACACTATAATTTAAGCCTATCTAACAAAGTAGTGGAATTTAAGAAAAACATTGACCTCTAAGTAAGACTTGAAATATTTTCTACACATGTGTAAGTGGCTGCAAAGTAGCCTGTAAATGAGGAAAAGAATGACCTCTGTGCATGGGTATCACACTTTCTACAAAACTAAAAGGCCACTCAGAAGCCCTCAGTCCATCTCACATGCTAAAAACTGGTTGGTCAAGGAATATGAACCAGCTGAAACCACAAACAGATAATTGAACAATTAAACTTTCACAGTTCGATTCTAACAATCTTGAATGCTTTCATTATATGTGAGAGGAAGAACAATGAGAGGACTGCTTTGTCTCAACTACTTTTCTCCCTCTGCTCTGTTTGATTACCTTTACTACTTGATGGTCATGAAAAATTTATTGGCATCATTTCAGAGAATTCTCTTGGAATCAAATATCAAAGTAGAGATATTGGACAATAATCATTAAAATAATTTAAGAAAAGTAAAATATCACTGATTGCCTTTTTTTTTTTTTGGGCAAGGTTAAATTTGTTACTTCACAATGTCCCTCCTTTTTTTTTTTTTTTATTGAGCATAATTGCTTTACAAAGGTGTGTTAGTTTTTCCTTCATAACAAAGTGAATCAGCCATACATACACATACGTTCCCATATCTCTTCCCTCCTGCATCCCCCTCCCTCCCACCCTCCCTATCCCACCCCTCTAGGTAGATACAAAGCACCAAGCTGATCTCCCTGTGCTATACGGCTGCTTCCCACTAGTTATCTATTTTACATTTGGTAGTGTATATATGTCCATGACACTCTCTCACCCTGTCACATCTCACCCCTCCCCCTCCCCATATCCTCAAGTCCATTCTCTAGTAGGTCTGTGTCTTTATTCCCATCTTGCCACTAGGTTCTTCATGGCCTTTTTTTTTTTCCCCTTAGATTCCATATATATGTGTTAGCATACTGCATTTGTTTTTCTCTTTCTGACTTACTTCACTCTGTATGACAGACTCTAATTCCATCCACCTCATTACAAATACCTCCATTTCATTTCTTTTTATGGCTGAGTAATATTCCATTGTATATATGTGCCACATCTTCTTTATCCATTCATCAGATGATGGACACTTAGGTTGCTTCCATGTCCTGGGTATTGTAAATAGAGCTGCAATGAACATTTTGGTACATGACTCTTTTTGAACTATGGTTTTCTCAGGGTATATGCCCAGTAGTGGGATTGCTGGGTCATATGGTAGTTCTATTTTTAGTTTTTTAAGGAACCTCCATACTGTTCTCCATAGTGGCTGTATCAATTTACATTCCCACCAACAGTGCAAGAGTGTTCCCTTTTCTCCACACCCTCTCCAGCATTTATTGTTTCTAGATTTTTTGATGATGGCCATTCTGATCGGTGTGAGATGATATCTCATTGTAGTTTTGATTTGCATTTCTCTAATGATTAAGGATGTTGAGCATTCTTTCATGTGTCTGTTGGTCATCTGTATATCTTCTTTGGAGAAATGTCTATTTAGGTCTTCTGCCCATTTTTGGATTGGGTTGTTCATTTTTTTGTTATTGAGCTGCATGAGCTGCTTGTATATTTTGGAGATTAATCCTTTGTCAGTTGCTTCATTTGCAAATATTTTCTCCCATTCTGAGGGTTGTCTTTTGGTCTTGTTTATGGTTTCCTTTGCTGTGCAAAAGCTTTTAAGTTTCATTAGGTCCCATTTGTTTATTTGTGTTTTTATTTCCATTTCTCATGGGGCTGGGTCAAAAAGGATCTTGCTGTGATTTATGTCATAGAGTGTTCTGCCTATGTTTTCCACTAAGAGTTTGATAGTGTCTGGCCTTACACTTAGGTCTTTAATCCATTTTGAGTTAATTTTTGTGTATGGTGTTAGGGAGTGTTCTAATTTCATACTTTTACATATACCTGTCCAATTTTCCCAGCACCACTTATTGAAGAGGCTGTCTTTTCTCCACTGTATATGCTTGCCTCCTTTATCGAAGATAAGGTGACCATATGTGCATGGGTTTATCTCTGGGCTTTCTATCCTGTTCCATTGATCTATATTTCTGTTTTTGTGCCAGTACCAAACTGTCTTGATTACTGTAGCTTTGTAATATAGTCTGAAGTCAGGGAGCCTGATTCCCCCAGCTCCATTTTTCGTTCTCAAGATTGCTTTGGCTATTCTGGGTCTTTTGTGTCTCCATACAAATTGTGAAATTTTTTGTTCTAGTTCTGTGAAAAATGCCAGTGGTAGTTTGATAGGGATTGCATTGAATCTGTAGATTGCTTTGGGTAGTAGAGTCATTTTCACAATGTTGATTCTTCCAATCCAAGAACATGGTATATCTCTCCATCTATTTGTATCATCTTTAATTTCTTTCATCAGTGTCTTATAATTTTCTGCATACAGGTCTTTTGTCTCCTTAGGTAGGTTTATTCCTAGATATTTTATTCTTTTTGTTGCAATGGTAAACGGGAGTGTTTTCTTAATTTCACTTTCAGATTTTTCATCATTAGTATATAGGAATGCAAGAGATTTCTGTGCATTAATTTTGTATCCTGCTACTTTACCAAATTCATTGATTAGCTCTAGTAGTTTTCTGGTAGCATCTTTAGGACTCTCTATGTATAGTATCATGTCATCTGCAAACAGTGATAGCTTTACTTCTTCTTTTCTGATTTGGATTCCTTTTATTTCTTTTTCTTCTCTGATTGCTGTGGCTAACACTTCCAAAACTATGTTGAATAATAGTGGTGAGAGTGGGCAACCTTGTCTTGTTCCTGATCTTAGTGGAAATGGTTCCAGCTTTTCACCACTGAGGACAATGTTGGCTGTGGGTTTGTCATATATGGCCTTTATTATGTTGAGGAAAGTTCCCTCTATGCCTACTTTCTGCAGGGCTTTTATCATAAATGGGTGTTGAATTTTGTCAAAAGCTTTTTTCTGCATCTATTGAGATGATCATATGGTTTTTATTCTTTTATTTCTTTTAATCTATTAACATGGTTTATCACATTGATTGATTTGCATATATTGAAGAATCCTTGCATTCCTGGGGTAAACCCCACTTGATCATGATGTATGATCTTTTTAATGTGCTGTTGGATTCTGTTCGCTAGTATTTTGTTTAGAATTTTTGCATCTATGTTCATCAGAGATATTGGCCTGTAGCTTTCTTTTTTTGTGACATCTTTGTCTGGTTTTGGTATCAGGGTGATGGTGGCCTCATAGAATGAGTTGGGGAGTGTTCCTCCCTCTGCAATATTTTGGAAGAGTTTGAGAAGGATAGGTGTTAGCTCTTCTCTAAATGTTTGATAGAATTCGCCTGTGAAGCCATCTGGTCCTGGGCTTTTGTTTGTTGGAAGATTTTTAATCACAGTTTCAATTTCAGTGCTTGTGATTGGTCTGTTCATATTTTCTATTTCTTCCTGGTTCAGTCTCGGCAGGTTGTGCATTTCTAAGAATCTGTCCATTTCTTCCAGGTTGTCCATTTTATTGGCATATTGTTGCTTGTAGTAATCTCTCATGATCGTTTGTATTTCTGCAGTGTCAGTGGTTACTTCTCCTTTTTCATTTCTAATTCTATTGATTTGAGTCTTCTCCCTTTTCCTCTTGATGAGTCTGGCTAATGGTTTATCAATTTTGTTTATCTTCTCGAAGAACCAGCTTTTAGTTTCATTGATTTTTGCTATTGTTTCCTTCATTTCTTTTTCATTTATTTCTGATCTGATCTTTATGATTTCTTTCCTTCTGCTAGCTTTGGGGGTTTTTTGCTCTTCTTTCTCTAATTGCTTTAGGTGCAAGGTTAGGTTGTTTATTCGAGATGTTTCCTGTTTCTTGATGTAGGCTTGTATTGCTATAAACTTCCCTCTTAGAACTGCTTTTGCTGCATCCCATAGGTTTTGGGTTGTCGTGTCTCCATTGTCATTTGTTTCTAGGTATTTTTTGATTTCCCCTTTGATTTCTTCAATGATCACTTCGTTATTAAGTAGTGTATTGTGTAGCCTCCATGTGTTTGTATTTTTTACAGATCTTTTCCTGTAATTCATATCTAGTCTCATAGCGTTGTGGTCGGAAAAGATACTTGATACGATTTCAATTTTCTGAAATTTACCAAGGCTTGATTTGTGACCCAAGATATGATCTATCCTGGAGAATGTTCCATGAGCACTTGAGAAAAATGTGTATTCTGTTGTTTTTGGGTGGAATGTCCTATAAATATCAATTAAGTCCATCTTGTTTAATGTATCATTTAAAGCTTGTGTTTCCTTATTTATTTTCATTTTGGATGATCTGTCCATTGGTGAAAGTGGGGTGTTAAAGTGCCCTACTATGATTGTGTTACTGTCGATTTCCCCTTTTATGGCTGTTAACATTTGCCTTATGTATTGAGGTGCTCCTATGTTGGGTGCATAAATATTTACAATTGTTATACCTTCCTCTTGGATCGAGAGGTCTCTGAGACTGTCCTCAGTTCTTTTCATTCTTTTTTCTTTATCCTGCTCTGCAGTAGTTGTTTCCACTATTTTATCTTCCAGGTCACTTATCCGTTCTTCTGCCTCAGTTATTCTGCTATTGATCCCGTCTAGAGTTTTTTAAATTTCATTTATTGTGTTTTTCATCGTTGCTTGGTTCCTCTTTAGTTCTTCTACATCCTTGTTAAATGTTTCTTGCATTTTGTCTATTCTATTTCCAAGATTTTGGATCATCTTTACTATCATTATTCTGAATTCTTTTTCATGTAAACTGCCTATTTCCTCTTCATTTGTTAGGTCTGGTGTGTTTTGAACTGCTCCTTCACCTGCTGTGTGTTTTTTTGTCTTCTCATTTTGCTTATCTTACTGTGTTTGGGGTCTCCTTTTCACAGGCTGCAGGTTCGTAGTTCCCGTTGTTTTTGGTATCTGTCCCCAGTGGCTAAGGTTGGTTCAGTGCGTTGTGTAGGCTTCCTGCTGGAGGGGACTAGTGCCTGTGTTCTGGTGGATGAGGTTGGATCTTGTCTTTCTGGTGGGCACGTCCACGTCTGGTGGTGTGTTTTGGGGTGTCTGTGGCCTTATTATGATTTTAGGCAGCCTGTCTGCTAATGGATGGGGCTGTGTTCCTGTCTTGCTAGTTGTTTGGCATAGGGTGTCCAGCACTGTAGCTTGCTGGTCGTTGAATGAAGCTGGGTCTTGATGTTGAGATGGAGACCTCTGAGAGATTTTTGCCGTTTGGTATTATGTGGAGCTGGGAGGTCTCTTGTGGACCAGTGTTCTGAAGTTGGCTCTCCCACCTCAGAGGCACAGCCCTGATGCCTGGCTGGAGCACCAAGAGCCACACGGCTCCACACGGCTCAGAATAAAAGGGAGAAAAAAATAGAAAGAAAGAAAGAAAGAGGATAAAATAAAATAAAATAAAACTATTATAATAAAAAAGAAGAAAAAAATTAAGAATAAATTTATTAAGAAAATTTTTTTTTAATTTTTAAAAATAGATTTATTAATTTTTTATAATAAAAAATAAGAAAATAAATTAAGAAAAAATTTATTAAGAAAAATTTTTTTAATTTTTAAAAATAAAAAATATGAAAAAATTTATTTAAAAAATTTTAATTTGTAAAAATAGAAAATAAGGAAAAAATTATTAAGCAAACATTTAATTGGAAATAAAAATTTTTAAGTAAAAAAAGAGAAAAAAAAAAAACATAAAACAGACGGACCTAATCCTAGTACTATTGGTGAAAGCAAAGCTATACAGACAAAATCTCCCCCAGAAGCTTACACATATACACTCACAAAAAAAGGAAAAGGGGAAAAATTAATATCTCCTGCTCCCAGAGTCCCCCTCCTGAATTTGGGCTGATTCGTTGTCTATTCAGGTATTCAACAGATGCAGGCACATCAAGTTGTTTGTGGAGCTTTAATCCGCTGCTTCTGAGGCTGCTGGGAGAGATTTCCTTTCTCTTCTTTGTTCCTACAGCTCCCAGGGTTCAGCTTTGGATTTGGACCCGCCTCTGCATGTAGGTCGCCTGAGGGCGTCTGTTCCCCGCCCAGACAGAACGGGGTTAAAGGAGCAGCTGCTTCAGGGGCTCTGTCTCACTCAGGCCGGGGGGAGGGAGGGGTACAGAGGAGGCGGGGCGAGCCTGCGGCGGCAGAGGCCGGCGTGACGTTGCAGCAGCCTGAGGCACGCCCTGTGTTCTCCCGGGTAAGTTGTCCCGGGATCACAGGAGCCTGGCAGTGGCGGGCTGCACCGGCTCCAGGGAGGGACGGTGTGGAGAGTGACCTGTGCTCGCACACAGGCTTCTTGGTGGCGGCAGCAGCAGCCTTAGCGTCTCCTGCCCGTCTCTGGGGTCTGCGCTGATAGCCACGGCTCGCGCCCATCTCTGGAGTTTGTTTAGGCGGCGCTCTGAATCCCCTCTCCTTGCGCGCCGTGAAACAAAGAGGCAAGAAAAAGTCTCTTGCCTCTTCGGCAGCTGCAGACTTTTTCCCGGACTCCTCCCAGCTAGCTGTGGCGCACTAGCCCCTTCAGGCTGTGTTTACGCCGACAACCCTAGTCCTCTCCCTGCGATCCGACCGAAGCCCGAGCCTCAGTTCCCAGCCCCCGCCCGCCCCGGTGGCTGAGCAGACAAGCCTCTCGGGCTGGTGAGTGCTGCTCGGTGCTGAGCCTCCGTGTGGGAGTCTCTCCGCTTTGCCCTCCGCACCCCTGTGGCTGCGCTCTCCTCCATGGCTCCGAAGCTTCCCCCCTCCGCCACCCGCAGTCTCCGCCCGCGAAGGGGCTCCTAGTGTGTGGAAACCTTTCCTCCTTCACAGCTCTCTCCCACTGGTGCAGGTGCCGTCCCTATTCTTTTGTCTCTGTTATTTCTTTTTTCTTTTGCCCTACCCAAGTACGTGGGGATTTTCTTGCCTTTTGGGAGGTCTGACGTTTTCTGCCAGCGTTCAGTGGGTGTTCTGTAGGAGTAGTTCCACGTGTAGATGTATTTCTACTGTATCTGTGGGAAGGAAGGTGATCTCCGCGTTTTACTCTTCCGCCATCTTGCCGATTCTCCACTGATTGCCTTTTTATTTAGCATTCTGCCTTTATTTTTTATTTTTATATTTTCTATTTTGTAAATTATTTAGTATTCTTTATTATGGTTATATAAGTACATACTTAAAATTTATTTTAACAGTTTCATAAGATTATTCATATTCCACCCCCTACAAATAAATTCTTAATTCCTTTAATTGATAATTCTCCCACCAGTTTCAAAAATTTAACTCCAATATTTGGGGAAGAACTTTTAAAATTATAATGTAATAAGAGTTGTAACAGGCATAAAATTCAATGTTATGCTATTTTTTTGGTCATGCCACCATTCATTAATTGAAATTTTCCAGTTTTTTTTTTAATTGTGGTAAAATATGTAACGTAAAATTTTTGACATTTTAACCATTTCTAAGTGTGTAATTCAGTGGCATTAATCACATTTGCCATGTTGTACAACCATCATCACTATCTGTTCTCAAAACTTTGTCAGCTCAAATAGAAATTCTGTAACCATTAAGCAGGAACTGTTAAATAACTCCCTTCCCCTCTTCTCCCCAGGTCCAGGTCACCTCTAATCTACTTTTTGCTTGTATTAAATTCCCTCTTCCAGCTATTTCATGTAAGTGGAATCACACAATGTTTGTCCTTCGTCTGGTCTATTTCATTCAGCATAATATTTTCAAATTGCATCAAGGTTGTAGCATATATCAGAACTTCACTTCTTTTATTGGACGGATAATATTTCATTGTATGTATATAATACATTTAATTGCAATTTTTGAAAACAAAAATCCTTCTAAATTTGAGCAATGTAGAAATTCCTTCTGTTGGAGTGAAAGTTAGTGAATAATAACAGAAATGATTGTAACCGTTTGCTCTACTTTTGTAAAAAGCCTATGGTGGAAATTATAGACTAACAAAGTCCACATTAGGAAATACCACTTCTGGATTTTCACTGTAATTTTAATAAAGTGCTGCCTTGTTAGTTATAGGTGCTCTTGAAATATAGAACAAAACATGGTGACTCAGTGAGATTAAATAGAACAAGGACAGTTATATTCTTCCTCCCAAAGTTTAAGCTTTCTGTGATATGACAAATATTTGTGGAGTACACATCACTCTTATGCCTGACAACACTACAAAACCTTCTACTCAAGATGGATCATAAAATTTCAGAAAGATCTATCATTGTATATAGCTCGGTGTATCAACTAAATTGAGAGAACTGCAGAGAATACACTTCTTAGGATTGATCATAGATTGTGCTACTGACAGTGCCAGTTGTTTTTCACTATAATAATTTGTTGCTAAGGAAGTATTTTATTCCAGAAACACAGTTTCAGCCAGGTGTTTGAAGCTTAGAATATATTTCCTAATGACATAATGTCTGAAAAACTACTTAGGCTCCCTAGCGATCTTGTTAATTGATACATAACTAAATCTAAAAATTCTAGATTTTGTGCCACCAAAACTGCTGTTCAAGTTTTTTTTTTTTCTAAAGATATTCCTATTAGTGATTTCAGAAACAAGTTTCTTTCCATTTATTCCATCTAAGACTTCAGTACTTCTTGCCACTATCATCTTATCTTTCTCTTGGAAGGAAGTAATCCTATCACCTGAAAATGTCATGAAAACAGAGTTTCAGGGGCAGGTAAACAACAGAAATATTGACTTATGTTGGATATTTGCTCAATTTAATTCAAGGAAATTAATTAATTAAATTCAGCAAACATCATTTATATGTACTCTACATTCTAAGGGGTATAGAGGATATCAAGAAAAACAAGACATAGACTCTGACCTCGAGGAGCTTGCAATTCGAGGAGCACAGAACGATTAGGATTCCTCTGATAAAAGGCCTGGTCTGGAAAGCACCACATGCAAGTGTTAAATAAAATTGTATGAATGGAGATGTTAAGTACATCTGTTTGAGGAGTCACGGAATAGAGCAGGCAACAGTAGAGATGGACCTTGAATGATCTAGGGACTTTGGAAAATCAGAGTTGGGAGTTTGGCTCCCATGGGCAGGAATATTGTTTCAGTAGTTACATATGAGAGATTTTGAAGTAAGGCATAGCTTTTCAGTTCCTAATTCTGGACAAAGTTAGAGAATTGAAGATGAAAACTAGAAATAGAGAGCATCCTCTGGATGTACACTATCTTGCTAATATTTGTGACTGTGACAGGCCCATGCAGAAGATTTTGACAAGAAATGAAAGCCAGATTAAGAATGCCAGAAATTTTTGTCTATACCTGAACTTAAGTTTAATTAAATTAAACACTGTGCATGAGCAGTGGGATAAATATCTACTGTAACAAAACTTTTTCCCCCTTTTCTCATTAAAAATTGCATAATTAATTCACATTTATTACTGAAAAATTAATACTAATAAAAAGAAGAAAAAAAGAATTCCAAATCAAAGTTTTAGTAAAGTATGTCAACGTAAGAACAGGCATTTAGTCTTCTTTCATTAAACAATAGGAATGTCCGTATAAAAATAAGTATGTAAAAAATAATTTTTTAGCTTCGAAGCTGGGGGAAAATGCCAATATTACTCTATATTTGGACAAATTCTATTAGCTATGTTACAGATGAGACGTTTTATAAGTCTCCAGGCACTGAAGGCAGATAGTTTCTCAGAAAAGTAAATAAAAGGCATAGAGTAACACCACAAATAATCCTAATTTAAAAAGATGAGGCTAGAGAGAAAGGTAGATGAGGGGAGAGATGGAGACTGCATTAATGATTAGTAGGCTGACTGAATAGACACCAGAATTTCAGTGCTTTAAAAAAAAGCTTATTTCTTTCTCATCTAATGGTCCTGGGCTATTATTCATATTGATAGCTGACTGTTCTCTATGCTGACATCCAGGGTCAGAAAGGCTATAACTCCAAATAAGAGCTTATGAGGATACCTGATTTCTCCACATCTAAGCTATCATTCTGTTTTATAATTTTTTAAAGTCTGATTTTTTTTAAATTTAATAATCTTCTGGTTTGAAGCCCTTTAAAAGCTGAAATTCTATTTTATTTAGAGTATTACCAAGCATTTTATTACAGGTCAAAAATATTATTTTAAATCAGCCTATGTTTATATTTTGTCATGTTGACTGATTAGCAAGTAAGTACAATTTTCTTCCTCTATTTTGAATTTTGTTGACTTATAAGCAATATAGTTAAACTGAGTAATAAATTTTAAGTTCATTTGGTCTCTAGAAGAGTAATGATGCACAAAAGAAATATTAATCAGTATAAGAAGAGATGCCAAGAAAAATTGTACTGTGCTCCTACAGCATATAACTTCTGCAGAACTTTGTGAAAATTTTCTATTGTTATATTAAATTTTTAGGATATATCAATTAATATTTGCTAGACAATATCAATTAACAATAGAAGTCTACATTTGTTTTAAAGTTTTTGGGTAGTATTGAAGCAATTCTAGTTGTAACCCAAAGTTCTGATTAAACTGGGTATTACAGGCTGGGTATATCTGGCCACTTGAAACAACTTTCAGCAGTAGGAGTAGAAATTTTTTGTAACTGTGTGTGTTGTCTGTTTTAAATATATCAGAAATTATGATGTGTTTTGAATCAAAAGTTTCAACTGTCCCTCTTCAGGGCCGATGAAAGTTCCTATTCACATTACTTTGACCTAAAAAGTCAGGGTAAACCAAATCAAAAGGAACTTTAAAACTTTAGTTCTGTGTATAGTTTATATTAATATAAGGCTTTAAAAACAATATTAAAAAAAACTAATAGATATTAGAAACTTTAGAAATATAGAAAAGTAAAAAAAATAAAAATCATTCCCAATCTTGCCAAACAATAATGTTAACATTTCTGAATTTTGCCTTCCAGATACATGCACAATGAGACCATACTAAATTTACTTTTTAAAAATGTATTATTTTTATTTAATTTAAAAATGTATTTCCATGTTATTAAATTTCTTTGAATCATGATTTTTAACAACTACAGAGTGATCTATTTTGTGCTTTTTTTCATAACCCATGTAACAATATTTTTCCTCAAAATTTTTGTGTTTATAAAGAACAATGTATAGAAAGTCCTTGCAACTGAATCTTTGTGTATGTTCTCAATGATTTTCTACAATTGGAGCTTTATAGAAAATTATTTAATCAAGTTTTCCATATCAAAAATTATTATTTTATTCAAAAATTAATATAACACAGAATATATTTCTTGGACACTATGCTATTAAATTAGACATTGATAACAAATAGACAAATAAAAGCCCCTATATATTTGAGGATTAGAAAATTAAACACAAAAGTACCTAAACTCAAGCTCAAATATAAAACCGGAAGAAGATTTTATGTCTTTCTTTTCAAGTTAGGTTAAAGACTTTGAAATTAGACAAACCAATTTAAATTTTGCTCCAAAACTGTTAGTTGTGATATTGGCCAAATCTATTCACTTCTAAGACTCATTTATCTTGTATGTCACATGGGGATATAATCATATTGCAGATGTGTTTCTGTAGGTTAGAGCAAAGAAAATGCTCAAAGAGTTCAGTGAATTCTAAAGACTCTAAGTTCAACTTTTGTAGTTATTGTTTATTGTTCAACTAAAACCCATTGATTTTCATCTCTACATAGCAAAATGCATGCTATGTGAGTCACATTTATAATGACCTATCCAATAATTACAAGGCATCTAGGAGACTATCTCTGGTGAATAATTTAAATTTACTCTTCTACAAAAAGTGGCTCAAAGTACCTAGCATGACTCAACATAATAGCCCTCTGTTGAAAGTCATCCATTTTTTTCTGTGACATTGTATACTTTGATGACACAATGCATCAGGATACCCACTATTGGTACCCTCCTAAAACAATAGTCTCGTCTGTGCTCCCTTTTATTAACACACAGGCAAAGCAGTGTGCAACATTCAGTAACTGGCTAACTAGCCACAGTCTGCAATGCGCTCTTTCAGAGCTACTAAGACTCTCAGATGACTACATCGCTGTGATGATGCTGGACTGTGCTTCTCTCAGATGAACTGGAAAGTTGCCCTACTCATTGGAACCCAGAGAGCCATTCACTGTTATCCCATGTCTGCACTATTAGCTCATACTCCAAAACCAGCCTATGTTTTGGCCTGCAGTATACAATAACTTGTGTTTTAGATGCAAGTTCATGCTGTCACTTGGTTGAACAAAGTATAACAATAGAACAAATGCAGCCTATTTTCATTCCTTGTACTCAGTAGACTACGTTTATGACAGTAACTAGTGAACTGCATTTTTAGCTTCACAGAAGTGATGACATAAATATAAAAATACAAAAAGCTTATTAGATTACTTATAGTTAGGGAGCTATTTATATTAAATCAAGAAGACAACCAATAACAGTCCTACTGGACCACAAAATCCAGTAGTGTATTTTATAAAAAGACTAGTGCAGTTAGCATATGTACCATAGCGATGTGGATATAATTATAATATCATCTCACCTAACCATATGTTACAGTGAGAACCCCTAAAAAGAGGCTTTACTGAATTTGGTTAAACAAAAATTCGTTCATATGGTGCACATTAATCTATTATGCCTTTTTAGTAAAATGCAGCCTTGGAACAGATGGGAATGGTGGTCATTTATTGCTTTCTTTTCTGAAATCACAAATTCTGGAATATCGTCTAAAGATGATTTTCTTATGAAGTACACCAAATGGCAACTCCTCTCAGATGATAAAACACAGTAACTAAGTCACAGTTCACTGAAACAAGCATACATGTGTTGAGAGATTGTGTAGTAAGACAAAAATTATTCCAGCGCAGAGATTTTCAAACCATTCTCCTCAGAGTCCTGGGAGCTGTTCTTCAGTGGTCAGAGGGGGCAGCTTTAACCATAGAAAGTCCAGAGTAAAGGGAGTGATATATTTGACTCTATTTATACTTTCATATGAAGACAGGGCTCCATTATTCAGTAATAACAAGCTACACAAAAAGTATTTCAGGTATAATTAACCTAGTGCTCACTGCCCTAACGAAGCATAAATACATGGTAATATTTATGGAAATTGGAAAACTGATGCAGAAGTTTATATGAAGCAAGAATTGCAAAAGAATGACCATATTTTTCAAAAATAAAATGTAGGGGGGTAATAGTAATAGGCATCATTCATAGGCTATTTATTATATGATAAATACTGATCTAATAATTTTACATGTATTAAATCATTTATTTATCGCAGTGAATAATAATGCTATAATCTTAGCAATCCTATAATTATGGTAGTAATCCTATACTCTTGCAAATTTTACAGATAAGGAATAGGAGGTACAGAAAGTTCAACTGACATGCCAGTGGGCAGAAAGTGCTATGATGAGGACTGGCTCTGGAATCTGTATTCTTAATTATTATATCACATGCATAAGACAGGGAATGGAGGGAGGGTATTGTTCTGACATAAACTTTAATATATCACAGAGCTAAAATAACACAGTATTGTTTGAGAATTACATAGATGATATTGAATAAGGAGAACAGAAACAGGCAATATCTATGTGGTAATTTAATATACGAAAAGGATTAAATTTCAAGTTAGTAAGGAAAGTAAAATTAAGCATTGAATGAAATAGGGATGGACATTTATTTGGAAACAAAATTTGATTTCAATTACTACCTCATACTATATAAAAACTACTAGTAGATTAGGATGTAAATATTTTTAAAGTAATAGAAGAAAATGTAGAAGGATATTTTTAGAATTTAGGGATAGGAAAAACTTCTTAAACAAGATATCAAACCAATAATACATAAATAAAAGATAAAGAATTCACTAAACAAAACTTAAAATTCTTAATAGACATCATAAACAAAGGTAAAGGACAAGCACAGTATGGAAGACAGTCATTTTTTTTTTAGTTTAAATGCCACAAAAGAGTAATAATCATAATACACAGGAAGCTTTATGATTCAACAAGAAAATGGCAAAAGAGAAAAGAATGGGCAAGTGATAAGCACAGACATTATAGAAAATAAGTACAAATGACCAATACATGCATTAAAAAATGTTTAACCTCATCAGCAATCTGCAAAAGCCAAATTAAACCAATAATAATACAGATAAGTTGGATAAAATGTAAATGGTTAATATTCAGTACTGAGGAGTCTGAAGGCAAATCTCATACACTGTTAAAGACTATGGTAAATTATTCAAATTTTTGGAGGGTGACTTGTACCATTTACCAGGATTTAAATTGCTTATATCATTTGATCTAATAATTCTACTTCTAGTAACTAATCCTACAGAAATACTGGGACAGGGTTATAAAGATACAGGCATAATAAAGGTTAATAATATATTGTGTATAATATTGAAAAATCAAAACTACTTAGTCATCAGTGCCTATAAAATACAATGGCACAATTAAAAGGAATAAAATAAGAATACGTATCCCTAACAAGAAAAAATCTTCAAGATACTTGTCAGGTGAAAACACCCAATTGCAGAACAGTGTACTTAATCCCATTTTTGTAAGACAAAAACTATGTATATTCATGTAAATCAAAACATAAGTACATTTTTTGAACCATTCCAGAGCAAGTTAGAGACACCAGGCTCCTTTGACCTTAAATACTTCTATAGAAGTAGTTGAATTTTACAGAACAAAAACATGTTCTTACATCATCCTATATTTTACATCATTTCATATTTAATCCACAGTCCCTATTCAAATTTCATCAATTTCTCCCATAATGTCCTCTATAGTCATTTTTCTCTTGGTCCAGGACTCAATCGGATTACTCATTGCACTCAGTAACTGTATTTCTTTATTCTCATTTAATCAGGAAAAATTCTTCAGCTTTTCTGTGTGTTTATTGATCTTGACATTTTTGAAGAGTACAGGCCAGTTATTTTGTAGAATCTCCTTCACTTTGGGTTTGTCTGATGTTTTCCTCTCTAGTTCAGGTTATGAATTTGGGGCAAGAAAACCACTGACCTTATGCTGGATCCTTAGTGCATCGCACCAAGAAGCACATATGATTGGTTTATACCAATATTAGTGATGTTAACTCTGATCCCTGATTTTTCATCTATCATCAGGTTCTATGGCTTCTTCAGAGGTAACAAGCTCATACTTCGTGGGAGCTTCTTGAGGGAGGACCTGTGACTTTTACACATACTTGTGAGCTCTGGTTCTAGCAGTCACACCATACCTATATTTAGTGTTCACCATACTCATGGTTAGTGTTAGTTCACCATACTAACACTATATTAGTCCTGGTGCTAGTTGTGAATTTTCTCTAGTGTTACTTTATAGCTGTGGTCTGTTTGAATTCGACCATCCCTACAAGAAGAAAGGAAACTAAGGGCTATCCCTGAAAATTTTAGAGATCACCCATTTTCTAACCGATACTGAAAGTGATTTATTCAGGCAATATTTCGAATGGTACATAAAAGCATGATATTTAATGTGATTAATCTGCTTGTAGGTAATGGCCTCTCACCTGCTGGATATGTCCCACTGCAGTTGGTTATAAATGAGTGAAAAGAACTTGTTGCTTCTGAAATATGCCTTGGAGGCTCCAATTTCCTATAATTTATTAATACTTGTTTACCTTATGCCAAAATAAAAGGCCAATTTTGTCAAACCAGTAGGACAGAACAGATAATTAGGCAAAAGCAATAAGTAAGTCGTTTGGTATTTTTGCAAAAAAGAAATCCAGCTGACTAATTTTTAAACTTTGACACTGTATTGATGCATTCATAAATATTACCCAGAGGTACTCTAAGTCTATTAGGACTAAGGATCTTTTAGGTCTTTTGACCTTACTGAGAAAAGAAACTTGATATTATCAAACACAAAAGTAGGTTACATTAAATTTTATTTGAGAAACTGCTATCCACTTAAAAGTATGGCTAATTTTGAGTCAGTTTCTGTCAATGCTTTAGATGTAGCAAAGCCACTCTGGGATACTAGTGACTGTTTTTTCCATTTTTCTCTCACTTTACCTCTCTTTTTATGATCATGGAAACAGCATGACTTACTGGTTAGGAGTTTTTACTTTGGAGACAGACAGTTTGAATTCTGGCTCTGACATGTATCGATTGTATGCCTTGGGTCAAGATGCTTGATCTCTGTTTTATTTTCCAAATGAAGAAATATACCTAACTCAGGATTACTGTGAAAATTAAATAAGGTAATGCATTCAAAGCACCTGATTAAGTGCCAGTTATATAGTACTCAGTTAAATATACATGCTTATTGTCTGCATCTTCTGCTCTGTGACTCTATCACATATGATTGTTAGTTTCTTATATTAGCATGAAAATCAGAGAAAGGAGATTCTTTAATGGGTGAAATGTCTTCACAGACTTCCCTTGATACATTTAGGCCATGGTGATGCTAGTACTTGCCTCAGTTTTGGAAACAGAATAACAATCATATTGTTGGAGGAGGTCATCAAGAGGATGTGGTCACTGGTTTACCCTCCAGCTGGACCTGGGCAATTGGAGGCTCCTCACCCCTCCCCCATGCTTGGAATGCACCCTACTTCAATGGTTTCCCATTGTAATTCAAGTCAAGTAAAATTCACCTCCCTCCCCTTTGCCTAGAAGGGAGAGGCCCCTGACCTGATTTATCTCTGCCTCCTTCACTGACTTCATCTCCAACCTCCCTTCCTCTCACATGGGAAATTCCAGGAACACTGGTATTTCTGTATTTCAAACAAGATCAATCTAGTCTGTACTTGAGGTTTGGTACTTGATTTTTTCTCTGCCTAGAATGCTTTTTCACCAGATCGTCACATGGCTGACTCCTCTTCAGAGAAGACCTTTTTAATCACTATCTTTCTAAATCATCGATCAATTTTTTTTCCATAGACTTGGTTTATTTTTTTACTGAATATATCCTATTTATCTGTTTATGTTATTTTTAGTTTTAATTGTACACATTTTATTTACTTTTGGGGGGTTTATATCTCCCTATTTGAGTATAGTTTACTAGAGTGTGGCTCTCAAGTGCAGTTGAAGCTTTATCTCCAGGGCTTAACCCTAAAACAATACTCAGCACATAGAAGCCGCTCCATAAATATTTGTTGTAGATCCTCAGGAGTGTAAATATGATGCCCTTTGTATAGAAAGTTCCTGCAGAATACACTGACACTTCAACTAAAGCAAATATTCCACAAATGATTCTATAAATTAGAGGCCAAAAGAGAATGTATTTGAAACTAAGTAATAACCTGATAAAACTTTGGTATATTCAGTATTTCATTTTCACAATGCCTTTTTTTTTTTTTTTTAACTTAAATCTGTGGTCCTGTCATGGCTGTATGTTCAGCCAGTATTTAAAATGCTGCTGGGATTGAATGAACCATACTCATTTTTCACTATCTATTCTTTGATTCCTTTGAAAAAGATTGTTACCAATTAACACTCAAAGAAGGCAAAGTCAAGTTCTTATAAATTGAGAATTCTACAACTTTACAAATAATTCTTAAAATGCACGTACTACGTTCATTTCTATTAACCTACAAGTTTTGTTTTTCTACCCTCTAATGAAGTCCAAAGTGCTTATGGAAAACATTGAGTTACAGGCAGATTATGAGGTAGAGTGAACATGGGACCAAACCTTGAATCTAAGGGGAAACTGGTTTATCAAGCCAGAGATATGAGACTTTGCTCTAACGCATTAATGAAATCCATGAGAATAGGGTCCTTTTTCCCTGAACAAATGCAGCTTCAGTGTGTTTATTGAAAATATCTACATAAAGTTGGTAACCTTTGTGGGATAACTTTTTTAAAGTGCTCACAAAGCGTCTAGCCCAATTCATTTGAAGTTTTTAAAAATTCTTTTCCTTGTTCCCTTCCTTTAAATTTGGTTCAACACACATTTCTAGAAAAATCTGTCATGTTTTTCGCCTGGTGCTAGATAGTGGGGACTCCAAAATGAAGAGAATCTCATTCCAGTCCTGAGGGATGTCATTAGACTAAACATAACTCTATGGACTATACATCTTATTGAGGATATTACTGAGCTCAGTGAATTCTGTTTCCAATCTCCAGCGAGAGATAAAAAACTCTGGAAAAAAAGCTAAATGTACTTCTTTTCTAAAGTCCTTTTTAGGGATGAACCATATAAGGCAGTCTTAGCATTCTTTTATTGATCAGTCCTTTATTACAACAAAGGACTAAATCAGAAAGATTGGGAAGAAAGAGAATAAAAAGCTAAGTTATTCATAGTGAATGTGTTGTCATAGTGGAAAGTCAAACATAAGCATGATTTTGAAGTATAGAAACAATGGATTCTATGCAAAGCAGCATTTTTATTGCTTGAGAAATGAGGACAAACTAATTTGCTTTATGATTGAAGTTTTGTCTACAGAGCTCCAAATAATAGATTGAAAATGTGGCAGTCTTGCAGTTATTTCCTAAGGTGTAGATTTTAACTTTGTGGAAAGCATCAACTTGGATACTTGACAAAATTGTAAAGACTATGAAATTAAAACTGGAAGCAGCTCTAGATATCTTCCAATCTAACAGATCACTTTGCAACCTACGTAGCTTTAACAAATTTTCCAAGATCCCATTATTAGTTAGTGATAGAATTTTAGCTAGAACTCAAACACTGACTCACTTTTATTTTAAAAAAATTTTGATTTATTTATTTTACTATTTCAAGGTCACTTTCTATTTTCATCTGTATTTTTACTCTCCTATAAACCTCACCTGCGGGAAATATGCTACAACTCTTGAAAAGAAACTTATTGACTCTAATGAGATATGCTCCTGACAGATAGATATAAGTAGGTATTTAATGACTAGTTTTTTCTTTAAACCTCTTGTTTAATTCCAGATGTATTGGGTCCAAGCAACCTTGTAAGAAGTAAATATTTCAATTTCTTACAACACAATGAGTCAATAATGAGAATACATAGGAACAAAAGCACAATACTTTCTCCAAATTGCTGTCTTTCTCTCTAAACTTCGCAGTCAAAATAGAATTGTGTTTGTTGCTTTATGTTTTTCTTGATGAACCAGAAAGAAATTTATGGCTGATTTTTTGTCAGTCCTCTTGCAATAGGAAGGGAAAGATCGATGTTACTCTCCTTGATTTCTCTAATACCAAAGCTATTGTTTTTCTTTTTAGTTCTAGATGCAACTCAGAAATCCAAGAATCAGAGTATTATTCAACTCTAATACCGCACAATTCAGGCCAATGAGAGGGATACCTGTAGGTGGAGAATGAGGGTATCAGCATTGTATACCTGAAGTATAGACTCCCCTCATTAACCTTCCATAATCGGCTTAATAAATGAGGATAGAAAGTGAAGGCACAAAGCATGCTTTGCTTAAGGACAGCAAAGTCCACAGAACAAAGTCAAAGAGAGATAAGTCTGTGGTTTCCTGATTTCAATTCAGTGATTCTTCCTTGAATAAGGAGAGAAAACTTTCCTCAGGAGCTACAGGCAGGGAAACATTCACTCTGGTGCTCAACAAGCCAGTGAGTTCACCACATACGAGCTGAAGTGGGAAGATAGAAATAGGAGGGGAAGGTTTCTACATCACATACCAGGTTCTCAATCTGGTTCTCAGCTTTTTAATTTATTTTCTGATATACACTGTGGTCACCAGTGGATAAAAATTTCCATCGATTTCCACTTTTGCTTCTTTCCTTCCCCCTTCCTTCCTTCCCCCTTCCTTCCTTCCTTTTCTTTTTTTCTGCTTTTTAAAAAATGTATTATTATTATATACATAACAAAATTTACCGTTTTAACAATTTTTTTTAATGAATAGCCCAGTTTGCTTTTTTTTTTTAAAGAAATTCACGTTCTTTTATTTATTTATTTATTTATTTATTTATTTATTTATTTATTTATGACTGTGTTGAGTCTTCGTTTCTGTGTGAGGGCTTTCTCTAGTTGCGGCAAGTGGGGACCACTCTTCATCGCGGTGCGCGGGCCTCTCACCATCACGGTCTCTCTTGTTGCGGAGCACAGGCTCCAGACGCGCAGGCTCAGTAATTGTGGCTCACGGGCCCAGTTGCTCTGTGGCATGTGGGATCTTCCCAGACCAGGGCTCGAACCCGTGTCCGCTGCATTGGCAGGCAGATTCTCAACCACTGCGCCACCAGGGAAGCCCCGTTTTAACAATTTTTAAGTGTACAGTTCTCTAACATTAAGTACATTCATATTGTATCACAACCATCACTACCATCCATCTTCAGAACTTTTTCATGTTTCCCAACTGGAACTCTGTACCCATTCAACACAAACTCCCCATTCTCCCCTTCTGCCAGCCCCTGGCAATAATCTTTCTACTTGATCCCCATTTTCAACAACACTTATTGTTATCAGACTTACTAAGTTTTGCGTATCTAGTCGGTGCTAAATATTATTTCATTGTTATCTTATGTTTCTTTTTGTATGATTGAACAACATTTTATAAGTGCATTGACAATTTGTTTTCATTTTTGTGAAAAAACTAATTTAATATATCTAAATCTATGTATGCTTTATTGAGAATATAATATATACATATAATTCATGTATGATATAATTCATCATTTCAAAATGTACAGTTCAATGATCGTGATTATATTCAGTTATGCAACCATTATTACAGTCAATTGTAGATCATTTTGACCATTCTAATAAAAAAAAATACTCATTAGCAAAAACTCCACAGTTCCTCCAACCTCCCCAGCCCTGAACAACCATTAATCTATATTCTGTCTTATAGAGTTTCCTATTCTGGATATTTCATATAAGTACAGTCATAAAATATCTACTTTTTTCTGAAATTAGCTTCTTAGACTTAGCATAACGTTTTCAAGGTCCATCAATGTAATGTTATATGTCAGTACATCAGTCCTTTTTTTGGCAGAATAATATTCCATTGTATGGATATATCACATTTTATTTATCATTGTCAACACTCATTATTTGCCTTTAAAATTATATCCATTATTATCTCATTGTGGCTTTGATTTGAGTTATCCTAATTACTAATGATGTTGAATTTTGAATAAAAGTATTTTATTTAGTTAGTAAGACAGAGACAGGAAGAAATCTAATGAAGGATAAACTATCAGGCAGATAGACACTGCAACTGGATTTACATTATTTTGTCATCAAGGCTTTTTTTTTCTGATATTTTAACCCTATAAATTAGACATCATCATCATCACATATAGACTTTTTATAGATACATATCTACCTGATTAACAATTTTTTGTTTGTTTGTTCTTCATGTTTAACCACCTCAGTCTTCTTTCTGGGATCATTTTCATTCTCCCTAAATAGCAATCTTTAGAATTTCTGTTATTGAAAGATCCTTGGCAATAAACACTCAAGATTTATTCATCTAAAAATTCTTTATTTTGTCCTTGTCCTCAAAAATACTTTTATTGAGTACATAATTTTAGGTAGACAGTTATTTTCTCACAGTAGTTCAAAAATATTTTACTATTTTCTGCCTTTCTTTGTTGCTTTTGACAAGTCTGTTATCAAAATAATTGACTTTCATGGGTGATCTATCTTTTTCCACTGCTATTTTTATGAGCTTTTCTTCCTTTGTCTCTCTTCCACTTTCTTTGTCATTTAAAAAAAGAAAAATACTATAAGTAGCATTGCTGACTACTATTAATGAACACCTACAAGGTACCAGGTACTATACCAATATATGTACTTCTTTCATATCATTAATTTTCATGACATTCCTGTGAGTTACTATTAGTAGGCTCATTCTACAAATAGGAGATTAGGCATGAAGTGTTAAATTCTCAAGGCCACACAGCCAGAAGGTGCTAGAACAGGCATGGGACCTGAGTCTTTCTGATTCCAGAAGCTGCACTCTTAGCAGATTTGCTCTCTTATGAATTTTTACCCCTGCCCTCTCATACACTCCTTTTGAACCTCACCTGAGCTTAAAATAGGATAGGTATTTCTGATGATAATTTATGTGTGATTCAACGAATATCTCCTGCTAAGCTAAAATGAGTCACTTTAAAAACCACACTCTTAGAAATAGATCGAAACTGTCATGGGATTATGTTGTCGAAAATCTACCACTAGGATTTTACAACTGTTTTAGTAATTTCATTTTTAGAAAGTGGAAAATTTATTTCTAAAAGCTATTGTCAAGTATTTGCTAAGTTCCCTATGTTTATTTGACTATATTTTTGCACTTTACAAAGAGACTCAAATGAAAATACTCTTTTTAGTTTAAAATTTTTATTTTAGCATGAAGTTGTTTACATATTCATTAATTGTCACAATATTTTGTGTTATTATTTAATAATTATTTATGTGACTTTAATATCCAATTTTGTTATTTTATTTTTAAATAATTTACAGAAATTCATTATATTTATATAGTATCAGCATATGATGGTTCTTTACCTTTAGGAGATCAACAGAATACATTCAATAAAACAGTGAGGATCACCAATTCTGTGCTTAAATTATTATTTCTGATTTTGGCCACACAGTACAAATATTTTTCCTATAAATAGCAACTTATTCGATTAACTGAAGAAAAAATAAAGTATAAAAGAAATGCAATAAGCTGCATTCTTTACACACATCAGTTGTGTAAAATTTATATCCTGTCTAATAGAGACAAAGAATGTACTCATCTTAAAGTAAAATAAAATATTTAAATTTAGAGTTAGAACACTAGTCACCCTAAAGTAAGATTAACCAAAGACTAGTTATTCTATTTGTTTACATTTTTTAGACACTTGTTTCCTCCAAAACTCCTATACTTAGACCATATTTAGACTCTAAAGATACCATATAATCCCATTGTTGAAACCCATGTATCTTCTTATCCTTCAAATCTTGAAGTTCAACTTCAGTTCAACGAAGTCAAATATTCTAGAAGCTTTGAACTGATGCAGTTTGCTCTCTGGAAATATCTATTATTGGTATCACTAAATATTCAATGGTTACATTTAATTAAATTATTACAGTAGCCACAACCCCATACCTGAGTAACTATTCTACCTAAAATGTTTGTAGCAACTGGGCATTAATCATTATAAGTTCTCTTCATCACAAGCACTAAAGTGCTGAAAATTCTTCTAGAAACTGTCCTAAATTCTGCCTCTATTATGTACACTCATTGACTTCCTTTGTAAAGTCCCTCATTGTCTCTTGACCGAACTATTGCCACACCTTCCTAATTAGTCTCCCTGCACGAGTCTTTCTACTACAACCCATCTACAATGCAGAATCCTAAAATATCTTCATAATAATCCTATATTTAAAGAGCTTTAGTGGCTCCCTGTTGCATCCTTGTTAAGGTTATAATCATATTGTTTTTGCAATCTCATCTCAGCATAACTCCCCATAGACCTCTGGACCTCTTTACATCTTCCTTCGAAGTATCCAGCAGTGAAAGCAAAGTAAACATTTCCCATCTTCTGCATATATCATGACTCTAACAATAGATTGTCTTTTCACATTCTGTCTCTTTCTGTATATTTCATCGTCATCTTTACTTGACCAATTTTTACATATCTTTCAAGAACTAGCTCAAAATTAACTTTCTTAGTGATACCTCTCTGGATACTCCCAGATAGTTTTCCGTACTCTCCTCTATGTTTCCAAAGCACAAAAATTAATTTAAAATGTGCCATATTTTGTTGCAATTATACACTTACATATCTGTCTCTTCCACAAGGTTGTGAACTCTTTGAGGATGGAAACCATGTCATATTCATCTTTGTATCCTTTGTCTTGAATAGTTTTATGGATGAAAAAAATGAAGAATGATCAGAGTTTCTTTGTTATAGTTTTTGTTAGATAGAAATAGCAGCTACTCTGATCCTTTATGTCTAATAGTGATGACCTTTGGATACATCTTCAGCATTAAAATTCTATTATTTAGACAAGTGTCAAAGGTATAGGCTGGCTTAAGTATTCTCTATTGTATGATCTCATGACATCCTGATTCATGTCATGATCTCATGACAACCTTGTCCTAAGATTGTACATTTTTAACTTTATTGACTTAAAAAATGTTATGGTCTGTTTTTTCCTTATGAACTGTAAACGTTCTGTAAGAGCAGTTATTATTTCTAGCTAGCTCATCAATATATCTGTAGGACTTTAAACAGTGCCTGACAATCAATCGAGTTTATTGAATTAATTTATTAATTAGGTAATGAGTTAATGGGCAGTGAACTCAGAGTTACAAGTGTGGGTTCCATTTTCCATCTCAATCATTTTCTACTTCTTACAATGCCACTTTTAGAGTCTCCAAAATTGCATTTCCTCATGTATAAAATGAGGCAAAATACCTGCCTTCTTATATTACAAGGTCTAGAAAGATCAGGGGAGAAAAGATGTATAATCAACTTAAAAACTGGAAAAGATGAACAAATATGAAGTATTATTACTCTTGCAAGGAACAACATGGCACTATAAGACAGTTCAGCAAAAATTAAGCTGGTGCTTTTTTTTGTATAATTATAAAACATTCTTCTCTTTACAGCAGATCCTGTTGATTTACAAATTTTAGGAACTGAGTTTTAGGAGTGATAACTATTCATTCTTTTCTCTCCAATATAATTTCTAGACAAATTAAAAAAAGGCAAAGGAACCAGATTGTTATGAATTGAATGTGTCCCTTCAAAATTCACATGTGGAAATCCTAAGCCCCAATGTGATAGTATTAGGAGCTGGGGTCTTTGGGAGATAGTTAGGTCATGAGTGTGGAACCTCCAGGAATGGGATTAGTCCCCTTATAAAAAAGACCCCACAGAGTTCTCTCACCCCTTTTATCATGTGAAAACATAACAAGAAAATGATAATCTGTGAACCAGGATGCAGGCTCTCACCAGACACCAAATCTGCCTGCACTTTGATCTTGGACTTCCCAGCCTCCAGAACTGTGAAAAACAAATGTTTGTTGTTTAAGCCACCCAGCCTATGGTATTTTTTTTTTTTTTAAAGGATTTTCTTATTTATTTATTTATTTATTTATTTTTGGCTGTGTTGGGTCTTCGGTTCGTGCGAGGGCTTTCTCCAGTTGCGGCAAGCGGGGGCCACTCTTCATCGCGGTGCGGGGACCGCTCTTCATCGCGGTGCGCGGGCCTTTCTCTATCGCGGCCCCTCCCGTCGCGGGGCACAGGCTCCAGACGCGCAGGCTCAGCAATTGTGGCTCACGGGCCCAGCTGCTCCGTGGCATGTGGGATCTTCCCAGACCAGGGCTCGAACCCGTGTCCCCTGCATTAGCAGGCAGATTCTCAACCACTGCGCCACCAGGGAAGCCCCCTATGGTATTTTTGTTGTAGCAGCCTGAATGGACTAAGACACAGATAAACTGAGATAACGAGTTATTATTGATAAAGCTGAACTGGAAAATATGGCTTGGATCTATAGCCAAAACTAGGCTTTCATAATCCTTAAATTACCAGAATAATATGCCTCCAAAAGTACCTTAATAAATGTATCACACATAAGCAGAAAAAGCATAATTTCTGAGGATAAGCTGCTTTAACAAGAGAGATCTCAGATAAGACTCATGAGCAGGCATCCAGTTCCTTCTCCCAATCTCCCTTAGCATCTGTTTGAGCAGTAGGTTTGGATAAGAAAAGGCTAGACTTTTAAAAAAAATTTTCCTGTGTTTTCCTTCTGGGAGTGAAGAGACAATTCTTCCTCACAAAGGGAAACATGAGAAATGAAAAATAAGGACTTCTCTCATAATCCTGACAAGCTTTTTGCTCTCTTACGTGGACATCCTGTTTCCACTTTCAGTAGCCCTCACACCAAATATCACCCACTGATCTTTTATGCATTTTCTAGCACCCATTATTGAACAGTTCAGATTTTTGACACAAAAGGCTTTGATATTGTTAAGGAAAATGTACTAATTAAAGTAAATGCATGTTCCCACTGTACCTCAAATTGAAAATTCATCCTTATTCTAAGTTCAAATTCAAATAGTGCCCCGCCATATGGTTTGTTACGGACTGAATGTTTGTATCCCCTCCAAATTTATGTGTTGAAGCTCTAACCCTCAAACTGATGGTATTTGGAGATAAGGCTTTGGGAGGTACTTAGATGGTGTCATGAGAGTGGGATTGTCATGATGTGGTATTAGTTCCTTTATAAGAAGAGACAACACAGAGCTTGCTCATGTGCTCTCTGTGCCATGTGAGGACATGATGAGAACATGGTCATCTATAAGCCAGGAAGAGAGCCCTTTCTAGAACCTGATCATGCTGGCACTCTGATCTTGTGCTTCCAGCCTCCAAACTGTTAAAAAATAAATTTCTGTTGTTTAATCCACTAAGTACATAGTATTTTTCTATGGCAACCCGAGCAAACTAATGCATGGTCCAAGATAGTTCTCTGTATTTTTTTTTTTTTTAAAGGATTTTCTTATTTATTTATTTATTTATTTATTTATTTTTGGCTGTGTTGGGTCTTCGGTTCGTGCGAGGGCTTTCTCCAGTTGCGGCAAGCGGGGGCCACTCTTCATCGCGGTGCGGGGACCGCTCTTCATCGCGGTGCGCGGGCCTTTCTCTATCGCGGCCCCTCCCGTCGCGGGGCACAGGCTCCAGACGCGCAGGCTCAGCAATTGTGGCTCACGGGCCCAGCTGCTCCGTGGCATGTGGGATCTTCCCAGACCAGGGCTCGAACCCGTGTCCCCTGCATTAGCAGGCAGACTCTCAACCACTGTGCCACCAGGGAAGCCCTGTATTTTTTATAGAGATCTTTTGATAACATCAGTTACCTTGATATTGAACTGATGTTTCATAAAATGATCCAAAGTTGAAAATGGTAATGCCCTTCTGATAACCACATATCAAGGCAGAAATTAAAATCCCAAAATGTAATCACTTTATTATTGTCAATGTTCAAGATGTTAAAAGCCTAACATTATTAAAACCTAAAGGAGGGTAAGAGCTCAGTTTGTTTCTAACCAACTTCTAGTTCTTACTCTTGGATAGGGGTCTCCTTCAGATTCTCTGTGTAGAGCAAGGGTAGATGCAACCAGTCAATCTCTCCAGAGAATCTCATGTATTTTACTTCTTCATGGAGCATATAATACTATCATAAAGCTGGTTCTGCAAATAGTAAAATTAGAAAAAGTTAATCTTAGCTCCCAGAGAAATTATCACAGGAAAGATAAAGTTCCCAGACTCTGGTTAAGGTGAAAGCAGAATATGAAGAAAGAAAGGTGGACAGACAAAATGTGGCTTTCAGCCTCATCACAAGACTGATCAATTTGCCCTAGGTTTGTAGAATATATGATCTGTGAGATCAAATCGATTGGGGAAAGTATGACTACATATTTGTGCTAGTTTCCTATTGTTGCTGTAACAAATTACCAAAAATTTCATGTCTTAAAACAAAACAAATTTTTCTCTTATCGTTCTGGAGGTCAAATTCTACAGCGAGTCAGCAGGACTGTATTCCTTTGGAAGCCCTAGGAGAGAACCTGTTCCTTGCCTTTTTCAGCTTTAGGAGGCCACTGCATTGCTTGACTTGACTGCATCACTTCAACATCTGCTTTTCTATCATTCTTCTCTGAGTCTGACACTCCTGCCTCCCTCTTATAAGGATCCCTGTAAGTGTCTTATATTGGGCCCACCCAGATACATCCAGGAAAATGTTCCCATTTGAAGATGCTTAACTTAGTCTCATCTGAAAAGTCCATCTGCCATAAAAAGTAATGTATTCTGAGATTTTGGAGATTAGGACATGGATCTCTGTGTGGAGCCACTACTCTGCCTACCATTTGAGAAGACAAAAAAAAGGCTGCTAATGTATAATCATCTCTCATTAAGTGTTCTTTGAAACATACCCATCTTCCAAAGAAACGAGAATTTTGCCCTCAGGGCATCTATTATTTTGAAGCCTTACTTGACACTCTCTTATAACATCAGCTTCTTAATTCTTTTTCTACTTTAAGCTTTGTGTCTCTGATGCAGGCCAATATTGAATTGACCATGGGACACAGGAACACAGGATGCACCTTATCTCATGAGTACTACCCACTAACACAGTGTTACACTTGCTTTGTCCAAATTCCCAACATCCTGCTTTGATCTCTGCTCCAGCTAGTTATAAAGGCACCTTCCAGTAGGTTATCTATAATTTGTACTTTTGCATCATTTGGGGAATCATCAGCAATGTACTCCTGAGCCAAAGCTGCAGTTGCTATACCTGAAGCTTGTGCTCACATGTGTCTAGTGAGGACTAATATCTCTGCCATGCATTCTCCACTGGAATATTTTTTTCATTTACTCATTACCTTTAATATTTTCCAGGTCTTAAATAATTTTTATTATTTCAATGGTAGAGCATTTTGTCCATTTATTTCTACTATATTCCTTTCTACTAAACTAGACTGTGACTCTAGTGAACATTTCTGATTTTGGTCTCCAAATATTTTCAAGAAAACTCAAATGAAATTTGTAAGTGGTTTAGCCAGCATCTCAGCTTTCCAGTAGGGCTGGAAATATTTACTGAATTGGACAGTTTTTTTCCCCTTGCTTTATCTTTATTTGTGCACCCAGACTTTTTGTTTCTCAAAAGTATTCCATGTTATGAAGTCTCTAGTAGTAATAGCTATGAAGGTAATGAATTCTAGTTCTCTCAGTCCATTGAAATAAATCTTGTTCACCTTCACCTTCTTGAAATGGATAATAGTACCTAGAAGGGCTTTCTCACGATACCAATGTTGCAAGAAATCAATAAAACTTAAGTGGATTGTATTGAAATATTTGTATAGCAAATATAAACCAATTTTCTCTCTGGACTTTTAAACATTCATTTCAGTTGTTACCTCATATAACTGTTTCATTTTAAGAAACCATCAGGGTAAACCATTTACTGCAATTTATTAACCATGGTTCTCTGTGACAAGATGATTAACGTATAGCTGTTTCATCAACATCATTGGTTTAACCTCTATACAGGCTGTATATCATAATCATAGCTAACTGTTATGAAAATATTTATTATTGGCTATAAGGGGTCTTTGGAAAGTGAATATAAAGGGATAAGTGCAATTACATCACTGCTGTAGGAAAACAATAATTGAAAACGTATTTCACACTCTGAGTCTTCATTCCATTAAATTGGTTAATAAAAATAAATCAAAAAAAAATCTATCTTATCAATGTTCTCCATTTATGATTCTGTGTAAGTGATGCAAAGAGTCATAAGTAAGAACAAAGATAAGGAAATAAAATTTCCAGGTAAACATAAGTAAATTTGTATGAGAAGTTTTTGGTTGATTATGTATTTCCCTTATATACATTTTCAATCATCATGAACATAATTATATTAATTTCGATAGCTAAAGTTAAACACTTCAAAGACATTCCAGTCAAGATGATTCTGAGAGTTCAAACATTAATCAACTACTTGCAACTCCAAACAAACAGCAATGATAGAAATAAATGTTTAATTACATTTAAAAGGCATAGCTGTGTATGAGAGCAAGCTATACATCTCCAAGGACAATGTATTAACATGAAACACAATGAACATAAAAAGAACAGTGACTGACAGCTAACTCTGTGTGCTTACTGGACTATTGGAAATGAACCCAGAAAAAGGTGGCCTGGAGATTTTTTTCCTTCTGAGTAAATAAAATGGAATATAGGCCACACATGTCAGGGGACCAGAGCCAGACTGAAGGTGGAATCAGTGGCTTCTGTCCTTCTAGCCCTCCTGGGAAAGGATGCTGAAAAGAGTCGAAATTGTTGCCCAGTCTAAAGTTTGAACTTCTACCTGAAGAAAGCAGAGAGAGTTGCACAAATAGACTTTAGCAAAGCTGGTAAATACACCAGATACATTTCAATTAATATATGACTCTCAGGGTCTGAGAGTCTCAATAAAAACTGTTTCAAACATGAGGCCTCCAGGAGGCTAGGTAGGGGCTGCAAAACTGCTAGATGAGGAGGGGATAACTACCACTCAAATGAGATAAAAATTAAAGTTTTAAAGTACAAGAAGAAAAATAAGTGTAATATATGCAATAAAAGGTAGTCCCAAATTGAACAACTAGGAACATTTATTCTTGAAGCAATACAAATAATAGAACAATCTTAAAGGATTTAAAAAGGAATTGTTTCTTTATACAATCCTGATGAGAATACAAAATGGTACCATTACCTTGAAAAACTGGCCGTTGATAAGCTTAAGGAAATTAAACATCCATACCCTTGTGACCTAAACATTCCATTTCTACCTATTTATCCAAGCTAAATAAAAATATATGTTTAAAAGACTAATATAAGGATGTTCACAGATGTATTTATAATAGTCCCAAACTGTAAACAACCCACAGAGGAGAATGTATAAGCACATTGTGGTTAACTCATACTATACAATACTACTGTATCAAACATCCATGTTGCAAACTGCCCATGAGGGCCACATGGCAAGGAACTGCAGGTGGCTTCGGGTAGCTGAAAGTAGTCGTGGGCAATAGCTGGTAGGAAACTGGGGCCCTCATTCCTACAATCGCAAAGGAATTAATGCTGCCAGAACCAGTCAGCTTGGAAGATGTCAATATTTCGGTGAGAAGTGCACCCCTGGTCCACAACTTGATATCAGCCTAGTAAGACACTGATTAGAGAATCCCATCACACTGTGCTCTGTGCTCAGGTATCTGACCTGCAGAAACTGTGAGATAATAAATTTGTGCTGTTTTAAGCCACAAAGTTTGTGATAATTAGTTATACAGCAATATGACATTAATATAGTGAGAAATCTTGTATGTACTATTCCTTATTACACTGAAGGTTCTAGCCTGGGACTGCCCACTAAACTTCCTGTGATGATGGAAATGTTCTATTTCTACATTGTACAATATGGTAGCCAGTAGCCACATATGGCTATGGAACACTTGAAATGTCTCTATAGCAATTGAGGAACTGAGTAGTTAATTTTTTTTTAATTTAACTAACATTTAAATAGCCATATATGGTTGGTGGCTAAATATAGTGGACAGTTCTAGCCAATGCAATAAGTAAATAAAAAGTCTAAGTCATAATTCTTATTAAAAGTTACACATTTTCATAATGACTAGACTGCTTACATAGACAATTAAAAGCAACAAATGCAAAATATTAGAACCCCTCAGGGAGTTTTATGGTTTGATATGTATAAGAAAGGAATGCAAAAAAATCAACAGTGTTTCTCTTCACCAGTAAAAGTCAAATAGAAATTGAAATTTTAAAGCAATCCTGTTAAAAATAGCAACTAAAGTTATCATCTGTATATAAATCTTGCTAAATATAATAGGAGAATTTTATGTAGGATATTATAAAAAATTTGTGATGACTATAAGTCAGAACTAAATAAACTGAGATATATTTTTCATGAATGGGAAGACGATACCATAAAAATGTCATATCTCCCAAAATCAGTCCATAAATTCAACATAATCCAATCAAATTCCCAGCAAGCTTTTGGTAGATATTTACAAGTGGTGATCTCACCAATACTAATGATGTTATAAAAATGGAAATAATTGTGGTGTTAGTGCAAGGATAACAAATACATCAGAAAGAAAATATCACCTACAGATAGATATAAGAAAACTTTCTGTATGATAGAGGTGACATTAAAAGCAAGTGGAGGGTAGGCGGGAAATGGCGACTGGCTGAAGGAGCTGGTTCTGTTGCTGCTGCGGGCTAAGCGGGAAAGACACCACGTGTTGCGCAGTCGGGACCATCGCCGGAGCCTGAGGACACTTCTCTGTCGTCACAGTTAGTTTTACATGTGGCACCCATAAAAGATGAGGCTGAGAACACGGAAAGCTTCTCAGCAATCAAATCAAATCCAAACACAACGCACTGCCAGAGCAAAGAGGAAATATTCAGAGGTTGATGATAGCCTGCCTTCAGGAGGAGAAAAACCACCGAAGAATGAAACTGGCTTGTTGTCTTCAATTAAAAAATTCATTAAAGGAAGCACACCCAAAGAAGAGAGAGAAAATCCTTCAAAACGGAGTAGAATTGAACGTGATATAGATAATAATTTGATCACATCAACACCAAGAGCAGGAGAAAAGCCTAACAAACAGATATCTCGAGTAAGACGGAAAAGTCAAGTAAATGGAGAAGCTGGTAGTTACGAAATGACAAATCAACATGTAAAACAAAATGGAAAATTAGAAGATAATCCTTCCTCTGGCAGTCCTCCAAGGACTACATTGTTGGGGACCATATTTTCTCCTGTCTTCAACTTTTTTTCACCAGCAAATAAAAATGGAACATCAGGATCCGATTCCCCAGGACAGGCTGTGGAAGCTGAAGAGATAGTAAAACAGCTTGATATGGAACAGGTGGATGAGATCACTACCAGTACTACTACATCAACTAATGGAGCAGCTTACTCAAATCAAGCAGTTCAAGTGAGGTCATCAATAAATAATGGTTTAGAAGAAGCAGAAGAAACAGTTAATCGTGATATCCCACCCCTTACAGCACCAGTAACTCCAGATAGTGGTTATTCATCAGCCCATGCAGAGGCCACCTATGAAGAAGACTGGGAAGTATTTGACCCCTATTATTTCATCAAACATGTTCCACCACTGACAGAAGAACAACTAAATAGGAAACCTGCCCTTCCATTGAAGACAAGAAGCACACCAGAATTCTCCCTAGTTTTAGACTTGGATGAAACACTAGTACACTGTAGTTTAAATGAGCTAGAAGATGCAGCACTTACTTTTCCAGTCCTTTTCCAAGATGTCATTTATCAGGTTTACGTGAGATTAAGACCATTCTTCAGGGAATTCCTGGAACGAATGTCTCAGATGTATGAGATCATTCTTTTTACTGCTTCTAAGAAGGTGTATGCAGACAAGTTACTGAACATACTAGACCCTAAAAAGCAACTGGTCAGGCACCGGCTTTTCCGCGAACATTGTGTTTGTGTACAAGGAAACTATATAAAGGACTTAAATATCCTTGGAAGAGATCTTTCAAAAACTATAATAATTGACAACTCACCACAAGCCTTTGCATATCAGCTATCTAATGGAATCCCTATAGAAAGCTGGTTTATGGATAAAAATGACAATGAACTTCTAAAATTGATTCCATTTCTGGAGAAGCTAGTAGAACTGAATGAAGATGTTCGACCTCACATCAGAGACCGATTTCGCTTGCATGATTTGCTGCCCCCAGATTAAGTACAAAGACTTGTCAAATCACTGAAGGGGGAGAGAATGCAGGACCCTTTTGGACTAAGACAAAAACATTGCCATTACTGTTGAAATTTTGCATTTTTGTACCCCGTCTTGCTTTTCTTATCTTGGTGCCCAATAATAATCAAGGGTTACAGAAAGAGACTTTATCTCAGATTGAATACATACAGTAGGTAGGCTAAAACAGAAGAGTCTTTAGAACTAGTGCAACTTCCAGTGAAATTTTTTTATGTACAGGACATCTGCAGTTTATAAAGAATTCTGTTTCTGCCACCAGCAGTTTGACCTGTAGTCACACAGGATTTTATGATAATAACAGAGATGAAAATGGACTTTTATTTTCTCTCTGTTTGGTGCTCTAAGTGGGTTTGTAGCCACTTTTCTGTTACTTTAAAATTCTCATTTCAACAGGAATGGCCAGTAAAAGTTGTTTTATTTTTCCTGTTAAGGTTTATAACCTTTTTACATTTTTGACCTGTATTAGATTAGAATTTCATTATGCATTCCTTTTAGTTGAGGCGCTTCATAGTTTTCTGGAAATAGTCAATTTTTAGTTTTTTATTATACATTTGAATGGCCGTTTTCCTGCTTTGTCTGCCTGCATATTGTATATTTGTTTAAAAATATTCTCTACTTTTAGTCCATGTAAGTTTCATTTAGAACATGCATTTATATTTTGTTTCTGTAATATTCTACTGTAGGTGAAATCTTTTCAAAAATCAAGAGACTGGGTAGATAAGAATATATGAATGACTAATATTCAAAAGATTTAAACCATTGTGATGGCATGTGTTCCCAAGTGGTAATATCTTGCAGTGGCACACAGATTTGATGGATAAAAGGTATACCTCAGACTTCACTGTGCTCACCAATCTTTGAGGAGAATGCGTTTGGTCACCTGTTGGGCTTGATTTGGTTACTGATGCCTTTGGTTTTCTCCAGGAATGAAGTATTCAGCACAGTGATTCAGTATTTTTAGTTACTTTGCATGGGCTGGTAGTACCTCTGTTATGCTCTCAGTTACAATCAATTAAAACTCTGTGTAACAGTCTTGGTACCTTACAGTAGCTATGCATAATCCTGTGGCACAGTAAACTCCCAAGCCACCAATGCAGTTAATATGTTCTCATAGTGGTTTTCTATGCTATATGAAAATAGTCTTCAAGCCTTGGTTCTCTAATGCAGCTACCACAAGAGGTTGATATTTTTATAGTGGCGTGTAATCTCTTTTTCGGGAGGCTTTTTATGGAAGGTAGAATTTGTAAAAGTTAGTATGCTTTGCCTCTCAACTGCATTATCATGCCACAGGCTCAGACTGTTTTTGTGTAAAGGATGTCAAAGAACGGCACTTTTTCTAAAGAGAAGTTTGATATTTTGTATGCTTGTTAAGAAAGTACAGTATTGGAAATTAAAGGTGGACAACTGATAATTGAGGAGTATGTCACTTAATTTTTTATGTATATTTACCTGTTTACTTGTACAACTTATTGTACAAATTACATGCAGCTTCATTTTCAAATGAATCCTTAAAATAAGGAAATCTTTTTAGGAAAACATTTAATTTTTGTATTTTTGATTTTAAAGGCATGAGTTATGTCAGTTTTCAGTGTATTAATGAAGATTTTAACTTTTCATCAGGTTGAGTGTTTTCTTACTATATTATCTGTTGTGTATGTAGTTAGCATATTGTGTCACTGAACTGTTTAAAAATCTAGCATGTAGAGCAAGCCTGTTTTGTGGAAAATCCTTATTCATTAAAAAAATAATCATGGCAGATTTTCTGCAAAAAAAAAAAAAAAAAAAGCAAAAGCATTTGCAATTCAGAATACTGGGGTTTTTTTTGTTGTTTGTTTGTTTTTAATTTAAAGAAAGGTATTTTGCTTGCAGGAAAAAAATACTACAGATTCATTTTAATGAGAATCTTTGAAATGTATTTATCTTTAGGGCATCTGGGCATCTTTATGCTGTTTGTCTTCTGTCTTTCTTGAAATAAAATGTACATATGTTACCTTTACATATGCTCTTGCTCAAAATTGTGAACCTGGTTACATTTCTCCTTGCTCCCTTTTTATGTTCAAACAGCAAAACCCAAAACCTATACAGGATCTAAACTTTCAGCTTGCATTATAATTGCTGAAAGCTTTTCTGATTAAGTAAATACAGTCTCAATGGGCTTTCCCACAACTAAAAGGGAAATGTAAGCACCTATATATACCACTGTGCCTATAGGCACTTTAAAAACAACTTTTAATCATCTTTTATTGGTAAAGCTGTTTTTGATCCCCTGCTAGGAGAGCTCCTTTAAGTTGACTGACAAATGAATCAAGCCTAACAAGATTCTGTAAAGAAATAAACTAAGGGAGAATTTTATATGGCCTGAGAAAATTTCTTGAGATCAATTCAATCTATTTTTCTTCATTACTTGATTTGAGTCATTTTAAATTTGTTATTAATACAAAATTTAAAATAAGTTATAGAGACAGTTATCCAGCTTCCTCCACTTTAAAATGTGTTATCTTATTACCCCTTCTTTCCTTTATCTGTTGGTAGATATTACCTTAAACATTTCCATTAATTAAATGGAGGTGTTTATGAATTGAGATGTGCCCAGCCCTTTCAGTTCACACAGAAAACATGAACTCTTAAAAACTGACTGTAGTAAATGCAGGAGAGATGGATACCTGATAAGACACAGCAAAAGTGACCTATATACACATTACGACTCTGAAGTACATATTATAATTGTGATATTTCCAGTGGTAAATGTCTGACTTTTAAAGACATTCTTTTAAATATTTGTATTATTGTTAGGATGTTTTAATCAGTTGTGTTTTTTAATTCCATGTACTATATGTAGCCCTAATCAGATTTATAGCACCATATTTCTCCTTGGGTCTTAAAAGAGAGTTGACAACAATTTAAAAGCATAAATTGTTTTATATTAGCTAGTATGTATATTTATTTACCCGATGGCTTTATCTTGTTTCCCAAAATTTTGGGGGGATTTGTTGAAAGCATTGTAACTTCTATAAATGGCTATTTTCTTGTAACTGTCAGTGAAAAAAAAAAAAAAAAAAAAAGCAAGTGGAGAAAATATTGACTATTTAGTAAATGGATAATTGGATTATCCATATTGAAAAGCAGAAAATTATATCCCTAACTCATACAAGATACTATAAATTAATTTCTAAGTCCCACATTTTAGAAGTAAATTTGAAACAACAAACACAATAAACAAACAATAAAGAGGTGCACTATTACTTCAAGCCAAGGATGAACCTCTTAGACAAGACACACAAAGTACAAACCCTACAAGAACAGATTGATAATTAGACATTACATTGGAAAATTTCTGTATGGCCAAAGATACCATAAACAAAGTCAATAAATCAGTGACAGTGGATGAACCAGAGTGAATGAAACTTGTACAGGTATACCTCTATTGCACTTCTCAGACACTGCATTTTTTACAAATTGAAGGTTTGTGGCAACTCTGCACCAAGCAAGTCTATCAGTACCATTTTTCCAACAGCATTGGCTCACTTCGTGTCTCTGTCACATTTTGGTAATTCTCATAATATTTTAAACTTTTAAACTATTATTTACTTGCTATGGTGATCTGTGATCAGCAGTCTTTGATGTTACTATTGTTAATTGTTTTGGGGCACCAAGAACTGCCCCCATATAAGACAATTAATTTAATTGATAAATGCTGTCTGTGTTCTGACTGCTCCACCAACTAGCCATAACTCTGTTTCTCTCCCTCTCCTCGGCCCTCCCTATTCCCTGAGACACAAAAATATTGAAATTAGGACCATTAATAACCCTACAACTGTCTCTAAGTGTTCAAATGAAAGGAAGAGTCTCACATCTCTCACTTTAAATCAAAAGTTAGAAATGATTAAGCTTAGTGAGTAAGGCATATGGAAAGTGAAGATAGGCAGAAAACTAAGCTTCTTGCCCCAAACAGCTACATTGTGAATGCAAAGGAAAAGTTCTTGAAGGAAATTAAAAGTACTACCCCAGGGAATGCACGAATGATAAGAAAGCCAAACAGCCTTATTGCCAATAGGAAGGAAGTTTTAGTGGTCTGGATAGATCAAATCAGCCACAACATTCTGTTAAGACAAAGCCCAACCCAGAGCAAGACTCTAACTCTCTCCCATTCTATGGAAACTGAAAGAGGTGAGGAAGTTGCAGAAGAAAAGTTTGAATCTAGCAGAGGTTGATTCCTGAGATTTAAGGAAAAAAGTCGTCTCCATCACATGAAAGTGCAAGGTGAAGCAGCAAGTGCCGATGTAGAAGCTGCTGCCTGCAGCAAGTTACACAGAAGATCTAGCTAAGATAATTCATGAAGGTGACTACACTAAACAATAGATATTCAAGGTAGATGAAGCAGGATTCTATTGGAAGAGGACGTCATCTAGGACTTTCATAGCTAGAGAGGAGAAATCAATGCCTGATTTCAAAGCTTCAAAGGACAGGCTGATTCTTTTGTCTTGGGGGCTAATGCAGCTGGTGACTTTAAGTTGAAGCCAATGCTCATTTAGCATTGCAAAAATCGTAGGTCCCTTAAGAATTATGCTAAGTCTGCTCTGCCTGTGTTCTATAAATAGAATAACAAAGCCTAGATGACAACACATCTGTTTACAACATGGTTTACTGAATATGTTAAGCTCACTGTTGAGTTCTACTGCTTAGGAAAAAAATGATTCCTTTCAGTATATTACCGCTCATTGACAATGCACCTGGTCACCCAAGAGTGCCAGTGGAGATGTACAAGAAGACTCATGTTGTTTTAATGCCTGCTAACACAACATCTATTCTGCAGCTCATGGATCAAACAGTTATTTTGACTTTCAAGTCTTATTATTTAAAAAATACATTTCGTAGTTCTACAGCTGCCATAGATATTGATTACTTTGATGGATCTGGGCAAAGTAAATTGAAAACTTTCTGAAAAATATCCGCCATTCTAGATGCCATTAAGAACATGGGAAGAGTTCAAAATATCAACATTAATAGGAGATTCGGAAGAAGTTGATTCCAACCCTCATAGATCACTTTGAGGGACTTAAGACTTTAGTGGAGGAAGTAACTGCAGATACGGTGGAAATAGCAAGCAAACTAGAATTAGAAGTGGAGCCTGATGATGTGACTAAATTGCTGCAATCTCATGATGGAACTAATGGACAAGGAGTTGCTTCTTATGAATGAGCAAAGAAAGTGGTTTCTTGAGAAGGAAACTACTCGTGGTGAAGATACTGTGAAGATTATTAAAATGACAACAAGTATTTAGAATATTACATAAATTTAGCTGATAAAGCAGTGGCAGCATTTGAAAGGATTGACTCCAATTTAGAAAGAAGCTCTAGTGGGTAAAATGCTATCAAATAGCATTGTATGCTACAGAGAAATCATTTGTGAAAGGAAGAGTCAATCGGTGTGGCTGACTTCATTGTTATCTTATTTTAAGAAATTTCCATAGTACCTCAGCTTTCAGCAACCACTAGCCTGATCAGTAAGCAGCCACTAACATTGAGGCAAGACCCTCCACCAGCAAAAATATTACAACTTCCTGAAGGCTCAGATGATGGTAAACACTTTTTAGCGATAAATTATTTTTTGATTAAGGGCTGTACATTGTGTTTTTAGACATTATGCTATTGAATACTTAACAGACTACAGTACAGTGTAAACATAATTTTTATATGCACTGGGAAATCAAAAAATTCGTGTGATTCACTTTATTGTGGTGGTCTAGAACTGAACCTGCAACATATGCCTGTATTACAAGTATCTACATAGGTAACCAAAGATGCTGAGTGTAAAAAAGCAAGCTGCAAAATGAAATATATAGGTAAATTTTAAATACCATAAGCAATACTTTATGGAATCACACAGATTTAATAAAGGTATAAAAACATAGACTGTAAACATGAATCAAATTTAATGCCTGCCTTTGATCATGGGGAGAAATTAATGGGATAAAGAAGTTCAAAGGTATCTGTATTGTTTTATTTGTTTAAAAGAGAGGAGTGTAAACAAATATGACAAAACTATAGCATTCATTAAATCTGTATGCTTGCAACAAGTTGTAATATTAAAAGTTCAGTGTGCTGTCTTCTCCTAACCATCTCTTCAGCCAATAACACATCTTTCCTCATTTCTTCCAATTATAATATTGATGGACTGCTTGGGGTGTCTAGTACTCTCTATTTTTATTGTTCTTCTCAATTTTCACATGTAAATCAGTTCTCACAGACTATGTCTGATCATTGTATTCCTTTCCCATGACCTACACTAGCCCGTCTTCAACTAATGCTGGAATATTTATGAGTCTTCAAGTAGTTTTTCTGCCTTCTGTTATTCCTATTACAACTCAGGCTACATCTGGTTCCAAGAACACTTTTCCTTAGGTGGCATTTATTCCTCTTTAGTCGCTTAAATAAACTTATGGTACTTTCCTTTCCCTATGGTCTTGCATTTAAAGTCAGGAATTCAGTCTATATTTTTTAGACATTGCAAATTTAAATGCTATATGTAATTTGCCTTTTATTTTCTAACAATTTCTCCCACATGGATTTCTCTCCCATTCTTTTCTGCCAAATCATGCCCATTACTCCTTGAAGTACTGGCCAATAAGAATTTTACTCTAATTTAGCCTACTTTGTGTTTATTCAGTGAATATTTGTTAGTTACCTAATAAAGACTAGTGCTAGAGCCTTAATATTCATAAGAAAGACATGATCCTTGCCCTTAATAAGAAACTTATATTGATATTTGTGCAGAAGTACTTGGTTCCTATAGGATGCTACTGTCTCTTGGGTATATGTCTTAGCTCCTGAATCAGAGTGTTAGTTACTTTGAGATTATAAGCTGGTTTTCTCTCCTTTCCTCTAATCTGCTATCCTGTCATACACTTTAAAAAAATATATGTAAGTAGCAAATAATTGCTAATTCCCTTAATAAATCTAATTCCCCTCCTTGTGTGTGCCACATTCCACGTGTTATGCAGGGAAGTAAATCTACTGAATCGTGCCTTGTGTTCAGCCTTAAACTTCCCCTGGGCATCTAGTCTACCTAGCACTTGTTAAAGTTGGATGCTTGAAACAGGTTGTAATATTAAAATTTCAATATTCTGTCTCATCCCTGGTCAATAACATCTCTCCTTGATTCCTCCAATTATAATATTGGTTGACTACTTGGAATTTCTGGTCTACTACTATTTAATTTACTCTTACTGTTTTTCTCCGTTCTCACATGTAGATCATCTGACTCCAAAACACCTACTTCATGTGGTAGAATAGATCTTAGGTGGACTAGATGTAGCTAAAATTCTTGCTCTCAAGAATATCTATCTTTTAGGTTTACATCTTAGAATGCCATTATAATTAAAGTCGGTTCAATCTCTTGGAATTTGGCTCAGCTTGCATCTTACATAGTTACCAAGCTCTCCTGTGTTGTACTTATACAAAATGCTAGCATTGCCTCAGGAAAAAATTGTCTTTGCTTCCTTGTTAAATTTGATTTATTATCTTCAGAGCCCATTTCATTTCACTACTGACTAATCATAAAAAAATGAAAACAAAAACACATGCCCAGCAGAGCCTAAATGTTTTCGAACTCATTGTATAAAGTAGAGGACACAGAGAGAAGGTGCAGCTCCGGGCGGCAGCTGCAGAGCCAGCATCTGGGCTCCACGATAATCACCTCTAGTGAATCACACCAGAGAAAGAGCAGAATCACGGCATGCAGTGAGCCTCAGACACCTCCATCTGTTTTTGAGACTGCACCGTGTTTATCAAGGTTGCAACTTGTGACATCTGGCAGTTTTTCTTATACTCTCTTTTCCTTGAGAGAAGAAAAAGAGAGACAATAAGAAATGTCATTACTGGCCAGCAGCTGGAAGATATTTGTGATTAATTGTTGTATGTTTAAAGTCTTCAAATCATGTTTGTATGGCTGAAGGGCAGAAACTTGAAGGTGAAATGTTTATAAATAAATATATTTGTTCATTACTCCTATGGTATATAAATGTGCCAGGTTGCTATCATTTTTTTAAGGTTCTCGCAGATAGCAGTTTTTTGAACACTCGCAACTACAAACATGCTTTTACATCTCACAGTGTTCACAAATAGATGAAGGTAAATCTGAATGACATTCAAACAATGTGTGTGTAAATTAGCAGGTGGATGAATAGTTGCCTATCTACTAACAAGCATAGTAAAATAAGTCAGCTTCTTGGTTACCTTCTGTGATAGATAGTATTATTAGTCTCCAAATATTCACCACCCACTTACTTACACCTGCCCCCACTCATGGGAGAAGTATAATTTCATGCCCCAGTGATGTTGGACTTTGCCATGTGACTTGTCTCGGCCAATCAGATTTGAACAGATATAACAGATGCTTCATCTTATCAGAAGTCGTTAGAAGTATTGCAGGTTTCTGTCAATCACCTTGAACTTCTGCCTTCTGCCATTACAGCAGTACATTGTGGTAGTGGCTGATTTTTCAGCCTGGGTCCTGCTCATGTGGAGCAAAGCCAAACACAGAAAGATCTAGTGGCAGCCCACCAATTCCAGCAAAACCCAGCCAAGTGAAGCCAACCCTCAGCATTTGTGTAACATGAGTGAGAACTAAATAGTGTTGCCAACCTTTGAGATTTTAGGATTGTCTCGTGCTGAAGAAAAAGTTGCTTGATATAATTCTATAAAAGAAAAAATTCAGAAGGATCCAATGGATCAGTAGTTAGTATATATGAATCATTGAAAAACATAATGAATTGTTAAGTACATGGGTTTTTTGAACTCTAATAAGGAGAGTATAAAACTCATATTTACAAGATGATTTTTATATTTTCTGTTCATTTTATATGAAAAGAAATATGATAGTTTATAACATGGTGCTCTTTCATGCCCATCAAGAATGATTTTATCTCACTAATGAAGGGCAAAAGTGATGAATATATGCTGCTTCTAGAGTAAAAGTCACCTTATGCTCCAGAAAATTAATGTATTACTGTGACAACTTTGTTCTGTATTAAAAATGTATCATCCTTGAATCAGAATCTCTTTACTTTAGAGATTAATATCTCACCCTTAATATTAATTTAACTTCCTAGAAATATGACTAGAAATTGAATAGTACAAAAAATAATGAGAAACAAATTAATACAGAAAAGATTCATAATTTATAACAAACAAGTATTACATGTGTTCAGCTCAATAAAGATGAGTGTGAAATCAAGAAAATTGTAATCAAAGATAGTTCATTCTATAAAAATAAAAATATATGGGAGAACGCTGATTAGAAGAGAAAATTTAAATCTCCAGATATTATTCAGGTAGCTTATTGGAAGTCACAAAGTGTGAAGAAAATAAAGTGTGCAGTTCCGGTGGCCAGAAATGGCCATGGCACTTGTAGTTGACAGCTGTTGGTTTTGCCTGCTCAGCTCTCATTCTCACTTTTCATGCTAAAAAATTCTAACTTGGGGGTGGGGAGCATTCTCTTTTTTTCAGTTTCGGTAGCCCAGGTGCTATAATGTCAGTCCTCTTTTAGATTTGGGCAATGTGAGCCCAGTAAATCAGTCTCATGTCCCTGGCCACAAGGATTTCTTCAGGATTAGTATCTGATCCAAGAGAGAATAATCAGAGGAAAGAGGAAACTATCTCCAGCTATTGGAGTTGCAAGAGGGTGGGAAGGAGCCAGACTCAAGTTGCTGGCATAAACCTGGTCAGCATAAGTGGACAGCCAGCCTGACAACTCCAATACAAGGCAAAACTAAGAGATGGAGAGGGCAAGACCAAGTTCTGATGATGTCATATGACCCTTCAGAATCCAGTTATGCCTCATCTTTGTTTTTGTTTTTCTTACAACTCCAATCCCTGAATGATGCAGGGCTCCTGAGGGAGCTTGAGGCATTTGGAGATGAGTATCTTGCAAACAGACTTTCTGCTAACGTCTATATTTGAGTAAAACCATTAAGAAAATGTTTCATAAATTGTTTAATTTTTGTGATTTCCCTTAATTTAAATGTCAACTTTGCAACTGTGTCCTCTACAGGGATTTCAGCAAATGGTGGGCTGAGGGGTAGGGGGTGGAGAAGCATACATATTAGGATTGTATTAGAAAAATCTTCTTTGGTTATATTGATTCACCAGATAAATGATCTCTATTTTATATTTTAATTTCAAAAAACAAGTCATCTTTTCAAATTAGCAATTCCAGTAAGAAGTTTTGCATCTTATTTCTATCTTTGACAAAAATCAAACCTATAGAAAAATTGGAGGAATTTTACAATAGGTACATATGCAACCAGTACATAGCTAGATTTACACATCAATTTTTTTTTCAAAATTGTTTTCTTTCTTTAAATACATGGACATATTTTTTTTTCATTTCCTGAACCATTTGAAAGTAATTTATAGACATTTTATAATTTCTCTAATGAATATATTGGCATGGATCTCTTAAGAATAAAAGCATTCTTTCTTATAACCACTATATCAATGTCGTATCTAAAAAATTAATGCTATTTAAAAAATACGACCTAATATGCTGTCCATATTCATGTCTTAATTGTTCTTAAAATTTTTTAGAACTTTTTTGGTAAAACTCCAGGATCCAATTGCAGTTGGCGAATTATATTTGTTCTTTTTTGATCTCTTTAGTTTCTTTCAATGTTGAACTGTCCCTCTATCTTTTAAATTTCTCATAATATTGAATTTTTTTGATAAATCCAGGCCTTTGATCTGTTAGAATGCATCACATTCTTGTTTTTTCTTATTGTTTCCACATGAATAGATTTAGATGAATAATTTTGGCAAGAATAGTACAGAGGTGTTATTATATGTTTCTTACTGTTTCACAATAATAAGAACATCGTATCAGGTTGTCCTATCATTGATGATACAAAGTTTGGCCACCAATCATTCATTTGTAAAGAGCCATTTATTTGTGTTAGTAATTGTGTTAGTAATCTCTTGTGTTATATCTTGAAGAGGTAGAAATATCCTTGTTTCCAACAACTTTTCACACAGCGGTTTCAGCATCTATTGATAATGCTTGTCTGACTTAATTTTTACATTAGAGGTTGAAGATGTTTATTTTTCTGTCATTCCTTCCACATTTATTTGTTGCCATTCATCTGTGAATCCTTATCTCCATCCCTTCATCCTTTCCATTTTCTTTATACCCACCTTCAAATTAACCACTTGCATTATTTACTGTTTATCCTTTCTCTGTGTGTGTAATATATTACATATTACAATTATATATGCATATATAAGAGGATATACACGTATATATATTTTCTTATACAAAGGGTATCATACTATATAAACTCTTGATGTATCTGAGTTCATTCAAAGTTAATTTCAAAGCTAATTACCTTTTTATTATATGACTGAATAGTACTCCATTGTGTGGCTGTTCTATATGAATATATCTTCTATGAATGGGTATTTAGTTGTTTTTTTTTAACATCTTTATTGGAGTATAATCGCTTTACAATGGTGTGTTAGTTTCTGCTGTATCACAAAGTGGATCAGCTATACGTACACATATATCCCCATATTCCCTCCCTCTTGCATCTCCTTCCCACCCTCCCTATCCCGGTATTTGGTTTTTATTCAAAATTTGCTATTTCAAATAATGGTGCAATGAATAACCTAGTGTATTCATTATTTTGTATTTGCGGATATGTTTATGCAAGGTAGAGCCTCAGAAGTAGGATTTCTGGATCAAAGTGCAAATGTACATGCAATTTTGTTAGATGTTGGCACATTGTGTTCCACAGAATTTTCACCATCACACGCATAGCCTCCCTCATTGTCAACATCACTCACCAGAGTGGTACATTTGTCACAACTGATGAACTTATATTTGACACATCATTATCACCCAAAGTTCATAGTTTATCTTAGGGTTTACTTTTGGTGTTGTACCTTCTATGGCTTTGGGTAAATGCATAATGACATATATCCATTATTGTAATTACATACAGAAAATTTTCACTGTCCCATAATGTCCTCTTCGCTCTGCCAATTTATCCCAACCTCCCCAACCCCCTGCAAGTACTGATCTTTTCATCATCTTCTTAGTTTTGCATTTTCTAGAATGCCATATAGTTGGAATTATACAGTATGTAGCCTTTTCAGATTGGCTTCTTTCACTTAGTAATATGCATTTGAAGCTCTTCCATGTATTTTCATAGTTCATTAGCACTTTTGTTTTTAGCATGAAATAATATCCCATTGTCTGAATGTACCACAGTTTATCCATTCACTTACTGAAGGAAATCTTCGTTCTTTCCAAGTTTTGCTAATTATGAATAAAACTGCTATAAATCTGTATGCAGATTTTTGTGTAGACATAAGTTTTCAGTTCATTTGGTTGAATACCAAGGAGTGCAATTATTGGATCATATGGTAAGAGTATGTCTAGATTTCTAAGAAACAACCAAACTGCCTTCCAAAATAGCTGTACCTTTTGAATTCTCACCAGCAATGAAGGAGAATTCCTGCTACTCCATCAAATCCTCACAAATGTTTGTAACACATTAGAAGCATAACAAAGTCCTGATATGTAATCCTGGGAATAGGTACAGAAGCATAGATCATCCCAAGGTCATCTCCTCCATTTGGAATGGAGAAGAAACTACAGTTAAATGGATATTCATGTCTTGGCAATGGCTGACCAAAGAGCCTCTGAGCATACATTTATCATGATTATCGGCAGCACTGGGCATTTAGTGCAGTGATATATGCTTTATTGATCCCATTGTCATGACTTATGCACAAGTCAGTGGTTACTATGGCCCAGCAAGAAGTCCTGGGTTAGAGAATATGTGATACTGCTTGTGAGAGAGCCTCACCTGGGAACTCTCAGAACTATTGGGAGAATCCTGAGTGTTCGTATTCTGCAGAGTGGGTGCATATGGTGCAGAGGAATACTATTTTATAATTTTTAATTTGAGTCACTTTTTCTTAGAAGAAAAGAGAGAAAATGTTATATAGGAATATCCTTGAAATAACACTAACGTATCAAAAATTCTTGCACGAATAAAAAATTTAACTACTCTCAGTAATAAATTAGTTCCAGCTTATCACAAAATACCTGGACACTTGGGAGAGTGTCCTTAAGAATCATTGTTCTAGAGAACTGATTCTCCATTGTTCATATTTGGCTCTCAGTGCTTCACAAAGCGCCTGTCATGTGAAGGGCTTAAATGTTTTAAGCACATACATTAGGACACTTTTAGATGTAAGTCATTGAAAAATCAACCCAAACTGACTGAAGTAAAAGGGGAAACTCATTGGTTTCCAGAACTGAAGAGTCTAGGAGTAGCACTAGCCTCAGACAAAACTCTATCTGGATACTCAGATGATATCATCAGTTTTTTTCTCTCTCTCTCTCTCCCTATTTTATTTGTTCTTTTCTCCATGTACCGGAACGATAGCCAGAGGGCTCTGATTTTCCCGCATACTCATTACTTAATAATTCTCATCCTGAGAAATGGAGCCATGACAGACCTTAGTTATGTGCCTATCATAGGGCAGAGAGTGGGCCAGTGACCAGGACTAAACAGAATTTCCATTGAGTATCAGAGTGTAGGTTCCATAACATGTTACACCAACCAAAGATATTGTCCTGACACTTAAATGAACAATAGAATTTATTTGTGTTTTATCCTGGATTCATAAAGTAAGTGAAGAGCTTTTAAAAAGAAATTGTCTTCATTAATGATAGTTCTGGATAAAGAACCTAAAGAAGGAAAACCTAAAGAAGGAAATAAAAAGGCACTAAGCTATGCATTAGGGAAATAACAGAAGTATAAATTATTAAATACACTGTAAATTTTGTATTTTAAATAGCCAGATTTATGACATGGAGAGTTTGGGAGAAAATCATTAAAGTAATCTTTAATTCCTATAAAGAATTTTTAATCTATGTTCTAAATTTCAAGAAGGTCATAAGATATTTAATATTAGAGATTTAGTCGAGTGACTCAAGTCATTTCTCCAATAATTTTAAAAGACTAGTGTTGAGAGAACAAGATTATTTTACCTCCTTTATTAATGCATTTGGTTTTCCTTATTCTTCATAAAGCATATTAAAAATGGGAGAGAAAAAAGATTTGTAGTCATATACTAAATTCAATACAGTAGTGTAATTGCAGATCAATCTTGTTCTTAATAATAACATATGACCTTCTCTAACAGTATGAACTTTAGGCATTCTATCAACATTCAAGTTTCAAATATAAATGACTATCAAGAGTTTGGTCTCAGTTGAGGGAATCCAATCTGCAAGATTTTATTTATAAGATCTATCTTTACAACATTTATAGCATAACTTTTTCCCATAAAACTATTAACCTAAGTTTGTTGTATATTTTATTGTTCTTCCTCCAAGGCAAGATTTTATTCTAAATGGTATGTATACATATATCAATACATGAACAGTCATTAGTATATGTCAAGCAATTGTCAGAGTAAATGCTATCAAAGAAAAATCCATCACTTTCAACAGTACTTATGACTAAATCTATTTTTAATGATTAAACCAATCTTGTTTTTTATACTATCAGTATGTTTTCTAATATTTAGGTTCTCATACATGAAAATAACTTATCTAAACTTCTTTCTGTACTACTGATTGATTGATTACTTGCTTAACCCAGAGTCATGTTAAAAATTTTAATGGGAAGAAATATACTAAGTCCATCATTATAGGTATAAGTATGGTCTATATATTTCTGGAATTCATCAGTGACCTCAGTTTTTTAAATGTACTAACTTCATCCTTAACCACTGATAAACTTTCAGATGCTAGAATTTATATCCAGGAGCTCTGGTACCCTTCCTTCTCTGTTCAAGGTATAGACAATTTTGATTTTCCTAGAACTTCATTGCATGCATGAACTTCTATGCCCTCAAAGACACAACCTGGCTACTTTGCACTACAGTTGTAGCTCACTCCCTCTCCCACATTCGGCACCCGTCAATTCATGGATATAGATGAGAAAACTTTGTTTCATCTCACCTGACTTACATTCTCTCTCCTCCTCTGCCCCTAGCCCTATGTTGCTGCTGCTTATACTTTGCTTTCCAAGATTTCTGAAACTCCTCACATCATGGCGCAACCACGACTTGCTTAGTTTGTTCTCAACTTTTGTCTACACATTCTTAGTTTTCCAATTACCAAAGGTAAAGGACCTTCATTCTTTTTACTAACAGTTACTATATTATTGCTCTCTTTCTTTAATACTTTGTTCAGCAAAAAGTAATTTTCTTCTCCTCTTTTCAATCAGTCTCCAAGGCTCTGTTTTCAGTTCTCTGAGTCCTTCATCCACTCTATGGCCATTTTAAGTTTTGGCTTATGATGTACTGATGAGTCAAATGGCAACTGCATATGTAAGAACTCATGGAATGAACAGGATTTTAACCATATAGCCATGCAGGATCAACAAAAGTGGGTCCTTCTTAGCACCTTCCTCAATTGGGACAACTATACTTTCAAATCTGAACTTTTTGTCAGAATGTGAAGATTGGTGCAAATATTTGAATATTAATAATATATTATACTTGAGGAGTTTGAGACTAAATTAACATGAATCATATATGATCATATTAGAAAGCTTAACACTATTTTACTGTTCCATTATGATGAGTTATTATATAACAGGAAACACCTAAGTCTGCCACAAAATTCCTGTACAACAAAGGCTTATATCTTCCTGATGCCATTTTGCCCTTCAGAATGATTCAGAAGTTTCAGCACTGTTTGGGCCAGGCCAGGCCCTGTTATCCATTTGAAAAATACCAAACACACTAAGAGTTTGGGTTGCAGTATATAGCCTTTTAAAAATTTAATTAGTTATGTAATTTCTCTTGAGAAAAAAAACTGGCTTCTTTCAAATAATTATAAAATATATGGTGGTAAGGAAGAAATTACCCTTAACTCAGAAACAGTGATAATAGTCCTGATAAAATTCACAAATTAAGAGCCTTCTTGCCCTTGTGACTCCAGGAAGTTCCATGTTTTCCTTCTTAAATCACTTTCAAGAGAAAACACATTTCCAATTTGATTGAGCAGAATGTCAAATACTGATGGAACTATGACGTTAAGTAGTGGGATTACTGTGCTTAAGGGGCAGTGCCCAAATATTGTCCACTGTTACTCATTCTTCATCCATGCAGTGAGCAGAGCTATGTAAGGTCTGCCATCAGCAAGAACCATGAATTGTAACTCTCTTATTTCACTTCTAGCCCACCCTCTTCCAGGGAGGTGGTTTTCTAAGAAATTTCTATGCATATTAGTCATCTATATTTCTCTTTCTCCCCACAAGTAAAGCAGAGTCTGATGGGTCCAAGATTTAAATCTGAGTAAATAGAAACCCTTCTTTGACTATTATCCAAGAGCCGCCCACACCCCCAACCTAGAAGCATGCACAGAAGTTTCCAAAATTGAGTAGCTTTTGAAAGTGGTACTTTGATTCCTATTCAGCGACTCTTCTTTGTAAACAGCTCCTTTAGATTCTTGCATTGAAGGTGGGGGCAGTAAGGGAGGTAGAGTGATGGTTAAAGGCGATTGGCAGAGTAAGATTCAGGCATGACTTAGTTTTAAGCCACAAAGCCATCATTTACTGTCAAAAACATCACCTTTAATGGCTTACATATAGCAACTGGTGATGATGAATGTCAGTTTGAAGTACAAGTCAAGCGTTTTGTGAGAAGAGGCACTAAAATACAAAGGAAGCCACAGAATCTGCTTTCAGGTGCTCCAGAACCATGAAGAGAAAAATGAGATATGAAATAATTATGAACAATGTGGTGACTAAGCCATCTTGAAACAATGATTTCCTAGTTTCATTGTTGTTAAATATATTTTAACAAATGTAAACATATTGCCAAATGCTCCTAAAATGTGATTAATTTTAATGATAATAAGTTAAGAGTATTAACTGCAGGTTATTTTAAACAGAAATAGGTTAAACAGCGTGCCTCATAGGTCCTTGTAGTTTTAGTCTAATCTCCTATGGCTTTTTCTTTTGTTATAGTCTTTTTCATATTCTTTGCCTTTATGGGTTATCACAGGATACTGAATACAGTTCCCTGTGCTCTACAGTAGGACCTTGTTGTTTATCCATCCTATATATAATAGTTTGCCTCTGCTAATCCCAAACTCCTAATCCTTCCCTCCCCCCACATCTTGGCAACCACATATATAGTCTATAATTTATTTATCTAAAAGTGAACTCTGAGAACTGAAATATCTTTCCATCAAGAAATCATGCTTGATTTGTATGTCGAATACTATACTTGCCAATGTAATAGAGTGGACTAGTGTTTTATAGAAGGGTCTATGAGTTGATAGAAAGTCTGATACATGACCATTGTGAACATATTTTCACATTACATTTCTCTCTACCTGTTGAATGTCCATTTTCTATATAAAATAAGAATATTTTAGGTATATTGCATATTTATTGATTTAATGGACAAATATAATATCACTTGTACCTCAAATCAGGTGCTGACACCAGAGAACACTTGGAGAGTTGATATTTGACAAACAGATTCTTAAAGAGAAAGAAAATTGAAGAAAAACTAACTTGAAAAAGCAATATGGAAGAGGAACCCTAATCTCAAACTTCAAGGGTTTTAGGTTCAGATGTAATGAGCTTGCCAAAGCCAAAACAAAATCAATACAAACAGAACATTCAAGTGACAGTAGTTACTGATTTTAGCTTCTCTTGATCATATTTTGCATCATAATTTGCACCAGCTTAGGATGCTGGGTATAGGTGTGCTGACATAACATATGCTCACCAGGTTGCATGGTGTGTGTATATATATATAAAAAAATATATATATACATATATTTATGTATATATATATACATATAAAATATATGTATATATATACTTGTTTGAATCCTACAATAAACCTGTCAGTAAAGAAATAAACGGAACTGGAAAATATCCAGCCTGGCAGAGTGTCTTGCATCTGCAGGAATAATAAATGTCAACATAGAAACTGCTAATATTACTTGAGCACTTACTATACACTAGAAAATTATATCAATTCTCTCATTTCATTCTCATCTCAGCTCTATAATTTAGATACTTTCATCTCACATAGAAAACCTGAGGGTTTTGGTGATGTGATAGTATATTGTCCCATCTGGGCCACACATATAGGGAGTGCTGAAGCTCCAAAGACTTTTTTCTTAGTCAGCATGGGTACCACTGCCCACACAGACACCACTCTTTCTGCATTGTCATCAAATGTCTTCCTAATAATCAGAATCCAATGCAGGCCTCAACTCTTATTGCCTCAATTTTTTTCTGAATTTCTTTCTGTTGACATCTAAAGGGAAGAACTGAGACTGTAAAGGTGAGGGAGAGCCTTTAAACTGACAGAGTTTGGGATTTCCCTGGTGGTGCAGGTGTTAAGAATCCACCTGCCAATGCAGGGGACATGGGTTCGAGCCCTGGTCTGGGAAGATCCCACATACTGTGGAGCAACTAAGCCCGTGCACCACAACTACTGAGTCTGCGCTCTAGAGGCCGCGAGCCACAACTACTAAGCTCATGTGCCACAACTACTGAAGCCTGCGTGCCTAGAGCTTGTGCTCTGCAACAAGAGAAGCCACCACAGTGAGAAGCTCACGCACCACAACGAAGAGTAACTCCCACTCGCCGCAACTAGAGAAAGCCCGTGTGCAGCAACGAAGACCCAACGCAGCCAAAAATAAATAAACAAACAAATAAATAAATTTATTTTAAAAAATTGAGAGTTTGTTTTCTTTTTCTTCAGTATCTTGACACTGTAACTAGCCCAGTGATATTTAAAATGACTCTTCTTTTTTTTTTTTTAAACATCTTTATTGAAGTATAATTGCTTTACAATGGTGTGTTAGTTTCTGCTTTATAACAAAATGAATCAGTTATACATATACATATGTTCCCATATCTCTTCCCTCTTGCATCTCCCTCCCTCCCACCCTCCCCATCCCACCCCTCTAGGTAGTCACAAAGCACCGAGCTGATCTCCCTGTGCTATGCGGCTGCTTCCCACTAGCTATCTATTTTACATTTGGTAGTGTATATATGTCCATGACACTCTCTCACCCTGTCACATCTCATCCCTCCCCCTCCCCATATCCTCAAGTCCATTCTCTAGTAGGTCTGTGTCTTTATTCCCATCTTGCCACTAGGTTCTTCATGGCCTTTTTGTTTTTTTCCTTAGATTCCATATATATGTGTTAGCATACTGTATTTGTTTTTCTCTTTCTGACTTACTTCACTCTGTATGACAGACTCTAACTCCATCCACCTCATTACAAATAACTCCATTTCATTTCTTTTTATGGCTGAGTAATATTCCATTGTATATATGTGCCACATCTTCTTTATCCATTCATCCGATGATGGACACTTAGGTTGCTTCCATGTCCTGGCTATTGGAAATAGAGCTGCAATGGACATTTTGGTACATGACTCTTTTTGAACTATGGTTTTCTCAGGGTATATGCCCAGTAGTGGGATTGCTGGGTCGTATGGTAGTTCTATTTGTAGTTTTTTCAGGAACCTCCATACTGTTCTCCATAGTGGCTGTATCAATTTACATTCCCACCAACAATGCAAGAGTGTTCCCTTTCCTCCACACCCTCTCCAGCATTTATTGTTTCTAGATTTTTTGATGGTGGCCATTCTGACCGGTGTGAGATGATATCTCATTGTAGTTTTGATTTGCATTTCTCTAATGATTAATGATGTTGAGCGTTCTTTCATGTGTCTGTTGGCAATCTGTATATCTTCTTTGGAGAAATGTCTGTTTAGGTCTTCTGCCCATTTTTGGATTGGGTTGTTCATTTTTTTGTTATTGAGCTGCATGAGCTGCTTGTAAATCTTGGAGATTAATCCTTTGTCAGTTGCTTCATTTGCAAATATTTTCTCTTTTTTTCTTTTGGCCTACCCAAGTACGTGGGGAGTTTCTTGCCTTTTGGGAGGTCTGACGTTTTCTGCCAGCGTTCAGTGGGTGTTCTGTAGGAGGAGTTCCACGTGTAGATGTATTTCTAATGTATCTGTGGGAAGGAAGGTGATCTCCGTGTCTTACTCTTCCGCCATCTTCTTCTCTCTCTCTAAAATGACTCTCCTTATCTCCAGAGATACCTGAGTCCCAATAGTAGTAATTCCTTCAATACTAGGTTCATTAACATATGAAATATGCCTACATGTCTCTGGATCTATTTATATTTCCTCTTAATAAACATACTAAAACACCCTGATTGAATCTCTGTTCAAATTAATTCATAATTTGGCCCTCTTCATTGACTAAAAAGCAGTTGAGGATTTTAACGCCACATGCTCAATTATTTCTGGATTTCTCTCAAAATCCACAACAAAGGAATGAGTATTGATTACCCTTCACTTCATCTCTTTCAGAACACAGCTTTATCATTTTACACATGTGAAGATTTACCAGATGAGGACCTTACCAGCATTTAACGTCAATACCTGTTTGCAGCCAATATGAGTTTCCAGTCCAACTAACTCCTTCGTGGAATGAGTCTTGGTAAATATTTTGATAAAATTATTAAGTTCTATGATTTTCTCAATGCATCTATCACCTAATTTTAATTTAGTTTATCTTTTTGGTTCTGAATTACTCTTTTTAAGAGGCGCTTTGGGAAACAAAGAAAGAGACCTTAGAACTATTTACTATCATTAAATTACACACTCATCTGTAAGGTTATCAATACAGAATGTTACATGTCTGTATAAATACATAAAGGGAAACGAATTTGTTGTAATTTTGAATATTTAAATTTCTTTGCTTTGAATTTAAATCCATGGTGACAAGTCATTGTAAACTTAGAAGATAGTTGGTGTTTGTTAGTTTGTTCTTTCTAAAAGCAAAGTGTGTCATTTATATTAAACCTCAAAGTGAATGTGATTCCAAGAAAAACTTGTAGGAGTAAATTCTGGTTATTTCCTAAAGAAGAATAAAGTCATTTCCATGCTTTGAGATATCTACAGTGTTCTTACACTATCTTCTTGTTTCGATTGCAAAAATAGGGGTTAATTTGAGTTTATAAATAGCTTAAATATAAGGATTATAATGAAAAACTATATTGAAAAAGAAACCATCTTTGTAAGACATTGTAATTTAAAGTTGTAGTGAGAATATGCTATAAGATGTTTGGGGATTTTTCATGAGAAAAAAACTGAAGATGCTACTACATTCTTATTAGAATGGCTGCAGCTAAAAAAAAAAATACTGGCAATACCAGTATACTGACGAGAATATGGAGCACTTTGTAAGTACATCATTTACTAAAGTAAAGCCCATTCTACCTGGAATATCTAGAGTGGTTACTGTTTTGCTGACTAAATGCTGCTCTCGTATAAGAATATATTACCTTCATTTTACAAATGTAGATTTGGAGACCTTGAAAGTTTCAAAGTAGAGACAAAGATATGGTAGGACTGTGATGTCAGTACTCATAATCATTCTGTCTCTCCAGAGTTTCTACTGCTCTCGGCAGAGGAGCTTTGCTTCCTGCAAAGTAGAAGAGTGCCTGGGTCCTCAACATTGCCCTTTGAGCACCACAATATAAGCACTGGGTGGGTTGTGCATATAAGAAGGAAAGATACTCATTTACCTCTGGACAAATAGTAACAGAGTTACAAAAATAAATACAGATGGGTTGTTTTAAGATGGAATATTGAATGGGGTCACAAATTATTTCTTGCCCAAAACAAAGACATCAACGAGGATAATTTAGAAAAGGAGACAACTACCAGGAATAATAACTACCTTTGATAATATCAGAGAGAGCTTGGGAATAAATGGTGGTTCAGGTGATTTTCTGGTAGTTAAGAAGTAAACAGATTACAAACTAAGCAACCAGTGATCTATGTAGAGTTGGGAATTACAATAGGCAAATATGATAGAAAAGAGTTCAACTGGAGGCACTGATGAAATGGACAATAGGGACATTTGCAAAACTCAACAGATACAATAGAGTGCTAGGGAAACCAAGGTGTGCAGAAGTAAATGCTCTGCCAGGTCTCATTTACCACTTTATAATGAAATAAAATCCAAAAGTGACAGATTGTATGAATGGGTTTTGCAGATTGAGCTCAAATGAAATTTGAGTTTCTATATGCATTTTACATATTTAATGTGTTTTATTTTGTTTTTCTGCTAAATTAACATGTCAGTATCATATTGTGAGAAAAGTGTTTGTCCCTTACAAAGATTTTCTCATGAATATATAACCTGAAGGAATCCCTTTAAAAAAATATGCTTGGGGCTTCCCTGGTGGTGCAGTGGTTGAGAATCTGCCTGCCAATGCAGGGGACACGGGTTCGAGCCCTGGTCTGGGAAGATCCCACATGCCACGGAGCGACTGGGCCCGTGAGCCACAACTACTGAGCCTGCGCGTCTGGAGCCTGTGCCCCGCAACGGGAGGGGCCGCGATAGTGAAAGGCCCGCGCACCGCGATGAAGAGCGGCCCCCGCACCGCGATGAAGAGTGGCCCCCACTTGCCGCAACTAGAGAAAGCCCTCACACGAAAGAAAAAAAAAAAAAATGCTTGAAATGGTATAAAGATTTCTGGAGAAATATATGTTTTCCACTATAATTTTGTGAAATCATATTATACTCTCTTAGGCAAGAAACTTGAATTAAAAACAGAAATTATTAAAACTCATTAGGTTTAGGACTTCCCTGGTGGTCCAGTGGTTAAGATTCCATGCTTCCACTGCAGGGAGCACGGGTTGAATCCCTGGTCAGGGAACTAATATCCCACATGTCATGTGGCATGGCCAAAAAATAAAATAAAAATAAAAAAAAAACTCATTAGGTTTACATTTTAGCAGCATTCATCAATAGTGATTTTTTTAATCTATGTACTTTATTCCTACATCTACTTTGATAAAGGTGAGTTTAATCCTATTTTATATAAAGAAAAATAAAGTTCTAAAGGTTTTAGACTTTTAGTCAACTTGTACAAGGATAGTATGATCAATGTGAAAATTCTAAATTTTCCATTTTTATATTGTATTTATTTTTCTCGTAAGAACCTAAAATTAAGTTCACTTTTTCATATCCTCATTGGTTGTACATATTAATAATAGAAATATTTTAAAATTTCTTTATACTCAATACTTATTAAAGACCTGTTTTTATTAAGTACTTGAATATGATGATTTGAGGAAATAAATGGAACTATACTAATAAAAATTTGAAATAGCGCTATTTTTGGCTCTTTGCTATCTGTGGCTAGCAAATGCTTTATTTTGTTTTCACTTTAAAACAAATGTTAGAAAATTCAATCTAATACCTGCTTTTAAAATATGCTCACAGGCTGTTTTATATCTTTTAAATCATATGGCTTTGTCTGCAGATCTAGTTATTTTGGGTAAAAAATATGCAATATAAGCAGCATGGTTTAGATGTGCCCACATTTGAGGCTATGAGAATACAAACTGTACGTGCTTATAGATTTATTTATAAATCTCTTTATTGGCGATAACTCTGATAACAGATTAAAATAACTGCAACAAAAAAATTACATTCTTTTAGAAATGGATGTTTGATTTTACAGAATACAATACCTAGAATACAATGTGAATTGTACCTCCATCTCTGAGCTTAATGGTAAAATTGGAAATGCGTTAAAGAGAGTGAGAAATCAAAAAGTAAAATAATTCCATATATTTAAAAATTAAAAATCATCTTTATAAGAAATTCAGGAGTCAAAAAAATGAAGTAAAAATAGGACATATTTAAAACTAAACAGCACTGAAAATATGAGATATTAAAACTTCAGGATGAATCTAAACAGCAGTTTAGAGGAAAATTTACAACCTTAAATGCAGGTATTTAAAATAAAAGTTTTTGAAAGATTGAAAATTATTGACATAATCATTCATATATAAATTCAAGAAAGATAAACAGGAAAAAAAGATATAAAGATAAAAGTAAATAATGAGGCAAAAAAGAATAAAATTTTGAAAATAGCAAAGTTTTTTGAAAAACTGATCAAATAAACTTTTGTCAAATTGAGCAAAAACAACAGAAATAAATAAGCTAAGAGAAAATGCTCAGATAACAATAACATCTTTTTTTTTTAACATCTTTATTAGAGTATAATTGCTTTACAATGGTGTGTTAGTTTCTGCTGTATAACAAAGTGAATCAACTATACTTATACATATATCTCCATATCCCCTCCCTCTTGCATCTCCCTCCCACCCTCTCTATCCCACCCCTCTAGGTGGTCACAAAGCACTGAGCTGATCTCCCTGTGCTATGCGGCTGCTTCCCACTAGCTATCTATTTTACATTTGGTAGTGTATATATGTCCATGCCACTCACACTTTGTCCCAGCTTACACTTCCCCCTCTCCGCGTCCTCAAGTCCATTCTCTATGTCTGCGTCTTTATTCCTGTTCTGCCCCTAGGTTCTTCAGAACCATTTTTTTTTTTTTTTTTAGATTCCATATATATGTGTTAGCATACAGTATTTGTTTTACTCTTTCTAACTCACTATAACTCAGCCATAAAAAGAAACGAAATTATTTGTAATCAGGTGGATGGACCTAGAGACTGTCATACAGAGTGAAGTAAAACAATAACATCTTATATTTCACATGTATTAACTCATTTAATCTTCACACACCTAACAGAGTAGAGAGTATTACTATTCTCAATTTACTGTTGCCCAAGGTCACAGATCTGACAAGGTCACACACAAGTCAGGAATTAACTTGGGGCAGTGTGTCTCTAGGGTCTTTTTGCTTAACAGCTATGTTGCACTTCATCACTATATAAAATGCTTTTGCTTCCAGAAACTTATATAAGACAATAGTATGAAGCAATTCACGCCAATGAATTTGAAAATTTGAACAAAATGGACTCGTGGCTAGTAATATATCTTTCATAATTCTGACTTTCATAAAGAGAGGTTTTTCTAAACAATTCTGGTTTTTCCCTTTTCCCATCCTTCCTTGGCTTTCTCTAGGCAAGTAGGGATGGTTTGATAGATAAGTAAATGGTACAATGTCAACTCAGTTCCTCGTGACTCTTCTGAGGAACTGGCCTGATAAGAGAGCTCGTGCCCCCCTCTTCTTAGCAGTGTGGGTCCCAGTAGGGGTCTGTCCTCTGGGCTCAGCAGGGCCAGCCTCAGTGGAAACACTGACTTCATTTCATATTTCAATAATAGTAAATGTGTGTTGTTTCCCTCCTCAACCTAATCTTCAAAATCAGTTTCATCAGTAGTAAAGGTGATAGTTGGCTTTCCGTCTGCCTTTATCACTTGTTTTATCTTTTAATTTCATAAGAACATGAAGGAGTGGGATAGGAGAGAGGAATGTTATGTGTTGTTCTCCTCAAATATCAATATCTGGCGCTTGGGAAGATAGAAGGAAGCAGAGTTTTGCAGCAGAAAGATAACCTGTAGAGATGAGGGTTTGGCAGTCAGAACATGTGGCTTTTAAGCCAATGGCAACATTGTTCTATTATAAGCTTTTTGACCTTGGCAGTTTGCTGCAGCCTATGTTGTAGAGTGTAGCTGCTTTACCATGTGTGTGGGTAGATTTAACATCAGACCTTAGGCTTATGGGATTTTCATCCTGGGTCACTGAAGCTTCTGGCTGATGGTAAATTATGATAAGGAACTGGATATGTACTCCTCTTTCCTAACCCCGTCCTTTTTAATAAGCCAAACACAGCTCTGAAGGTGTGTTCTGCTGCTTCCTGCTGTGATTGTAAAAGGAATCTGCTCTTGAAAGAGAGGGGTTTGTTTTCCTTAACCTCCTGTGACTAGCAGATAAGTATTTAACTTTGGCAGTCAGGATTAGGAAGTCTTTTACCTGTGGTTATAAGCTGCATTTTTTAAACTAAATTTTATCAATAAAATAAAGGTGATAATTTTATCTCCCATTTCTCCATTCATTTATTTGATGTATCAGTTCATTCAGAACTCATGTATAGAAGACAACTGATTTGTATTGGTCACTTCTATTGCAGGAAGAGGGACCCCTTCCAGGGCCCGAGAGTGGGCTCTTGTCTAACACTCAGAAATGAATTGTCTGAGGAGACACACATACCTTCAAAGCAAAAGACTTTATTGGGAAGGGGCCCCCAGATCGAGAGCAGCAGGGTAAGGGAACACAGAACTGCTCTGCCACGTGCCTTGCTGTCTCAGGATTTATGGTAATGAGCTTAGTTTCTGGGGCTGTCTCTGGCCAATCATCTTGCTTGGCCCATATGTGGTCCCACTCAGGGTCCTCCCTTGTGGCGCACACATCTCTCAGCCAAGATGGATTCTAATGTGAGTGTTTCTGGGAGGTTGGGAGGATGTATTGTCTCCTCCCTCTTCCTTTCGGCCCCTCCTGAATTCTCCTGGTTAGTTATCAGAGGCAACACCCTGTTCCTTATTGGGACTTCCTGCTGTGAGACAACTCATGCAAGTGGTTATCATCGTGTCTGGCCAACGCGGGCAGCTTCAGTTCCCTATCACTTTGAACTCCAAAATCTGGTGTATAAGCGGAACTCTTGATATAAGGCCAAGGAGTAAAATTGCAAGTTAATAAAAATATATGCTAACTGAAGCATTTAACAAGGGAGGAAACTTTAGACTTTGGTGATACCTTTATAAAGGTAGGACATGTGGAATTTCCTTCCTGGTGAGACTCTTCAGTATATGGCAATTTTTTTCCCTCTTGGATTTATATACCTGTAGCCCTCAGCAAAGGCACCAGCCTCAGCAATACGCAGGCTGTTTAGCTATGCCCAGGTCTCAGGGCATAGGTAGCTACAGCTTGACATTGGGGCACAGCTTCTCCCAAGCAGAAAGAGCTGTAATGAGCACTACAGTGTAAAGGAAAGATTATCTTTTGGACTTAGTAAGAGCTTGCTTTGAGCCAAAGGAATCTGCGATAAAAATTATTTTCTGTTTTACTATGTGACTTTCTCAAGTCTGCAAGGAATTTATTAGTGTCAGATGTCAACAGGCACTATAGATTAGTTATCCTAAGTCCTTTCCCTATTCTGTTTTTTTCTGACCTGTCTTTAGGGTCTGATTCCTGTATTTTGTCCACGGTCTCTAGTGTCACTTGCCACCAAAAGACATCAAATTAGTTTTGGATGTGTTAAGCTATAAAACTCTAAGCATTTCAGAAATCCAACCTGTAGCTGTACTCATAAAAAAGGATTTTATTAATATACAAATGAAAAAGAAGAATGGGGCTCCTTATAGTGAAGAAAGTATAACTTAATGACACAATTAAATTATCACAAACCCTAAGGTAAAAGAAACAATTAACAAGGCTTGTACATGTAATGGTCTGCCTTCTAGAATCAAGTTTACCCAGGAAATCAAGGGGAAACTGGAATGGTTACCACTGAAACAGGAGCAGTGGAAGAATGAAAATAAGGTAAACTGATTAAATTGGAGAAAGATAGACTTCTTTAGATAAATGTCCGGTAAGATAAAGTTGAGATAATAAAATCTCAAAGGACAATATAGACTGACATAAAAAGGAAACTTATACCTACCAGTTTTAATTTCTCTAGATGAATTTTCAGTATAGTGGTGATTGGTTGTTATTAGTTTGGAAGTTGTGCTTGGTACCCAGTGAAATCTGAAGAAGAAAGAGGTGTAATCTCAGAAAGTGAATTGGGATGACTCCTTTAGGAGACTATCATAGTCTCTAATAAGAGTGATGTAGAAACTATCACTTAAAAAATTAGGACAGATAAATGATATGGTTGCATAAAATCTGAACAGATTTGAGAAAAGTTGAGGAAGATCAGAATAAAGTACTCAAAGAATTATTGGGTCTGTTTCAAAGTGTTGCAGATATTCTGGGAATGATGCTATTATTTGAGCTTATGCTCAAGGTATTTATAATTTTTGTTCTTTGGATTTTGACAGAAGATACAACAAAAATGAGCCATATTAAATGTACCTGGAATGCGATAACAGGGCAAGGCCTAGCTGGGTGAGATGTTGGTTTGATGGGAGCACATCTATTGAATATATATATATATATATTTTTTTTAAACATGTTAATTTCTTTTTTATTTATTTATTTCTGGCTGTGTTGGGTCTTTGTTTCTGTGCGAGGGCTTTCTCTAGTTGTGGCAAGTGGGGGCCACTCCTCATCGCGGTGCGCGGGCCTCTCACTGTCGCGGCCTCTCTCGTTGCGGAGCACAGGCTCCAGACGCGCAGGCTCAGTAGTTGTGGCTCACGGGCCTAGTCGCTCCGCGGCATGTGGGATCTTCCCAGACCAGGGCTCGAACCCGTGTCCCCTGCATTGGCAGGCAGATTCTCAACCACTGCGCCACCAGGGAAGCCCCTATTGAATATATTTATTCATTATTCAACTTAGTAAAGTGTAGATGGGTAATATGTGGACAGTAAATGCTTTTGCCTCTCCCTTAGCTCAATGGCTTCCTATCTCTCACTTTTAGACAATCAATAAGACAAAATCTAGAGATGTATTAAAAAAGTAAACATCTAGGTAAGACATCAAATGGGAAAAATAGAAAGCGCTCATATCCTGAAACCAGTGCTTGCCCTACATGTATTAGAAAAAGTAACATTTAAGAAGCAGATAAATGTAAAGTGTAAGAATGTTGGCTAACACTTTCATTAGAGGCATATCTCAAAACCACAGAAAAAGATATGGCAGATATGCAAAGCCTGGGGTATTTGAAAGCTGAGGAAAGACAATATCTTTAGAAGTACACAGCAGTGGTGTTGGTCTTCCTATGCCCCTGGTGCATTGGCTTCAGAAATATCAAATGCTATTTTATTTCAGGAATCCTGCTGAAACATGTGGGGATGAGAGAGAAATCATTTCTAGTAAGATGAGGATGGCAAGAGGCATTATAAACAGAGGAAGGAATATAACTTTGTCACTAGCTAGATGCCATACTCAACTCAGCAAAATTCTTGAATATGATGAATTGAAAAGAAAGACACCTCAAGTGAAAGCTGGTGATGAGAGATGGCAATAATGCAAATTTCTACCATTGCAGAAAGTAATACCTCAATTACAAGAGACAAGAAGCATAAGCTAATATTCCTTGCAAGTAGGGTAAATAAGCCACTTGTAAACATCTCTCTCAATTGAATTTAATATCCTAGTAAGTGAATTCTGGAAGTTACGTAGATTCTGGGAATCTACTGAAGCTGACTCTCAGTTCAAACTCCCTTCCCTCAAACATCATTGGCTTACTGCTACTACCTTAGGTAATGCTAAATACTGGTTTCAGGGTACATAATTTTGCTGGACTAATTGCTTTAAAGGATATGTACTGATTGTTTTCTAAACTTGTTGATAGTGGTTTCAATATTGTGAAAATCTTGTGTGTCCTGTAAATCCTCTAGGGTCTCTGAAAGTGAGGTACCTCAGAAACTTAGCATTAAACTAATTCTCCTCAAGACCAGAAGGAATCTCATCTATTCCCATGAAAGACAGCCCAGGCTGCAGCTTCTCAAATATCTTCTGCTACACCTGGGTATTAAGAGCTGAACTGAAAGAATTTACAATTTTTTAATACTCAAAAAGCAAGTGAAGTTGATTTTGGATTTTAATGACTTTGAACTTAAGTTTGCAAAGAATTTTTGTATTTGGACTCTAATTTTTCCAATGAAACTTTGTAATTGGAGAAAGTACGTTTGTATTCAATTTTTTGACCCCTCAACTGTTGGCATTTTATTATTAGAATGTTTTAATATTATCATTTGACTTCCTTGAAGAACCATATTAGATACATTGAAAAACATGACTTAATTTGGAATGGAGAATAGATTCAGTAGTCAATTTTCAGCTTTCTGGTCAGAGTAACCTTGAGGTTAGCTTAAATAATTTGCTCATTTCAACGACCCATATTCTACAGTGTTCCAAGGGTGTATTCTGCACTGTACACTAAAGGCTTCACGTGGCTCCACCAAAGCTTAGTAGATTACATTCACAGAGTGAGTGTAATCTTTGCTCTCTGTGAAGGTGGATGATAAAATTGCCATTATACAGACTGGATCTTCAACCCTTAAGGGATGGCCATGCCCCAGGTTGCTTATAGATTTCATGGTTAAACTTATAGGCTTAAGCAAACAAGTTAAAGAAAACATTCTAAGGTTCTAGAATTATTAGAGAAGTTTAAAAGTCATATTTTAGATTAGACTGTAATAAATCAAAGGTCCTCGCTGTAATATTTGGAAGAAGCCACTAAAAGAATATTGCACTAGAATATATGTATGACTAATGTGAAAGGAAAATCAATTTGAAGTCAATATTGCTAAGAGAGCTGGCTGAAATGGAGCCAGGAAGCTATTGAGGAAGTATGACTTATGCACATGTCAACCTGGATGGAATCTGACCTTCTGACCACTTATTGTCCTAATGAAGGCATCCAAAACATCTGCCAGAAACTCAAGATATTTATTGGACACTTACCCTAAAACAACCCATGACAGCCATCCCTTAAGGACAAATATTTCCTTTCTTGTGTCAGCGTACAGCCTCATGGCTTTTGCTTTTTGTAAGTCCCTGACTATTTCTCTTCCCCAGAACACTCTTTCAGTTTTACCCAAATCTGTGTCTCCCAAATTGGAATTCTTAGGACCCCAAATAAACTCTTCTTGTTTGCTGCCTTCTGCATTTTTTTTTTTTTTTGGTTGACACAACAAACTAATAGAAATATGTATACAAAAATGCAAGAAAAAAGAGGAGCTTTAAACAGATCGATTGAACAGAAACAAAAAGATAACATGGTGTGATAGAACAAAGTATACGAATAATAATATGACATGTAAAGGATTTAGTATAAGAAAAATACTAATATTGCCAAACTGTACTACCAAACAAGCCAATTATATATTTCTTACTAGAGGCACATATTTTATACAAGAATACAGAAAGCTTGACAACAAGAAGAAAGATAGAAGAAGATGTACTATGCATATAGTACCTTAACCAAATAGAGTTAATATAGCTATTTTAATATCACACTAGGCTTTAAAACAAGTTGAATTACTAAAGATAAAGGGCTTTTTGTAATGGTAATGGATTCCCAATAACTTATCTTCAAAATAGACAAAGCAAAAATTGACAAAACTAAGAGAAATAGACACACGTATAATTGTATATGCAGACCTTAACGTATCTCTCTCATTAGCCAACAGAAGAAGCAAAAAAATAATCAGTAAAAATATAAAAGATCTGAAGGAAACAATGAACAAACTTGACCAAATGGAAATTTATGGAACAATGCATTTAACTGTCACCAAATACAAATTCAAGTATAGATGGAGTACTAACCTAAATTATCATATGCTAGTCAATAAAGACAGCCGTTAATAAATACCAAAGGATTGAAATGATTCAGAGAATGCTTTCTGAACACAGTAGAACTAAGCTAGATTTAAATGACAGAAGAAACTAGAAAATTCTCAACTACCTAGATACTAAATAAAGCACTTCTAAGTAATCTGTGGATCAATGATACACATTTCCACAAATATATTTTCTAGTGTACTTATGTAAATATATAGACATAAGAATATCTTTATTTCTCTTTCTATCTACCTATCCCAGAGAAATTCTAATATATGTGCAAAAAAAATTTGAAAGATGTTATAAGAAAATTTATGTAATTGAAAAAGAATAGAAAATAACTTTCATCTAAAGTAAAATATATAAATACATTTTAAGATGTATAATCAATATTACATAGTGGAATTTATTCAATAACATGATGGGCAACCCCAAAGACATTCCAGTTGTCGGTATACATATTAACAATTTGTCCTGATAACTGGCATGCTCTGGTGAGAGTATCAATCTCTGCTTGTTGAGTTGTTTTAGCTAGTGCGAGATTTACCCTCTCAAGTACTCCATACTGAGCAGTAATAGCATAGCCAGCTTGGAAATTCCCTTTTTCATTTTTACAGTATGACCCATCAACAACTAAAAAATTAATAAACAGAAAGCTCAATTGAGAGAGTTGGGAGACCAGAAGGGGGAGCTCTCACACCCTTCAAAGGTAGCAAAGCCCATCAGGAAGAAGGATTCACTCCTCTTCTTTCCCCGCAAGGACTCAGCCAATAAAAAGCCAAGGGCCTGTTTACTACGCCCTCCCAACTTTTCTTTCGTCTGTATAAAAGTATTCTCTTTTCCTTGTGTGGGGACTTGCACACGGCTCACCATAGTCAAATAAAACCTATATATGGAACAATCATTCCCTTCCATGAAATTCTCCCTGATATACTACCCCAGGTGATGAGGCACAGGGCTAAAAACCAGGTCATCGGTCACAAGCCTGAATAGAGAAAGTTAATCCTCACAATCTCCGGTCCAGAAATCAGAGCACTGTCAGTGTGGCTGCTACACAAGCAGGGAATGGGAGTAAATTCTCTGAAAAATTTGAAATTCCCCAGAACAAAAAATCCATAATGTAAAGAACACTCCTCTGCCTACCCCCCACCCCCCCCCAAAAAAAAACAACCCAATGACATTACACTGACTATCACAACTCCAGTCATGGAGTGGTAAGGATTTTAGCAGTAATCTCCAGGTGCTTGACCCTCAACCTTGTGTACAAAGCTACATCAAGAGAATGATGCTGAGAATAGCAATAAAAAGTAGAAGAGAGAGTTAGTGTGACTTTGAATCCTGATCAATATAGGCACCACGTCTTACCAAAGTGAATAAATATTGTTTTCTTTTTTTTTTCCTTTTCTTTTTTATTTTGGTGACAAGTCCCATCTCATATATATTTTGTGTCCAAAACTTCATGAATGGTCTCTTGAGCTCTGGGCTATTTTTTTTAATGAAGTATCATTGAAAAATGTGGCCACAATCATTTTAACTCAGTTATTCACAGTTATGGTAAGCCGTTAAAACAATGAACAATTTGTAATACTCTCTGTGTTTTACTTTCTTCATCTGTAATATGGTGATAATAATAGTACCTTAGGATTGTGACAATTCAATGACATGATTTATGCAAAGTGCATAGTGCTGTGCTGACACATACGAAGCACTCAGTGACTATCAGGCATTAATATCATTGTTTATTATTGGTATTTTATGTATTATTAATCATTCAATTAATCATGCAATTATTTCCTGAACAATTATGTTTGTCAACTTAATTTAAATTTTGGAAATATATACTATTACGTGAAGTGATAAATGGCAAAGATCACCCTCTCAATTTTTCATCTTTAAAATGTTTATTTTTCAGGAATAATATGTTATCTTTTATGTTTTGAATGATACCTTGTAAAATGAGGGTGTTCATTACTAATATTAATAATATAACGTTAATAAATAATGCTATTGTGATATAAATGTTCTCTGGGGTTCATTGTTAAAGTAAAATAGAAATGTCAGCAAACCTAAGCTCAATCAATTTATGGATGCCCTTGTTTTATTGTATTATCTTTCTCGTATCTGAGTCAATTGTTTCTTTTTTAGAAACCTTTCTGCTTTATTGGTTCTGATAAATGAATTAAATTATTGTGACAGACGTGAATGTTACCACTGGATATCTCTACCATTATCCAAATACAGCTCTTTTCCTTAGATTTCTCTAAATAATTTCTGTTGACAACATATACAAGTGCAATTTGAACTGCAATCTTTTCACTGTTCTCTTAGTAAATGAATAATTTGAAAAAAGGTGGATAATACCTGGCACTGAATAATATTTGTAGTTTGTAGGAACTATTAGGTACTTGCAGATATCTTGGATTTTTTCTACATATAAACTTAAAGAGGCATCTGACAACATCAGGAAAAAAATCAGATGGAAATACTCATTTTTTTAAATGGTCATCCCAAACATTTGTGTTTTAACCAGCACATAAGTTTTGCTCTGTTTCCATCCTGGAATATTTATCCCTCTGGTGATTTGTAACATGGGCACAGAATGACAAGGATATGTGTGTGTGTGTGTTTATTTCCATAATACCAAAATACCAATATTAATAGTAGTATTTGATTAAAAATTACCCAGTATATACAAATAAAAATCAGCTGAAACTAAATATATAACATAATTCAAAGATCTGTATATAATATATTACAAAGCAAATATGAAATATAAATGTATATGATTATATACTTTACAATGCACAGATACCTACATATAAAATATAGTATAAATCAAATACAGAAAATTATAAATATATTATAAAACATCAATTACAATATAAATTAATGAATATGTGCAATTCAAATATAACATTGTATTATAGTAGCATAGTAGCAACATATAAATTCCCAAAATAAGCAATATAAAATGAAAAAGTAATTTAACATGTAAATTGAAAATGAAATATTATCTTTAAACAAATGAATTTTAAAAAACTGTGCATTCAGGTTGCCATGGTTGAGCTGAAGTATCTTTTTGAGCATTTTTTTTCCCCCAGCTGGATGAAAAGTCTCCTTATGGCCCCATGGCATAATGTTGCTAAATTTAGTATGAGCCCACTGCAGGCCAAAACCCTGGAGCTCAGCAATCTTACAGTTTCTGCCTCTTGAGTAGTTAGTAGCATAGGCATGTGACATTATACCCCGTCATTCATGGTACATGCGTAACGGAGGATATTTTCCTTTACAACCGCCATTGAATTTTAAGAGATGATTCCCGATAGCATCAGGTCCTTGTTTGCTGAGCACTATCTTGAACTTTGGCAAATAAGTTTGAAGGTGGAAGCTGGGGCAACGCTGAAGGTCTTGGCATAATAACTGGGGAGAGAGAAGTTCAGAATTAAGGAACTAGGAAGCCATGAGGCTAGTGCCTCTGGACAGAAGGCGGTAATAGAGCAGTGCCCGTTAGAGATGATGGTGGGGAAGACGGAGACAGAAGAACAGATATGTTGGCTTAATGCTTTAAAGTAGTTTGCTTTAGGGTGCGCTCAGGGCAAACAAGTGACTAGAGTCGAGAAACATGACATATGAATTACCTGGTCAAGTTCTAAGTTTACAAATCCATAGAACTGGATTTTCATGTCCATGCCATTTTACATTCTTATCAGTGAAGTGCCGAGTTCATGCCTCTCTCTATTGGGCATAGTATCATGGAAAGCTCTTTGTAAATCAAATTATTTAGATTTTGTCTCAATTCTGGACATACTATTCTCTCTAAAATTTTTTGGTAAACTTTGAGCTTTGAAGATAAAATTTCCTCAGTCTTTTGGAGCTGATTTGACTTAGTATTTGGGTGCTGCTTTGAGCCAAAATACTTTGTTTCAAGTTTTGAAATAACTAGTTATGTTATCAGCTACTTAAATCTTAGAAAGTGAAATAATTCAGATCAACACTCCTTTAGGTATACAACATGACCAAAATAAAAAGGAATCAATTATTACATTGATGGTTGCTTAAAGTGGTAGTGTTTATAATTCTATCATTCTCAACATTTATTAGTTGTTTTTGTTGTTGTTGCTATTATTTTTACAAGATGTTCCATTTTCATCTTTTATATTCCCTACCTCAGACTGAAAAAGAAATGCACTTGATCTTGGCTATTTATAAGTTTTTTAAAAGCAAACATTGTTTTCCAGTAAACATAACTTTCCAAGAGTAAATAAATATATAAATAGAATAAGTCACTTTGTGACAGAAACTTACTAGTGGATGGTATTTTAAAAGAAATTGAACCTCTTTCTTTTCCCTTTGTCTGTCTAAACACTGTAGACCATCTGCATAAGAAGATGCCAGCTCATGGTGTCAGACCAGAGCACAGTGAAGAGGGGGTTTCTTGCAGGTGGGTTGCTTGGAACAAGGTGTTAGACTCTAAGAAGGATGAGAAAGGCACCTATCTACGTGGGTGGGGTGGGGTGCTGGGTAGAGGGCAGCGGTATTGATCAGCACACTGGCTATATTGAAGCTCTATACTTTTTTCTAAGGGAGAATATGCACAGAAGGAGCTTTTCTAGTTTAGTAGCCTGAACTATAGAAATAAAATAAATAAAAATATTGTTTATGACAAGCATGCATTATTTGTGGAGTGAATCATATTGTTTATTTACACCTAGGATAAATATTTATTCTCCACCTCTAAATACATATTTACTTAAATGCATACTTATTGATCACCGACCAAGTTTTGGGTACTTTATATGGGATTGTTTTCTTTAATTATTACAGCAACCTTTTTTTAAAATTCCCGTTTTACAAATGACAAACGTGAGATATAGAGAGATTAAAACTTCAACTCTGTTCTCAAAGAGATTCTTAAGGGAGGCAGATACTGAGCATTTGGTACCATACTTTTCAAAGTGTATTAGGTCGATTTCTACGATGGCATATGGAAGGCATATTCAACCCTGCAGTGATTTTCAAACATATTTCTTTAAGCAATACAAGTTTCTTCAAAAGAAGTGTCTGGGTAAGCACCATAAGTAAATCAAATAAAAGACCTGCTCTGGTTGAAGTCCAGAGGTTCTCAATCCTGGTCACACATTAGATCTGTCTGGGAAGTTGTTAAATGCCTTGGCTCACCGACCTTCTGGGGGTGGAGTCCAGTCATCAGTACATCTTAAACATTGCCCAGATGATTTTACTGTACAGCCAGCGATGAGTTGCACTGTAGTAGTTGAACAGGAAGCATGCTAGGCTGACTGCTGTGTCAGGAGTACAGAGGATGACTGAGGGAGCAATGCTAGAGGATGGGAAAGCAGGTGACACTAGTGTAACAGCCCTAGACATGGAGGCCAGTGCTAATGAAATTCTCAAAAAGGTTTCATTTATGATACCTATATACGTTCTATGTAATCCATAAACATATTGGGTATAATACAACCTCCTGACATACGAAAATCACAGACAGATTTTAAGTGTGTGTGTTTAAGCATCTGGAAGTAAAAGACATCTTTGAATGTGTAACAATGCAGAGAAAATCAAGATCAACAAATTAATTGAAATGCCTTTCTAGTACTAAATGAATATAAGAAAACTGATAGGTAAATTGTCATGAAATATTCTTTACTTTCTGTTTGAAAGCTCTGAATGTCTAATGGAGTTCTCCGCTATGTCAAAGAATTTGAATGTAGTGTCTTGTTAAATGTTTCCTAAACAGAAGTTAGATAAAGGAGGATAAATAATGAGTAAAGAGCCTGGCTTTTATAACAAATAATCATAGTGTTGAATACGATACAAATACCTCCCAGCAAGAGCTGTATTATTGAAATTTGGGGGGATAATTTTTAAAAGTCTAGGAAAATATCATTTAGAAGTATGAACAATAAAAATGGCTATACCTGTATTATTCTGAATTAGCCTATGTTTTTTTTTAACATCTTTATTGAAATATAATTGCCTTACAATGGTGTGTTAGCTTCTGCTTTATAACAAAGTGAATCAGTTATACATATACAATATGTTCCCATTTCTCTTCCCTCTTGCATCTCCCTCCCTCCCACCCTCCCCATCCCACCCCTCTAGGTGGTCACAAAGCACCGAGCTGATCTCCCTGTGCTATGCGGCTGCTTCCCACTAGTTATCTATTTTACATTTGGTAGTGTATATATGTCCATGACACTCTCTTACCCTGTCACATCTCACCCCACCCCCTCCCCATATCCTCAAGTCCATTCTCTAGTAGGTCTGTGTCTTTATTCCCGTCTTGCCACTAGGTTCTTCATGGCGTTTTTTTTTTTCTTTTTTTTTTTTCCCTTAGATTCCGTATATATGTGTTAGCATACTGTATTTGTTTTTCTCTTTCTCTTACTTCACTCTGTATGACAGACTCTAACTCCATCCACCTCATTACAAATACCTCCATTTCATTTCTTTTTATGGCTGAGTAATATTCCATTGTGTATATGTGCCACATCTTCTTTATCCATTCATCTGTCGATGGACATTTAGGTTGCTTCCATGTCCTGGCTATTGTAAATAGAGCTGCAATGAACATTTTGGTACATGACTCTTTTTGAACTATGGTTTTCTCAGGGTATATGCCCAGTAGTGGGATTGCTGGGTCGTATGGTAGTTCTATTTGTAGTTTTTTAAGGAACCTCCATACTGTTCTCCATAGTGGCTGTATCAATTTACATTCCCACCAACAGTGCAAGAGTGTTCCCTTTCCTCCACACCCTCTCCGGCATTTATTGTTTCTAGATTTTTTGATGATGGCCATTCTGACCGGTGTGAGATGATATCTCATTGTAGTTTTGATTTGCATTTCTCTAATGATTAATGATGTTGAGCATTCTTTCATGTGTCTGTAGGCCATCTGTATATCTTCTTTGGAGAAATGTCTATTTAGATCTTCTGCCCATTTTTGGATTGGGTTGTTCGTTTTTTTGTTATTGAGCTGCATGAGCTGCTTGTAAATCTTGGAGATTAATCCTTTGTCAGTTGCTTCATTTGCAAATATTTTCTCCCATTCTGAGGGTTGTCTTTTGGTCTTATTTATGGTTTCCTTTGCTGTGCAAAAGCTTTTAAGTTTCATTAGGTCCCATTTGTTTATTTGTGTTCTTATTTCCATTTCTCTGGGAGCTGGGTCAAAAAGAATCTTGCTGTGATGTATGTCATAGAGTGTTCTGCCTATGTTTTCCTCTAACAGTTTGATAGTGTCTGCCCTTACACTTAGGTCTTTAATCCATTTTGAGTTTATTTTTGTGCATGGTGTCAGGGAGTGTTCTAATTTCATACTTTTACATGTTCCTGTCCAATTTTCCCAGCACCACTTATTGAAGAGGCTGTCTTTTCTCCACTGTATATGCTTGCCTCCTTTATCAAAGATAAGGTGACCATATGTGTGTGGGTTTATCTCTGGGCTTTCTATCCTGTTCCATTGATCTATATTTCTGTTTTTGTGCCAGTACCAAACTGTCTTGATTACTGAAGCTTTGTAATATAGTCTGAAGTCAGGGAGCCTGATTCCCCCAGCTCCATTTTTCGTTCTCAAGATTGCTTTGGCTATTCGGGGTCTTTTGTGTTTCCATACAAATTGTGAAATTTTTTGTTCTAGTTCTGTGAAAAATGCCAGTGGTAGTTTGATAGGGATTGCATTGAATCTGTAGATTGCTTTGGGTAGTAGAGTCATTTTCACAATGTTGATTCTTCCAATCCAAGAACATGGTATATCTCTCCATCTATTTGTATCATCTTTAATTTCTTTCATCAGTGTCTTATAATTTTCTGCATACAGGTCTTTTGTCTCCTTAGGTAGGTTTATTCCTAGATATTTTATTCTTTTTGTTGCAATGGTAAATGGGAGTGTTTTCTTAATTTCACTTTCAGATTTTTCATCATTAGTGTATAGAAATGCAAGAGATTTCTGTGCATTAATTTTGTATCCTGCTACTTTACCAAATTCATTGATTAGCTCTAGGAGTTTTCTGGTAGCATCTTTAGGATTCTCTATGTATAGTATCATGTCATCTGCAAATAGTGACAGCTTTACTTCTTTTTTTCTGATTTGGATTCCTTTTATTTCTTTGTCTTCTCTGATTGCTGTGGCTAACACTTCCAAAACTATGTTGAATAATAGTGGTGAGAGTGGGCAGCCTTGTCTTGTTCCTGATCTTAGTGGAAATGGTTTCAGTTTTTCACCATTGAGGACAATGTTGGCTGTGGGTTTGTCATATATGGCCTTTATTATGTTGAGGAAAGTTCCCTCTATGCCTACTTTCTGCAGGGCTTTTATCATAAATGGGTGTTGAATTTTGTCGAAAGCTTTCTCTGCATCTATTGAGATGATCATATGGTTTTTCTCCTTCAATTTGTTAATATGGTGTATCACATTGATTGATTTTCGCATATTGAAGAATCCTTGCATTCCTGGGATAAACCCCACTTGATCATGGTGTATGATCCTTTTAATGTGCTGTTGGATTCTGTTTGCTAGTATTTTGTTGAGGATTTTTGCATCTATGTTCATCAGTGATATTGGCCTGTAGTTGTCTTTCTTTGTGACATCTTTGTCTGGTTTTGGTATCAGGGTGATGGTGGCCTCGTAGAATGAGTTGGGGAGTGTTCCTCCCTCTGCAATATTTTGGAAGAGTTTGAGAAGGATAGGTGTTAGCTCTTCTCTAAATGTTTGATAGAATTCACCTGTGAAGCCATCTGGTCCTGGGCTTTTGTTTGTTGGAAGGTTTTTAAACACAGTTTCAATTTCAGTGCTTGTGATTGGTCTGTTCATATTTTCTATTTCTTCCTGGTTCAGTCTCGGCAGTTTGTGCATTTCTAAGAATCTGTCCATTTCTTCCAGGTTGTCCATTTTATTGGCATAGAGTTGCTTGTAGTAATCTCTCATGATCTTTTGTATTTCTGCAGTGTCAGTGGTTACTTCTCCTTTTTCATTTCTAATTCTATTGATCTGAGTCTTCTCCCTTTTTCTCTTGATGAGTCTGGCTAATGGTTTATCAATTTTGTTTATCTTCTCAAGGAACCAGCTTTTAGTTTCATTGATTTTTGCTATTGTTTCCTTCATTTCTTTTTCATTTATTTCTGACCTGATCCTTATAATTTCTTTCCTTCTGCTGGCTTTGGGGTGTTTTTGTTCTTCTTTCTCTAATTGCTTTAGGTGCAAGGTTAGGTTGTTTATTCGAGATGTTTCCTGTTTCTTGAGGTAGGCTTGTATTGCTATAAACTTCCCTCTTAGCACTGCTTTTGCTGCGTCCCATAGGTTTTGGGTCGTTGTATCTCCATTGTCATTTGTTTCTAGGTATTTTTTGATTTCCCCTTTGATTTCTTCAGTAATCACTTCGTTATTAAGTAATGTATTGTGTAGCCTCCATGTGTTTGTATTTTTTACAGATCTTTTCCTGTAATTGATATCTAGTCTCATAGCGTTGTGGTCAGAAAAGATACTTGATATGATTTCAATTTTCTTAAATTTACCAAGGCTTGATTTGTGACCCAAGATATGATCTATCCTGGAGAATGTTCCATGAGCACTTGAGAAAAATGTGTATTCTGTTGTTTTTGGGTGGAATGTCCTATAAATATCAATTAAGTCCATATTGTTTAATGTATCATTTAAAGCTTGTGATTCCTTATTTATTTTCATTTTGGATGATCTGTCCATTGGTGAAAGTGGGGTGTTAAAGTCCCCTACTATGATTGTGTTGCTGTCGATTTCCCCTTTTATGGCTGTTAACATTTGCCTTATGTATTGAGGTGCTCCTATGTTGGGTGCATAAATATTTACAATTGTTATACCGTCCTCTTGGATCGATCCCTTGATCATTATATAGTGTCCTTCTTTGTCTCTTGTAATAGTCTTTATTTTAAAGTCTATTTTGTCTGATATGAGAATTGCTACTCCAGCTTTCTTTTAATTTCCATTTGCATGGAATATCTTTTTCCATCCCCTCACTTTCAGTCTGTATGTGTCTCTAGGTCTGAAGTGAGTCTCTTGTAGACAGCATATATATGGGTCTTGTTTTTGTATCCATTCAGCCAGCCTGTGTCTTTTGGTGGGAGCATTTAATCCATTTACATTCAAGGTAATTATCGATATATATGTTCCTATTCCCATTTTCTTAAATGTTTTGGGTTTGTTATTGTAGCTGTTTTCCTTCTCTTGTGTTTCTTGCCTAGAGAAGTTCCTTTAGCATTTGTTGTAAAGCTGGTTTGGTGGTGCTGAACTCTCTCAGCTTTTGCTTGTCTGTAAAGATTTTAATTTCTCCATCGAATCTGAATGAGATCCTTGCTGGGTAGAGTAATCTTGGTTGTAGGTTTTTCTCCTTCATCACTTTAAGTATATCCTGCCACTCCCTTCTGGCTTGCAGAGTTTCTGCTGATAGATCAGATGTTAACCTTATGGGGATTCCCTTGTGTGTTATTTGTTGTTTTTCCCTTGCTGCCTTTAATATGTTTTCCTTATATTTAATTTTTGACAGTTTGATTAATATGTGTCTTGGCGTGTTTCTCCTTGGGTTTATCCTGTATGGGACTCTCTGTGCTGCCAGGACTTGATTAACTATTTCCTTTCCCATATTAGGGAAGTTTTCAACTATAATCTCTTCAAATATTTTCTCAGTCCCTTTCTTTTTCTCTTCTTCTTCTGGGACCCCTATAATTCGAATGTTGGTGCGTTTAATGTTGTCCCAGAGGTCCCTGAGACTGTCCTCAGTTCTTTTCATTCTTTTTTCTTTATCCTGCTCTGTAGTAGTTATTTCCACCATTTTATCTTCCAGGTCACTTATCCTTTCTTCTGCCTCAGTTATTCTACTGTTGATCCCATCTAGAGTATTTTTAATTTCATTTATTGTGTTTTTCATCGTTGCTTGGTTCCTCTTTAGTTCTTCTACATCCTTGTTAAATGTTTCTTGCATTTTGTCTATTCTTGTTCCAAGATTTTGGATCATCCTTACTATCATTATTCTGAATTCTTTTTCAGGTAGACTACCTATTTCCTCTTCATTTGTTAAGTCCGGTGTGTTTTGACCCTGCTCCTTCATCTGCTTTGTGTCTTTCTGTCGTCTCATTTTGCTTATCTTACTGTGTTTGGGGTATCCTTTTCACAGGTTGCAGGTTCGTAGTTCCCGTTGTTTTTGGTATCTGTCCCCAGTGGCTAAGGTTGGTTCAGTGGGTTGTGTAGGCTTCCTGGTGGAGGGAACTAGTGCCTGAGTTCTGGTGGATGAGGCTGGATCTTGTCTTTCTGGTGGGCACGTCCACGTCTGGTGGTGTATTTTGGTGTGTCTGTGGCCTTATTATGATTTTAGGCAGCCTCTCTGCTAATGGATGGGGTTGTGTTCCTGTCTAGCTAGTTGTTTGGCATAGGGTGTCCAGCACTGTAGCTTGCTGGTCGTTGAGTGAAGCTGGGTCTTGATGTTGAGATGGAGATCTCTGGGAGATTTTTGCCGTTTGGTATTACGTGGAGCTGGGAGGTCTCTTGTGGACCAGTGTTCTGAAGTTGGCTCTCCCACCTCAGAGGCACGGCCCTGATGCCTGGCTGGAGCACCAAGAGCCTTTCGTCCACACGGCTCAGAGTAAAAGGGAGAAAAAATAGAAAGAAAGAAAGAAAGAGGCTATAATATAGTGAAGTAAAATAAAGCTATTGTAAAGCAAAGCTATACAGACAAAATCTCACCCAGAAGCATATACATATACACTCACAAAAAAAAGGAAAAGGACAAAAATTAATATCTCCTGCTCCCAGAGTCCACCTCCTGAATTTGGGATGATTCGTTGTCTATTCAGGTATTCAACAGATGCAGGCACATCAGGTTGTTTGTGGAGCTTTAATCCGCTGCTTCTGAGGCTGCTGGGAGAGATTTCCCCTTCTCTTCCCTGTTCGCACAGCTCCTGGGGTTCAGCTTTGGATTTGGACCCGCCTCTGCGTGTAGGTCGCCTGAGGGCGTCTGTTCCCCGCCCAGACAGAACGGGGTTAAAGGAGCAGCTGCTTCAGGGGCTCTGGCTCACCCAGGCCGCGGAGAGGGAGGGGTACAGAGGAGGCGGAGCGAGCCTGCGGCGTCAGAGGCTGCCGTGACGTTGCACCAGCCTGAGGCGCGCGTGCGTTCTCCCGGGGATGTTGTCCCCGGATCCCGGGACCCTGGCAGTGGCGGGCCGCACAGGCTCCCGGGAGGGGCGGTGTGGAGAGTGACCTGTGCTCACACACAGGCTTTTTGGAGGCGGCAGCAGCAGCCCCAGTGTCTCATGCCCGTCTCTGGGGTCCGCGCTGATAGCCGCGGCTCGCGCCCTTCTCTGGAGTTCGTTTAGGCGGCGCTCTGAATCCCCTCTCCTTGCCCGCCGTGAAACAAAGAGGCAAGAAAAAGTCTCTTGCCTCTTCAGCAGCTGCAGACTTTTTCCCGGACTCCCTCCCGGCTAGCTGTGGTGCGCTAACCCCTTCAGGCTGTGTTCACGCCGCCAGCCCCAGTCCTCTCCCTGCGATCCGACCGAAGCCGAGCCTCAGCTCCCAGCTCCGCCCGCCCCGGCGGGTGAGCAGACAAGCCTCTCGGGCTGGTGAGCGCTGCTCGGCGCCGAGCCTCTGTGCGGGAGTCTCTCCGTTTTTCCCTCTGCGCCCCTGTTGCTGTGGGATCCGCGCTGATAGCTGCGGCTCGCGCCCTTCTCTGGAGTTCGTTTAGGCGGCGCTCTGAATCCCCTCTCCTTGCGCACCAGGAAACACAGAGGGAAGAAAAAGTCTCTTGCCTCTTCGGCAGCTGCAGACTTTTTCCCGGACTCCCTCCCGGCTAGCACCGAAGCCAGAGCCTCAGCTCCCAGCTCTGCCCGCCCCGGCGGGGGAGCAGACAAGCCTCTCGGGCTGGTGAGTGCTGCTCGCCGCCGAGTCTTTGTGAGGGAATCTCTCCGCTTTGCCCTCCGCACCTCTGTGGCTGCGCTCTCCTCCGTGGCTCCGAAGCTTCCCCCCTCTGCCACCCGCAGTCTCTGTCCGCGAAGGGGCTTCCTAGTGCGTGGAAACCTTTCCTCCTTCACAGCTCCCTCCCACTGGTGCAGGTGCCGTCCCTATTCTTTTGTCTCTGTTATTTCTTTTTTCTTTTGCCCTACCCAAGTACATGGGGAGTTTCTTGCCTTTTGGGAGGTCTGACGTTTTCTGCCAGTGTTCAGTGGGTGTTCTGTAGGAGCAGTTCCACGTGTAGATGTATTTCTACTGTATCTGTGGGAAGGAAGGTGATCTCCGCGTCTTCGTCTTCCGCCATCTTCTCTCCTCCCTAGCCTATGTTTTATCAAACTTTGATTTTGTCTGTGGTTATATATATTAATCATTTTCCCACAAGATGATAAAAAGTTATATCCTAAGTCATGATACATTAAAGGTTAAAAGAATAAATTTTAGAGTAAGATAAACCTGGATTTGAATTGTGAATTGTGGCTCTGCCATTTGGAAGTTTGTTCAGTGATCATATAAATTCTGGAGACAGAATTTATTCCACATACCTTTTATTTTACTTGAGTCTTTAGAGAATTATAAAAAATTGGTGAACACTATTAGGACAAAGTTAGAAAGTAGCCTAGAACCTATAAAGTTTGAGGAATTTGGTCTCTAAATGTAAAGCAGCAAACATTCTAAATATCTTTGGGGAACCGAACTCCCATGAATCCTTCTCACCAAATTCATATATACTAAATACGTCGTACTTTTTGTCCAGCTACTTCTAATTTAGATTTTTGCATGTTGCCACTATAACTTTGTTTTGTTTGTGTATAATTAGCACTGTATTAGATATTGTTTAAAATGGTAAACAAATTAGATGTGGTCTTTTCCCTAATGGGCTTATAGTATAATAGTTAAAAATAAACATTAAAAAAAGGAAAAGCACTGGCTGACAAATATAAGTGTGGCTAACCTATATTAGCCAACCAAAACTGTTGTTTGTCTTTTCCCTGCTGTCAGTTGGAAAGATGAAAGAACCAAGGAGGACCTTTATGAGTACAAAATATTCAAATCCATCTGAAAATCTGACGCAAAGGATTCTGATCAACCATATTCCAGAAGGGAACTCATGATTGAAAAGCTCACCCAAAGGTCTGAAAAAACCACTGTTCTTTCTACAGTTCAGTGCTCATTTAAGTAAATGCTATGGTATAGATCCATTCAACTTACGTAGAATCAGTCTAATCAGTTTTGATGCATAGGTGCTGTGAACCTGCATTTTGGTGAGACTTACCAATGATTCAGTTAAACAAGCAAGGTCTTCATGGGTATTAGGGAAAATGGTGGGAAAGAGATTAGAGACCAAATAATTTCTCTGTTAGAAAAGTTTGGGAAATTGATCACTCCTTAAATTCAGTTTGGAAGTTTAATGTCAAGGTGGTATCAAAGGAAAATTATACTGGACAAAGTTAAACAGCCAAGGAAGCCTTTACTCAAGACTACTGCAATAGGGTGGCAGGGCCAGAGCTCAGTCTGAACACAACTCCACTGAAATAAGGTCAGGATAGATTCTAAGAGATGGGGTGGGGGGATCATGGGCCATCTATGTTTGCTAATTGGCCTTACCCAGTGGAAAAGTAAACACTCTCATATCTGCATAATAAGAAGTCGTGTTACAACATGGGGAAAGGTGCCCACATGAGTTAAGCTCCTACTCTTCCAGAAACTGGGAGAAGGAAGCTTAATGATTACATTTCAAAAGGATGGCCCCCAGGTACTTGAGAAAGACAGTCCTGGGTTGTAAAACAGACAAGAGGATTTTGCAACGATTTATATTTCAAAAGGGTAGAGACAGAATTTGCAATTACAGATTTTCTAAAGTAAATGCTCTAAGAAAAAGGAGGTCAGGGGCCTAGAGGCAGAAAGAAGCCTGTCTAAAGTTTGGATAAGCTGAGGGAAACATTAAGGCCCTCTTGTTTAGTAGGCAATGATAGACAGAACTTTTAATAGCAAAAGAATCTCCCTCTGAAGGGATCCTACAAGGAGACTATCTTAAAACCTATAGCAATTTTGTGAAGTCAGAGATTTTGTGATTATGGTTTAGAACTTAATTAGGTCACCTTTGAAGAGTTCTAAATTATCAGAACTTTAAACTTCATTATCTCATCTCAAAGATTAGTTTTTTTTCCCTCACAAACAAAAAAAAGGGACATTCAAAATGACTTTCACTTCAATGAAAGGAATTCTAAAAAATATGTCCTACTTAAAAAACCTATGTGAACATATGAATTTAAAATATTATTTTATCATGTCACAGTTCATCATATTTCAAAAAGGACTTTTTGTTTTATCCAATAATCTAACAGGGAATTTGCTAAATAAGGAAAATATATACTACGCAATTTAGGTATCAAAACTGAGCTCTACAAGACCCTTTGCAAACACTTCCAAAAAGGTACCAACAGAAATGATTCTTATCCTTAGGTGTACAATAAAACCACATTTGGAGCTTTTAGAAAACACAAATGCTAGCCTGACCTCATAGACCTTCAGTATGAAAATTTCTAAAAATGAGGTCTATTGTTTTAAAAAATGCTTTTTATGTATGCTCTGCAGACTAGCATCTCCTGGGAGCTACTGAGAAACGCAGAATCTTGGGTTTTGCAACATCTGCTGAATTGGAGTCTGTGTTTTGACAAAAACTTGGTTGTTGATATGCACATGAAGCCTGAGAAGCACTGTTTTATAGGAGACTTTGCTGCATAGCCAGGGTGAGAGCCACTCACCAGGTTAAGAAGAAATAGCCTCCGGCACTGTCAAAGCAGCTTCTCTACAAATAGGGATCCTAAGCGTTCAGCTTTTCTTTCTATGTAAGACACATCTTTGGAGAAAAATTTTAGCACAGGATTTTGGACCTATAAAAACACCAAAGGGAAAATACAGAGAAAGATGGTAGGATAGTCACATTAATATCTGGCAACTTAATTTAAAATTTCAAGAACCTTAAATAAGGATTTCTTTGCAGAGAGGGAGATGAAGGGAACAATCCACCAGACTGGGAATTGGACTCTCCAATGACTCACTGATTAACTTTGGCCTGGGGCAAGCTACTTGTTCAATTTCTCCAAGTGTACACTCAGATGATAAGGGCTATTATTGCTTCTTTTAACAGCTACTTAAAAGCAAATTAGGGAACCTTAAAGTGACTTCTGCTCCTCTGGGGAGAAAAACTTTATTAAATTAATAGTAGATAGAAATAACATTTATTAGTTCACCATGTTTTTCCTCAGGCTAACAAGAACACTTTGTGTTTAGTCTCTTTCCCTGTTTATATGCACCTGTGTCTGTGGATGTGTATAAATATTTATGAAATTTAGAAATCTTGGAATGTAAAGTAAAAAAAGATAAAATTTTGCTCAATAATGATTATTTCAAAATTATTGCTATGTTTATTTTTCTGAGATCTATTTTAAAACATCCCAATTGAAATGTTATATTATTTGTCTGACTGTGTATTTATAGCAGGTCAGTAGAAGCAATTGTCAAAGAAAGTATCAAAAAATTTTAAAATTCAAAGAACAAAAATTTCCCTCTGTTTTTTACTGAGAGATGTAGGGAGCTGCAAAGAGTGATGTTCCTAATCTTAGGGTGAAAAAAAAAGCCAAACAAATACCAAATTCATAATCTTTCTTGAGTCCATTGGAGTGCTAACATTGTACAGCAACAAACTGGCCCCAGATCCAAGGAGAAACAGGCAGGAAGAGAAAAGATTGGAGCACTAGCTTGGACAAAACATAGTCAGACACTCCACAGTAGGAGTTCAGCTAGAGTACTTGACACACTGAATGGTGTGCTGGTGAGAGAGGTGAACATCTGGGGGCTACAGATATAAGGGATATCCTCATCCTTTTCAGGTTTTTTTCCTACCAACTTCACTGGTGCTCACACACACACAAAATGGGAGAATTCTTAGAAAGTCTCCCTCATGGTACAGAACAGGAGGAGGGGGCAATAGCAGCTGAGATACTCATCCCATCTCCCTTACTGAACGAAGCTTAATCTGCTGAGAGGGCAACAAACACTGTCGCCATTAGGGCACTGGTGGAAATTCCCTGCAGGTGAGGGAAAACAAGAGGGAAAAAAAACCCTTCTGTCCCTTGTGGAAGGTCAGCAGAGATATAGTGTCTGTCTAAGACTGAGGCTTTATTCAAACATAGAATACTCCTACCCCAACCCCTACCAGGTCAACAGGCATAGAATAAAAACAATATCTCAAGGGCAGCAGGAGGGATGAACAGGCAGAGTACAGAGAATTTTTAAGGAAGTGAAAATACTCTGTATGATGGTATAATAATGGATATATGTCATTATATGCTTGTCCAAACCCATAGAATGTGCAACATCAAGAGTGAACCCTAAGGTGAACTCTGGACTTTGAGTGATTATGAGGTGTCAGTTTAGGTTTATCCTTGGTAACAAACATACCATTCCAGTAAGTGGTGTTGATAATGGGGGAGGCTAGGCATGCATATGTGAAATCTCCTGTATATTCCTCTCAGTTTCGCTGTGAGCTTAAAACTGTTCTCAAAAATAAAATCTCAAATTTAAAAAGGAGTTCTGCTAGAGACAGACCACCTCTGAGATGCAGTGCAAAGAAAAGACCTAAAACTAACAGGGGAACAGACACTGAGAACAAAAAAATAAAAATAAAAACAAAATAAAACAAAATAAAAACCTCTGAAAAACTAGCCCCTACTCTAAATGCAAAGTAATTATTTAGAGGAAATTGAAGCCTGTGGTGCACTAAGGTAACCATAGCAACAACAAAAAACCCAAACCCAGCCCAACTCTTAATTAGAGTCAATCAAATCTGTTCACTAAAGGCCTTGACGAAAGAAAGGTATGCCCATTTCCAGGTATAAAGCTACTTACCTCAGTCTTTACTATACTACACAAGAAGTAGAGCTTTCAACAACAAAAAACTAGGAAGCATATGAAAACATGAGCTAAAGCAACATCCTTCCAAGAGACAACACAATCATGACATAAAAGTTGGAACTATATAACAGGAAAGAAAATAACTGTGAATAATAGTTTAACAGTTTTCATGGAAAAGGTAGACAGCATACATGATTAAATGGCTAATTTCAGCAAAGAGATGGAAACTATAAGAAAGAATCCAATGGAAATGTTAGAAATGAACAGTACAGTAACAAAGAGGAAGAATTCCTTTGATGGCCTCATCAGTAGACTCAATGTAGTGGAAGAAAGAATTGGCGAACATCAAGATACATCAATAGGAATTATGCAAACTGACACACACACACACACACACTCACACACACACACACACACACAATTTGGGTTTCTACTGGTTACAGAATTTCATTTTATCTTTGTTACACTAAAGCCTGAATGGTTTTGACATCAGTCTTAGAGGCAAGTCCTTTGGCAAGAATCCATTGCTGACGGTTGACTTTCAGGGGCCTGCTTATCAAAATCATTGATCAGGAAGATTTAAAGCCAGTTCTAATGATTACTAATTAGCATGGCTATAGAAAATAATGGGGACTTGATTTATAATTTCTTAATTCTCTGTATGATTCTAATTACTGACTTGGCCTAAGATTAAATGAAAAGCCAACATACTTGCAGCTGTTAATAGATTTTTTTTTCCAAGTTTGGCATGGCTGGTCTTTATGTTAAGCTATACTTTTAACTGCCAAATATTTCAATGTTTATGAGATACCAAGATAAACCAAAATAGGCTCCCATTGTAATATCAGATTTTTATTTTTTATAACTATGGGACATATGTCCTGAGGTTATTCAGAAGACCAAAGCCTCTAATATTTTAATCAAATATTGTTTAGGATTCCTCTCTCCACTACTGTATATCACAGACTTAGGCAAAAACATTAATTTCTGTAGTATTATTCCAAATTTACAGAATAATTTCAACTGTAGACATTAAAAATTAAATTAAATGTGAGAAGAAACAGCAAGTGACATTTGATGCATTACTGTGGTGCAGCTTAGTGTGTGGGATTTTAATTTTGAAAATAGTGTAGGAGTGAGTTGTGGGAGAATGAAAATTATCTATTTCAGAAAGAACTAATCTCAAGATAGTGTCTATGTATGCGATTACTTTTGTCAGAAACGGTGTAATTGACAATAATTTGCTTGCTAATCTAATTAAACTATGAACAAATGGTGCAAGAAATTGTGAAGAACTCTGGGTAAAGCCTTGGGCTCTTCTTAATGGATGTTACTGAAGGTACTAAGCACATTTTTCTGAGTCATTATTTTATGCACGGGATAGTGAGAGAGAATCAAAAAATCATTTTTGCAGTAGTTCTGTGTTTAAACTCGCAAACAGCCAACTAGTGATTTAAAATAAAATAATGAAGTTTTTGAGGTGTGATCATAGGAAAAAAATAAAAACAGGAAGAGTTAGGTAGCTGGCAAACTAGCAATGAATCTTAAACTATGTCCTCACTGACCCCTGCTTTCTGACCCTCGGGACCCACAGGTGTTCTACCTGTCTCCAGCTGCAAACTCACACCAGTCTTCTCTCTGAGACCAAATGGGTCCTGCCATAGAAGAGTCCTGCCTCAGAAGAGTTCTGCCTCAGAAGCCAGTTGCCTTGGCATCAAGCCTCATTTTCCTTCTCGACATACTTAAAATGATCACATTTTTAAAACAAATCATCAATACATGCCTGGCAAGCAGGAGTGTCTTTGGGGAACTACAGGACAAGCTATTTTAAATCAAAGCCGTTTCAGAAAATCTTGGATTTTTGATCACTGTATTCATGATTTTTACTCAAATATATATAGATATGCCCCTTCCTTTCTAGCCTTTTTCACCCTTACTCCATCTGTCTGTATACTGTTTCTGCCATTCATTCATAATCTATTTATTTCATCAATCATTCAATAAATATATACTGAGGTCACACTATCCACCACAGTTCCAGGTGTATTTGTAGCTTGCCATATCCCTGACAAATGCCTCCATTTTATTTTCCCCAAGACTCTGCTAAATGCTTCTCTTTCTTGTGGCAGTTCCCATATGCTTTTATTAACATTTATTTCCATTTAATTATTTGCTGTCATCTAGATGTAAACTCCAAGAGAATGAATCTTACGTCTACCGTTTATTCTAGCTTGTGCCCAGCACAGCCCCTGGTATAATTTAGAGGTTTTCAATAAACATTTATAGAATATATTCTTCTGTAGCAAGACTTGTTTATATTTATCCTTGTTTCCCCAAGTTTTGGTTTCTAGGATTCTCGGTACATGGTTAATGGATAAAGAATTAATTAATTAATATATCCTAACCTCTTATTGTTTAACCAAAAATCCTTGGACTTTTTTGTAACCTTTATTTTGACCATCTGTTGAATTGCTGACACTTTGCTCCATACTTGCTCCATACTTGTTTCCGATACACTTGCCTGCCAGACCTGCAGGCACTCCCTACCTGAAAGTTGTATCTCTGATCATTGGTCCTTCTAGTTACTTGCAGTTCCTCTCCTAAAACTTCAGAGTTCCATAGCTAATGTTCCTGTTCTGCCTTATCTTACTGTCAGCCAAGTCTTGGCATGATAGCCTCTGTTCATCCTATGCTCAAACCTCCTGGCTCAGGAGAGATATCTTGTCCCGAATCTTGCTCTTGGACCCCGAGTTTAAGTGAGGCGACAAGATAACATTTCCTGACTTGAGATTTTGAGTTTGGTTATTTCTATATTCTGATTGTACTCAACATTTTCTCTAAAATCGCTTTATGTCATTTGTTTCGTTTGGGATATCTATCTTCCTCCTGAAAATAAAAAGTCTGTGGAGGCCAGGGACTGTGCTGTATCTTTATCTCCCTATTTTCTGTTACCTCACTGCCATCTTAGCATTTAGCTCAGTGCATTATTTGTGATAGTTGTACAATATATAGGTAAAATAAAAACCAAATAATAAAATATAGTAATGAAATCAAGTAATGAAATAGGGAAAAATTTGGAAGATGATAAAGTATTTCTTATATAACTTAACTACTCTCAAATATATATATTATTTACAAATCCACATTATTAGCCTCTGGCATATTGTTAAGCTTCGGATAGGAAATTAGTCCCATGTGAGTCTTCCAAAATATCTGGGTCTTTTAACTGACTACACCTTTAATTTGAAATTTTTTATTATAAATTTCAGGGCACAATTTCAGTCAGGATGAAATTATCTGGAGACCCTCAGCTATTATTGCTATCTAAAGATGTACAAAACTGATATATAATGTAGCCAATGCATAATATTATTTTACATTTGTAAGAATATTTATAGTTTAATAATCATCTCCCTGTACATTTCTCATTTAATCCCCATGATAGTACTGTGAAGTAAGATTATTATCTCTATTTTTGGGTATGAAGCTTGGAGATGTTATAGTGGCTTGCCCCAAAACAAAACTCAACTCTTTTGGTGTTATCTTTTGTACTTTTTCCAAAATAAAGATGTCATCTTCTGTTTTGAAGTTCAGTAGAATATGATTGGCTAACGCTTTGGGTTGTTTTTTAATTTAGAAGAACTCGTTATCTCTGGTAGGTGAAAGCATGATACTAATTTAGATTTGATTTGGATCTATTTGATTGTTGGTCTATTTTAATAATTAAAAAAATTACTTTCTACAGTAAGTTTCTGAATTATTTTAAACACTCAATGAATATTGTATAATGATAACAACCTATCAAAACCAAAGTAAGTATCAGAGCTGGAAAGATCGGAGAGTACCTCTAGACCCATTGTGGTTAATAACTTACAGACATTCTGTTCATTGAGACAAGATTTGCAAATGCAATTTACTTAGCATCTGATGCATTTCTCTACATGATGTTAGAAGTTATGGAACTATAAATAAATCTTAAACGCTGACTATACCAGATGCTCCAGGCCTGCCTCCTGGTCAAATTGTACTGGTCACAGAATATTCCCAACCATTTCTGCCAGCAGATGTTAATACCTCATGCATTTACTCACATTTGTATTAACCTAAGAGATGCCCCAAATAAAGGCATAGAAAAGGATGGGTAAAACTCATGAGGTGAATCTGTTTTATTTATAATGCATACAGTTAGCTTTCATATTGATTTTCCAATTATGAATTTTGATAGTATATTTGTATTCAAAACGTCATGTGCTTTTATGATTTGCTTATTATGTATGTTTGCATTTGTACCTTTAACTCTCAGTGTGTAAATTTATATTTATAAAGAAAAAAGTGGAAGAAAAGGAATAAAGTGATAGACATTTGGATTGCTCAGCAGTTTGTGAGGATATCGATACATACATCTACATTTAAAAAATGAAATATCACAAATACATCACTTAATATTTGCCAACTTCCTATTGCAGTTTGACTTTTAAAATACTGTTTAATCTACAAATATTTTTCTTGTTCATAAAAAGAGAATTGTGACTCACAATCTCACCAACACCTACATTTTAGGGGTTTGGCTAAATGAGGAAATATACAAGATGTATAGTGATTTTCTTGTTTGCTTTAGCAATCTTAGAATTTTACACGAAAGTTTTAACAAAAAGAGGCTTTGTAAAGAAAGAAGCTCAAATACTTTTATTTCTCCAGTGTGCACAGCTCATATGTAAATTTATACCTGAAAGTAAGTTTAGAGTGTTTTCTAGACCACATTTATTTTATGTTAGGAAATGAAGACCCCCAAATTTAAAAGATTTTATATGAATTTTCCAAATTCCCAGGTAATGGTAGTTGTAGAAGGTAAAAATTTGTACCTATTTTTCCTAATATCCTATCCTGAGTCCCTCCTGTTACACTGAAAAGACTCAAGCTTAATTTACTACATGTTAAATTAATCACTCTATGTCATATTAAAAATAATTGCACAACTGCTTCTACAACAAAGTCTACTCTTAAAATCAAGAGTATAAATTCTAACTTATTAAATGCTATTGAACAGCAAGTTATAGTGCCTATTATATTAATATTTCTATTATAGACATTCTATAACTTAAAATAAATAAAATTATATAGCAATAAATGGGGATGAATTTTCAATTAAGCAATCTGATCAATCAATCAATGAATCATTAAATATCTTTTCAAAATTACACTAGGTATGAAACACACAAGGTCCTAAATCCTTAAAGAAATTTATGATTTAGTTGGGGAGAAAGAATAGATTTATAAAAATTCATTAACTATGCAGAGCTGATAAGCGTCCAATGTATATAATTTGTGTTGGAGTTCATAAGATGTTGGGAAAACCTTGACAGACCTAACCTAGGAAGACTGGGGACTCTTAACTAGGACTTAAAGAGATAATAAGCATTAAAGAGGTAAGATGTGAAGATGGGTAGGCAAATGAATTGCGAGACAATGGAGAAAACTGAGCTGAATTCTTCAGTCTGAAGGATGTGTTTCGACATAAATAAAAATGAACATATCTGCATACCTTAAATTATTTTGTGTGGTGTTTCTTACATCATTCAAAGGCTAGTGTTCCCTTTTATTTGGAGGTGGGGAGGAAACTTATCTAGCTGTTATAACTTTAAATTGATTTCGATAAATAAAAGATGTATTAAAGAAATTGTCTGATGTTCTGAAGCCAAAGCAATATCAACTATTTGAAGCATCAGTTTTTTTTAATCACCTGTAAACTTCCTGCAGGATGAAAGAGAGCTTATAAATTCCAATAAATTCAAAATTTCAGGAAGTCTCGTACATGCATGTGGGAAAATCCACACTTGAGTGCAAGTGAGGAAGGTATTGATCAGTGACATGTCAAAAAGGCCTATGAGATAACAGTGTACTGTGGCTACCAACAGAATAAATTTGGTGTAAATATCATATTTGGGAAAATTAAAATCACTTATAACTTGTAGAAGAAACTTACACCATGTGATGCCCATATCTAGGCACAATCTTAAAATTTTATATTTAAATAAAGTATATTTACTTTGTTGAATTTAAGGACCAATAAGAATTTTTATCTGACTCCATTTCTCAGCATTGCCATATTGTTTATAAAGAAGGTTCTTTGATTTGAGAGATAATTTCATATTACTTTTCAATAAAAATTTTAAAAAATATAATGGAATGGAGATAAGACATCCAGGGGGATACCATGAAATATTTCTTTTCCTAGAAACATTACTAGATTCAGGAATAAATTCAGTTGCATTCCTTAAACTTAGGTATCTACCAACCCTTTTCAAAGGGAATTATAGAAACTAAACACACTAATGTGTGTGTGGGTGTCTGTCTATATGTGGGAGTAATTGGAAAGCATTTAAAAAAAACAGTTTGCATAAGTGATTTTTTTAAATGTAACACTTTCCAATTATTACTAAAAACTAGAAGCACATGAAAGAAAGGAAGTCTTCAGGAGTAAAGATCTAAAGACCAATTTTCTCTTATTAAAGAAAAAAATGAATCAACTTAAATTTTATAGAAAAATTTAATTGTATTTTAATTATTTTGCTCATTTACCAATCTTTAATAGACTAAAGAAAAATAATGGAATAGAATATGGATTTTTATGGCAATACAAGTTCTTTGTATGAAATATATGACTCATGTTCCACAGTTTTGAGAGCATGGTAAGTTTTGTAGTGTACATAACTACAGGGAAGTTTTTATCACTTGGAGGAAAAATTTATGATGACATGCTTTCAAGAAATAGACTATATTCAAAAGAAGAATTGAGAAGTAGGTTGTCATCAGGTGATGCACATAAAAAGTATAGCAAAGAGTGTTAAAGAGGCAAGAAGATGAAGAAAAAAATTATAATCTGTTGTGAGTCACAGTGATATCAGGTAAGTTAATGAGCCTGAATTGTAAGGAATTAGGAAGTAGAACTTAAAGAGGCATGAAAAATAAAGAAGTAATATTAATTGAGGGGGCAAAACTATTCTGCAAGAGAAAGAGAGGCATCAGGAAATCAAAATCCACTCCTGTTCTGCTTAATGCATGCGATCATATCACTCTAGTTTCTGTAAACAATCCGTAAATTTATTCAAGCAGCCAATACAACATTTTCCCTAAATGTAATCAATCAATTCTCTACTCAACTCTATTGCATAGTAGGCATGTAGACACAGCATTACCTAAACTATTATAAAGGCATTTGGACTTTTATTTGATCATGAAAATGGAGATACTTTACAAAATATACTGTTATAAGAGAAAAAAACTAATTAAGTTGGTGGACCTATGAAATGGAGAAAGTCATTATTGGACTCAATTATTTTTAGAGAGAAATGACTGGAATAAAAAAAAGGAAGAAATGAACACCAAACACTCAGTGTCCATCCTGCCTAGAATGTGAGGCTTCCTCAGGTTTTCCAGCCTAAAAGATAGCTTATATATTTTGAAACTCTATTAATGTGTTATAGATATCATTAACATTTTAATTATTTGTTAGTATTGGATAAAGAAGATGTGGTACATATATACAATGGAATATTACTCAGCCATAAAAAGGAACGAAACTGGGTCATTTGTAGAGACGTGGATGTACAGAGTGTCATACAGAGTGAAGTAAGTCAGAAAGAGAAAAATAAATATCATATATTAACGCATATATGTGGAATCTAGAAAAATGGTGCAGATGAACTGGTTTGCAAGGCAGAAATAGAGGCACAGATATAGAGAACGAACATATGGATACCAAGGTGGGGAAGCAGTGGGGGAGGGGGGTGGTGGTGGTGGGATGAATTGGAAGATTGGGATTGACATGTATATATTAATATGTATAAAATAGATAACTAATAAGAACCTGCTGTATAAAAAAAATAAAATTCAAAAAAAGTTTCTAATCTAGAAAAAAAGAAAAATTAAACATCAATTCTCTAACAAGTTAAAGTTTAACTAAATCAAATATTAGTGCATAACAAGTGAGAAGGTAAGCACATTTATTAAACTTTGTTTTTCCATTTTTAGAACAAATGAACTGGGTACATTTATCACCATTTTATAGATGAAGAATTGAAGGTCACAGAGTTTAAGTGGCTTGCTTGAGGTCATATGCAGCCTTAGGCCTGAACCTCTAAGATTTGTGTTCTTCACAGTATATTACGCCTCTTCTTAGTGGCTTTAGAACAGACTTCAGAGCCTATGACAGAGTGATGAAGTAATACTTTACCCAAGAAACTATTATCCTATCATCATTCAAAATACAAGTTTGTACATTTAGTTCTGATTTGACAGGACCTGTCCAGGGTAGAGACTTAGAAATGGTTAACCAAACTCTCAAAGAGACTTTTGTATCAAATTTTTAATAATTTAGTAATTTATAATAAATCATTTGGTTCTACTCCAAATTGGCCAATTAAATGAGATTGTCTTTTAGGCCACTAGAGACAATTTTCTATAATAAAATAGTAAGTTGTAAAATGGTTCCTCTGTGGCCATAAAGAACTGTTATAATTTCCAAAATATGTAAGACATATTTCAGTCAGAGAGGTAAAATTTGTTACAGAAGCCAGGAAACAATGGTAGGCTTTTGTAAGAGAAGATTTAATTTTTTTAGAAGTATGTAATTTATTTATTCCTTTAAAAATATGCTGCTTGCCATGACATAGTCATGAGAATACAGTTATCATAGAATTTTTTTAACATCTTTATTGGAGTATAACTGCTTTACAATGGTGTGTTAGTTTCTGCTTTATAACAAAGTGAATCAGCTATATGTATACATATATCCCTATATCCCCTCCCTCTTGTGTCTCCCTCCCACTATCCCTATCCCACACCTCTAGGGGGACACAAAGCACTGAACTGATCTCCTTGCACTATGCAGCTGCTTCCCACTAACTATCTATTTTACATTTGGAAGTGTAGCTATGTCAATGTTACTCTATCACTTCATCCTACCTTACCCTTCCCCCTCCCCATGTCCTCAAGTCCATTCTCAACGTCTGTGTCTTTATTCCTATCCTGCCCCTAGGTTCTTCAGAGCCATTATTTTTTTTATTTCATTCCATATATATGTGTTAGCATATGGTATTTTTTTTTCTTTCTGACATACTTCACTCTGTATGACACACTCTACGTCCATCCACCTCTCTACAAATAACTCAGTTTTGTTTCTTTTTATGGCTGAGTAATATTCCATTGTATATATGTGCCACATCTTCTTTATCCATTCAGCTGTCGATGGACACTTAGGTTGCTTCCATGTCCTGGTTATTGTAAATAGTGCTGCAGTGAATATTGTGGTACATGTCTCTTTTTGAATTATAGTTTTCTCAGGGTATATGCCCAGTAGTGGGATTGCTGGGTCATATGGTAGTTCTATTTTTAGTTTTTTAAGGAACTTCCATACTCTTCTCCATAGTGGCTATATCAATTTACATTCCCACCAACAGTGCAAGAGTGTTCCCTTTTCTCCACACCCTCTCTAACATTTATTGTTTGTAGATTTTTCATGATGGCCATTCTGATCAGTGTGAGGTGATATCTCATTGTAGTTTTGATTTGCATTTCTCTAATGATTAGTCATGTTGAGCATGCTTTTATGTGTTTGTTGGCAATCTGAATATCTTTGCAGAAATGTCTATTTAGGTCTTCTGCCAATTTTTGGATTGGGTTGTTTGTTTCTCTGATATTGAGCTGCATGAGCTACTTGTATATTTTGGAGATTAATCCTTTGTCAGTTGCTTCATTTGCAAATATTTTCTCCCCTTCTGAGAGTTGTGTTTTCATCTTCTTTATAGTTTCCTTTGCTGCGGAAATCTTTTAGGTTTCATTAGGTCCCATATTTTTATTTTTGTTTTTATTTCCATTTCTCTAGGATGTGGGTCAAAAAGGATCTTGCTGTGATTTATGTCAGAAAGTGTTTTACCTATGTTTTCCCCTAAGAGTTTTATAGTGTCTGACCTTACATTTAGGTCTTTAATCCATTTTGAGTTTATTTTTTTGTATGATGTAAAGGAATGTTCTAATTTCATTCTTTTTCATGTAGGTGTACAGTTTTCCCAGCACCACTTATTGAAGAGGCTGTCTTTTCTCCATTGTATATTCTTGCCATCTTTATCAAAATAAGGTGACCATATGTGTGTGGGTTTATCACTGGGCTTTCTATCCTGTTCCATTGATCTATATTTCTGTTTTTGTGGCAGTACCGTACTGCCTTGATTACTGTAGCTCTGTAATATAGTCTGAAGTCAGGGAGCCTGATTCCTCCAGCTCCGTTTTTCTTTCTCAAGATTGCTTTGGCTATTCGGAGTCTTTTGTGTTTCCATACAAATTGTGAAATTTTTTGTTCTAGTTCTGTGAAAAATGACATTGGTAGTTAGATAGGGATTGCATTGAATCTGTAGATTGCTTTGGGTAGTATAGTCGTTTTCATAATGTTGATTCTTCCAATCCAAGAACATGGTATATCTCTCCATTTGTTTGTATCATCTTTCATTTCTTTCTTCAGTGTCTTATAGTTTTCTGCATACAGGTCTTTTGTCTCCTTAAGTAGGCTTATTCCCAGGTATTTTATTCTTTTTGTTGCAAAGGTAAATGGGAGTGTTTCCTTAATTCCTCCTTCAAATTTCTCATCATTAGTGTATAGGAATGCAGGAGATTTCTGTGCATTAATTTTGTATCCTGCTACTTTACCAAATTCATTGATTAGCTCCAGTAGTTTTCTGGTAGCATCTTTAAGATTCTCTATGTATAGTATCATGTCATCTGCAAACAGTGACAGTTTTACTTCTTCTTTTCCTATTTGGATTCCTTTTATTTCTTTTCCTTCTCTGATTGCTGTGGCTAACACTTCCAAAACTATGTTGAATAATAGTGGTGAGAGTGGAGAACCTTGTCTTGTTCCTGATTTTAGTGGAAATTATTTCAGTTTTTCACCCTTGAGAATGATGCTGGCTGTGGGTTTATCATATATGGCCTTTATTATGTTGAAATAAGTTCCCTCTATGCCTACTTTCTGGAGGGTTTTTATCATAAATGGGTGTTGAATATTGTCAAAGGTTTTTCTGCATCTATTGAGATGATCATATGGTTTTTATCCTTCAGTTTGTTAATATGGTGTATCACATTGATTGATTTGCATATATTGAAGAATTCTTGCATTCCTGGGATAAACCTCACTTAATCATGGTATATGATCCCTTTAATGCTCTGTTGGATTCTGTTTGCTAGTATTTTGTTGAGGATCTTTGCATCTATGTTCATCAGTGATATTGGCCTGTAGTTTTCTTTTTTTATGACATCTTTGTCTGGTTTTGGTATCAGGGTGATGGTGGCCTCGTAGAATGAGTTTGGGAGTGTTCCTCTGTCTGCTGTATTTTGGAAGAGTTTGAGAAGGATAGGTGTTAGCTCTTCTCTAAATGTTTGATAGAATTTGCCTGTGAAGCCATCTGGTCCTGGGCTTTTGTTTGTTGGAAGATTTTTAATCACAGTTTCAATTTCAGTGCTTGTGATTGGTCTGTTCATATTTTCTATTTCTTCCTGGTTCAGTCTCGGAAAGTTGTGCATTTCTAAGAATTTGTCCATTTTTCCAGGTTGTCCATTTTATTGGCATATTGTTGCTTGTAGTAATCTCTCATGATCCTTTGTATTTCTGCAGTGTCACTTGTTACTTCCCCTTTTTCATTTCTAATTCTATCGATTTGAGTCTTCTCCCTTTTTTCTTGATGAGTCTGGCTAATGGTTTATCAATTGTGTTTATCTTCTCGAAGAACAATATTTTAGCCTTATTGCTCTTTGGTATCGTTTCCTTCATTTCCTTTTCATTTATTTCTGATCTGATCTTTATGATTTCTTTCCTTCTGCTAACTTTGGGGGTTTTTTATTCTTCTTTCTCTAATTACTTTTGATGAAAAGTTAGGTTTTTTACTTGAGATGTTTCTTGTTTCTTGAGGTAAGTTTGTATTGCTATAAACTTACCTCCTAGAAGTGCTTTTGCTGCATCCCATAGGTTTTGGGTCGTCCTGTTTTCATTGTCATTTGTTTCTAGGTATTTTTTGATTTTCTCTTTGATTTCTTCAGTGATCTCTTTGTTATTTAGTAGTGTATTGTTTAGCCTCCATGTTTGTATTTTTTACAATTTTTTTTCCTGTAATTGATATCTAATCTCATAGCGTTGTGGTCGGAAAAGATACTTGATACGATTTCAATTTTCTTACATTTACATAGGGTTGATTTGTGACCGAAGATATGCTCTATCCTGGAGAATGTTCTATGAGCACTTGAGAAGAAAGTGTATTCTGTTGTTTTGGATGGTATGTCCTTTAAGTATCAATTAAGTCCATCTTGTTTAATGTATTATTTAAAGCTTGTGTTTCCTTTTTTTTTCATTTTGGATGATCTGTCCATTGGTGACAGTGGGGTGTTAAAGTCCCCTACTATTATTTTGTTACTGTCGATTTCCCCTTTTATGGTTGTTAGCATTTGCCTTATGTACTGAGGTGCTCCTATGTTTGGTGCATAAATATTTACACTTGTTATATCTTCTTCTTGGATTGATCCCTTGAACATTATGTAACGTCCTTCTTTGTCTCTTGTAATAGTCTATATTTTAAAGTCTATTTTGTCTGATATGAGAATTGCTACTCCAGCTTTCTTTTGATTTCCATTTGCATGGAATATCTTTTCCATCCCCTCAGTTTCAGTCTGTATGTGTCCCTAGGTCTGAAATGGGTCTCTTGTAGACAGCATATATATGGGTCTTGTTTTTGTATCCATTCAGCCAGTCTATGTCTTGGTTGGAGCATTTAATCCATTTACATTTAAGGTAGTTACTGATATGTATGTTCCTATTACCATTTTCTTAATTGTTTTGGGTTTGTTATTGTACGTCTTTTGCTTCTCCTGTGCTTCCTGCCTAGAGAAGTTCCTTTAGCATTTGTTGTAAAGCTGGTTTGGTGGTGCTGAATTCTCTTAGCTTTTGCTTGTCTGTGAATGTTTTAATTTCTCCGTTGAATCTGAATGAGATCCTTGCTGGTTAGAGTAATCTTGGTTGTAGGTTTTCCCCTTTCATCACTTTAAATATGTCCTGCCACTCCCTTCTGGCTTGCAGAGTTTCTGCTGAAAGATCAGCTGTTAACCTTATGGGGATTCCCTTGTATGTTATTTGTTGCTTTTCCCTTGCTGCTTTTAACATTTTTGCTTTGTATTTAATTTTTGATTGTTTGAACAATATGTGTCTTGGCGTGTTTTTCCTTGGATCTATCCTGTATGGGACTCTGCGCTTCCTGGACTTGACTGACTCTTTCTTTTCCCAAATTAGGGAATTTTACAACTGTAATCTCTTCAAATATTTTCTCAGTTCCTTTTTTTCTTTTCTTCTTCTCGGACCCTTATAATTTGAATGTTGGTGCGTTTAATGTCCCAGAGGTCTCTGAGACTGTCCTCAATTCTTTTCATTCTTTTTTCTTTATTTTGCTCTGTGGTAGTTATTTCCACAATTTTTTCTTCCAGGTCACTTATCCATTCTTCTGCCTCAGTTATTCTGCTATTGATTCCTTCTAGAGAATTTTTAATTTCATTTATTGTGTTGTTCATCATTGTTTGTTTGCCCTTTAGTTCTTCTAGGTCCTTGTTAAACGTTTCTTGTATTTTCTCTATTCTATTTCCAAGATTTTGGATATCTTTACTATCATTACTCTGAATTCTTTTTCAGGTAGGCTGCCTATTTCCTCTTCATTTGTTTGGTCTGGTGGGTTTTTCCCTTGCTCCTTCATCTGCTGTGTATTTCTCTGTCTTCTCATTTTGCTTAACTTACTGTGTTTGGGGTCTCCTTTTTCCAGGCTGCAGGTTTGTAGTTCCCATTATTTTTGGTGTCTGCCCCCAGTGCATAAGGTTGTTTCAGTGGTCTGTGTAGGCTTTCTCGTGGAGGGGACTGGTGCCTGTATTCTGGTGGATGAGCCTGGATCTTGTCTTTCTGGGGAGCAGGACCACATTCGGTGGTGTGTTTTGAGGTGTCTGTGAACTTATTATGTTTTTAGGCAGCCTCTCTGCTAATGGGTGTGGTTTTGCTCCTGTCTTGGTAGTTGTTTGGCACAGGGTGTCCAACACTGTAGCTTGCTGGTTGTTGAGTGGTGCTGGGTCTTAGTGGTGAGATGGAGATCTCTGTGACAACTTTCGCCATTTGATATTACACGGGGCTGAGAGGTCTGTGGTGGACTAATGTCCTGAATTCGGCTCTCCCACCTCAGAGGCTCAGGCATGACACCTGGCCGGAGTTCCAAGATCCTGTCAGCCACTCGGCTCAGAAGAAAAGGGAGGGAAAAAAAAGAAAGAAAGAAAGAAAAAAATAAAATAATATAAAATATAGTTATTAAAATAAAAAATAAAAAAGATTATTAAAAATAAAAAAATTAAAATGTAATAAAAAAAAAAGAAAGAAGAGAGCAACCAGACCAAAAAACAAGTCCACCAGTGATAACAAGCACTAAAATCCATGCAAAAAAAAAAAAAAAAAACAAAACCAAAAACGGACAGACAGAACCCTAGGACAAGTGGCAAATGCAAAGTTTTTGGGAAGTCTCAGATCTTCTGCCAGTGTTCAGTAGGTGTTCTGTAGGAGTGTTCCACATGCACATGTTTTTTTGATGTATTTGTGGAAAGGAAGGTGATCTCCACCTCTTACTCCTCCATCTTGAAAGTCCCTCTCAAATACCAGAATTTTGTTCTTAATATTAGTTTATCCAAGTAGTCAAGGTTGTGTGACAATTTAATCTGTCCTCTAAAGCAGTGTTTCTCAAGGGAAATGGTTTTGCTCCTAGGGGACATTTGCCTAGAGACATTGCCAAGTGTCCCCTGAGGGGGGAAAATTACCCCAGTTGAGAATCACTGCACTAAAGGGATATCCCTAAGAGCATTTGGTCAGCATGAATATTTCCAGTATGTTCTACAACATGGGAAGGAAGACTATTAACTGTATTAACAGTTGAATACAAATGAGTGCCATTTAATTTAGATACCCAAATGCATACATATTTTGTCATTGAAAATTAGAAGAAATATTCTCAGGCTGGATTACAAGGGGTAAACAAAGGTAGATTATTGTTCTGTGAGTCTGTGATACTTTCAGTGTCTAGACTACACTACAGAAGAAAGCAGAAAGCTTTTGAAGATATTAATTCTTTTACCACATCTATTTCTCATCTATAAAGTACGTGGGTGTCTTGTCTTGGCATTAATAAAAATGACAAGTAGAAGGAGAAAATAGAATTGGAATGCCCTGTTCTCTAGCACGAGGAATATTTCTTCACCAAAGACATAAAAGATAAAATTGATTTTCAACAACTATAAATGATGTTTTTCTGAAGTTCATAAAGTACTGATTTTTCACAATTTACTACATGTCCAAAAGATCTTAGGAACTTTTGTATTCTCCTTTGGGAAAAAGTAATTTGATTTGTGTGAGGTTCTTTTTTTAAATTATTATTTACTGAATATAAATATGCCAAATCAAATTTGTGGAAATCCCTTCCCCTCTTGGTATTTTGAGTTAAAAATCTTATGCATTATTAATATGAACAGATAAATCTGACTACCTTTTAAAATAAGCTGCATCCTTGCTTTTCCCCTAAACATAAAGACCAGGTATTTACAACCTTGTTTTTTATAAAGTTTTTATTTCTGGTGATTGGGGAAAATGTTTCTTACTTGTCAACTCTCTTATAAATGTAGAAAGATAATGTCTATAATCTTTACAATCTCTCACCTCAAAGATCCTAGAAGTATGCAAATCTCATTTATTTTTCAGTTCTCTATGCTGTTTGTAAAAATACCCTCCAAGCACAAGTACAATCAACTAGCAGTAGTTCAAAATAGTTTGTTTAAAAGAAGGACCAGCAGAAAAAAATCAAACCCTAACAAACCAAATAATATAGCATAAAATAACAATTATAACCTTCCCAGCCCAGGATGAGAGACTGTTAAAATAACAATAACAAAATTCGATTACTTGGACAACCAGCACTTTAAGAGATCGTGTGACATCTGAACATCAAGGAATGGAATTATTTTAAGAACATATCTACGTATTTCCTTAATACTTTCTCCTGAGAGTTATCTCTGACTCTGTGGCCATCTGAAATAAACTCCTTACACAACATTTAATTTCAAGTGTTCTGAATCTCCTAAGAAATTCACGTATGTCTGTCTGTGCCTGAAACAATGTATAAATCTGAAGACATCAGGCACTATGTATATTTGGAACCCTGGCTTATCCTTAGCCATCATTTCTCCTCTTTTTTTTTGCAGGATATATTCAGGAACAACTGCTTGTATAAACCAGCATAACATCCCTATTCACACACTACCACCAGATTGAATTTCTTTTTATAATTCAGACTAATAGATCCAATTAAAAAAAATAATGGGTAGGGCCCAGTCTCTATAAGGACTCACATAGCATAGACACTAGATAGAACCTTGCCTTCCCATTGCTGCTGTACAACACAAAACCGATATGTCTGTGAAGACTTAGCACTCTTTGTTTCTGATCTGCCGTTTTAAAACAACTCATTGGCATCTTCAGTGTGTTTCTTTTTGCAGCCTGTATCAAAAATGCAAAGAAGTGGTACTGGCCAAGGAATGTTGGCGACACACCTAGACTAGACCAGGCAATGGACAGGAAGGAGGAATGCAGTAGCAAAATGGTGCTAGAGGGCGCTCTGCCTTGCAGAGAGGTGACCATGGCAACAAGGGAACTGCGAGGAGGAGAGAACAGACCTGCGCCAAGAATGTGAGCGCCATCATCTTTCATCAGAGCACTTGATTGCTTTCAGAGTTGAGACAGCCAAGTCTTGATTGTGTTTTTTTCCTCTAGGAAGCCAGTGAAGGTTTTGACAGGACCACAGTCAAAGAATACTCAGAGAGCAGGTAACAAAATGTGGTGCTCTGGATGGTAGCCTTGCTGGACTTCTTTTTGTGGGTATTTTATCGAACTTATTTAAAATTACCATCAATATGAACGTATCTGGCAGATAAGGGGCACCTGTGCATCTGAGGTAATGCTGCTGGGAAGAGCAGGTGTCTCCACCTGCATTAGTCTGTTTGCTGGCATGATTTGAAGCAGTCCTGCACAGGTGTTTAAGGGAATGGCTGACCCATTCCGTATTAATTAGTCATCCCAACTGCCTCACTTGTTATCTACATTCGCTGAAGTACTCTGGAGAGGCAAATGAAAAGTCTGGCATACTTTCCACTGAGCAAAACTGCAGCTTGGGCAACACTGATGTAGCTAAGGCCAATTTCTTTTTATAAGTGGAGTGCTTAGTATAGAAATAAGTTTTTATATGTCTTAGTGTTCATAATTGTTTAGAAGTGAGTGATACACACATACACATGGATGCATGCACTCACATGTGTACATACACCTATGTACTCCCTTCAGAATACTACAGAGAATACATGGTGCAATAAGATAATTATATATTTAAATTGTGCTGGGGCTTTTGGCATTAATTATTTTCATACAGTTGATGAGAGAGGGGATTCTGAATTCCCTGTCACCACTATAATGTCACTTATCTTTGGTTAGAAGGGATAATTTTTCCCTATGGTGATGGTTGATACAATGGGTTTTTTTTGTTGTGTTGACTGTTTCAAAAATGTAATTTCTAGGCTGGCAAATATTATCACAGGTGTACTGATGTTACAAGGAGCACTTGTAGAAATATTGGAATAACTAAACTATTACACATTTTTTAGTTTATTGGGTGAACTGGTTCATTACTTTAGGTTTTCTAAGAGTTGATGCCTGTTAAGTTACTTTTTATCCTCTCTGCATTATTGGTGAAATAATACCTAGACCTGACTTTGAGATATCAGAAATGGTGCTAAACATTATTAATTTGATCCCTATGTGTTGTTTTCTCATCTATCTACATTATAATTACTATTATGATTTCTATATATTTTTATATTATGTACTTTTCCATAACACAGGATTTTTCTCGAGGTTGTAACAGAAACTAAATGAGATGCTGGGCAAAAAGTGAGCTCTAAGAAATTTTACATTCCTCAGAAGTTTCTGACTCTGAGGATAGATACCTGATGTCAGTTGCACAGTCTTTAATCACCTTTTAGAGACGAGTTTTATTCCTCTAAAATATAAGAGCTGTGATCTATGGGACTGAGCCAAGATTTCTATACTGACTTCTGTTCTGATTGTAAATGTGATTATACAGTACAAGGTGTTCATGTAACCTCTTTGTTCTAAGTAACACAAAAGATTTTCCTATCCCTCACCTCTGGTATTGCCTATAAAGTAATCACTGCTATACATATTTTTCCATGTCACAAATGGAGAAATGGAGACGAAAGGATAAAATGACTTATCTGTCATCAGAGTGACAGTCTAGGCTTGAGCCTTGTTCTGAATCTCATACTCTTCCTTCTATTAAGCAACTTCTCTGTAGGAGAGTAAATAAACGGGGATAGGAGTGGGAGGAAAGCAGGGCCAGGAGAGGGGATGCTACATGATAGACTGGATGATATTCTGATAGGCCTCTTGGAATGCTGCCTTAGAAATCCCTCCTGATTTGGAATGCTCCTGGTCTGAAGTTGTTGCAGGAAGGGGGACCCCTTCCAGGGCCCGTGAGTGGGCTCTTGTCTAACAGTAGGAGATGAATTGTCTGAGGAAACACACGTGCTGACAAAGCAAAAGACTTTATTTGGAAGGGGCACCTGGGCAGAGAGCAGCAGGGTAAGAGAACCCAGGAGAACTGCTCTGCCACGTGGCTCGCAGTCTCAGGTTTCATGGTAACGGGGTTAGTTTCCAGGTTGTCTCTGGCCAGTCATCTTGCTTGGCCCATATTTGGTGACTCAGGGTCCTTCCTGGTGGCGTGGTCATCTCTCAGCCAAGAAGGATTCTAGCCTGAGGGTTTCTGGGAGGTTGGGAGACTTACCATCTCCTCCCTCCTCCTTTCGGCCCCTCCCGAATTCTCCCCGTTAGTTTTCAGCGGCAATAGTGTGTTCTTTATCTGGGACCTCCTGTCGTGAGACAACTCATGCAAGTGCTTATTATCCTCCCTGACCAAGGCAGGTGGTTTCGGTCAGCAGTTCCCTAATAAAGTGATAAAAGTCTGTATTTATTATGAAGTCAATACACAGTTACTATTGTGAACCCACATGAACCTTCAAAAATCATGCCTGTGCTTCTGCCTTTAAAAAACCTGTTTGGAAACTGATAATACTGATTTCCTCCAAAGAGGGGAACTCAGTGAGAGAAAGAATATACATTTCATATTGTTTCTTACCTTTTGAATCTTGAACCCTGTGAATGAGTTCTCTATTTAAAGAAGTCATTAGAAGTGATTATTTTTTTTTTATAAATTTATTTATTTATTTTTGGCTGCGTTGGGTCTTCATTGCTGTGCGTGGGTTTCTCTAGTTGCTGAGAGCGGGGGCTACTCTTCATTGCGGTGCACGGGCTTCTCATTGCGGTGGCTTCTCTTGTTGTGGAGCATGGGCTCTAGGCATGCGGTCTTCAGTAGTTGTGGTGTGTGGGCTTCAGTATTTGTGGCTCACTGGCTCTAGAGCACAGGCTCAGTAGTTGTGGTGCACGGGCTTAGTTGCTCCGCGGCATGTGGGATCTTCCTGGACCAGGGCTTGAACCCGTGTCCCCTGCATTGGCAGACGGATTCTTAACCACTGCACCACCAGGGAAGTCCCAAGAAGTTTTTTTTTTAAATCATGTTTTGACTATGGAATTTTTCAGCTTCCCATAAAATCAAAATCTGTTCTGAATCACTGTAGAGGATCTCAAAAACCTGGGATCTTGGCTCTTTCAGTTCCTTTGACTTTTAGCTTTTCTTTTCTTTTTTTTTTTTCATTGAGGTATAGTTGATATACAATATTATATGTTTTAGGTGTACAACATAGTGATTCACACTTTTTAAAGGTTATATTCCATATATAGTTCTTATAAAATATTGGCTACATTCCCTGTTTTGTACAATATATCCTTGTAGCTTGTTTTATTTTTTTTAATTTTAAAATTTATTTTTAGTTTTTTATTTTATATTGGAGTATAATTGATTAACAATGTTGTGCCAGTTTCAGGTGTACAACAGAGTGATTCAATTATACGTATACATTTATCTATTCTTTTTAAAATTCTTTTCCCAATTAGGTTGTTACAGAATATTGAGCAGAGTTCCCTATGAGATATAGTAGGTCCCTGTTGGTTATCCATTTTAAACATAGCAGTGTGCACATGTCAATCCCAAACCCTAACCCTAACCCTTGTAGCTTGTTTTAAACCTAATCTTTTGTACCTCTTAATCCCCTCCCCCTTTAATCCCCTCTCCCTTCCCTTTCCCCACTAGTAACTATTGATACTAGTTAGTTCTCTATATCTATGTAGCTCCTACTTTCTAAACTTTAATTTCACTGAGGGATATCATAGAGAAAAGTTCAAGGGAATGGCAACTCAACGCTTATGGGGCAGGTTGGAGGTGTCTGTCAAAATCCATCCCCACCATGGAACTCTACCTCTTCTTGAATCCCTTCATCCCCCCAGTCCCTTTCAGCCCACACCCCACATCCCAAGGGAAGGGGACCTTTAAAATAATGCTAAGAAGGAGACTCCCCACAGGTAAGAGAGACTTCTCTTGTGAGTGCTCCACTCTGAAGAATGTGAAGGTCCAGGCAAAAGAGGACTTTTGACCATGGAGAAAAGAGGCCACACAGAAGCAGGATACAGAAATGAAAGAGGAGAAAGGAAGGAAGGGAAACCAAGGGAGGAAGAAAGTTCTGGATGCCCATTCAAGGCAAACTCAGGAATGCTTGAAAAGTGACCTGTGGGCCACAGTAAAGACATTTTGCCCCATTCTCTATACTCAGAGTATTTTCTCCTCACTCAGAGTTACACTGGCTCATGTCAGGTCCCACTGCTGTTGTGGGGTGAAATGGCAGGATTAAGCTTATGTTTTATTAACACTCTTGATTTTTTAAAATTAAAGGTTACTGTAGGGGATAGGAATTTATGCCTTAGTCTAATAGGTGAAATATCAATCAGAAGCCTACAGAAATGACTTTTATTTATATGGGTTAATTGTTTAATCATAGATTGGACTTTCAATGCTCATTTAATTTCAAGTTCTGATTCTAACCAGAACTTCCCTTGATGTTTATTGCCAAGAGCCATAACTCCATTGCAAAAAAGCATACATTTCTTGATATATTTTTGTTTTGCTTTGTTTTGTTTTGCAAACTCTTTTATAAATATGTTTTCTCTGTGCTTACTGCCTGAGGAACCATCTGCCAAGGTGTAAACAGACAGTGCACATTGACAGAAGCTTGGTGTGTCGGCAGAAAATTAATAGTTGTTTTTATTGCTAATACAATTGATCATATGAAACTATGTAATTGTTTTTTGTTTATCTCCAAGTTTTTCCACCTTGGCTTTCTTTCCTTTTAATTACCAAAATGAATGAAATCTATAATAACCGCTTGTGTGAAACACTGCTTAATATAGCAAGGATGTATCAGGGCATTATTATCTCTCCCCTGTGTCCACACCATGAAAATAACTTTTAGTACATTTTTTATATTTTGATCACAGAATTATATACCTAAAGAGCACAATACACACGAGAAGTACTTAAATCAGGAATAGATGATATCAGTGAACCTCCAGCACTTACAGAATATTGTCCAAATTGTCCTTTAGGACTCATTGGACATTACTCTTTGAGAGAAGAAAACAATTAGGTCTAGAGTATAAATTATGTAGTGAGCAAACAGATGAAACCAATAGTAGAAAAAATTTTCACATATTTTTATTGGTAGAGACTCTTAGCACAGAGAATTTCTACTACCTCTCCTCTTATTTTAAGGTTATTTCTTGGCTCTACCATTCTAGAAAAGTTTGACAAGGGCAGGACAACATAGTAATTAAAATCGTCACCTCTCAACCCTTAAAAAAACTGGCAGAGTAGTCATTTCTTCCAGTGGATAATGATATTATTTTAAGAACCTTTCTAAAGATACTGATTTTTAGCTCTGACTGTCTATATGACTTCAAAAATTATTCAGTTTTTCAATCTCCCAAAAGTAATGAAAGTTTCCTTCTAAAACTCTCAGGCAACTTCTGATTAAACATGATTACATAAGAACAATTTTAGTCTTCTGTTTCCATGAAGCCTACTGCCTAGATAAAGGAGACAAACTTTCTCTTCAATGAAACAAGAAAGTAGCTATAGCTACAAAACAAACTATGAAATGATCCCAACAAGTATCCACCCTTTGTTTCTATGTCTCTTGACTTGTGAAATTTCCCATGAGTACACTACACTGTCAGCCACTCTAATTATTCTGACTGATGAAGTGGGACCAAATTTGTTCAATTTGTCATTTAGAGTTTGTCACAAGTGGGACCTACATCAGTCAAGGGGTGCAGTGTGACAATGCCTCCAATGTGATTTCTTGGTTGGCTGGTAAGCCTTAGGGTTCCCAATTCAGTGCAAATAGTTATGTCTAGGCTTTGCTGTTGAAGGAACCACTTGAGGATGTCCATGTCACCAGCCAGGTTATGTTGGGCTGTGCCATGGAATGACTGAGCAACAGTTATAGAAATGTGGGATGGAGAAAATATTCACGTGTTTTGCATGGGAGTTGCAGGACTGAGGCTATCCTCTGCTCTTTGTGATACATTTCTCAGAAAGTCTAAGAGTTGTGGCAATCACATTTTGGTCAGAGCTATGTGGCGGGGATTGGCAGACCCAGTAGTCAGTTTAATTTAAGGTGTTTGCAATAGTTTGGGAGAACCATGCCAGGCATTCATTTGTGTGAATAGCTCCAGAAAGCAATTCTGAAAGATGAAAAGTTATTAACGTTCTTTCCTCCCTTCACAGGTGCCAGGGTCATTTTTGCCCCTCCACTACCACAAAATAAGTGTGTCCCATGTCCCGCTCTAGTGGACATAACTTCCCCTTTCTTGTAAGCATCCCCTACTTGCATCTATTGACTGGGAGGATCAGGTGCAAGAGGGATAAAGACACTTTTCTAAAGCTTACAGAAACCATTATTTTCTTACTTCAGCCTGCGTGAACCACTGTAGGGGAGACTCAGCAAGAAGTATACTTGGACAAGTGGTTATTATCCTTACGGTCAAGGACCGTGTCAATCTAAATAGAGAATCCATGTGACTGAACCAGAATTAAGCTTGAATCCTCTAAGCCCATTTTTAGAGTGTACTGAAATGCTCCCCTAAGTTTGCTGGATTCTGGTGAGAGCTCTCCTACTGGCTTGTAGATGGCTGCTTTCATGCTGTATCTCACGTGGCCTTTCCTTGGTACCTGCTGTGTGTGTGTGTGTGTGTGTGTGTGTGTGTGTGTGAGAGAGAGAGAGAGAAATCTCTTCCTCTTCTTAAAAAGCCATCAATTCTAATGAATTAGGACCTTATTCCTCATTTAACCTTTATTAGGTCCTAAAAGCTCTGTCTCCAAATACAGTTACATTGGGGGTTGGGACTTCAACATATAAATTTTTGGGGGGAAGGGGCACAATTTAGGCCATACCAGGGAGTACATTTTTATTAGTCAGAATAGTCTCAGCTCTGCTGTGTTAACAAATATGTCCTGAAACCTCAGTGAACTAGCACAGTAAAACTTTATTTCTCTATCAGACTACAGAGAGATCTAGGCTACTCCAGTCCTGTGATTCATACATTTCAAACATGATTTTCAGGGACACCTCAGCAAGGAAGAGAGTGTAGAATTAGAAAACCAAATATTAAATATTTTCTTTATAACCATAAAATTATAAAACTGGAGGGGGACATATAATCAAGTCCAATCCTCTTATTTATATTTTATAGATGAGTAAAATGAGCATAAAGAGGATAGGTGAGTCACCTAAAGGCACAGAACAAGATGGTGACTGAGTAGAACGTGAATCCAGGTGTCCTAGCTTAGCATGAGTTAACCAGTGGCATGGCTTTCCAATGAATTTTACAAACATTTCTTATATCAAAGGCTTTAAGTCAGTCTCATCTGGTTGATTTACTAAGTCCTGGAAATCAGAAAAACAAGGTAAGTACACTTTTAGTCTAATTCTAGCCTAAAAAAAGGAACATTTACACTCAAGGAATTTAATTAATTTACAAGTTTATTTATCCTTGACATACATCTTGGTGATGATTTTTTGAGTCTGACATCAAAGGCAAAAAAAAACCCAAATAGGATTACATCAAACTAAAAGGTTTCTGCACAGCAAAGGAAGCCATCAACAAAATGAAAAGGCAGCCTACTGAATGGGAGGAAATACTTGCAAATCATGGGTTAATATCCAAAATATATAAGGAACTCATATAACTCAAAAGCAAAAAAACAACAAAAAAACTGATTAAAAGTGGTCAGAAGATCTGAAGGGATATTTTTCCAAGGAAGAATTACAGATGGTCAATAGGTACATGAAAAGATGCTCAACATCATTAATCATCAGGGAAATGCAAATCAAAACTACAATGCAATATCACCTCACATTTGTCAGAAAGACTATTATCAACAAGACAAGAAATAACAAGTGCTGGCAAAGATGTGGAAAAAAGGGAACCATTATGCACTGTTGGTAGGAACATTGTAAACATAAATTGGTGCAGCCACTATGGAAAACGGTATGGAGGTTCTACAAAAAATTAAAAATAAAACTAACATATGATCCAGCAATTCCACTTTTGGGTATTTACCTGAAGAAAATGAAAACACTAACTTGAAAATATATATGGACCCGCATAATCATTGCAGCATTATTTACAATATCCGAGAAACGGAAACAATGGATGAATAGATAAATTGTGGTATATATATAGAATGGAATATTATTCAGTCATAAAAAGAATAAAATCTCGCCACTTGAGACAACATAGATGGACTTCAAGGGCAATTTCGCTAAGTGAAATGAATCAGACAGGGAAAGAGAAATGCTGTATTATTTCTCTTATATGTGGAATCTGAAGGGGAAAAAAAAACAGTCATAGATACAGAGGAGAGATTAGCGGTTGCCCCAGAAGTGGTGGGGTCGCGGTGGGGGTGGTGGTGGGAGAAATGGGTGAACTGCTTTTTCTTTTCAGTTTTAATAAATTAAATAACATCTAATAATTATTTGTCCCCAAATTTCCATAAATTTAATAATTTAGTTGGATCATACAAACAAAAACTTGCACTGATATATTATTCTGTCTGGAAAAAAAATTTGTGGGTCTTATTTTTTCAGTAGTCTTTGTTTTCTAATTCCCAGTTTCAGAATATATTTGACCACAGTTTGCTTTCTATCCTCTGTGTCTATAATATGCTTTGTAAGTAGAAATCTGACCCTGATAGAACTTTCTGAAAATTTATAATGTACCATAATGGCAAAAACTCATTTCTAAGAAAAATTCTTCTAATAAATGGAACTCAAGGTAATTCAGTTACTTATAAAATATGTTCATTATTCTAGTGTGTATGGGATATTGAATTTTTTTTACATAGAAAAGGAAATGAAAATCAAACCCACCATATATTCTCTTCTCGATTCTGTATCTATTCAGCCATTCTTAATTGTGTTCCCCTGTGTTGCCATTTTAATCATTAAAGAAATAAATCTAAGACTCAGGCATTAGACATACATATAAAACCCTATTTCAAAGACTTTTTGTTAATATAAAATTATTTAGATTTTTACTCTATTGCTATCTTTAGAGTAGCAAGAAAGGAAACTCTTGTCTTTTTGAATGACAGACATTTTGAATATTTTATAAACTGAGCATGGGTTATCACTATGCAGAGAGTTGAGCCATTTCTTCAGCATGACCTTGGAGCAGGAAGATCAAATGGGCCTCAGTTCAATTTAACTCCAGTGTTTCCAATGTAAGTTAGCTGTGTGACTGTGTTAGTCTACTAGTGTTGCCATAAAAAAGTAGCAAAAACTTGGTGGCTTAAACTACAGAAATTTATTTCTCACAGTTCTAGAGGCTGGAAGAGCAAGATCAAAGTTCTGATCAGGGTTGGTTTCTCCTGAGGCCTTTCTTCTTGACTTGCTGTCTTCACATGGCATTTTACACAGATGCATATCTCTGGTGTCTTCTTCTCATAAGGACACTGGTCCTATTAGTTTAGACCCCTACCCTATGACCTCATTAAATGTTCATTGTCTCCTTAAAAGCCCTATCTCCAAATACAGTCAACATATGAGTTTAGAGGTGACACAGTCCAGTTCATAACAATGACCCTAGGCAAATAATCTACCTGTGAGCCTCTTTTTCCTGGTGTAGAGCTATTGCTTTGTAGAGCTATTCTGATCATTAAATTACATACTATGTATCCAGTTACCAACACAGTATCCATGCTTAGTAAATACTATACATATGGTGACTGCTATTCTAATTGTAAATTTGCCACACCCAACCCTGACTTTCCATCTCCCATTGGTTGTTGCATAGGTATCAAAGAAGCAAAAGACAATAAAGATATGGTTTTGTCTTATTAAAGATGTATAACTAATGGCATTTGATTTAAGACATAGTGGTATTTATGATAAAAGAGATGAAATATAAGTGTACAGATGAGATTTATACTGACTGGAGATTTGATAGGTCATGAGGCTGTAGCATTTGAACTAAGAATTAAAGGATGGATATTATTTTAATATACAGACATATGGGAAATGGGGTATATATAGGGAGAATGGAAGGGTATTCTAGAAACAGCTTTTTCAAAGAAATGAATGTAAATAAAGGCAGTATGTATTGGGAATAGGGCAGATCCAGGTATTGTGGGCATGAAACTTACAGAATTTATGGCCATCTTTAAGAAAAAGAATACATATTTGAGAATAAAAATTAGATGCAAAAATGAATATTTATTAAAAATAAAAGGTAAAATCCCACCAAATTACTGGAAGCTTATAGATTCATGACTTTTTCCTTTTAGGTGATTTATCAGAAATGTTTGCAAAAAAATGTCTCCTGATTGCAACCTGACTTCCAGGTCCTCTCTTGAACTCTCTACAACTCCCAGCAACTTCTGGCATTCAAGAGGCATGTGCATGTAAGGGGCCCTGGCACATCAAGTTCATTAGTCTCAAGGTAAGTCTAAGTGTGGTTAGGAATCGTAAGGCTATATGTGTAGAAGAGCAGGGGGCAAGGGCAGGAGGGGTGGGGAAAGGGGGGTTATGTAAGATAAAATTGAAATGGGGAAAAATGAGGGTAATCATGGGATGCCTTAAAAGCTGTGAAAGATCTTTTGGCTTTATTCATTGAAAGAGCCTACAGGGAGTTTGGAGAAGTAATTCTTATACTTCAGGACTTATTTTCTTATAATAGAAAGCTCACAGAAAATGATTTGCAGATACATCATTTTTCCTGGAGTTAGAGTGGAATATGTATTCCTATAGGAATTGATTTGACCTCTACTCTAATCTAATGTGTGCTATATGTAGTAAGATGACTTATGATAGGGTTTCAAAGTCTACTTTCAGTGCTAAAAAAAATATGTTTTTCATTTTCATGCCCTTAAAAGTCCAAAGGTACTCAGCAAAAAATTTTGATGGAATTTTCATTATTTCCTTATTTTCTTTAAAAGTGATTTTATTTTAATGACATTTTTAGAAAAATAATGGAATAAGCAAGAGAATTTCATGATATGCTACTTTGATGGTGACAATTGTTTTCATTATTAAGTTTCCATACATAAGAACAGCTAAACAGAGTAAAGAAAGATGACAAATTAGCAGGGTATTTTTTCTTAATTAGGAATAAGAATACAATTGCATATTTGGGGAAAGTGAAAAATTAAAGCTAAAGCTAAGCAAGCTTAATTTTGTCTCTTTCCTCTCCTGTTGGATTCCCCATTTGCCTATAGGGGCAAAGGTTATAAGCCCCTATGGGATGACACTCAAAATGCTAATGTACCTTGGAAATTATTTTTTATGGTGAGTCATTAGAGGGAAACTTTATCATAGTAGAGTTGGTTTCTGCCAGGTGAGGATTAGACATGGCTGCTCTGTGTTCACATTCTCTATAGAGTTAGGATTCTTTTATACAAGGGGAGGGGGTGTAGTGTTTTGACAAGTATAGTGAGTTGGTGTCTTGTTTCCACAATGAGCATCTATTTTGCACCAAATTGTTGGGTAGCAAATGTGCATCCTATTTTTCCCCAGCCTACCTCAGCTCCCCTCGGGCATCACAGCTTGTTCTCATGCTCACATAGGTCTCCACTCCTCCCCTGTGAGCTGTCCCTAGAACCTGATGTGTTTGCTTTGCTTCTTAGAATGTTGTCTTCAGACCTCCTGAATCTGAGTGACCAGAAGAATTTGTTCAAATGCAGACTCTCTGGGCCCTGATTCCAGAATGGGGTCTAGGAATCTGTACTTTTCACAACCTCCTCAGAGGTTTTCTAATGAGCCTCAACTTTGAAAGGCTCTGTTCATGACTAAAATGCAAAGCTGAAAGTCCAAAGACTCAAATCCTATCTCATCAATAGTCAGCAATGGTGTACGTTGCTTTGAGTTTGTATGCCTCATTTTTCTTATTGGAGATAGGCTTATAAACGAGCACTGTGAATTTTCTAACACTAATGATCTATATGCTAAGTTAGGCTGCGGAACACTCTCCTTTAGCCCTTCCCCATTTTCCTTTCTACACCACTCCCTAATCCAGTGGTTCTCAGTGTGTAACCTGAGAACAGCACCATCAGCATCACCTGGGTACTTATTAGAAATGTGCGTTTTTGGACCCCACTCAAGTCCTTCTGAGCCCGGAACTCTGGGAGTGTGGCACACCTTCCAGATGATTTTGATACATGCTAAAGTTGAAGAACCACTGATCTAGTCAGTTCCTTTCTTTCCATCTCAGTGCCTACTGTTAGGAAAAAATGGAATCTGTCAAATTAATCCACATTGAGTTTTAAGGATATTTGTATTTCAGTAGAAAATCCTGGTGAGAGAGTGTTAAACCCACAGAAATAAAGTACTAATAGGAGAATTTATGTTATTATGGCTCCTAGAAGGAAAGTATATTTTGATGAGAGGTTGCTTGAGGGTGCCATCGAGCAATTGTATGCTCTATACTTAATCTACACCTGAGGGTATCCTGTTTCCAGTACCTATTTCTGTGTAGATACCTCAGAACATACCTATACTATATCACCCTTCCTTGTTCTCTTCTCGATAGGGAAACAATTAATGGATAAACTAATCCATGATGATGTACAATTATTTTACTGACCCTAAGTAGCTTCTGATTTCACAGCAGTCTTCTGGAGAAGATCTCTTAATCCCATGGGTTGGAAAAATCTAGATAACATGGTAGATTGATGAGATAGAAAGAGAGATTCCATTAAGTTTGCTCTATCTCCTCATGACTCTGATCTTTTTTTTTTTTTCCTTCAGAGCAGAGTTTAGTATTGTATCTGGAATATTTACCTTTAAACAAAGAGTAAAAGGAAATTTGATTGCTGTATAACCTTATTTGAAGGGCAGTTAAGAAGTATTAAATTTACTCTGAAATTTATAGGAATGCATATTGCTGCTCAGTATAAGGAAAACTTTTCTAAGAACTAAAGCTGTTCATCTGTCAAACTCAATCATGGGTATTAAGAGCACATTCTTTGAAAGCAAAAGGAACTGAGTTCATATTAGTTCTTTGACCTTGAACAAATTAGTAAGTGTTCTAAACCTCAGTTGTCTAAAAAAATGATGATAATGTCTTCTTCATAGGGTTATTATGAAGACTAAGTGAGATAATTGGGAAGTACTTAGCACAATGACCACACAATGAACACTTAGAAATGGTAGCTCTTATTTTCATAGTTTCAAGAAGAAGCTGAATCACTACCTTGCAGAGACGCTATAGAAGATGGGATGAAAAAACTGCTAATGTCTATTTCAAGTCTATGAATCTTACACCCTAGAAAACTATACATTCTGTAACTCCTCCATTTCGATGAAAAACATATTTGGGAAATAATTAAATAGAAAAAAAACCCTTCCTCAGTGAAATTTTAAGATGCATTTTGGCTGGCTCATTTTTGCAGGGATTCATAAAATAATCCTAAATTCTCCTCAGTAATAATTTTTTTCCCGTCATGAGAAACTTCCATTCTTAAAGCACACTTTCTTTGATGATATATCCATCTCTCACAGCAAAATTCAGACATGCGTGTGCATTCACTCTCACACACATCTATCTAGGTCACTTATGAATCTCGTGAAGCTCATGGAACACAGTCTGGTTTGGCCTCAAGTGCTAACTGGTCTCTGGAAAGGAGTGGTCTTTTTCTTTTTCTAGACTGTTACAATGTAGTTTTCAGGGACATAGCTTTCTGCTTTCCCTGGGTTAGGTGATAGATAAAAGTTTTTTTGATCTGGCAAGTTATTTCCTGCCGTTATTCAAAGAATTTGACATTGGAGGGTTTTACTTTGTAATTCCTTGACCGAGTTTGAAAAACATCCAGCAAGAATCAGCAATGTTCTAAAAACTTTTAAAGAAGAGATTTTCTCTGGTGTCCTTGGAAAATGTGACTTTAAGTGAACAATGAATGGGTAAAAGTATTTTCAAAAAGTGGGAAAAACGCTTTCCTTTTACCTCATAAACAAAGGCTATATTTTCCAAATGAAAACAAATCTGACACTTTAATCAAATTTTAAATTATTTCATTGCCTTTGTTTAGAAATTTCATATCTCGCTCTTCGTTCTGCGGACTTTTTGGCAAAACTGGTGAAATAATAAAATTAGAAATGCAACTTCAAAAAGTGAACACTTTATATTTATCACTTGTGACAGTCTTTCTTGACTTCATTCCCAGCCAAATAGATGCACTATTAATAATGTATTTATTTCACTATTGACTGCATTTGCTTTCACACTTGGTAAGGGCCACTTGGGGACCTAGAATGCTGATAGAGTGGATTCCAGCTGGAGATTTATGGAGTCAGTGATCTGGGGTCCACAGCAGCAGTCTAACAAATGACTCAGACAGAGGCCCTGAACATTCAGTCAATGTCAGTGACTTTGGAGGCAATAAATTTATGAGAATCAATGATCTTAACTCAGACTGGGGCCTCTGGTTTGGACTCTGCACTGCTTTGCTTCTCATCAACGCACTTTGGTAAGGAAAATAGAACTACTGCATGTTCTTTGTAATTATGTACCAGCACTATGAAATTCTTACTACACTTACATTTACATGAAATTCCAAGGGCAGTGTGGAGTCAGGGGGAAAAAATCACTCAAAATCAGAAACCCTGGGCAAAAATCCCTACTTATTAGCTGTATGGTTATAGACAATCTTCTAAGATTAGTCATTATAATTTATACTGGTCTTACTTTATATCAGTAACTATATAAAGTTTTATATACAGTATTTTTATAAAATAGGTACTTTCATCATCTCAATTTTATAGAAAAGGGAACCAAAGCATGTAGAAGTTAAGTAACTTGTCCAAAGTCATATAACTTACCTGTGTGTAGGGTTGGAGTAGATGGGTGACTGAAATCCAAGTCAGGGAATCTAGCTTCAGGGTCAATGTTCTTAACAATTACACATACTGCCTTAGTTTTCTTATTTATAGATTACACGAAGAAAATAACATCTTTGATACCAACAGCTTAAGATTTTGGTTGGTCCTAAACATAATGATGTGATTAAGTGTTCATATTATTAAATATTAAACATAAAATAAAATTACATAGAACTGTATAAAAAATAAGGAATAAACTACTGTTTATTATTATTATTTCAGTAGGTGTTCCAATGTAATTGTTCCAGCTTCTCTATAAGTTAAGATTTATAGCATTAATCCTTTTTTACAGGTGAGGGAAATAAAATTCAGAAAGGTAAAGTGATTTGCCAAATTTCCCATAGTTAGGGAGTGGTAGAGCTGAGTTTCAACTCTAAAATCCAATTTATTTTGATTCTATCATATTGACCTTAATAATCATAAAAAATATTTTTACCTTTTAGAAGTTAACACTTTTATTCATTAAAAGTACATATGGTTCTGAAAAAACTAGCAAACTTTTAAAGCATACTGATATAGATTGTTAGGGGAAATAAAAACATCATATTTTTTTCCCTCTGTAAATACTAAAATTTCTTCAGGAATAATAGAGTAATTATTTATTTTAGACATTATAAAATATATATTTTACTTCAACTGAAAGCTCAAATTGATCCTTTTGGCAATCACTGAAAAAAATATGATGTATACATGAAATGTTCTCTCCATAAAGCAAGCAGTTGGTTTCTGCAATTGTAAATATTGGTTGGATAACAAAACCTTTATGGGCTATATTAAGTCATCTTGAAAGAGTTTTACATTGTCAATGCCCTTTGGACAAAAGAGGGCTCTCCTGGTAATTGTAGATATGTGTGGAGGTAAAGACTCTACTATAGGCAGAGAGGAGAAAATCCAGACCTGCTACAGAATCCAAATCCAATTTAGAGACTAAAAGTAAATGAAGTCTGGTTCTTCATGGGGCCCTAGTTTCAAACCATGGTGAAAGGGTCAGAGGTAATGGATATTTGACATGCACATATACTGCAGCGATTATATTTTCATAAGGTCAATTGGAGTCATATGGGTAGTTTAACACAGCATGTCTCCTTTACACCATCAGGTAACCACTTGGCTTAAAAGTCCTCAAATCAAGTCTTAAATCAGGACTATTTAAAAATTACAGATACCTAGAGGTGAAGACCCTGAGAATCTGCCCTATTTTATTTTGTCAGATTAATTACAACAAACTGGAACTTGGACTGAATTAGAGATAAATAGGATAAGACCAGACAGGGTAGACAAACCCAATATTTCAGCTGTGTAACTTATAAAGAGGTAGCAATTGCCAGAAATTCAGTCCAGGGACATCCGGGTAGAGTATATTAAAGTGGGTTTAAAATGACAGAACGAAGACCTAAAAATAACCCAGGATTTGCTATTCCTCTCTGTATGGTTCCTGAAAGAAAAGTATGTCCAGAAAAAGAAAAATTACCATTTTACAGTGGATGGACTTTTACCTTGAATCCTCTGTAATGTTCTAATTGGCTAGACTGAGACAATGAAGATGATTCCTAAACTAGGTAAGTCCAGATGGGCCAAAACCAAAACAGGCTAAAAGATCTGTTCCATTTACACCATCCCCAAATCCCAAACCCAATTTCAAACTCCAGTTCTAAATAAGGCCAACTCATATGTGCCCAGATAAAGAGCATGAAGAAAAAATGTTTGCTCTAATGACGATGGTTCCCTGCCTTAGACCTTTTTCAAGTATCTTCTGAAAGGTCTCCCTTAACTGTGTGGGAGAAGAGAGCATTTGAAGAAAGACATAAACAGAAAACCAAGCTCACAGATACAGAGAACAGATTGGTGGTTGTCAGGGGTAGGCACAATGGGTGATAGGGTTCAAAAAGTACCAACTTCCAGTTATAAAATAAATAAGTCATGGGGATGTAATGTAAAGCATGGCTACTATAGTTAACAATACTGTGTTGCATATCTGAAAGTCCCTAAGACAGTAAATCTTAAAAGTTCTTAAAACAAGAAAAAAAAGTTCTCTAAGTATGTATGGTGATGAATATTAACTAGAGTTATTGTGGTGATCATTTTGCAGTATATACAACTGTCAAATTATTATGCTATACACCTAAAACTAATATAATGTTATATGTGAATTATACCTCAGTTAAAAAATAATAAAGAAAAACAACACCCTGACCTACAATGCTTTTGAAATATCTTCCCTTTGAACTGTAGCCCATTATAATATCTTAAACCTGAAAAGCTTAGATTTAAAACCCTCCTCCCAAAGGATGAAGTTGGGGCTGCATGGTAAAAGCAGGGAGCAGATGAAAACCTTGAACTTCCCCTAAATAACACCATATCCCTGATTTTTTCATGTACCTTTTATTAACCCCAGAGAATTAATAGAAAATCCCATAGTCAGCCAAGAGTGTGAGAATCCCCTTTGGGGGAGGTGATCACAGACTATCAGAGAAGCTCTGTCCACAATTTCTCCAATCCTTGCCACTGTAATTCATTCTTAGGTCAATGAATTGGGAACTTTATACCCTTTTATTTTGCCTCTAGTAGTTTTTGTTTTAAATAGTTCAGGAAAGTGCACTGTTTGAAGTTCATCTTAAGCATAACACAGAAAAGCCTTCTGAATTTCACTTTGAAATTTTCTGTTATCCAATTAGGCTGCAAAACAAGATTTTCCAGTATGTTTCAGGTAACATCATAACTTGAAAATGCCATCATGCCAAATATAGCAGCAGTGTGCTAATGCTCTCCAACAGGTGACAATAGACAACCTTCTGCAGATAGTTTCCTGTTCCCACAGAAAAGTTAAAGTCCTCAATTTGAAACTTATCCCTTAATGTTTCCCTCAGAAAATTTGAACTCAGAAAAGTGCCCTTCCTCCCTGATTTTTTCTTCTACCTTGTACCAGCCAGATGGGTTTTATCTGCAGCAGCAGCTTGGATCATCTGTTACTGAAACAGGTGTAGCTCCTTCTGCACTTCCAAAGCTGTGCTTCACCTCCAAATTGTTTATGAAGCCAGCATTTGCAAAGATCCATATGGTCAATAAAGCCACTAAAATATCCAAATACCAATACTACATCAATGCGATTTAGAAATCACAGGCATTGCCAAGCCATTATAGCAGTTTAAACTCAAGGCACCAATTTCAGTCTGCAATATTATTTTTCAATTAGAAGTAATGTTCCCAGAACCCTAAGGTTAGACCTATATTGATTTGCTAGCCACAATCCATAGCAAAGAACTAGCATTTTGGGTAAAAGAAAGTAGAAAGGAAAGGCAAACAAAATTATCGAGAAGAAAGATAGGTTTCTTGGTTTCGTTTTCTGTTTTGTATTAATAGATACCAGTGGTCAGCAACCCACAATTTGTAAACTTAAATTTCAATCACTTATGATGATATGCTTACCACTTCCTGGAGGAAACAACCTCTATTTATAAAATGACTTTTGTCAGAGATTGGAACCTAAAACACCCCTGGATTTTGCATATTGAGACATTTGCAAAGCAGACCCCTAGACATCTCTCTTTATCTTCTTAATACCCACTCCTGTAGTATACTCGTATATTCTATCAGCCCCTTAGTTTCCATTTTCTCCCCACTTTCTGAGAAGGGTTCTCTCTGTGAAGCCACTAAACATGGACTTGATATCAGATCATCTCAGATACACGCCGTATGACCTGAAGCAAATTATGAACATTTTCTCAGTGACAGTCAGTTCCCTCATCTATTAAAGGGCATAATAGCACCCTATCTCATATGATGGTGGTAGGGGTTAAATGAGATATGTAACTAACAGGCTTAACACAGTGCCTGGCACACTACGGGGGCAGGACATGTTATCAATAGGCCACTCTCCGAACAAATGTCCTGACCTTGAGGATCCCCTCCTGTTCTTCCTTGTGCTTCTTAGTCTTCAGCAGAAGGTGATGGGGGCCTGGGGTAGGGGAGATAGCACAGATGACAAACCTGGAAAAGGGATGGAGTGAATTTGGGGATTATGAAGATACCAAGTGGATAGCACCACAAAGGAGCATCTCAGGACCTGTGTCACAGGTTTATACATCACTCAAAGATTTACTCCAATTAAACACTCGATTCACGGGGCACCCCAAAGTCTAGTATGTGTTTACACTTCTGTGTGTTTTGCTTACCCTAGTAAGTTTGGAAGCTACTAGAAATCAGGATTGTAGCATCTTTTTTTTTTTTTTTTCCAGGACAGAGCCATTATTTTTATTTATTTATTTATTTTTTGTTGTAAGGCTGTTTTCTTTTCCTTTTCATTTTTATTTTATATTGGAGCATAGTTGATTTACAATGTTGTGTTAGTCTCGGGTGTACAGAAAAGTGATTCAGTTATATGAATACATATATCTATTCTTTTTCAGATTCTTTTCCCATGTAGGTTATTACAGAATACTGAGTAGACTTTCCTGTGCTATACAGTAAGTCCTTGTTGATTATCTGTTTTATATATAGTAGTGTGTATATGTTAATCCCAAATTCTGAATTTATCCCTCCCTGCCCACCTTTCCCCTTCGGTAACCATAAGTTTGTTTTATTACTCAGCCATAAAAAAAAAATTAAATAATGCCATTTACAGCAACACAGATGGACCTAGAGATTATCATACTAAGTGAAGTAAGTCAGACAGAGAAAGACAAATATCATATGATATCACTTATATGTGGAATCTAAAAAATGATACAAATGAACTTATTTACAAAACAGAAACAGATTCACAGGATTCTAGCACCTTAACTTCTTTTATAAGTTGTACCTTCAATATTTAACATAGTACAGGACACAGTTCACTTTCTTATTGGTTAACTAAAGAAGAAATCAGATTCGATTGTGTTGTGTCTCTCAAAACTATGAAGCTATGTGTGAAATCTTGTGAGAAGAAGACAGACAAAGGAAGAGATGATAGAAGAAATGAATTCAATGAAAAACTTAGTATAATTATGGACTTAGAATAATTCTAACATTATAACACTCTTTTTTTCACACTTTCAACCTAGTTTGGGGTTGTTCTTTAGATACTGTTATGTCATAATTTTGTTTCAATTAAAACTTCAAGAAATGACTGGACACAGAATGTTTATGAACATGCTGAATAAAAAAGGTAAACAAGTGCATTTTCAACGTCTTGACCACAGGCAAGACAAACATAGAAGTCCATCGTTGTTTAAGGCAAAGTTTATGGCATCTTGTCTATTATGTTACATGTTCTCACAGGGCAAAGTACTTCCTGGTAATTCAAGTGTGTTACAGTGTTTAACAATTCAGTGTTCTTTTTCAGGTGACTGTGACTTAGAGTGTTGATGAATGATACTTCTTATTGTGTGAAGTTCTTCTATTTTGATATTGTCTTTCTTTCATTAATCACAAAGAAGAAAAATGGTGTTTTTATAGTATATCTGGAGCCCAAAACTTCAATTTTGTTCCAGGTAAGCAGTTCCTTTTATTAAGATTCTTTAACTCACTTTTGGTGACTTCTTATCCCTCAGCAGAGGGCTGGTGTCACACTATTTCCGCATCTTCTTAGGCAAAAAGAACACATACAGTTCAGCTCCCATGCTAGTGGGTCACTGGTTTTGGGGAAAAGTCCATTTGTGTTAGATGAAGTCTGTACATCTTCACAGCCCTGGAGAGCTCAAGGAACCACGGTCTGATCTCCTTTCAATAAGCAGTGGAGGAGATGGAGAGCAATAAGACGTATAAAAGTCCAACTGATCTAGTACTTGTACTTACATAGTTTGATAATTATGCATAAATATTTATTAATGAGAGCAAGAAGATAATTATAAAAAAGATTTTAGAAATAAGAAACATTCCACTTAAAATCTTGTTGCCTGTAAATGTAATTTAATATGTAGTCTTGGTGTTTAAATGCATTTTTCCTTCCACTTTATTTAATCTCTATTTTATTATGATGCTTTTACTTTATAGTTAATAAGCTATAGTTATTTCTTTAATTAATATAAAACAACTCTACTGAGTATTATCATAAAATATTAGTTAGAACAATTATAATTATATCTAAACTTTACTAAGCACTTTTTTATCTGCCAACCATTACATGCTTCATAGATTTTTTTGTTCATTCATGTATAAAATACATAATACAAAATATTATTGATATTTTGACCATTGAATACAATGATAAAAATGGGTGCAAAAATATTGTGCACAGAGTGGAGAAAGAGGTCTTTGAAGAACTAAAGATTTGGGAAAGATATAGTGGGATAAGAAGTAGTTTTTTTGGTCATCCCAGAAGAAAGACAATGGCAGTATCCAATAAGGTTAAATACATGCCCTTCCCTGCCAAGGGCCTGGAAAAGTTTGGTAGCATGTGTGTGTGACTCCACTGGAGAGTGACCGCCAGCTTCTAGAAAGGTGAAGGTTACAGTGGGCTACTTCAATCACAGCTCAAGTAATGAAAATTAGGATAAGATCTATCAAAGAGGGGAAACCATTGTTGAACCAGAGGTAGAGCTAAGATGGTTTGCCACCTGTCTCTGAGACTCTGCACACATATATACTTTGGGTAGAGCTGAGAGTTGACAAAAATCAAGTGCCCACCAAGTCTCTCCTTTTCCTAAAGGAATAAATGTCAGTGATTGAAGATGATGTGAGCTGACTTCGCAGACTAATGTTACCCAGGAATCCTCAATGCTTATATGCACTCCACACATTTAATTTTTAATAAGAATATGTAATCTGTATGTTGATAAATTTCTTAATGTTGTATTATCATAAGAGTGCTTGAAGCGTATTCCAGATATTCCCAGGAGTGCTGAAAAAAATAGTATACCTCCAGCAAGATGGCATAAAACTAATTATCAGGGGGATTCATGAAAAATTAGCCAGGTTAAATTGCTATATATACAATATAAACATGTTTTTAGTAGGTCCTTGAATATAATCTACTCCTCAGTAACCCAAATGACTGTTCTTTTTTTTAAACACTTGAAAATAAAGACAAAACAAATTTTCTAGTTCCATTATTTACAGCTTTTAGTTTATATTCTCCTTAAAACTATCAATTTGATGTCTTCTGAAGATAAATTTATTAGCTTTTATAATAAGGTGGTCCTGGAATCAGAAAAATCTGAATTTACTATTTAATTAATCTCAATTGGACTCTGTAATAGACATAGATTATGAAATATTCTAATCACCTAATAATGGTTTTCTAGCATCTGAAATGATATGGTTGAAATATACAGTAAAATGTGGTACTTTTATGAGAACAACTATAAAATCAGATCTTTTGCAATAAAAGTAAGACAAGTAAAAAAATATTTTGAGGGGAAATTATCCTATGTCACAATATAAAAATCAGTTTAGAAAGCTCATAAAGAGATTTCCACTTTTGGAAATTTAGAATAGATATATTCTTCCCTATTCCTCCCACTAAGTACAGTTAAAATCCTTTGACATAATATATAATGCAAATTTAGGTAGACTCTAGAAAAGATGGAGAGAAGACAGCAGACAGTCTAGGGATCTTGTAATTGAGTAATGACATAGTGATGAGTTCTCTGGATTTTCTCTGTGCTTGATATATGCCAGATTTGGTTCTGGAGAACCAGCAATCCCGAAACACCAACACACAGACAAAAATAACCCCAAGAAAAGCTCATTTTTTCTAGCCAAAGGTCCAGGAAAAGGGAAGCCTAGCAAGACAGATAAATTTTAGCCAATAACCGCTCTAGCCCAGCAAAACACCAGAGAAAAAACCGTGGCGCCACTCCTATCCTTACTGAAAAGGTTGAGTCTGGAACCCTTCTGTCCATTCTCACCAGAGTATAAGATACCGCTTGCCCCACTATCACCCTGCCAGTGTGGTGTCAGAGAAGGCCAGGTGGAGAGCCCTCATTTTTTTCCCCCTACAAGCCAGTAAGAGGCCCTTTGCACTAGCTAATAATCCTATGTAATTCAGAATCGAGTATACTTTTTTGAAAAATTTTTTGGTTGACAGGTAATCCAACTGGACATTTTCAAGTTACTAGAAATGGAGTCACTAGCAGTATTTAAGTCTTTCCAAATTTGTGAAATAATTTCTTGTGACACCTTCAAATACTCGAAAATTAAAAGCATAATGGAATAAGCCATCATATTTTTTACAACTCAGGTCTTCCCTTCTGATTACTTGAGGCACCCATTTGAATGCCTTGCACATAGTATATCTGCAATATGTGCCTGCTGAATTGAGATGGCTTGGTGTTAGAGAAACAGCATGGACCTGGGAACATGAAAATTGTGTTCTAGGCCTAGATCTAATAGAATTAGCTGTGTGACTTAAGTAAATCATTTGTTGATTTTATACTTTGATTTCTTTGTACATTAAATTCAGAGATGGATAAAGAACATACTAACTTATCTCTAAGTCTTCTTGTATTGCCTTGTGACCCAGTAAATACTATTAACCTATTTCCAGACTCTTACAATAATTTCCAGACTGATCTCTACTCTTCAAATTTCACATTGTTAAAAAACAAAATTCAACTGAGTAAATTTTAAAGGTCTTATTGGCCTTATACAACAATTCATAAATTGGGCAGCATCCCATCTAACATATAGAAAAGAGCTCCTAGGAGCTGAACAAAATGAAACACTGAAAGGCAGAATGGAGCAGGAATAAAAAAGTTATGCCAGGCAAAGGCAAATTGATTATTGCAAGATTACTTCCTTTAGAGGATGGTAGAGGTTTATCAGGTAGATGACCTAACTAGTCCTGATCAGGCAATTCCTGATTGACTGGCTTAAGATTCCTTTTCTGGGAGAGCTGAAATTGTAATTAAGTTAGGTCTTGGTTTGATGACATGGGGCTTAGCATCAGTGACTCCATTTTGGGTCTGTTCTCTTGTTTTTGATGATATCTATTCTATTGCTCCAGTTAATCTTCCTGAAATATTTGCTTGATCATTTCATTTACTGTTATTAAAATCAAAACAAGAAAAACAAACAAAATCTCTCTACTCTGCACTAAACAAAACTTAAAACCCAGACTTTCAGTTTGGCTTTACAAAATCCCCATGAACCATCACCTGTCATCATTCCCTGCAACATCAGGATTCTAGCCTGACACCTCGCTGCCACTCACCAGGCACAGCTAAGCTCTGCTTCTGTGTCTTTGACATATAACATCCCTTCCACCTAGAATGCCTCTCCTTTCCTTTTCCTTTTCCATTTTTCTGCTTACAATAGCTCATACTTATTGAGTGCTCATTTATACTAGCAAGCACACCAAAACTTTTACTGCATATTCTCATTATTAATTCTCACAATGACCCTCTCAAATTGGCCCATTTTACTAATAAGAAAACTGAGACACAGAGAGGTTAAATGAGTTTTCCCAGGTGAAGCAGACAATATACTAGCAAAATGGGGAAATGAGAAAAAAGTCTGTATTGTAAGTTAAATGAGTACATAAACTTCAACAGGAGATCAAAGGAAAGGTCATCACGTTGGTTTCTAAGATTATAGTAATGATATCTACCTCAAAAATAATTTAAATTTTACAAAGAACTTTCATATTCTCTGTCCTATTTTATTTTATTTATTTTTTTAAATTCAATGTCAGCAGAACCTTAGGTTTAGGAGAAAAAAAACATGTAATGGAATTAAGAGAATACCATTTGAAAACTTAATAATTACTTTCCAAATTGAACATAAAGCTTAAAATGAAATGATTATTTCGTATTACTTTTTGGTTGTAATAAAAATATTAAAGCACAATTTTAAAAGACTGTAAAGAACTTCAATGGAACATTGATTTCCTTAAAGAAGGTATGGAAATCTTGATGTTTAACAATTTTAAACATAAAATCATAAGTTTAGTTGAATATAATAAATCCCTCCACCTCATCACAATGCCTGCCTAATTGGTGGGTAAGTTTGGTGTTATTAAAGCTTATCCATATATATATTTTTAAATTTTGAGCCTTCAACCAGTCGACTAGGGTAGGCTTTCAAAAGATTTGAGAGGCCTTTGTTTGTTGAACAAATACTTTATATTCACCATTGGAAAATAGGTTAAGCCTGCTGTGTCAATTAGCTTAATTGATGAGAACTTCAATTGGTCCTGGGGTGTGTTAATTTCCTGAGGCAAACCTGTTGAGAGAACTACTTAGAGTAACTTTCACAGTTGGGAAAGCTTTCAAATGCACTTGACTTAATCTAAGATCCAGTTACCATACTTTCACACATATTAAATGCCCCAAATCCTCCTTGCTTCAACACCTTTGATATCAAGACCATCTTTGGTTCCTTTTTCCTGCAGTTTTCTTTATCTTCCTCCCACTTAGACAAGAAGGACAAGATTTGTCCTGATCCCTCTAAGGGGTAAAATTAAGACCAGTAGCTTGACAAGTACTGTTTAGTGTAAGAACATTCTCAAGGTTGTCTGTACGATAGCATGTGTAGCTTGGGGGTGGGTCATGAATATGTATGTGTTTGTGTGTGGGTGCATCCACACAGCTGTGTAGCTCTTTTACATATATAATGACACAGCATCCTAGCAAACCTATAAACTATTTATCCCATCTTATAAATGGAATAACAAACCTTATCCAAGGTTGCATAGCAGAGCCAGGATTTAATTCCAATATCAAAAACTGAGATTTTTTTCTCTACATCGTCTGCAGTTCAGACGATCATTTTGTTAAAAAACAAAAACAAAAACAAATTAACACTATGAAATCTGCTTCTGATTTAAAATCTGCTTCTGATTTAAAGTATTTGAACTTTTAATAAATAATTTAATTTTACAGATCACATTGGAATCATAAGAGGGAAGTACATTGAGGGTTCTATTTTTCTTGTAGTCACGCTGATTGAAGGATGAAGAATTGGTCAAAAGAAAACACCACTGTAATATCTTACTCATTCTGACTTTTTTGATCAGGATAAAACTATATTAGAACCAACATGTGCATTAAGGAAAACTGGTTCATAGTGGGTTACCTCTTAAAAACAAACCTAAAATAGGAACTAAACTAAGAGGAATTATATGAGTCAAAATAACTGCACTTAGAAACCTAGTTTCTTTTAATTATAAGGACACAATCTAAAAGAAACAGGTATGTTTACTTCGTTTGTAAAATAACACTTATAGTGACCAAATCTAGTCATAAAGATGTAAAGGAGATTTTTTTCTTGATTAGTTAATAAATATACAGTCACAGTTTTAAGATATATAATTGAAAAAGGAGTATACCAATATAGAAGCAGGCAAAGAGCGTTGCTGTGATATACAAGCACGTAGATAAATTTTGAACTTTTTCCTTTCTTTTCTCTTTATGCAAATTCTGATGTAGCGTTTGAAATTGTATATGTTTTACAAACTGGAGAGGTTGAGTCAATACCTAATTTGTCATCATTTTGGTTTTTGTCGCCTTTGCAGTCTCTTGGGTATATTTTTTATTGTACTTGTGTCCTGCGTATTAGTCTTCTGTTCTTCAGTCCTGGCTGGGGAATTCCCTTGTTCTTTGATCACAGATGCAGTGTAAGGCCTTTTCAGTCCGAGATGATCTTTTGGACTAGTGGACTCACTGATAGATGTACGTTGATTTTCTCCTGCTGAACCAGACAAAAGGGCTTGGGTATTTATCAGGGCAAGTTCTTCATCGGCTATTGAATCACCTCCCAAAAGAGAGATGTCATTACATTTTTTAAGTGGAGTCATCTGAGGAGAATTCAATTCTTTTTTCTTCATAGGTGTTTCATATTTGGTGCCACAACTCCGTGGTGGCTGAAATGCCTTATGTGCAGCTGGAGAAACAAATGTACAAATGGGACTAACAGGTGGAGGTACAAGCAATCTGCTCAAGAAATCCAAGGCTCTTCTCTTTTTGCAGTTTTTTGGGTCATCAGTCTCTTTCTCCCCTTTGCAACAAGACTTTGAAGTCATTTGGGCTGCTACAGGTGTGGAGACAGACTTCCCTTTGAGCTTACAAAGTGATAACTGTCTCATGAAAGGCAGAGCAGCACATGCTAAAAAATATTCAAGCATTTGTTGGAGAGATAGGAAGGCGTTGGGCTAAGATCTTGAACATATCTTAGACTTGACAGCTCAGTCTCTTTCTGAAATGTCTGAAAATTAATGAGATCTCTAAACATTCTTAGGGGCTCTCTCTCTCTCTCTCTCTCTCCCCCTCCCCTCTCTCTCTTGTGGCATAAGGCCCATGTATAAGAAGTGATGAAGACAATAACAAGCAAAATTTTGGCCTCTGTAACCTAATCCTTTTTGGCTTTGCAGCTGATTGCCAGGTTTCCTCCCAGCCACCCTCACCCTCCCTGCATAAGGCTGTTGATTGGTCTAACACCTTAGCCTCCTTGCTCATCAACATTCACTTCTACAGAACTTTTACATTAATTTCACTTAATGTAAAACCACCTTCTTACACTCTGAACGTTTTCATCTCTCCAAGTGCCTGAAATTCTGTGACTTTCAAATTTCTGTCTTCATTGTGAACCAGTGCCCTTTTGAATATATCCATTTCCCCAGTGGATCCCATTACCTGGATATATAGTTCTTCCAATCTAAAATGTCCAAAATATACACCATAATCTTTATCTTTGCATCTATCTCCTCTTTGATTCTACTAAACCGTAGCCCCAGGAGTCTTTGAATTTACCTTTGTCTCCTACTGTTTTCTAAACTACAGATCCAGTTGGCTACAATTAGGTTAATTTAATGGGACTTTACCACTTACACATCTTTTGCCTCATCGGCCTTTCTCCTTTTGCTCTGAGACCTGGCTCTCTTCCCTTCTGGCCTGATCTACAGTAGTCACCTTCTTCAAGAGTTACTATTATAGAATAGATCTGATAATGTCTCTTCCGAGCTAAATTAATGTAAAATAAATATGATTTATGTGCATTACTTTTCCTTTTTTAAGTTGTAGAAAATATACAAGTGTCTTGCCAAAGCCAGTTAATTGCAGAACTGAATATCAATCCTTGCTTAATACAACCTCTTTCTACTACCCCAGGCTAGATCCATCAAAGACTCCTCTTTATATGTAGGCTGAAACTCTAATTCCTTTGAAATGGTCCACCTTTAAAATTTCACCTTCTTTTACTCCCACACACTTAACTTATGCTTGTTTTCAAAACTACTTGTCATTTCCCTCAATGAGCAGATCTTCATAAATTCATACATGCTCCATTGATAGTCATTAGAGAGGTCAGGAGTGTCCAGTCACTAATAATTAGACATCTCTGTGGGACTTGAATACTCCATGAGCAAGGTTCAAGGGGCACACCAGAACTCTGCAACCCCCAACACTCACAACTTTGTCACCAGTATTCCTTCTTGAGACCATCAAGAATGATTACATTGTGCTCTTTATTCCTTTTCGTGTCATTACTATAGAAACCCTTGTCTCCTACATTAATGCTCATCCCTTGGAACTTTGATTTTTTACATTCTGAAAATTACCTTCTCTGACCTCAACTCCCACTCCTCCCCTGCTGAAGGGAGATTTAGATTCCCTAAATCTCTGAGTCTTTTGTAATTAATCTATCACCACCTCTCTCTATTGGATTCAACTATCATTCCCTAGGGTCACTAGTCCTCCTTCTTTGATGTCAGGGCTGTGTTCACTGTAGTTCTCTCCAACACTGCTATCAGAACTCTTTGAGATTTCGCTATCCATGAAGATCCTTCCAGCATTCAGATCTCTCAGTAAGTTGATCTCTTCCACTCTACCATAACCACACATTCTCATTATATCCTGGTGCTCATGACCAATGACTACCTCCCGTCCAAAATCTCAACATCACACCTTCCACTTCCTCTCTTTTTGGCTCATCCCCTCTAGTGCTCTAACTCTAAAAATCCTCCAAAAATAAGAAAATATCTGATTTTATGACTTCTCAGTGTCTGTTAGCTCCTTAAATTCTCACTTCCCTCCTTATTTAGATTAAATTTCCTAGTCAATTATTACAGTGGTTCTGCTTCCTTTCATATGCACTCAACCTCCTTGCCCTCCATGCAGAGGAATATGTCTGGAGAAAAAAAATACTGTCACGCTGACTGGACACTCTTCATAATTATGATCATTAACCTCAAGTGGTTTCTTAATGCTGCCCAGTAAGCATACTTCATTTTGCTATTACTAGTCACACTTCCACTCTACAATGGCACCGTTTCATAGCTTTTCTTTTCTCAAACTTCCAAAATCTCCTCTCTCATCATCATTCTCAGCTGATCATGTGCCTGCTGTTTCAGAGCCAGCCACATAATTTGCAAGATGAAATACAAAATAAAAATGCAGCGCCTCTTATTTAAAAAGCAGGAAAAAAAGTGACATTAAAAGTACTAAAATTTAAGCATTTTTCCTTTCATGGTCTCTCACATAGTCATGGCATTTTTTACTTTGTAGTTAATCTTGTCCCAAGTAAAGAAAAATTTAAAAAGTTTAATTTATTATCATGAATTTTACCATTCATCTTTATATTTTGCAGTGCCAGTTTTAAGTGCAAAAATAAGAATATTTAACTTGTACGTAGAATCATCAAAATTACAAAATTTACATTTTGTGGTTTATATATGCATATGTATTTTATTTTTATCAGAATAGAGGAAATGTTGCACAAAACTAACCAAATATTTTCTTTTCCCTTCTTTATTCGTGCACATTCTGTCTAAACTCTCCACCTCAGCTTACTGCCGAGTGAGGAAAAACTGAAAGGAAAAGAAGTATGGGTTGCCCTGTGTTTCCCTTTCATGTCATCACTTTCAGTGTAAGTAGTCAGCTACTACAGGGAAGTAACTTGAATAAGAAAAGATATAACAGGTTCCTTAATTTTTTTCATGTTTCTTGGATCACTATTGCCTTTTTTTCTGAGCTGGAAGCAAGTTATTGTACAAACTGAAAGTGTGGCTTCTTGGACTGTCAGTGTCCCAGGCTTTCCCAGTTGCAGGCTGGCCTACCTTGTACTTGCTTTGAGTCTTGCTGAATTCCCACGCATAGTGAGTCCACTGGAGTTCTGTGTTCACAGGGCATCATGAATGCTATATGTGAAGGGGGTAGCAAGAAAGAGAAGATACACATATTGTGTGTATCTCCTCTGCTCACCCTCATGTTCCTTTGTCTCATTGGACTTCATGAAAGTTCAAAGGTAAATCTTTTAAGAATTTTATAACATCAACAACAGAGATTTAAAAGTTGTGGGACCCTTCTGTGCATCGGGTCCTATGCAGTCGTGTGGGTTGCATACCCATGAGCCTGGCCCTGTCCTGTTTCATGAGAAATAGAAATAATCAGAAGAGAACTTTCATCATCTCCTGCTACTACACTCTCACCCCAACTTACCTCTCAACCCATACCCTCAGCTTCCCACCTGTTTGGTGAACCGTCCACACTCCTGTTTAAATTCAACCCCTCCACGTCTATGCTGGATCTCTTCCATTCCAACTATTCAAAATGCTGCATTTCTCCTTTTTCTCTTGTTCATCCTCTCTGCTGGATCATTCTCATCAGCAAACATATTGTTATCTATCCCATATTAAAATCTTCTCTTGACTCCGTCACACAATCAAGCTACCATGCTATACATCTCCCCATCTTTAAAGTAAAAAATTCCTCAAAGAATTGTTTATTCTTACTGCATCCGGTATCTCTCCTCACATTCCCACTTGAATTCACTGCAATCAGGTACCGCCATCCAAACCACCTGTGATCATTAGTGGCATTGTTTTGCTAATTCCAGTGGTCAGTTTGTAGTCAAATTCTCATTTATTTTATCCATTGCAGCATTCTCTCATTTTTGATACCCTCTTTTTAGTTAGCTTCTGTGATGGTTAGTTTTATGTGTCAGTTTGGCTAGGCTATGGTCCCTAGATATTTGGTCAAATACCAGTTTGGATGTCGGTGTAAAGATATAATTTTAGATGAGATTAACATTTAAACCAATAGACTTGGAGTAAAGCAGATTACCCTCTATAATGTGAGTGGGCCTCATCCAAATAAAGGTCTTAGAGAAAAAAAGACTAAAGTTCCCCTAAGAAGAGGGAATTCTGCCTCTAGACTGCCTTTGGACTCAAGCGGCTATTCCCTGGGTCTCCAGCCTGCTGTCCTACCCTGCAGATTTTGCATTTCCCGGCCTCCACAATTGCGGGAGCAAGTTCATAGAGAGACATAGATATAGATACAGATATAGATATGGATATAAATATGGATATAGGAATAGATATAGATATGGATGTAGAAATAGATATAGGTATTTCCTATTGGTTCTGTGTCTAGAAACTCTAATAAGCTGCTAAGAATCCAAAGACATCCACCCAGTTTTGATCTTACCTCTCAAGCTACTCCAACTGAGTTGCTGTGTTTTTTTTTCCATTTTCCCCCATTTTCCCTGATCTCTAAACTTTGGAGTACTGAAGGGTTTGTCCTTGGCATTATTGTCTTTGCTATTTACATTCATTCTCTTGGTGATCAAATCCAAATATACATTTTACCATATTTGCTTTATTATTTCCTCTGTGTGTATATTAGGGGGAAGGTGTATAATTAATTTTTTGTACTATTTTATAGTAAGTCACATATATTATTCCCACTTTCCCAAAATACTGCAGTGTGCATTTCCTAAAATCAAGGATATTCTCTTATATAACCATAATATAATTATCAAAATTATAATTGATATAATACCATTATTTAATGTAATAACTTCATTAAAATGTCATCAAATGTCCCACAAGTGTCCTTTATCACAACAGGGTCACATATCACATTTACTTGTCAAGTCTTTTGAGTTTCCTTTAATATGGAGCAATTCCTCAGTCCTTCTTTGTCTTTTGTGACATTGATATTTGAAAAGTACAGAGCATTGATTTCATAAAATGTCTCTCAATTTGGGTTTGTCTGATGTCTCCACATGATTATACTCAGGTTATGTATTTTTGGCAGAAGCACTGTGAATGACTGCTTTTTGATTTCTAGCCTGAGCTCTTTGCCTTTCAGCAAGTAGCCTCAAAGTCATTTTGTTCAGTGAGAATGAGATCATACTGGAGTAGGGTGGGCCCTAATCCAATATGATGGGTGTCCTTACAAGAAGGGGGATTTTGGACACAGAAACACACATAGGGAGAAGGCCCTGTGAAGATGAAGGCAGTTATCAGGGTGATGCCTCTACAAGCCACAGATTGCCAGCAATCCACCAGAAGCTAGGACAGAAACATGGAACAGATTCTCACTCATAACTCTCAGAAGGAACCAATCCTGTTGACACATCATTGATCTCCAACTTCTAGCACTGTAAGACAATACATTTTGTTGTTTAAGCCACCCAGTTTGTGGTACTTTATAATAGCAGCCCTAGCACAATAATAAACTACCCATCCATTCCACTCTTAGGTATTTACCCAAGAGAAACGAAAGTATATGTTCAACAAAGAATTACACAGGGATGTTCACCACAGGTTTATTTTTAATTGCCCCAAACCAGAAACAACTTAAATGTTCATCATCAGATTAATAGGTAAATAAAATAAATTTTAGTATGTTTATATAATGAAATATGCAGTAGTTAAAAGAACAAACTACTGATAGACACCACATGAGTGAATACATTAAAAAAAAACTGCTGGATGAAAGAAGTCAGGAATAAAAAATACATCCTACTATAATGATTCAATTTAAATGAAATTCTAGGAAATGCAAAACTAATTTATATAGTCAGAAATCTCATCAGTGTTTGGGAGGACAGAGATTGACGGATTGACTGGGAAAGGGCACCAAGGGACCTTTTTTGTGGTGATGAAACTGCACCTTGATTGCAGTGGTACTTATATTTGTCAAAACTTATTGAACGCTACACTTAAAAATGGGAACTTTTATTTTGGAAGTTTGAGTTTTAAAAATGTATGGTTAGTAAAAAAAAAGTTAAAAAATACTTAAGATGGAAAGAATACATATAGAAACAATAGCGGTTGCTTATTTTATTTTAATTCTTAATGTTCTATTGTTCATTTTCTAAACAGCATGATAAAACCTCTAGCTATATGGTCATTATTTTTTAATGGACATACTCAGGATTTCTGGCATTGTCTAAAAGCTGTCACTGAGAATGTTGTTGGGTGTTTTGAAAATAAGGTAGAAAACTGGAAATTAGGTTGGAAATAAACTCAAGTAAAATTGAAAAAAACACTGTTTGCTCTGGGGATTTGAATTATTTATAGGAAGGGGTTGCTTTTCACTTAGAATTTGTTAACAATGCACAATGTTTGTTATTTTTATGCAATGTTTTGCCTATAAATTTATACTTGAAATGGTAAATTTAGGTGTGGCCTCTTATTTTTGAATTTCCATTCCCTTGGCTATAATTGTTTATTTTTAGGAGAGGTGGTTGTGGTAGAGTATCTCAGAGCAACTTTCTGATCAACAGGGCAATTAACAGGGTTGAAAACGATACAAAACTTAATTAGGTCTATATTCAGGCACTCTCTGTTAGGACTCTAAGTTAGTATTCTCAAACTTGGCTACACATGCAATCACCTCAAAAATACTTACACCTGAATCTCATATCTATTTCTTTTTAATTGTCCAGGAAATGGAATTTTAAAAATAGTCCCAGTTGATTCACATGTGAAGCCAATGTCCATAAATGCCCTGGGGCACTTTCCGGGGTTGCCATATGACTCATAACCTGTACTAAGTTGGGAGCTCAGGGTTTCACGAGTCTGGTTGACTCTAGTCTTCACCTATGAATCGGTTGGTTTCTGTGGATGAAAGGCACCTTGATGAGTTTTTTGCTATTCAAATTACCACCTTTACAATATTTTATCTGAAGCTTCTACTTTGAAGTTGTAGAGTTGTGGAAATGGTTGCTTTAGAGATAAAACATCATCAGTAAAATGTTAAAAAAGTATTCCAGTACAGTGAATTTCTAAGCTACATTCTTGTTCAGTATAAACTCCTCTGATTCAGCTTATCATAAAGGATTTAGAAATATCATGGCACAGGCATTCCATAGTAATTTTTCGAAATTTAAATAACAGCTTTTTAAAAAAAATTTATTTTGTTTATGTATTTTTGGCTGCGTTGGGTCTTTGTTGCTGAGTGCGGGCTTTCTCTAGTTGCGGTGAGTGGGGGCTACTCTTCGTTGTGGTGCGTAGCCTTCTCATTGCAGTGGCTTCTCTTGTTGCGGAGCACGGGCTCTAGGTGCGCGGGCTTCAGTAGTTGTGTCACGTGGGCTCAGTAGTAGTGGTTTGCAGGCTCTAGAGTGCAGGCTCAGTAGCTGTGGCTCACGGGCTTAGTTGCTCCGCAGCATGTGTGATCTTCCCGGACCAGGGCTTGAACCCGTGTCCCCTGCGTTGGCAGGCAGATTCTTAACCCCTGCGCTACCAGGGAAGCCCCTAAATAACAGCTTTATATTCAAAATTAAATACTAGAAAGAATGCATAGTTTTAAAAGTTTTAGTTGTATGTTATCCATTCTTAACTAATCACTTTCTAGATGAGTGTTGTTATGGTCTGGATTGTGTCCTTGCCAAATTCATATGTTAGTGTCCTAGCCCCCAGTACCTCAGAATATAACTGTATTTCGAGGTAGACGCTTTAAAAAGGTAAAGGGAGGTCATTAGGGTGGGCCCCTATCCAGCACGACTGGTCTTATAAGTATAGATAAGGACACAGACCCACAGAGGGAAGACCAGGTGAAGGCAAAGGGAAAAGATGATAACCTACCAGCCAAGGAGAGAAGCTTCAGAAGAAACCAACCTGCTGTCACCTTGATCTCAGACTTCTAACAGTAAGTACTTTGAGAACAAACATCTTTAAGACACCTAGTCTGTGGTACTTTGTTATGGAAGCCTTAGAAAACTAACACAGTGGTTCTCAACATTAGCTGCCCAGCAGAACCACCTGTAGCTACAATAAAAATAAAATGATGCCCATACCAATTAAATCATAATGGGAGGGGAGGAAATGTAGGGTGGGTGCACACTGATTTTTTTTAGTAAGGTCTCCATGTGATTTTTTTGGTCATTGAAGACAGGCTTACATTTCACTAACTTTTTTCTATAACTCTGCGACAAAGTTGCCTAGTGAGAATAACTTGAAAACTGATAAACAAGTCATAAATTCTTTACAATCTATCCAGGTTCTATTTGTTATTTTGACAAGTATGTTCCTTAAATTATTTAGTATCTATTCTTTGTGTGATAGAAAACAAAAGTAAATGGGTTTAAAATTTTGTTATCTGCTATTGAAATAAATTTCTTCTCGTGTGGCTTATGCATAGAGACATTATTTATTCTATTGTAGTATTTCTCTTAAGAGACAGACCTCAATATGTTCCTGTTTTCTCAATGTGATATCATAGCCCCATAGAAAGTATAAATGCCAAGATTTTAAGCCATTTCGTGGGTATTTTGAGTATTAACCCTAATTATTAAATTACAGTTTCTAAAAATCTTTGGTTTGATTTCTTCAGAGAGAATGTGCTTTATCACAGGTAAAGAGAGGAAAAACAATTCCTGAAACAGGAAAGAATACAAATAAGAAAGCTGCAGCTGCAGCAACTAACCACGGCAGAAACTGTTCAGAAATGCCACTTAATAGTTCTTTCCAGACTTCCAAACAAGTTCTGCTGCTTGCTAAGCTAAAAATAGGTACAACATATGCCACATATTAATAATTATCTGCATGTGGGGATTCTCCAAGAACTGACCTCTATAGCTTGGGATAAAAATCACCTGGAGACCTCTGGTTGTTTCTGCTCATCAGTTCTGACACAAAATAGGATATGGGGTTTAAGATTAGAAAATCAAATGCTGGAATACATGGTCTGGGCTCAGATCCTAGTTTTTCTCCTTCTTGGCTTTGTAACCTTGGGTAAATTATTAAATTTTTTAAAAAATGTTTTTTAAATCTCTGTGTAGCTTATTTTGCCTCAGGGATTTTTTTGTGTTCATTTAAGGCAGTAGTAAACACTCAGTGTTAATTTATATCAGACATCATCTATTACAACTGTGTAGAAATCCTTGCATCCTTCACTACCTTCCTTTATACTTGGTTCTTGACCCATATTTTTCTTTTCTGTCCTATTTATTTCTCTCTTACTGTCTTTTACAGTGGTAATATTAGAAATTTATGTTCCATTTGTTGCTATTGTGTATCCACCACACAGCAGTATGGTTCTATCTTAGTCTTCACTAGAAACTACCCTGTTGGAAGTGTCTTGTAAAGAAGCTCTTGCTCTTGTCAATCACAGTTCTCTTGTCATCCCTTACATCACCTTAGAAGAAGAAGGTAACTCTGAGATGGTTGGTAGTTAAGGTAAAGGAGGAAAATTGAAAAAAGGTAGTGTCAAAATGTCTCAATAAATCCTAGCAAAAAGTCCCTGTTTATTAAAGAAACTCTTTCATTTTACCAATTTTATCCACTCAGGCAGCTCACCCTAATAAGCCTTCAATTTTTCCCACTAGATCATCACTTGATTCATCATCTCATGAACCAGGTATGCTAAAACCTGCCCTAGATTAACACCAAGGTCAGCTGCTTAATTGCTGTAAATCATAATCTCTCCCAATATTTTGCTCCTTTGACTGTCTTGTTATTCCTAATTGCTTCTGAACTTTAATATTCCTGACTTTCAATTGTCCTTTTTTTAATCTGTAACATATTTAACCCTTGAGTAAGTTACATGTGGAACACAGTGTTATATAATCATCTTTGTTTTACATATAACTGTTGCAGGTGTATGTCTCTTATTTCTCAATTGGTTGTAATATTCATGAGGAAAGAGACTATATCTTTTTATCCCCTATAAATCCTAGAACAGTGACACACACAAGGGAGGCGCACATTAAGCTTGATTCCATAAGTAATTATTCATTTAAAATTAAGCACAACTCCATTTTATGCTTAATATGCTTAATAAATTAGGATTTGGGGATTACAGATACAAACTACTATATACAGAATGGACAAACAACAAGGTCCTACTGTATAGCACAGGGAACTATACTCAATATCCTGTAATAAACCATAATGGAAAATAATATGAAAAAGAATAAATATATATATGTATATGTATATATAACTGAATCACTTTGCTGTACACCAGAAACTAACATGACGTTGTAAATCAACAATACTTCAATTAAAAAAAATTAAACATAAGTAAAAAAAAAAATTGGTGTCTTTTTTTACTATTTTTTTAAATAAGGTATTGTCTGGATGTATTCCTTATTTGACACCATTGTCTTTACCAGATCTGATTTGTTCATAGTCGTGAGTTAATTCCTTACAAGCAAGAGTTCTAAACATACTCCAAAATTGTGAGAAAAAATGATATATTCTTCTTGACTCTGTAGTTTTATTTTATGTACATTAATATATTCCTAGAATGTACTATGGTATTACTTTAGTTGCCTACTAATTACACATGCAAAGAAATATTTCTGGTTGTACTTGATCTCATTAAATGATACAATGCAATAGGAACATGTTTCTTACATAGTTAAAAACTTCATGTTTGCTTTTTTAAATTTACTTTTATTCAATTATCTGCTTGTCTTGAGTTGAATATTAAGTGTAAGGCATGCATGAAAATCTGACTGCATAGATAAAAGTGTGGCCTGTTTACTATAAGCTTCATTGGGTGATTTCATTACTTACTTTACATTTATAAAACTGGGAGGCATTTCACAGTGTGTGACTTCTTAAAAGTAATAAAATATCATGTGGAAAGAAAGTAATTTTTTCATTTTGGGGAGAAAGGTTAATGTCATCAGATCACAAGCCACAATTATTATATTGCCTATTCCAATGTATTAATTGGTATTTTCTACTCTAATTTTCACTGTGATTGTGAATGTCCATGCCCCAAAACACAAGAAATTGGGAAATCAAGAATCCATGAATCCATGAAAAGAAAAAAATATATGTAAACATATATATACATATACGTTTATATATATATATATAATTTGCCATTTCTCAAACTGTAAGAAAGAGTTTAATAAGTGAAGGAAAAAGTTGGCTTACAATAGTGAAATATATTAGAAAGATAGAATATTGCTTAGCAAATTCAGTTAAATTCTAAGGCTGTAGTTACAATTACATTTACCTATGCAGAGTTTTCCCGTAAGTGGTACTTACTGAAGTAATAATGGAATTTCCAAACTGGTTCATAGGATAGAGGTAAAATGATCATTACAAAAAAGTTTTTTTTTGTTGTTGTTGTTGGTTTTTTCTTTTTATGTCTTTTTTATTGAAGTATAGTTGATTTACAATATTGTGTTAGTTTCAGGTGCACAGCAGAGTAATTCAGTTATGCAAAAATATATGTATCTATCTATATAAATTTTTTGAATTCTTTTCCATTATAGCTTATTACAAGATATTGAATGTGGTTCCCTATGCTATACAGTAAATCTTGTTGTTTATCTATTTTACATATGGTAGTATGCATCTATTAATCCCACATTTCCAATTTATCACTCCCAACCCCCTTCCCCTTTTGTAACCATAGGTTTGTTTTCTATATCTTTGAGTCTGTTACTGTTTTGTAAATAAGTTCATTTGTACTATTTTTTAGATTCCACATATAAATGATATCATATAATATTTGTCTTTCCCTAACTTACTTCATTTACTATGATAATCTCTAGGTCCATCCATGTTTCTTCAAATGGTATCATTCTTTTTTATGGCTAATATTCCACTGTGTGTGTGTGTGTGTGTGTGTGTGTATATATATTTATATATATATTTTTCTTCTTTATCTATTCATCTGCTGATAGACACTTAGGTGGCTTCCATATCTTGGCTATTGTAAATAGTGCCACTATAAACATTTTGGGTGCATGTTTCATTTCAAATTAGAGCTTTTGTCTTTTCTGGATATATGCCCAGGAGTGGGATTGCTGGATCATATGGTAGCTCTATTTTTAGTTTTTTAAGGAATCTCCATACTGTTCTCCATAGGGGCTGCACCAATTTACATTCCCACCAACAGTGTAGGAGAGTTCCCTTTCCTCCACACCCTCTCTAGCATTTATTATTTGTAGACTTTTTGATGATGACCATTCTGACCAGTATGAGGTGATACCTCATTGTAGTTTTGACTTACCATTTCTCTAATAATTAGCAGTGTTGAGCATCTTTTCATGTGCCTATTGGCCATCTGTATGTTTTCTTTGGAGAAATGTCTATTTAGGTCTTCAGTCCATTTTTTGATTGGCTTGTTTGTTTTTTTGTTATTGAGTTGTATGAGCTGTTTGCATATTTAGGAAATTAAGCCCTTGTTGGGCACATCATTTGCAAATATTTTCTCCCAATCCGTAGGTTGTCTTTTCATTTTGTTTATGGTTTCCTTTGCTGAACAAAAGCTTATAAGTTTTATTAGATCCCATTCGTTTATTTTTGCTTTTATTTCTATTACCTTGGGAGATTGGTGCCATTTATGTCAGGGAATATTTTGCCTATATTCTCTTCTAGGAGTTTTATGGTATCATGTTTAAGTCTTTAAGCCATTTTGAGTTTATTTTTGTATACAGTGTGAGACAGTGTTCTAATTTCATTGATTTACATGTGGCTGTCCAGCTTTCCCAACACTTGTTTAAGAGACTGTCTTTTCTCCACTGTATATTCTTGCCTCCTTTGTCAAAGATTAATTTACCATAGGTGAGTGGGTTTATTTTTGGGCTCTGTATTCTGTTCCATTGATCCATATATCTGTTTTTGTGTCAATACCATGCTCTTTTGATCACTGTAGCTTTGTAGTGTTATCTGAAGTCCTGGAGGTTTATGCCTCCAGCTTTGTTATTTTTCCTCAGGGCTGCTTTGGCAATTCTGGGGCTTTTATGGTTCCATATAAATTTTAGCATAATTTGTTCTAGTTCTGTGAAAAATGTCATGGGTAATTTGATAGAGATATCATTAAATCTATAGATTGCTTTGGGTAGTGTGGCCATTTTAACTGTATTAATTCTTCCAATCCAAGAGCATGGGATATCTTTCCATTTCCTTGAATTATCTTTGATTTCCTTTATCATTGTTTTGTAGTTCTCAGTGTAGAAGTCTTTCAGCTCCTTGGTTAGGTTTATTCCTAGGTTTTTGTTGTTGTTGTTGAAGCAACTGTAAATGGGATTGTTTTCCTTTTCTTTTCATTGTTAGTGTAAAGAAATGCAACAGATTTCTGCATATTACTCTTGTAAGCTGCTACCTTGCTGAATTCACTTATCAGCTCATATAGTTTTTGTATGGAGTCTTTAGGGTTTTCTATATAGAGAATCATGTCATCTGCATAAAATGACAATTTTACCTCTTCCCTTCCAATTTGGATAGCTTTTATTTCTTTTTCTTGTCTGATTGCTGTGCCTAGGACTTCCAATACTATGTTGAATAGAAGAGGTGAGAGTGGGCATCCTTATCTTGTTCCAGAATTTAGCAGGAAGTCTTTCAGCTTTTCAGCATTTATTATTATGTTGGCTGTGGGTTTGTCATAAGTAGTTTTTATTATGTTGAGATATGTTCCCTCTATACCCACTTTGGTGAGATTTTTTAGCATGAATGATTGTTGAATTTTATCAAAGGCTTTTTCTACATCTATTGAAATGATCATGTGGTTTTTGTCTTTCCTTTTTGCTAATGTGGTATATCACATTGATTTTATGTATGTTGAACCATTCTTTTGACCCTGGAATGAATCCGACTTGATAACGGATCCAAGTGTTGTTGGGTTTGGCTTGATAATATTTTGTGGGGATTTTTGAACCTATATTTGTCAAAGATATTGGTCTGTAATTATATTTTTTGTTAGTGTCTTTGTCTGGTTTTGGTATTAGGTTTATGGTGAGTTCATATAATGACTCTGGGAGTGTTCCCTACTCAAACTTTTGGAACGTTTGAGAAGGATAGGTATAAGTTCTTTGTATATTTGGTAGAATTCTCCTGTGAAACCATCTGGTCCTGGACTTTTGTTTTCAGGGAGTTGTTTTATTATAGATTCTAGTTCACTTTTGTGATTGGTCTATTCAAATTACCAGTTTCTTATTAATTCAGTTTTGGCAAGCTATATATTTCTAGAAACTTGTCTATTTCTTCTACATTGCCCATTTTGTTGACATATATCTGTTCATAATATTTTTTATGGTATTTTGTATTTCTGTGGTATTGGTTGTTATTTTTCCTCTTTCATTTCTTATTTTGTTTATTGTGGGTCCTCTCTTTTCTTCTTGGTGAGCCTGGCCAGAGGTTTGTTGATTTTGTTTATGCTTTCAAAACACCAGTTCTTGGTTTTATTGATTTTTTAAATTGTTTTTATCTCTATTTGATTTATTTCCTCTCTGATTTTTATTATGTCCTTCTTTCTGCTGACTTTACAATTTGTTTGTTCTTCTTTTACTAATTCTTTTAGGTTGTAAGTTAAGTTGTTTAAGATTTTACTTGTTTTTTTGAGGAAGGCCTGTATCGCTGTGAACTTTCTTCTAAGAACTACTTTGGTTGCATCCCATGATTTTGTGTGGTTATATTTTCATTGTTGTTCATCTAAGGTATTTTTAAAAATTTTCTCTTTGATTTTATTCTTGGCACATTGGCTTTTTGGTAGTATGTTTTGTAGTGTTCATGCAATTGCTTTTTTCTCATTTCTTTTTCTGTGGTTGATTTGTAGTGTCATGCCATTGTGGTTAGAAAAGATCCGTGCAATAATTTCTGTCCTCTTAAATTTGTTGAGGCTTGTTTTGTGTCCTAGTAATGGTCTATCCTAGAGAATGTTTTGTGTGAACTTGAAAAGAATGTATATTCTGTTTTTTTTTTTTTTTTGGATGTGGTGTCCTGTAGATATCAGTTAAGTCTGTTTTATTGTGTCATTTAGGATCTCTGTTGCCTTATTGATTTTCTGTGTGGAAGATCTCTCCATTTGTGTCAGTGGGTGTAAAAGTCTCCTACTATTATTGTATTCCCATCAATTTCTCCCTTTATGTCTGTTAGTATTTGTTTTACATATTTAGGTACTCCTGTATTGGGTGCATATATGTTAATGAGTGTGATCTCCTCTTTTTGTATTGATCCTTTTGTCATGATATGGTGTCCTTCTTTGTCTTTCTTAATGGGCTTTGTTTTAAAGTATATTTTGTCTGACATGAGTATTGCTGTCCCCTATTTTTTGTCATTTCTGTTTTCGTGAAATATCTTTTTCCATTCCTTCATGTTTAGTCTGTGTGTGTGTTTAGTCCTGAAGTGAGTCTCTTGTAGGCAGCATATTGAAATGTCTTGTTTTTTTATCCAGTCAGCCACCCTGTGTCTTTTGTTCAAAGCATTTAGTCCATTGACATTTAAAGTAATTATTGGTAGGTGTGTGCTTATTGCCATTTTATTCCTTGTTTTCCAGTTTTTATTATAGTTCTTCTTTGTTCATTTATTTATTTATTTTTGTTTCTGCCCTTGTGATTTGATGATTTTCTTTAGTAATATGCTTGTGTGCCTTTCTTTTTGGTGTTTGTGTATCCACTGTAGCTTTCTGATTTGTGATTACCAGGGGGTTCATATATGTTGACCCATAGTTATGTTTATTTGTTTTAAACTGTTTGTCATTTATGTTCAAACACATTCTAAAAGATCTATATTTTTTACTCTCCTTCCCCACATTTTGTGTTTTTGATGTCATATTTTACATCTTCATGCATATACCTTAACTGTTTATTGTAGTTATAGTTGCTTTTACAATTTTTTGTCTTTTAATATGCCTACTGCCTTATTTAAATGATCTTTAATTCTTACTATATATTTGCTTTTCCTCATCGGATTTTCTCTTTCCTATAGATTCTTACTTCTTTTTCATTTAGGGAAAACCCTGCAACATTTCTTTTAGGATAGGTTTAGTATTGATGAATTCTTTTAGTTTTGCTTGCCTAAGAAGTTCTTTATCTTTCCTTCTATTCTAAAGAATAATTGTGCTGGATAGAGTTTCCTAGGTTACAGGGTTTTCCCTTTCAGCACTTTGAATATATCATGCCACTCCTTTCTGGCCTGCAACATTCCTGTAGAGAACTCAACTGATAGTCTTATTGGGGTTCCCTTGTAACTGACTCTGTCTTTCTCTTCCTGCTTTAGAATCCTCTCTTTATCTTTAACTTTTGCTATTTTAATTATGATACGTCTTGGAGTATGTCTGATTAGGTTCATCTTGTTTGGGACCCTCTGTGCTTCCTTTATCTGGATATCTGTTTACTTCTTTAGATTTGGCATGTTTTCAGCCATAATTTCTTCAAATACATTTTCGATCCCCTTTTCTCTTTCTTATCCTTCTGGGATACCTATTATGCATAGTTTGGCACACTTTATATATCCCAAAGATCTTGTATGTTGCTTTTTCTTTTTTCATTTGTCTTTCTGTCTGCTGTTCTGATTGGGTGATTTCTATTATTCTATCTTCCATATCAATTATTTTTTTCTTCTGCATTATTTAGTTTGCTATTTATTGCCTTTAGCTCAGTTTTCATCTCAGCAATTGGGTTATCTAATTTTGATTGGCTCCGCTTTATAGTTTCTAGTTCCTTGTTACAGTGATCTTCATTTCTGTCAATAGCCTTTCTTAATTCCTTCAGCATCTTTATCACTTCCTTTTTGAACTCAGGGTTTGGTAGACTGGAGAGGTCTGTTTTATTGTTCTTTCAGGAGATTTCTCTTGTTCTTTTAACTGGGAGTAGTTCCGCTGTTTTTTCATTTTACTTATATTTCTCTGACTCTATGTATTTAGGAGAAACAGTTATCTACTGTGGTCTTGGAGGGCTATTTTTATGTAGGAGCATCCCTGTGTAGTCTGCTCAAGACCCATATTTTTGGTACAAGTGCTCTTTGGGTGTAGATGCTTTCTATGTCTTTATTCAGGGTGTGCTGGCCCTTGTCCCCTTGATAGGGGGTGTGTTTGGTGTTGTGGTGACCAGAACCTGCACTGGCTGTTGGGCGGGGTCTCCTCTTTGCTCTGTGGTTATCACAGCCCAGTCAGGGGCAGGGTCTGTTCACAGGTTGTTGGAGTAGAGGCCCCCAGATCTAGTTCTAAACTGGGGTGTGAGGTAGGCAGGAGTGTACCACTCATGCTGGGAAGGAACCACTGTGTGTTCTTCCCCAGGAGCTGTCTGCTGGGACGTGTGATTCTGTGATGCTGCCTGCCACCTGGTGTATGTACCCACAAAGATCACTGTTGCTGGCACTGCCCTGAGGGGCTCCCTCCTCTTGGGAGCTCCAGTAATCAGCTAGATGTCCCTGAGGTGCACATGTGCAGTCCTTGTCCCTAAATCCACTAGAGGGAGAACCTGCCAGAGCCGTGTCCTAGCACCTGCCATGGGATTGCAGGTAATCTGCTCAGGTTTCAGCCCTACTTCCGCATGTGCACGCCCACAAAGTTCACAGAACCTGCAGTGGCTGGAGCCACACCCTACTGTGAGCAAGCTGACAATGAGACTGCTATGGTGTATCCGTGCCTCTCCTTTCCTGTGTTGACAGTTGGGCTCCTATGGTGGACTCATGCTCCATCCTGCATGTGTCCCCAGTTGCAACCCAGGACACACTCCAGGCCCTTTGGGATGTCTCCATTTGGCCAAACAGAGTCCTCTCCCTGGATCTGTCTTCTGAAGCTCAAGTTTCAGCACTGATCGCTCTCTACCCTGTCGGGGCAGCAGGCCAGCTCTGGCACTTTGCTGAAGTTCCCTATCTGTCCCAGAAGACTAGTTGGTAAAGGAGATTCCCAGGGTGAGGGAACCTTTCCTCTTTCACAGTTCCCAACTAGGGATGCTCCCATCCCAATTCCTTTTCTCCCTTTTCCCTTCCTTCTACCTGGCTACATGGGGATCTTTCTTGCAGCTTTGGTTGTATGAGATCTTCTACAAGCTTTCAGTAGGTATTCTGTGAGAATTGTTCTACATGTAGATGTATTTTTGATGTATTTGTGAAAGGAGCTGAGCTCCATGTCCCTCTACTCCACCATCTTAATCTCCTCCAAAATTCCTTTAAATATATTGAGCATTGGAAATTTCCCCAGGATTCAGCTACCCTGTTTTAAGTTGATTAGACTTCTTGACTGGAAAGATTGAAAAAGATTTACAATAGAGCTCTATTCTTGTTAATAACCGTTCCTGAGGTTATTGGATTAGAATAAGCATAAAAATTCTATTTTTCTATAGTTGCCATAGCATGTGGGCCAAAAACATGCAGACCAAAAAAAAAAAAAAAAAGAAAAAAGAATCAAAATTAACTGTGGACTTGCTTACAGTGTAATTAAGAGTGAGAGAATGCTGCAAGATGATATTTGCATGTAATATGGATAAAAATATAAGATCAATGCAATAATCTCCAGAATCTACACCAGAGCAAAGAGTCAAGCAGGAATTGCGTGAAAGGAAGAAGAGTGAAGCTAGGGCCCAGGGGTAGTAGAATACAGATAATATCAGCTCAGATTTATCTCCAGAAGAAGAGGAATCCAAATGAGAGTGGAAGGACTGGCAACATGTCTAAGGTCTGATGCATTAGTGCACTGGTAACTAGGAAGTTGAAAAAAAGATTCTTAGAAATTGCTTGGCCTGAGAGGTGCTAACCTTGATAAGAGGAGAAGGAAGCACCCTAGGAGGTAATCCTGAGATGGTTGACAGTTAAGGTGAAGAAGGAAAATCTAAAAGGGCAGTGTCAAAATATCTCACAGAACCAAGGCAAAAATTCTCCATTAATTAAAGAAACTGCTCCACTATACCCATGAAAAGACAATTTTGTACTAAGATGCTGGGTAAGATATCCAAACCTCTTCATCCACTCATCCTCACACTATCACCTATATATTGTGGGTCCAGGAAAATTCAAAACACATAAACATGAATCAAAGAAAGAACTCAACATTAGTATTAAGTTCTAAGAAGAAACTAAGAAACAAATCCTTTGAACATTATTTTAAAAGCCTTTTTATAAAGTCTTTTATTTAAAAAATAGGCACTGAAATATAAGAGGAAAATTATAATGCAACATTCTAATGAGACAAATATAATGGCAGATTAAACAGCACCAGAAACTAGAAATTAAAAATCTCAGAATCAAAAATGGAAAGATGCCAGACAGATGTGAAATGGAATTTGAACCCAGGAAGGAAATTAAAATAAAAGATAAAATCTCCTCAGGTAAGGAACCTGAACTACAAGATGCACAGGGGAGTATAGGCAAGTCCAAAAGTTACAAGCATCAGAGAGGAGAGAAGTCAAAGTGCCAAGAAAATTTAACTGAAATGAAGAAAGGCATAAAATAAAAAGAAGACAAAGTGATAGAGAAGATTGGCAGAAAACCAGAACAAAATAATCTTTAAAATAATCTTTGAAACTGTAATGCAAGGAGACCTCCTCAAAATATAAGATGACCTGAATTTATACGTTTCCCATATACTTGGGAAAATTTAGGAGAATGGTCAACTATAAGACTTATATGACTAAAACCAGCAGGTTTTAATAAAGAGCAAGAAAATGTCCTCTGGGTCTTCAGGCAAAAAAGTCCTACTTACAAAGGAAAAAAAGTCATTTCAGCATCTAATTTCTTGACAACCACGTCACATTGAAAATAATAGAAAAAATCTTAAGAAACAAGAATTTTGTATTTAGCCAAGCTGTTCTTCAAATATAAAATCTGTAAAAAAAATTAAACTTGAAGAACTCAGAGAACACTGAACTGATGAGACCTTTCTGAGTAGTCTAATAGAAAACAAGCTTCAGGGACTTCCGTGATGGCACAGATGGTTAAGAATCCACCTGCCAATGCAGGGGACACGGGTTTGAGCCATGATCTGTGAGGATCCCACATACCACGGAGCAACTAAGCCCGTGCACCACAACTACTGAGCCTGCACTCTAGAGCCCACAAGCCACAACCACTGAGCCCACGTGCCACAACTACTGAAGCCGTGCACCTAGAGCCTGTGCTCCACACAAGAGAAGCCACCACAATGAGAAGCCCATGCACCGCAACGAAGAGTAGCCCCTGCTCGCCGCAACTAGAGAAAGCCTGTGCGTTGCAACAAAGACCCAATGCAGCCAAAATAAATAAATAAATAAATAAATAAATAAATAAATAAATAAATAAATAAATTAAAAGAAAAAAGAAAAGAAAACAAACTTCAGCCCACCAAGGCATTATATCTGCAAAAAAACTGGTTGAATTTAATATTGCAGATTTAACACTAAGACAAATGTGGGGTAAAGATAAAACAATAGTATGCAAATGTTATGTGCTTGATATAGTTAAAAAAGAAAGAGAACAAAATAAATGGGAAAAGAAGAAAGAGATAGAAAATCTCACTTATGGCCACACAGATAATAGATGAAAGTCAAAGAATATTCTTCAAAGCTGACAAACCAAGTGTACAAGTCTAAATGAAGAAATAAGGAACTAAATGTTAAAAATACCACTAGAACAGAAACATAAGCCTTTCCAAGTGCCAAAACTATTTCAATATTAAAAAAAAAGGAATAGACCACATAGTAGAAAATATGATAAGTAGAAAATAACATGACAGAGCTGAAACCAAACAAATCCAATATAGTAGTAATTACAAATAGACTTTACTCCTATCTTTAAAGAAAAGTGTTTTCAGGTTGGTTGCTAAATGAAAAAGATACCTTAGAAAAAAGTGATTCACAAAGGCCAAAAATAAAAGATGAGTAAATGTATAGCAGGCATATACAAATAAAGCAGGCATTTGGAGTTCAGTGTCTAACAAGGTAGAATTCAGACCAAAAAGATTAAAAGGGAACACAATGACCCTTCATAATGCTAAAGGGCATGATTCACAATGAAGGTGTATTAGGTATGAATACCTACGCATCAAATAACATAGTAACAACTTTAATAAAATAATTTTAATAAAAGAGGAAATGCAAACAGAAATAAGCTAATATAGGGCAACTTTGATACAATTTTAGTCTAAGATAGTTCACATGGACACCCAAAAAATAAAAGCACAAAATAATTTTTCAGATGCATATAGACCACTCACAAAAAATGATGGTGTGTTAATTCAAAGAGAACCCCAAGTTAAATGAAATAGAAATAACACATTAGTTACAGTGCAAAAAAGCTATAAATAAATAGAAATAATAATTATAAATAATAAATATACAACAAAAATAGTAATTACAAATTAAATAATAAATAGAAATGAAGATAACAGCTACAAAATACTTCCACAGAGGAATTTTTTTAAACTCACTATTAAACAACTCTTTTTTTTTTTTTTTTAAATATTTATTTATTTATTTATTTATTTATGGCTGTGTTGGGTCTTCGTTTCTGTGCGAGGGCTTTCTCCAGTTGCGGCAAGCGGGGGCCACTCTTCATCGCGGTGCGCGGGCCTCTCACTATCGCCGCCTCTCTTGTTGCGGAGCACAGGCTCCAGACGCGCAGGCTCAGCAATTGTGGCTCACAGGCTTAGTCGCTCCGCGGCATGTGGGATCTTCCCAGACCAGGGCTCGAACCCGTGTCCCCTGCATTGGCAGGCAGATTCTCAACCACTGCGCCACCAGGGAAGCCCCTAAACAACTCTTGACTGTAAGGGGAAATACAAACCAAAATGTACATTATCTAATAAATAATACAATGAATATGTAATATATTAAAATCTGTAAGATACAATAAAATATATAGGATTCAACCTATAGGATACAATTAGTGATTAGAGGAAAAATTCATATTATTTAGTATTTATATAAATAAAAATGAAATATGAAAATAACAAACTTACACCATAAAAATGAGCAAAAAATTCCAAAATAAACTGAAGAAAAATAGAATGATCTATTATAGAAAAAAGTAGAAATTAATGAGCATAAAACAAAAAATAGAACTAATGAAGAAATACAAATCTGGATCATGAAATAAACAACAAAATAAGCAAACCCTTGGATTCTTAATCAATGACAAAGGAGAACACAACTACACAAAATAAATAACAAGGACAAAATAGCCATTGGGGGAAAAATGAAAGCAACCTTATAAGAGATGACTTTGCACATTAAGATTAAAAATATTGATGACTACTACACACCTATTAGAATGGCCAAAATCCAGAACAGTGACATCACCAAATACTGACAAGGATGTGGAACAACAGAAATTCTCATTCATTGCTGATGGGAATGCAAGATAGTACAGTTACTTTGGAAGACACTGTGACTCTTTCTTACAAAACTAAACATTCCCTTACCATGTAGCCTAATGATGCCCCTTGGTATTTAACCATGAGTTGAAAACTTATATCCACATAGAAACCTACATACACATGGATGTTTATGACAGCTTTATTCTTAATTTCCAAAACTTGGAAACAACCAAGATGCCCTTCAGTTAATGAATGGATAAACCAACTGTGATACATCCAGACAGTGGAATATTCATCATTAGAAATAAATGATCGGGGCTTCTGTGGTGACGCAGTGGTTAAGAATCTGCCTGCCAATGCAGGGGACATGGGTTTGAGCCCTGGTCCGGGAAGATCCCACATGCCGTGGAGCAACTAAACCCGTGCACCACAACTACTGAGCCTGCACTCTAGAGCCCGCGAGCCACAACTACTGAGACCACATACTACAACTACTGAAGCCCACATGCCTAGAGCCCATGCTCCACAACAAGAGAAGCCACCGCAATGAGAAGCCCACGCACCGCAACGAAGAGTAGTCCCCACTCACCGCAACTAGAGAAAGCCTGTGCACAGCAACAAAGACCCAATGCAGCCAAAAATAAATAAAATAAATAAATTAAAAAAATAAATGATCTATCAAGACATGAAAAGATATGGAAGGATTTACTATGTGAAAGATGCCAATCTGAAAAGGCTACATACTGTGAGATCCCAACTATAGTGACATTTTGGAAAAGGAAAAACTATGGAGATGGTAAAATGGTTGGTGGTCGACAGGGGTTAGAAGGGAGAGATGCATAGGTAAAGCCCACAGAAACTCTTCTGCATGGTACTAAAATGTGGATACATGTCATCACACATTTGTCAAAAACCCATAGAATATATGCATAGGAGCAGGGGTATTTGAGAACTCTATTTCCCACTCAATTTTGCTGTACACCTAGAACTGCTCAAAAAATACTCTATTTAAAAAAAATCTTATTGAAATGGATAGCTTAAATAACATATTTTAACAAAAAGAGAAAATTCTCAAATAACTGTCCTTCCAAAAAGCATAGGCTCAGATGATTCACAGGGGAATTAATATTTAAACTTGATAACAGTTCTAACAAAAAAAGCTAGATAATTGATGAATATTGATGCAAAAATCCTAAGCAAAATGTTAGCAGACAATCCAATAGCACTTTTAAAAGTACATCAAGGCCAAGAGGGTTTTATTACAGAAATGCAGAGATGTGTTGGTATTAAAACAAAAATCCTATGATTTAACCCAGAAATGAGATCTAACAAAGGTTTAATAACAACCTCATTCTCAGTGCATGCATGGATATTCTCAAAACTTAAATCTTCCAAATTCTATTTTATAGGACCAAGAACTTTATTTTGAAACCAACTTGAATAGTGGTTATCCATGAGGAAGAAGAGGTGTAATCTTTTGCTTCTTAAGCAAGCTAGGAGTTAGCTAAGCATTTTTATATTACCTGAGCTATTTGTATTCCAGCAATTATTTATTAAAAAAATACCTTGCTCTTAATATTATCAGCCTTAAAAATTCTTCATAACCTTTTAGGCTGTACAGGAACTTAATATTTTTTCTTGCTTGCTTTTTTGTTGTTAATTTAACCAGGAAAATATAACAAAATGCAGAAGTATTTTAAAATCTTGATTATATAATTTACCATACTAGAAAAGAAGAAAAATCATGCCCATAGATATTGAACAAGCATTTGACTGAATTCAGTATCCATTTCTGAAAATATTAATTAATAAATTTATATATTAGGAAATAATGAGTCTCATAAGAATTGAAAAAGACATTAAATGATCTCCATTTGGAGATATGATTGTATAATTAGAGGTTAAATTCTGAAATATAACATTTCAGAATTTTTAACATTTCAGGATTTTGAATATATACTTTAAGTGAAATAAATTTAGGTACAGAGCAATTTATGTAATGTTATCTTTTGTATAAAAAAGTGGCAAAATAATAATATATGTCCACACTTGCTTTTTTTCTGCAAAATGAAAACAGGAGGCATTAACCAGAAAATAACCCAAATGAATGAATATGGGGAAAGGGTGAAAGGAGTGGTGAGAACAGAATTGGAAGTGAGTAGGTCTTTTAAAAAATAGTGGTTTTCAAACTATGTAAAAGTTTTACATATTAAAAAAATAAAGAAAAACCCTCATTCTAAAATTGAAAACAAATGGAAACAAATTAACTATTTGAGCCTTAAACTGATATGATAATATAGAACAAAAAATGATTTCATATCACTCCAACATATTAGAGTGATGTTAATAGAATTATTCTTAATAGAATTATTCTATTTATTTATTTATTTATTTATTTATTTATTTATTTTTTAATTTTATTTATTTATTTATTTATTTATTCATTTTTGACTGTGCTGGGTCTTCGGTTCGTGCGAGGGCTTTCTCTAGTTGCGGCAAGTGGGGGCCACTCTTCATCGCGGTGCGGGGACCGCTCTTCATCGCGGTGCGCGGGCCTTTCACTATCGCGGCCCCTCCCGTTGCGGGGCACAGGCTCCAGACGCGCAGGCTCAGCAGCTGTGGCTCACGGGCCCAGCTGCTCCGTGGCATGTGGGATCTTCCCAGGCCAGGGCTCGAACCCGTGTCTCCTGCATTAGCAGGCAGATTCTCAACCACTGCGCCCCCAGGGAAGCCCTATTCTATTTATTTTTGAATTTTATTTATTTTTTTATGCAGCAGGTTCTTATTAGTTAGCCATTTTATACACATTAGTGTATATATGTCAATCCCAATCTCCCAATTCATCACACCACCACCACCCCCCCTGCCACTTTCCCCCCTTGGTATCCATACGTTTGTTCTCTACATCTGTGTCTCTATTTCTGCCCTGCATACCGGTTCATCTGTACCATTTTTTTAGGTTCCACATATATGCGTTAATATACGATATTTGTTTTTCTCTTTCTCACTTACTTCACCTTGTATGACAGTCTCTAGATCCATCCACGCCTCTACAATGACCAAATTTCGTTCCTTTTTATGGCTGAGTAATATTCCATTGTACATATGTACCACATCTTCTTATCCATTTGTCTGTCTATGCGCATTTAGGTTGCTTCCATGACCTGGCTATTGTAAATAGTGCTGCAATGAGCATTGGGGTGCATGTGTCTTTTTGAATTATGGTTCAAAACAAAAAAACTACAAAAATTAAATTCAATCAGGGTTTTTTGGTTAGGAATAATACTTATATTGTAATTTTGAAAGTGTTTCACATATAGAATAAAGCTATCAACAAATGTGTAACAGGATAAACGTATTGTCATTAGAAAATATGATTTTTATGTAAGAGAAAAATAAGAAATAGAAAACCAAAGGAGAAAAAAAAAAAAAAGAAAACCAAAGGAGGTACAAATGCTAATGTGAAATCAGACCGATGAATATTAATAGGAACTTATGATTTTTTAAAATATATATTTGTTCTTCTGCTGCAGAAGCCTAGAAATGGTGACACCTTAACGAGCACAAGTAGCATCCAGACACTGATTTATAAATACCATTCTGCAATAAAAGAAACCAGGACTCTTTAGAGGAATGGTTGATTCCAGACCTGGGGCAGAAGGAAAATGTAAGGCAAACCTGGGATGTTTTGCTGTGACAGAAAGCAAGGAAAAAAGTTGATAATTAAAGGTAAAGGATCAGGCACTTAACCTAGGACTTTCAGTAGAGCTATTGTTCAACCCCAGTTGAAAAGAGAAAGCTCATTTTTTTTACAGAATGCCAGCTGATAAAAGTAGAGAGAATGAGAGAATGAGAAATGAAATATTATTATGCAAAAATCATTTATGAATATTAAAGCCATTAGGTGAAAGATATTGTAGAGCAGAACATCACCATGGTGTTTATAAAATAATTGACCCTTGAACAATGTGGGGGTTAGGGGGCACCTACTGTCCCTGCAAGAGAAAGTTCTTGAATGACTTTATAGTCAGCTCTCCACATGCACAGTTCCTCCATGTATGCGGTTCCAGTTCTGTGGATTCAACCAACCATAGATCATGTAGTACTGTAACAGTACCTATTTAGTGAAAAAATTCTCTGTGTAAGTGGACCCAGGCAGTTCAACCCCTGTTGTTCAAGGATCCGCTGTAATTTGAAAGGGAAAAAAAAACACATACTTTTACCATAAACAAATATGGGAGTTTTTCACCTTAAATGATCAAAACTAGCATTTAAAATAGTGGGGCAACATGATATTGGAACATGACATTTTGTGCCACCTTGATTTGATCCAGTGTGAAATGTACAGTGTCACCTACATAGTATTACTGGAAAGAAATGTATAGTATGAATTTCACAAGAGGATAGATGTAATTTCCAAATTACAGGAAATATATGAGATAGAGGAATCATTAAATGATGCCACAAGGAAACATTCAACCAAATACAGAAAGTGGGACATTTTATAAAGCAACTGACCTAATCTTTTCAAAAATCCAATATCACGGGGGAGAAAAAAGGTGAGAGGATTGTCCTAGACTAAAAGAGACTACAGACACATAATTAAAAGCAGTGCATACATTTTTATTGCTTTATGAGTTTGAAAAATAGCAATCAAGCATTTGGGGAGAATTAGAAAAATCTGAATATGATCTGGATGATAGGTGATATTAAGAAATTGTCAATTTTATTAGAAGTGAGTGTTATTATTGCTGTATATGTAAATGTTCTTATTCTAAAGATCTGTGCTTTAAAGGATTTAGGAGTAAAGTATCATGTTGTCTGTAACTTACTTTAATAGTTTATGAAATATTATTTTTATTTATGTGTGTATGTATATAGAAAGAAGAGAGAAAGCATATTTGAAAATATGTTAGCAATTGTTGATACAAATTTTTGAATATTTCTTCACTGTATTATACTTTTGATTTTTCTGTTTGTAATTTTTTATAATAAAAAGTTGGGGGAAATGTATAATTTTGTGAAAAAGCAATTGCAGCTGTAAAGATGGTGCAGTCTTTTTCATTTCAATCTTTACTCATTATAAGATCCTTTACTAAGCATTATGGAAGCTAGAGAAATGAATCAGATTCCAGCATTCAAAGTATAGTCAACTCTTGTATACTGTTGGTGGGAGTGTATATTGATGTAGCCACTGTGGAAAACAGCATGGAGGTTTCTTGAGAAACTAAAAATAGAGCTACCATATGATCCAGCAATTCCACTCCTGGATATATATCTGAAAAAAACCCAAAACACTAATTAGAAAAGATTCATTCACCCCAGTGTTCCTAGTAGCATTATTTCCAATTGCCAAGATGTGGAAGCAACCTAAGTGTCCATCAACAAATGAATGGATAAAGAAGATGTAGTACATATAAACACAATGGAATATTACCCAGCCATAAAAAAAGAACAAAATTTTGCCATTTGCAGCAACATGCATGGAGTTGGAGGGTATTATGCTAAGTGAAGTGAGTCAGACAGAAAAAGACAAATACTGTATGATATCACATACATGTGGAATCTAAAAAATACAATGAACTCGTGGATATAACCAAAAAGAAGCAGACTCACAGATACAGAGAACAAACTAGTGGTTACCAGTGGGGGGTGTACAATATAGGGGTAGGGGAGTGGGAGGGCTATACTATTGGGTGTAAGATAGGCTCAAGGATGTATTGTACAACAGGGGGAATCTAGCCAATATTTTCTAATAACTGTAAATGGAAAGCAACCTTTAAAATTGCATAAAAACGTTTAAAAATTTTTTTGTAATAAATTAATTTTTTTAAAGTGTGGTTAAAAACATGACAGGTGCATTAAAACAAGCAAATTATATTATGTCTCAGAGGAATAAGCAATGTATGACACTAAAGAATAAAAATATACATCGATAAACTAACATGGATTTCAAAGGAATAAAAGATTATTTACCTATAAGAAACAAATTTAAGGAAACCTTTATATAGCAAGTAAGATTTTTAACTAAACTTATTTAAACACAGGAAAAATTAAAAGTAAATCTTTCAGGGTCACTAAAAATTCTATTTGAATAATAAACAATATTTGAAAATTAAGCAACTCCCAGAAGTGATTCTTGTTCAGATGTTGTTTTGGCCAGTCAGTACCCTCTGTAGTTTCCATACAGTATACAATTTTATGGTCTTGTTAAAGTGAAAAGAGGTGACATAAGAGCATGAACTTGTAGTCAAAGGGATCTAGGCCATTTAACTTTTAATAATGGCAATTCCTTTCCTTTTTATAGTGCGTTAATTTTTTTCAAAGGGCTTTGCCCTGCATTATCTCAATTTTTGTTTCATAATACTCCTGTAGGTTAAATGGTGTGAATATTATGATTATCTATACTATGCAAAAATCAAGCAATTGAGATATTTTTAGGTTGTGCCTTGCAGAAATGTTACTTTCTTTTCTGTAATGGGAATATTAAGAATAGTGCCTATCACAGGGTAGATAATCAATACAATTCTAAATGAATGAACCAATAGGAGAATTAATGAGTAAACTCTTGAATGTTTGAATTACTTGATGGGGAAAAATGTAGGAACTCTGTTCCACAAAATCTCTCCACTTCCCTGCTGTTAAGGAGTGGTTCATTTTCTATATAGCCCAAGAGAGTTCTATGAATGTGAAATATTTCTGTTCCTGAAAGACAAATGACCATGTAAGATGTTTTTATTTAATTGTACACAGAAGGAAAGCTCCAAATTTAAGTAAAAATTTCCTGACAATGCTCTCAGACCAAAGGTCAATAGTCTAAAATAGTGCTGACATCTTTTACAATTTAAATTGAGTAGGGATGGCATCTAAAAACTAAGGAGTAAGTTAAACTGGTAAGCCTTTGTTTATGCAGGAAATCTTTCCAACGTAATCATCTTAGAAAACTTCCTATTTCATCGAAAGACACATTTACAAACACATCTTAATGCAAATGGTTATATCTATTTGTGAGTGGGGCTCAGAATTAATTTTACTTCTTTACTATGTATTGGCTCATTTCCTAGCTTGCTTATAAAAATGTAGTTTTTAGGTAGGTGCAAATGCAAAAGTGTTGTATAGAAGCTGTCATAAATCATGCCACTAAATGAAAGACACATTGAAGGATTATTGCCATGTTTTTTAAATTGTCTTTCTCATCAACAACCTACTAAACTTCTATGGCACATGGAATTCTGTTAGCCTCAAAAATTTGCTTTCAAGAAACACAGCTACATTATTTTCAACTCAGTTATTCTGGTGCCTCAAGCTGTGAGAAGTTATTTTATTTTTTTCTTTTAATTTGCTTGTATCCACAATATAAAGCACTGATAAATTTATGAAAGTATTCTTTAATTAAAGGAAGAAATGAAGATAAATAGTGTTAGGTTCACAGCAAAACTGACCTGAAGGTTCATAGATATCCCATATATTCCCAGACCCACACATCATAGTCTCCCCCATAATCAACATCCCCCACCAGAGCGATACATTTGTTATGATTGATGAGTCTACTCACTTTGACACATTGTTATCACCCAAAGCCCATAGCTTTGGATTTACACTCTTGGTGTAGTATATTCTATGGATTTGGACAACTTTATAGACTTGTATTTGCCATTATGGTAACATGCAGAATAGTTTCACTGCCCTAAAATATCCTCTGTGCTCCACCTATTGATCCTCCACTCCCCTAACCCGGGGCAACAACCAAACTTTTTACTGTCTTCGTAGTTTTTATTTTTTCAGAATGTCATATAGTTGGAATCATACAGTATGCAGCCTTTTAAGATTGGTGTCTTTCATGTAGTAATATGCATTGAAGATGCCTCCATATCTTTCTATGGCTTGATAGCACAATTCTTTTTAACAATAAGTAATATTTAATTGTCCAGATGTATCACAGTTTGTTTATCCATTCACCTATTGAAGGACATCTTGGTTGCTTCCAAGTATTGGCAATTATGAATAAAGCTGATGTAAAAATCCATGTGTGTTCAAATTTTTGTGTGGATATGAGTTTTCAACTCATGGGTAAATACCAAGGAACAAATTTCTAGGTCATATGATCTGAGTGCGATTAGTTTTGTAAGCAAGAGCCAAACTGTCTTCCAAAGTGGCTATACTATTTTGCATCCCCACCAGCAATGAATAAGAGTTCCTGTTACTTCATATCCTTGCTAGCATTTGGTGTTGTCATTGTTCTGGATTTTGAATATTCTAATAGGCAGGTAGTAGTATCTCATTGTTGTTCTAATTTGCATTTCCCCGATGATATATGGTGTGGAGCATCTTTGCATATGCTGTTTGACATTTGTATATCTTCTTTCATGAGGTATCTCTTAGAGTCTTTGGCCCATGTTTTAACTGGGTTATTTATTTACTTGTTATTGACTTTTAAGAGTTCATTGTATATTTTGGATAACAATCCTTTATCAAATGACTCTTCTGTAAGCATTTTCTTCCAGTTTCTGGCTTGTCTTTTCATCCCCTTGACAGTGTCTTTCCCAGAGCAGAAGATTCAATTTTAATGAAGTCCAGCTTATCAATTCTTTCTTTCATGGATTGTGCCATTGGTGTTGTATCTAGAAAGTCATTACCATTACCCAAGGTTATATAAAATTTCTCCTATGTTATCTTTTAGGAGTTTTACACTTTTGATTTTTATATTTAGGTCTGTGATTCATTTTAAGTTAATTTTTGTGAAAGGTGTAGGGTCTGTATCCGGATTCACTTTTTTTTACATGTGAATGTCCAGTTGTCCCAGCATCATTGGTTGAAAAGACTATCTTTGCTCCACTGTATTGCCTTTTCTCCTTTATTGAAGATCAGTTGACTATATTTATGTGGGTCTATTTCTGGACTCTTTATTCTGTTCCATTAATCTATTTATCTATTCTTTCTTCAACACCACAATATCTTGATTACTGTAACCTTACAGTAAGTTTTTAAATTGAGTAGTCTTAATCCTCCAGCTTTGTTCTTCAGTATTGTGTTGACTATTCTGGGTCTTTTGCCTCTCCATAGGAACTTTGGAATCAGTCTGTCGATATCCGTGAAATAACTTGCTAGGATTTTGATTGAGATTGCAGGGAATATATAGAACAAGTTGCAAAAAACTAACATTTTGGCAATACTGAGTCTTCCTATACATTGATGTGAAATATCTCTACATTTATTTTGTTTCTTCTTTATTTCTTTCATCAGAGTTTTGTAGTTTTCTTCGTATAGATTATGTACATATTTTAAAAAAATTTATACCTAAGTATTTCATTTTGTTGAATAGAATGTAATTGACATTGTTTTTAATTTTGAATTCCACTTGTTATTGCTTATGTATAGAAAAGCAATTGACTTTTGTATATTAACCTTGTATCCTGCAACCTTGCTATAATCACTTGTTAGTTCCAGGAATTTTTTTTTTTTGTCAATTCTTTTCTGATTTTAAACATAGGTGATCATGTCACCTGTGAACAGAAACAGTTTTATTTCTTACTTCTTAGTTTGTATACCTTTCATTTACTTTTCTTGTCCTATTCCATTAGCTAGGATTTCCAGTACAAGTTTACAAACATTGTTGAAAGGGGATGTCCTTGCCTTTTTCCTGATGTTAGCAGGAAAGCTTTGAGTTTCTCATCATTAAATATGATGTTAGCTGTAAGGTTTTTTGTAGATATTCTTTATTAAGTTGAGGAAATTCCCCTCTATTCCTAGTTTACTGAAAGTCTTTATGATGAAAGGGTACTGGATTTTATCAAATGGGTTTTTTGCCCTTATTATTATGATGATGTGATTTTTCTTCTTTGGCTTGTTGATGTGATGAATTACATTTATTGATTTTCAAATATTGAACCAGCCTTTTATACCTTGAATAAATCTCTTTTTGGCCATGGTGTATAGTTTTTTTTACATGGTCAGATTTGATTTGCTAACATTTTGTTGAGGATTTTTGCATCTAAGTTCATGAAAGATAGTGGTCTGTAGTTTTCTTGTAATGTCTTTGTGTGCTTTGGTTTTAGGCTAATGCTGGGCTCATAGAATCAGATAGGAAGTATTCCTTCTGCTTCTGTCTTCCAAAAGAGACTATAAAGAATTCATATAATTTCTTCCTTAAATATTCAGTAGAATTCACCAATGAACACATCTGTCCTGGTGTTTTCTGTTTTATTAATCATTGATTCAATTTCTTTCATAGATATAGGCCAATTCAGATTCTCTATTTCATCTTGTGTGAGTTTGGGCAGATTGTGTCTTTCAGGGAATTGATCTTTTTCATATAGATTATCAAATTCATGGGAATAGGGTTGTTCATCATATTTCTTTAATATAATTTTAATGTTCAAGGGATCTGCAGTGATAACCCTGTTTTATTTCTGATCTTAGTAGTTTATGCCCTCTCTCTTTTTTTCTTAGTTAATTTGGTTAGAGGCTTATCAGTCTTGCTAATCTTTTCAAAGAACCAGCTTTTGACTTCATTGATTTCCTCTATTGATTTCTGCTCTAATTCTTATTATTTCTTTTCTTTTGCTTACCTTGAATTTAATTTGTTCTTCTTTTCCTATTTTCCTAAGGTGGACACTTAGATGATTGATTTGAAGTCTGTTTTCCTTTCTAATATATACATTCAATGCTATAAATTCTCCTCTAAGTGCTACTTTTTCTGCATCCCACAAATTTTAAGTTGTGCTTTCATTTTCATTGAGTTCAAAATATATTTTAACTTCTCTTAAGATTTCTTCTTTGACCCAAGTATTATTTAGAATGTGTTATGATCTCCAAGTATTTTGGACTTTTTCAGCTATCTTTCTGTTATTGATTTCTAGTTTAATTCCATTGTTGAATGAGAGATGTCATATGAATTCTATTCTTTTAAATTTGTTAGTTTGTTTGATGGTGCAGAATGTGGTCCATCTTGATGAATAATCTATATTCTGCTGTTGCTGGATGAAGTAGTCTGTAGATGTCTATTATATCCAGTTTATTGTTGGTATTATTGAGTCAGCTATATCCTTACTGCTTTTCTGCAGTAAGCTGGATCTCTCAGTTTCTGATAGAGGAGTGTTGAAGTCTCCAACTACTACAACGGTGGATTCATTTATTTCTTTTTTTAGTTTTTTTCATTTATTACCTCACATAGTTTTATTCTCTGTTGGGCACACAACACATTGAGAATTGTTATGTCTTCTAGGAGGATTGACTCCTCTATTATTATGTAATATCCTTCATTATCCCTGATGACATTCCTTGCTCTAAAGTTGACTCTGTTTAAAATTAATATAGCTACTCCCACTTTTTTTTATTAGTGTTATATGGCATATCTTTCTCAATCTATTTACTTTTAATCTATATTGTCTTTATATTTAAAGTATATTGTCTTTATATTTAAAGTTGGTTTTCTTTTAATCTATTCTGACAATCTCTGTCTTTTAGTTAGTTTAGACCATTGACATTTAAGGTAATTATGGATATAGTTGTATTAATATCTACTATATTTCTTACTGTTTTCTCTATGTTGCCCTTGTTCTTTGTTCCTATATTTGTATTCCAATCTTTTTCTGTCTTTTATGGTTTTAAATGAGCATTTTGTATGATTCCATTCTCTTGTTTTTCTTACCATGTCAGTTACACTTCATTTAAAATTTGTTTTAATGACCGCCCTAAGAGTTTGCAATATACATTTACAACCAATACAAGTATACTTTCAAATAGCATTATATCACTTCATGGATAGTACAAGTACCCTATTATAACAAAATAATTCTAGTTCCTCCCTCTAATGCTTTTTATTATTGCTGTCATTCATTTCACTTATCTGTAAACATGTATATGTGTATATATATATTTGAATACACTGTTGCTCTTTTTATTAGGAACAAAGTGTTCTCTGTTAGATCAATTAGAATAAGAAAAATAAAAGTTTTTATCTTATCTCCACTTATTTCTTCTTCAGTGCTCTTCCTTACTTCATGTAGATCCAAATTTCTGATCTATATTATTTTCCTTCTCTCTAAAAAACTTCTTCAAACATTTCTTGCAAAACAGATCTACTGGCAACAAATTTTCTCAATTTTTGTTTTTCTAAGAAAGTCTTCTTTTCCCTTTCACTTTTGAAAGATAATTTTGTAGGGTACAGAATTCTAGGCTTTTTCTCTCTCAACACTAAATATTTCACTACACTCATATATATATATATATATATATATATATATATATTTTTTTTTTTTTTTTGGTATTGTTTCTGAGGAGAAGTTAAAAATAATTCTTACCTTTGTTCTTCCATAGGTAAGGGTTTTTTTCCTCTGGTTTCTTTCAGAACTTTGTTCAGTATCTTTGATTTCCTATAGTTTGAAAATGATATGTCTTGGTTTAGTATTTTACTATTTATCCAGTTTGGTGTTCTCTCAGCTTCCTGGATCTACAGTTTGGTGTCTGACACTAGTTTGGGAAAATTCTCAGTTTTTATTGTTCAAATATTTTTTTCCATTTCTTTCTCTCTGTCTGGTATTCCTATTACCCATAGGTTACAATTTTTGTAGTTTTTCCACTGTTCTTGGGTATTCTGTTATGTTTTTCCAGTCTTTATTGTTTGTTTTTCACTTTTGGAAGTTTCTATTGAGATATTCTCTAACTCAGAGATTCTCTCCTCAGCTGTTTTCAATGATGTCTAATAAGATAATCAAAATCATTCTTCATTTCTACTGCAGTGTTTTAATTTTAGCTTTTTTGTGGGGGGATCTCTCAGAATGTCGTTCTCTCTGTTATATTGGCCATATGATCTTGTGTACTATCTTCTTTATCTATTAAAACTCAGCATTTTAATCGTAGTTGTTTTAAATTTCAGATCTGATCATTCCAGCATTCCTGATGAGTCTTTTCCTGATACTTACTCTGCCTCTTCAAACTATTTGTGGGGCCTTTTATACTATGTTGTATTTTTTTTTTTGATGTCTGTACATGAAGAATTGAATAAAAGTAATTGCTGTAACTAGGCCTTTAGTAATGTGGTGGTGAGGTGTGGGGAGGACAGACATTCTGTAGTCCCATGTTTAGGTGTCAGTCTTTTAGTAAGCCTATGCCTCTGGACTGTGAACTTCAGAAGTGCCTCTCAGTACCCCCTTTTCACATGGGACCAATAACAAAAGTGGACTGGAGTTGTGTATTTTTATTCTCCTTCATGGAAGCCTGGAGGAGGCTGTTATTAGTTATTTTCTTTTCTCCATGCAGAAGGCTAGAGCCAGCTGGAGTTGGTTATTTCCCTTCCCCAGGTCGTTTAGGCTCTAATAAAACCCCAGCTGATGAGGCTGTAGTTAACTAGTTTCCACTGAGAGCAAGCCTTATTAAGAATCGCAAATTGCTCTGCTGTATTTCAAAATGGCTGTTTTCCCCTCCCCGTATGGGAAGCACAAGGAGATTTTTCTCTGGTATTCACTGTAAGAACATGGTCAAGCTGCAGGCGTAAAACTCACATAATGTGGGGACCTCCCTGTGAGTGGGCCACCATGAAGATTTTATTTCTCAGAATTTCCACGCAGAGCCTCCAACAGTTCTTCAATTAGAGTTAAGGTTTTCCTACTCCACACTGCTCTCCGTGAAGGTTTCAGCTCATGGCTTTCTGTTCTGGTAAGTTGTGATTCTCCATATTCATTTATTGGTCTCTCCAATTTGAGGGTCACGGATTTGTCCTGTGACCTCACTTATTTCATTGTCTCAAATATACATGAATATAATAATATTATACAGGTACAATTATTTGAAAATTACTTGGTTCTCAGTGTCTAATATAGGTTTATTTGATATTAATGATACCAAACAAATAACCATGTGTTTTTGACCAATTCTACCATAGCCTGAAATGTTCCACTTGTTTTGTGGGTAATGTGGGTAGAAAAATGATAATAACAGGGAAAAAGATGCAATAGAATCAGAACAATGGAAGAAACAGAAGAACTTCATGTTAAGCAGTAAATAAGAATTACAGAAGACTAATCGAAGGGGGATGGGCAGACAGGGAGAAGAGATTGCCATACCTGGGAAGACTGGATGTGCTGGTGACAGATTCAGGAGCTAAGCATTCTGAAACAGTCTTCGTAAATACTGAGTCAAGACTGTGTCTTTTCTATTGATATAGTTCCACTGTCCAGCAACTCAGAGATGTGCAATACATATGTAAGAAAAGTTCCCCAAGGAGAATTGAAGTGAGTGTGCCAATCAGCATCTGTCCAAAGGAATGGAAACTAGAAGCTGACTGTGGAAGGAAAAAATACATAAACAAAAACAGGACAACCTGAGGGGGGTTATAGAGACCTGACCCAATGAGAAGAAAATAAAAGGAGTGGGAATCTTTTCTTTGGAGCTAAAATTTTGGATTAAGTAAGGCCCTGTAATTCACACATGCAAATGTAAGTCCCAAACTATATAAAATAGGGGAAACTCCATCTCCATAGTTACCTAATGATCCTTTCATAATTCCCAGGGCAAACAGGCTGTTGTGAATGCAACTCATACCACGTAGGAAATTAAACCATTGGGATGGGGTGGAGAGCATTGACCTTTAAACATAATCAGTATTGGTGATTTCAATTCAGTTTTACCTTGCTCTTTTAACACTACATGGATCACTATACAAATGTGTGTAAAGCTGGGAAATCTATTCCCAAGAGGTTCATATGTAGTTGGTGTAACAACTACCTTGAGCCAAAAGGATTAAAGTAATTCAAAGCATATTAATCCCTCCTGAGCCACACAAAGCTTTGTTTGATTTATCTAAGAACGACTAGAGCTTTCTTGATGCTTTTAGAACATTCAATGGTAGTTTAATTTAGTTCCTCATCTTTTTTTTGGGGGGGGGGAGTGGGGGGTTTCCAAGATTCTATAGGATATTAAAATTAAAAGATTGCCATCAATATTTACTGTTTATGCTGTAATTCTGAAGTACTGTTATTTTCAAAGTTTAGTAATTCCATTAGAAATAATCCTCCCTCTCCCACTTCTTTGTCTCCTCCCACACACCCTGTGCACCACATAGCTTCAAGAGAAAAGGAAGGAATGACTCAAAGCAGAAGTAAATCTCTTAACAGATATAATAAGAAATGTGCAAAATAAATCATCTTATGAATGTCAGAGATGCGTGTTCTTTACTCAGGTGTGAAGTTCTTTTTTTTTTTTTTTGGAATGAACTGTGATCGTCTTGGGACATAAGATTTGATTAGATAGTAGTTCAAAATGGAAAGTAAAGTGACTTTTTAAATATATGTCCCTATGTCAAAAACAAAAATGTATTTGTTTTAGTACTTGTTGGAATTCTGTAATTTTTGCTTTTTGAGCTCATGGCTATGTTCTTACTCATTTTAACTTTCCAGAAAAATAAAAGATCACTCTTATCGGCAATTTCTAATTCCTCTTGAACTGCTCTGTACTGTGCAAAAACTATCATATACCTCTGCTCATACCCCAAAGAAAGAGAATATTACTGATATATCAAGCTGTTAGAAACCTTTTAACTGGGGCCCTCAGGATAGAAGGCTTTAATGAAATGTCAGAAAATGATATGCTTTAGCCAAATATTGTTTTAAGAGGTGTTTGTTGTTGTTGTTGTCTTTTTTACTGTTTGGGTTTGGTAAGGCCAACAGATCAGAAGACAACTGCCGTTGGAAAGATAGCTTGTTATATTCTCAGATTCAGGAGAGGGAGAACACACATCACCAGGGGCTACACTTGGAATCACCTGTGGTCAATTGAGGGGAGAACCATTGGCAAGAGCCTTTATTGTGGTTTCCAAGGGAAAAAACAGGCAAGGCAGGGTAAGCACACTTAGAACTGTCTAAGTTTGAATAATTTTAGTGGCTTTGGGGTATGGGGGCTGTCCATGGTTGCTTAGTACCTAACCCTGGGGTAGTTAAGGTAGGTGGATATTGGTCTAGGCTATAAGAGCCCAATAAGCAAGGTAGTTGTGGGTATGGACTAAACTGGCTGCTTAAGAAGGGGGCTTGAACAGCCTCTTGCCAGGGCCTCAAAACTGGCTCAGGACAGCCGTTTAAAAACTATGTTACAATAGTCTCCTTGATGTCTTAACACTAGTCTAAACTTGGTTATTTGGGTATTTGAGTGGCCTGAATAGTAGGAGACACCTTCAAAGAGTAGGACATAGTTGCCCTAAACAGCATAGAAAACATTATGAGAGAAAAAAGGAGGGAAACAAATAGAAGTATAAGGGGTCCTTATAGGCTGGCTCATAACTAAGTTTCTCATATGACATTAGCCAAGAAAACAGATCTGAAATTTCTGTGGTGTCTGATGATATCTCCATGGTATTGTAATGTGTGTTCAAAGTATTGAAACCGTGCCCCATAGAGGTAAAAAACCCATCCTGAAACTGTGCCCCATAGGGTTAACAGGAACTGGTGACTAACAAATTCTTGAGCTTGTCTTACAGCTTGTTAAAAAACCCTCCACTTGTGGCCTACCTTCACAGAGCAAGCTCACCTTCATTATTTTGTTGCAAATTGCATACCCTCCAAACTTCACATAGCCTAAATAATAGGCTGATGTTTGCCAGAGTTGTTTTCCAGGAACTTGAATCAGCTGTGTCTAGTTCAAGCTCAAGCAGGCTAAGACTAAAGTTTAGCTCAAGCAGGCTAAAACAGGGCCTGAGTAGGTGTCCAATGAATGACATTTTGATGTCAGAGGGCCAAAAACTCCACCCCCAGGTCATGCTAAGCCCCACCATTTTTGAACATACAGTCCATGAAGGAGCATGTAACTTAAATACACCTTCACAGAACACACTGTACATCACTTTTTCCCTACCTCTAATGACTTTTCCTCATGCCTCAGACTTCCCTGCTTTTGTATCCTCTAACTATCTCAAGTCCCTCACCTTAGGGAAGGCAGATCTGAGACTGGTTCTCCCATCTTCTTGCTTGGTTGCCTCATGAATAAACCCTTTCTTTGCTGCAAACCTTGGTGTCTCAGTGTTTTGGCTTGCTGCACATCAGACAGATGAAGCTGGTTCAATAACAGTATGAATTATATATTTTTTAAATAATATTTTGGTGTTCCCCTCAGGGTAAGATGGTGGAGGGTATGAACTGATAGGTCAGTCAAGTGTACTCCCTTAGGCATGGGAGAGTAGGGGTGTATGAGTTGGCAAGAGCAAGGAGTACACCAGGAACATGGGTTAAATGGACAGCAAACTCCAAGAATATAATAGAAGCTCTAATAGCAAAGGAAGAAAAGCAATAAATGTTTTTTTTTTTTTTAAAGGATTTTCTTATTTATTTATTTATTTATTTATTTATTTTTGGCTGTGTTGGGTCTTCGGTTCGTGCGAGGGCTTTCTCCAGTTGCGGCAAGCGGGGGCCACTCTTCATCGCGGTGCGGGGACCGCTCTTCATCGCGGTGCGCGGGCCTCTCTCCATCGCGGCCCCTCCCGTCGCGGGGCACAGGCTCCAGACGCGCAGGCTCAGCAATTGTGGCTCACGGGCCCAGCTGCTCCGCGGCACGTGGGATCTTCCCAGACCAGGGCTCGAACCCGTGTCCCCCGCATTAGCAGGCAGATTCTCAACCACTGCGCCACCAGGGAAGCCCAGCAATAAATGTTTTATGTCTGATTTGTCAACTTCTTTGGAGAGGAAACCTCTGGGTGTCAGTGGGGTAGAGGTTTTAGTGTCTGGGGTGAAGTCATTTCAGAGGGCAATGTCATCTCTGGTGGTGAGCTGCTGAGCCAGGGTGATATTGTCTGGGATGTGGGACTGGGGATCCTTTTTAAGAGGATATCCACCAAAGTTGAAGTGTCTTGTGTTTGTGACTCTAGGGCTTATAGGCAGTCCATAACATGTATGTTGATGCATTTTTAGATGGAATACTTCTTATGATTAAAAGACTGCAACAAACATTTTTACTGCAGCAGGTAAATTCCAAAGACTAGAAATTGGCAAAGAGCTGATATACATTTCCTTAAGTGAGATTTAAAAGAAAATGTTAATGAATTATATAGAGAAAAAAGTTTGACTTCCGGTCAGAATTTTTTAACATTAGTCTTTGCCAACTGAGGTGCCAAGCTTAAACTTTTAAGAGATGGATTATCATTTAGGAAGATACAAAAAAGAAAGTATTGTAAAATTTTTTCTAATAAAACTTTGTTTACAATCATGTACCTAGATTTGTTGCTTTTAGGTACCCAGAGCCATAGGATGTATAGTTTTAAACTTCAGTGAGGTTACCATCTTCATAAGGGTGGGTTGAAATATCTTTATTCAAGAAATTGTAAAACAAAGATTTCAAACAAAAAACAAATACATGATAGAATGGCAGACAATTCAGAATACTTAGAAAAATTTAAAGCAAAATAAAATATCAATTTTAAGGAGAAATTAAGTTGGAAAAAGCTTGATGGAGATTTAAAAATTTACCTATGACAAACTGTAAGAATAGAAGGAACAGGGTAGATGAGGAAATAGCTATCTGTTGTTTTGTTTTGTTTTGTTTTCTGATTGAAACTAAGCTTTCGTAGGGATGTAGCAGACAGGAAGTTCAGATAACGTAGAGAGACCAACCTTATGTTCCAGGCTGCTCAGATTGCTAGGATAGCTGCTCAGAACTAAAAGACTTTGGATCAAAGGGAGGATAAGGAAACCATTCAGGATTTGTCCACTGACACTCAGGCATGCATGCAGCTTGCAAATGTGAGCTTGCAGACTATTCACTGAGTGCCTGCTGGACCCTCCCCTTACCATATGCCTAGACCCACTTTTTTTTTTTTTTTTAATTGAAGTATAGTTGAATTACAGTACTGTGTTAGTTTTAGGTGTACAACAAAATGATTCAGAAATATATGTATATATATATATATATTTCAGACTATTTTCTATTATAGGTTACTACAAGATATTGAATAGTTCCCTGTGCTATGCAGTAAATCCTTATTGCTTATCTATTTTATGTATAGTAGTTTGTATTTGTTAATCCCATACTCCTAGTTTATCCCTCCCTTCTCTTTACCCCTTGGTAACCAAAAGTTTGCTTTCTGTGTTTATGAGTCTTTCTGTTTTGCATATAGATTCATTTGTATTAGTTTTTAGATTCCAGGTATAAGTGATCATATTTATCTTTGTCTGACTTCATTAAGTATAATATTCTCTATATCTATATTGCTGCAGATGGCAATATTTCATTTTTTATGGCTGAGTAATATTTCATTATGTACATATACCACACCTTAAGTCAATTGTATGTTGAAGGCACTTGGGTTGTTTACATGTCTTGGCTATTGTAAGTAACACTGCTATGATCATTGGAGTGCATGTATCTTTTTTTTTTTTAACATCTTTATTGGAGTATAATTGATTAACAATGGTGTGTTAGTTTCTGCTGTATAACAAAGTGAATCAGCTATATATATACATATATCCCCATATCCCCTCCTTCTTGCGTCTCCCTCCCACCATCCCTATCCCACCCTTTAGGTGGACACAAAGCACAGAGCTGTTCTCCCTGTGCTATGCAGCTGCTTCCCACTAGCTATGTATTTTACATTTGGTAGTGTGTATCTGTCCATGCTACTCTCTCACTTCATCCCAGCTTACCCTTCCCCCTCCCTGTGTCCTCAAGTCCATTCTCTACATCTGCGTCTTTATCCCTGACCTGCCCCTAGTTTCTTCAGAACAATTTTTTTTTTTTTTAGATTCCATGTATGTGTGTTAGCATATAGTATGTTTTTCTCTTTCTGACTTACTTCACTCTGTATGACAGAATCTAGGTCCATCCACCTCTCTACAAATAACTCAATTTCATTTCTTTTTATGGCTGAGTAATATTCCATTGTATATATGTGCCACATCTTCTTTATCCATTCATCTGTCGACAGACACTTAGGTTGCTTCCATGTCCTGGCTATTGTAAATAGTGCTGCAATGAACACTGTGGTACATGACTGTTTTTGAATTATGGTTTTCTCAGGGTATATGCCCAGTAGTGGGATTGCTGGGTCATATGGTAGTTCTATTTTTAGTTTTTTAAGGAACCTCCATACTGTTCTCCATAGTGGCTGTATCAATTTACATTCCCACCAACAGTGCAAGAGGGTTCCCTTTTCTCCACACCCTCTCCAGCATTTATTGTTTGTAGATTTTTTGATGATGACCATTCTGAATGGTGTGAGGTGATACCTCATTGTAGTTTTGATTTGCATTTCTCTAATGATTAGTGATGTTGAGCATCCTTTCATGTGTTTGTTGGCAACCTGTATATCTTCTTTGGAGAAATGTCTGTTTAGGTTTTCTGCCCATTTTTTGATTGGGTTGTTTGTTTTTTGATACTGAGCTGCATGAGCTGCTTGTATATTTTGGAGATTAATCCTTTGTCAGTTGCTTTGTTTGCAAATATTTTCTCCCATTCTGAGGGTTGTCTTTTCACCTTGTTTATGGTTTCCTTTGCTGGCATGTATCTTTTTGAATTAGAGTTTTCATCATTTCTGGATATATACCCAGGAGTGGGATTGGTGGATCATATGGTAGTTCTATTTTTATTTTTTTAAGGAACCTCCATACTGTTCTCCATAGTGGCTGCACCAACTTACATTCCCACCAACAGTGTAGGAGGGATCCCTTTTCTCCACAACCTCTCCAGCATTTATTATCTGTAGACTTTTTGATGATGGCCATTCTGACTAGTGTGAGGTGATACCTCATTGTAGCTTTGATTTGGATTCCTCTAATAATTAGCAATGTTGAGCATCTTTTCATGTCCTTTTTGGCCATCTGTATGTCTTCTTTGGAGAAATGTATAATTTAGGTACTCTCCCATTTTTTGATTGGGTTGTTTGTTTTTGCCATACTGAGTTGTATACATTGTTTTCATATTTTGGAAATTAACCCCTTGTTGGTTGCATCATTTGCAAATATTTTCTCTCATTCTGTAGGTGTAGGTCTTTTCATTTTGTTGATGCGGATTTTGTAATTTGTGTGACAATATAATCCACATATTTGTCAATGTCTCCATCTATTACATTTATTTAAAAATGAATCACTCATGAAAAAAGTGTGATTGCTTACACTGTTTCTACTATATTATCATTCCCTAATTTTATTATGTATAAGCTACTCACCACAATTATATCTTTTCAAATACGAATTATGTTTGTAAGTTCCTTTTCAGTATTTCACATAACAAATTTTGTACATTTTAAAGCAAAATCTTTTGAAACAACTGAAATATTTATATTTGAAAATGAATAACAATGGCAATAATTTCTTCCCAGATTTGATTTCTTTTACAATAATGCTTATCACTGTTTATTGGAATTCATCTGAAAAATTACAGTGAAAACAAGAAAAAAGGACCTTTTCAGTGTTGAAATGGAAATAAAATGTGTTATTTAAGGTTTAAGATGACAATGGAGAAACTTAAGGTCTTCTAGAAATTATTTTGTGGAGTTATCCAGAATGATTAGAGTATCACAACTTTATTGACTTGATCCTTCTCTTTTCTTGGGTTTAAAAAAGAGTTTGTCTGCAATTTGAAACCCAATATTTATGGACTTAAAACATACACATGCTCAAAAGAGACTTAAACCAGTGCCTAACTTCATGTTTCAAGATATTCCTACATATACTGAATTCTTTTTAATTAATTACATTTTGATCATAGCCCTTTTAAATTCTAGCTTTGAACTTCAAAGTAATTGTAGGCATAAACAAAATGATGAAAGTAGTAGAAATATATAATATTCCCTCAAACGTTGAAATGTGGAATAGTTTAGATTTGAAGGACAAAAATGCTGTGATAAGACTGAATAACTGAAGCAGGGGAAAGGTATGCACACACAGTGATGCCAGTGGGTGAAGAGACAGCTCTCAGTTGAGCTTTTGGCTCATTTGCCAAAGTCACAATAATGAGGCCCTAGAACCCTGAGCTTTCTGTGAACTCACCTATGTACATAACTTAAAATGACATAGAGAAATGAGTAATTAATTCTATAATGTTTTGCTTTCTATAGCGATGCAGCTGCCAATATGAATATTTTAGAGCCCACAACACTGTTCCTTTATGCCACAAGATGGTATTTTAAAATTTGGAGAGGGAGACCAGAGAGCTGATAAATTATCTCAATGGTTGTATCAAAATTAACCTTCACTTTACCCAAAATAGTCTAGGAATTTATTGCTTTTAAAAATAATTTGATACTATCATAAAGATTACATCTTGTTTTCTTTTGTCTCCCTCAAGTTGTGTGATGTATGAAATCTTTAAAAAGTTGCTGGTTGAGTGGCAGATTGAACAAGTGAAATGAATTATAGATAAGGAAGATAATTTCTTTTAAAATAAAAGGCCTAAGACAAACAATTCAGACATATTACATTTGCAGATTTTTTAGGGTTTGTTTCTTAGGTTTTAATTGAGAACAATAACAATTCGTGTGTCTCCTTCCTAAACTTCTGACATTAAATGAAACAAAGATATTTTTACTTCCTCTTCTAGTAAATAAATAAAGTCTAAGAGTTAGTAAGATCCAATATATTACATTTTGGCATAGTCAAATCCAGTTAATTATACCTTTGTAATATCGTTTGAATATTGTCATTTTTCTCCACTTCACTGCTATCATCACCTAGATTACTTAAATTTCATGATAGCTGGTTTCTAAACACTGTAGCCATGGTGATCTTTCTTTGTTTCTATAGAATTAGCTTAGTTACACAAGAAATACATTATCATTTCATGAAAAAATCAGTAAAAATAGAGAAGAAAAAGTTAATTTAATAACTTTAAATCAACTCAGATTCACCCCAAGATATAACTGAATACTTGACATGTATGCATCCATATTTTCTCCCATTTTCATGAAATTATAAATATACCCATACCACCTTCTAAAATGTAAGACTCTATCTTCTATTTTTGTCAGCCACCTCCTTTTTTATTAAGAAATATATCATGAACATTTTTTATCACTAAATACAAAAGTAAATAATCATTTTAAAGAATCATTTTTAAGTGTTTGAACATACCATACATTATTTAAACAACATATTATTGAAGAAAACACTAGTTATGATTATAAAATAATAGAGGAAACCCTCTTGTACTTACATTTCAATGTGTTATTTCCAAATTTTTAGTGTTAAATTCCTAAAATTGGGTTTAAAAAACAAGAACTGTTTGAGGGCTTTTAATACATATTACAATTCTTGCCATGAAAGCCTTATCAGGTTGCATCACTACCTGTAGAATAGTAGAATAGTTATATGAGCCTACCTGGCCACCATGCCAGTGGTTCACAACCTGGCAGCTCATTAGCATTGTCTGGGTGACTGTAAAAAAAAAAAAAAAAAAAAAAAAGTAAAAGAAAAAAATGTTGATAGCTCAACTCACCACCAGAAAATCAAGGTACTGAGATTAAGGAGGGGCCCAGGGCCATGCTGACCCCATAAAATTAATTGGGAAGTGTTCCTTCCTCTTCTCTTTTCTGAAGGAGTTTGTGTAGAATTGGTATTGTTTCTTCCTTCAGTGTATGGTAAAATTCACTAGTGAAGCTATTCGTTCCTGGAGTTTTCTTTGGTGGGAGGTTTTAACGAAAAGTGTGCAATTTCTTTAATACATATAGAGCTGCTTAGATTTCTATTTATTCTTTCTTGAGCTTTGATGATTTGTGTCTTTCAAAAAATTTGTCCATTTCACTGAAGTTGTTGAGTATATGGCATCACCTTCATTACAATATTTCCATGTTATCTTTTTGATATCTACAGGTCGATAGTGATACCCTGTCTTAATTTCTAATATATATATTTTAAATTAATGTCTTTTATCTTTTTTCTTGATAAGTCTGCCTAATTTCCTCTGTACTTGTTCCATGGTTATTACTCTATTTTTTGTGTGGTTTTTATTCCACTTTCTAGGCTAACAATTTATCAGTTGATTAATATCTTCTGTTCCCTTGTGATTCTCTGATACATTTATTATTTTTAGTATTTGTTTTTGTCCTTTAAATTTCTAGTTGGTCTTTTATATTTAATTTTTCCTCTAAAGAACCAGTTTGTTAATTTATTCATTATTTCTAAATGTTTTTCTTACAAATACATGATTTTTTTTTCTTTCTTTTTCTCTCCAAGTTTCTCTCTTTATTAAGTTTACCCCAGACAGTGGAAGAGAGACAGACAATGGTTACTGTGACACCCCTACACCCTTGCTCCAGGACATAAGTCATCTATTCTGACTATGCCCTCACTCCTCCCCATGCCCAATAAATAAAAAGGGGACAAGGAAATACAGGGTGAGGGAGGTATGCTTTTCTATATTAATTATTTTGTTACCAAACCAAACTCGGGTTAGCTGACCCAGTGGGTAGCAAAGCCAATCTATCGACACTGGGCTGTGGTGAAGGAAGGTATAGTGTTTATTGCAAGGCACTCAGTGTGGGGCCAAACAAAGTGAATGGGCAGCTCATGTGCAAGACACCTGAACTCCCCGATGGCTTTTGGGGAAGAGCTTATAAAGGCAAGGTAAGGGAGAGGGTTGCAGGATGCCTGATCTGCTCACAGATACTCTTCTGATTGGTTGATGGTGAGGTAACCAGGTGGTATTTTGGGAGTCAACATCATCAACTTGGGTCCAAGCCACCTGGGGTCTATGTGCTTTGTGGTCAGCATGTGGTTAACTTCTTCCACCTGGTGGAGGTTTTAAGTATCTGCAGAACAATAAAAGGATATGGCTCAGGATTTTATCTGTAGCCCTTGAGGAGGAACTAAATGTCCTTGACTTTGTTTTATGGGTAAACTATTATTATTTTGTCTTGCTTGACTGTTTTCCTTTGTTTCTGCACTTTCTCATTTCTCTAAATTTGCTCTTTGGAACTTAGGGAAGGCCTAGAAGGATAAAGCTTTTCTACAAACAAGAGGCAGGTGGGGGACATGGCATGCAGGGTCAGGGGTGGTCTGTCTCTGGGAAGGCCCCACAGATCCTGCTTGGCTTCAATTTTATTCTACTTTCCTTCTATTTATTGTATCGTTATTTTCTTAATTCTTTCAGTCTGATACTTATTTTGTTTTACATTCATATAATTATTTAAGGCAATAAACTTTCTTCTGAGCACTCTGTGCTCTTTTCCACAAATTTTCAAATATAATTTTTTTAATGTTGTTCTTGTGAAATCCTGCAAATATAGTTTTTATTTCCACTTAAACCCAGTTGATTTACTTTTTCAAATCACAATGGAGAGTGATGTCTTTGTTTTCCAAGTTTTAAAAATATTAATTTCCATTCTTATTAAATTGTGACCAGAGAATATTTTTTATTCTATTTCTACTTTTAGAGATTTATCAAGAACTTCTCTGTGTCAAGTAAATAATCAAATATTATGAATGTTTAATGAACATTTGGAAAGAAATTGTATTCCCTATATGATGTCCTGATATTAGTAAACATGCATCAGATTTTTTTTTTTTTTTTGCTTGTGGTATTTGGGCCTTTTATATCATTTCTTTGTCTTCAGTTGATTTTTCTTGGACTGAGAAAGCTGAATTTAAGTTACATGTATCTCCTGTAAATTTCTTTTATAAAGGTTGCTAGTATGTTATATGACTTATGGATATTAAGAACCATTAAAAATTTCTGTGTACCCAAAAAAAAAATTTCTGTGTAAATTGACTCTTTGGTACTAAAGTATGGGTCTCTTTACCTCATTTGCTCTTTTGTTCTGAATTTTACCTTAAATAATATTAAAATCATACATTTCTGATATCTTTTGTTTGTATTTGCCTAATAAAAAATTTCCTTTGCTCATTTTCTTTTTAACTATTTGAAATCTCTTTATTCCTATGCTTCATAAATATACCATCTTATTAAGTTTTGGTTTATGATGCTGTCTTAAAATATTTCTCATTTAATAGAGGAAATATGCCCATTTATATTTAATGGTGTGACTGACATTTGCTTGTAGTTCTGGGAATACTTTGTTATGATTTCTGTGTATATATACAAATAATCTTTTAAAGCCTTTCATTAGGAAATCAATTTCCTTTGTCTTAAAACAATATTATTTCTCAGGTTCTGACTTCCTGTAATGGCAGATTAGCTTGGAGGGGTGTGGGAGCAGAGAAAAACTTCTAGATAGTTATACAAGCCATGCAAAATATTAAAAGAACTATTTGAAAGTACTGGAGTGTGATCACAAACAGAAACTGTCTATCCTTGAAAAGTTAGACTTTGTTGCTTTTGCCTAAGGGCCACCTGACATTTTTAATACAGTTCAGTGTAGAAGAAAGCTTTATTATTAATGTCTTGAGGTGAGCTTTGGGGCCTTGGAGGGCAGCCAGAGATGTAAGGGGAGGATTGTATAAGGGAGGAACCTGCAGAGGCGGTGAACTCCAAACTTGCACAAAAGTTTCCAAATCTTTGATTAAATCACACATGCTTGGCAGAGACCCTAGTGTGCTTGCCTGAAAAGCAGCAGCTGGAAGTTTAAATAATGAAGTAGAGATTTCAGCCACTGCCACAGCTGAGGATACAGTTTGGAATCTGTGTCAAGTTGATTGTGTACTAGAACAAACCTCTTCCAAGGAATATAACAGAATCCAGAGCCTACAGAGTATAATATTATTTATAAAGTCCACTATACACTCAAAAATCATTGAACTTATGAGAATCAGAAAAATATGTCTCATATTTAAGAGAAAAGGGAAAAAAATAGAACCAACTGTTTAGATGACTAAATATAATTATCAGACAAGGACTTTCAAACAGGTGTTACAAATATATTCCAGAACTCAAAGACAATGTGAGTCATAACGAATGAACAGATGGAGAATCTCAGCATTTGATAAAAATGTACAAAATGAAGATGTTACATCTGAAAATAATTAAAAACTGAAATGAAAAACTCAAGTTATGGCATTGAAAACATATTGGGAATGGCAGAAAAGAGATGATGTAACCTTTAAAAAAAAAAAAGGAAAAGTATACACACATACACATTTGTATGTATAAAACAATTTAAAGAACAAAGAGAAGAAAGACTGAAGAAAAGTGAATGGAGCTTCAGAGACCTGCAAAATAAAATTGAACAGTCTATTATATGTGTAATTAGAGCTGCAGAAGGAAAAAAGAGGAAAAATGCAGACAAAAAAATATTTGAAGAAAGAATAGGGAAGAAAAATATTTGATGGAATACTCCCCATTTTATTGAAAACCATAAATTTACAGATCCAAGAATCTCAAATCATAAGTAAGCTAAGAACAGAAGAAGTGAAATAAAAACTATACAAATAAAAGAAAAAACAAAGCTAAAACTTGGTTCTTTGACATGATTAATAAAGTTGATAAACCCTTAACAAAGGTATGTATTTGTGTGTGCATGTGTGTGTGTGTGTGTGTGTGTGTGTGTGTGTGAAAAGAGAGAGAGCAAGCAAATTACCAGTATCAGGAATAAAAGAGATGACTAGAGATATTAGAAACATTAGAAGCATAGTAAAAGAATATTATGAAAACTTACATGAACAAATACAGCAATTTAGAAATTTATAATTAGAACAAGTTAGAAATAGAAATTTCCTTTAAAACATAAATAACAGAAAAACATAATAAAAATCTGAAAATCTGAATAACTGTTGTACAAATTAATTTTTTTCTCAAGCATCTCTCTAAATAGAAAACCCTGGGGACAGAGTCTTCATTATTGAATTCAATTAAATATTTCAGCAAGAGAAAATATCAATTCTACAAGAGCGCTTTAAGAGAATGGAGGAAGAAGGAATATTTTCTTTCTTCATGAAGTCAGCATAATTATAATACCCAAATCTGCAGAGACTTAAGAAAATAAAACTCATCAGCATGGACATCAAAGCTCTTATCAAATCAAACAAATCAAATCAGGAATGTAAAAGGCAATTGTAAATCACAACCAAGTGGAGTTTATCCTAGGAATGCCAGATTGTCTAAGCATTTGAAAATCAATCAGTGCATTACACCAAATTTGCAGGGGAAAAAAAGGAAAACAACCACATAGACATCTCAATAGGGCACATAAAAAGCACTTGACAAAATTCAACACTCATTTATTTTTTTAAATATCTCTGTAAATTAGAAATTTAGAAGGGATATCTCAACCTGATAAAAATCATCTACAAGAAACCTATAGCTAACATTTTGAAGTTGGAGAACTGAATGCTTTCTTCAGCAGCCCTGGTGTCATGGGGAATTTTTTCTGACTTAGGTTTCCGAGAGAGACTGTGTCCATTTTCCCAAATGTTCACTTCTCTTTTTAGAAAAAAGTGTTTTCTTAGATACTTCACCTCTGTCTACTCACACATTTTCTGCACATGTTTCTCCATCTCCTCCAAGGATTTCTCTCATTTAATCTCAGTTCTGCATACAACTCAGTTCCTCTTATTTAATATATTTGGTGGAGATTTCTGAGATCTACCAATGCTTGGCCACTACCAGAGTCCTCAATCTTCTCTGCCACGCCAGGTGGTTCTTGCACAGGTCCTGCTGCTCTTTCAAGTATCCTAGACCATACTTAGAGGTAATATGGAGTTTGTGGATTTTTCTCCTGCTCCATACTTGGGAGTAACTTGAAAGTTGTCTTGGAGTCTGTGCTTTCCCCCCTTCTCCTTGTTGCTATCACTTCCAGAAGAGAGAAAGAAGGTTCAGAACTAAGCAGCCAGAACTAAGTAGCCAGCATATTCTTACTAGAGCTAGAAGTTGAACTGAGGATAGGAGTAATCAGACCCATACTATATGACTCAGAAACTAGTGTAGGAATTAGAGAGGAAAAAGGGTAATGGATACTGGGGAGGTAATTGTCAAATGTCCACTAACGTGTTAGTAATTTTATTTTTCAGATTTTTTTCAATCAATATGCTTTAATTTTTAGATTAGCTTTAGGTTCACAGCAAAACTGAGTAGAAAGTACAGACAGTTCTCATATACCCCCTTCCCCCACGAAAACACAGCCTCTTCCCCTAATAAAAACGCACATAAGAGTGGTGTATTTGTTACAGCCCATGAACCTGCATTGTTACATTATTTGCACTCATAGTTTCCATTGGGATTCACACTTGGTGTTTACATTATATGGGTTTAGACAAATGTACAATGGCATATATACACCTTTATGATATGTTATTGTCTCTGTAGTTTTGCCTTTTCCAGAATCTCACATAGTTGGACTCATACAGTATGAATGATTTCAGCCAGCCTTTTCACATTGGCTTCTTTCAAATAGTAAAATACTTCCAAGGTTCCTCCATGTCCTTTCAAGACTTGATAAAATATTTCTTTTTAGTAACAAATAATATTTCATTGCTGGCAGTACCACAATTTGTTTATTCATTTATCTACCAAAGGATATCTTCATTGGTAAATAACTTCATGTTTTGGCAGCTATGAATAAAACTATTATGAACATCCATGTGCAGGGTTTTTGTGGACCTACATTTTGAACTCTATTCTTGTAATGTCTTTGTCTGGTTTTGGTAATAGGGTAATGCTGGGCTCATAGAAGGAGCTAGAAATTATTCTCTCTGCTTCTATCTTTTGGAAGACATTGTAGAGTATTGTATAATTTATTCCTTATATGTTTGGTAGAATTCAACAGTGAATCTCTGTAGTCCTAGGGCTTTCTGTTTTGGAAATTTGTTAATTGTTGTTTCAGTTTCTTTAATAGTTATTGGCCTATTCAGATTATCCATTATTCTCTTCTCTCTTATTATATCAATTTTACTTATTTTTTACACTTTTAAAAATCACTGTCCTAGAGTTTGCAGTATACATTTACAACTAATCCAAGTATACTTTCAAATGACATTATACCACTTCACAGTTAGTGTGAGTACCTTACAATAACAAAATCACCTTAATTCCTCCATTTAGCCCCTGTATAATGGCATATTGTCGATCAAGGGATCGGTCCATTTCATCAAATTTGTGGGCATAGAATTGTTCAGAGTATTCCTTTAATATACTTTCAATGTTTATGGAATCTACAGTGATAACCCATTTTTCATTTCTGATATTAGTAATTTGTATCCTCTCTCTTTTTTTCTTAGCTCATTGATTTTGTTGCTCTTTTCAAAGAACCGGTTTTTGGTTTCATTGATTTTCTCTATCGATTTTCAGTTTTAAATCTTATTGTTTCTGCTCTAATTCTTAATATTTACTTTCTTCTGCTTACCTTGGATTTAATTTGATCTTGTTTTTCTAGTTTTCTAACATAGAAGCTTAGATAATTAATTTGAGGTCTTTCCTCTTTGCTAGGGTATACATTCAATGCTATAAATTTCTTTCAAAGCCCTACTTTTGCTGAATTCCACAAATTTTCATAAGTTATATTTTTGTTTTCATTGATTTCAAAATATTATTAGCTTCTCTTCAGATTTCTTCTTTGACCCACATATTTAAAAGTGTGTTGTTTAATCTCCATGTATTTGGGGATTTTTCAGCTATCTGTTATTGATTTCTAGTCTAATTTCACTGTTGAATGAGAGCAAATGCATGAAATTCATTCCTTTAAATTTGTGTTTTATGGCCCAAAATACAGTCTACCTTGGTCAGTGTTCCATATGAGCTTGAAAATAACGTGTATTCTGCTGTTGCTGGATAAAGTAATCTATAGATGTCAATTATATCCTGTTGACTGATGGTGTTGTTGACTTCAGCTATGTCCTTTCTGACGTGCTGCATCCTAGATCTCTCCATTTTTAATAGCAGAGTGATGAAGTCCCAACTCTAAAGTGGGTTCATTTATTTCTCCTTGGAGTTCTGTCAGTTTTTGCCTCATAGAATTTGACACTCTCTTGTTAGATGCATACACATGAGAATTGTTATGTCTTTTAGGAGAATTGACCCCTTTATTATTACATAATTCCCCTCTTTACTTCTTATACTTTTTTGCTCTGAAGTGTGCTCTGTCCAAAAACCAATATAACTATCCTCATATTTTTTTTTTGTCAGCATGTTATACCTTTCTTCATCCATTTACCTTTAATCTGTAAGTATCTTAATATTTAAACTATAGGCAACAGGTAGCGTCTTATTTTTTGATCCATTCTGACAACCTGTCTTTTAATTGGGACATTTAGACTATTGATATTCAAAGTGATTATTGGTGTAGCCGTGTTAGTATCTACCATATTTGTTAGTGTTTTCTACATGTTGCCTTTGATCTTTGTTCCTAATCTGATCTTCCACTCTTTTTCTGCCTTTTGTGGTTTTTTTATTTTATTTTATTTTTTTTTATTTTTTATTTTTGGCTGTGTTGGGGTCTTCGTTTCTGTGCGAGGGCTTTCTCTAGTTGTGGCAAGCGGGGGCCACTCTTCATCGCGGTGCGCAGGCCTCTCACCGTCGCGGCCTCTCCCGTTGTGGAGCACAGGCCCCAGACGCACAGGCTCAGTAGTTGTGGCTCACGGGCCCAGCTGCTCTGCGGCATGTGGGATCTTCCCAGACCAGGGCTCGAACCTGTGTCCCCTGCACTAGCAGGCAGATTCTCAACCACTGCGCCACGAGGGAAGCCCCCTTTTGTGGTTTTAATTGAGCATTTTATGATTCCATTTTCTCTCCTCTCTTATCATATCAATTTTACTTATTTTTTACACTTTTAAAAATGGCTGTCCTATAGTTTGCAATATACACTTACAACCAATCCAAGTATTCTTTCAAATAACATTATACCACTTCACATGTAGTGTGAGTACATTACGATAACAAAATAATCTTAATTCCTCCATTTTGCCCCTTGTATCATTGCTGCTTTCATGTTGCTTATTCATATGCATTGCTGCTATTATTATTTTGAACAAATTGTTATGTTAGCACAGTCTAGAAAAATTAAAAGTTTTATTTTATTTTCATTTATCCCTTTCTCTGATACTCTTCCTCTATGGAGATCCAAGTTTCGTACCCATGTAATTTCCTCCTCTCTGAAGAACTTCTTTTAACATCTCTTGCAAGGCAGTGTACTAGTAACAAATTCCCTCAATTTTTGTTTGTCTGGGAAAGTCTTTATTTTTCATTCCTGAAAGATAATGTTGCAGGGTACAGAATTCTAGGTTGGTGAGGGTTTTGTTTGTTTGTTTTTCCTCAACAGTTTGAACATTTTACTCTCATCTTCTTTGCATGCTTTCTGAGGAGACTTCAGATATAATTGTTATGTTTATCTCTATGGTTAAGTACCCTCTCCCCAGCTTCTTTTCTTTCAGGACTTTTTCTTTGTCCTTTATTTTCTGTAATTTTAAACATATATAGCTAGGTGAAGTTTTTTGGCATTTACATTGCTTGTTGTTCTCCAAGCTTCCTGGATATGTGGTTTGGCATTTGGGGTAATTATCAGTCATTACAGTTTCAAATATTACTTCTACTCCTTTCTCTCCTGTTTTTCCTTCTGGTATTCCTATTACCCATATGTCATAACCTTGCAGTTCCACAGCTCCTGGATATTTTGTTCTGTTTTTTTTTTTTTTTTCTTAGTCTTTTCGCTGTTTGCTTTTTACAATGTAGGAGATTACTATTTAGATATCCTCAAGCTCAGAAATTTTCCTCAGCTGTGTCCAATCTGCTAATAATCAGCTCATCAAAGTATTCCTCATTTCTGTTACAGTGTTTTTTATCTCTAGCATTTCTTTTTGGCTCTTAGAATTTTCATCTCTGTTTTCATATCGCCCATGTGTTCATACATGCTATCTACTTTATCCATTAGAACCCTTAGCATACAAATCCTAGCTGTTTAAATTCCTGGTCTGATAATTCCAACATCATTGCCATTTTCGTGTCTGGTTTTGATGCTTGCTTTGTCTCTTCTATCTGTGTTTTTACCTTTGAGTATGTCTTGATTTTCTTTTTGTTTGGTAACTGAACATGATACACTGGATAAAAGAAACTTCTGTAAGTAGGCTTTGAATAATATAGTGGTAAGTTGTGGAAGAAGAAGAAGCTTTACTCTAGTGCTATAGTCAGGTCTCAGTATTTTAGTCTGCCCATGCCTCTGGACTGTCAACTGCACTCAGTGCTTCCCATCCCCAGCCTTCCTTAGGTAAGGCAAAATAGCGCAAGTGCACAGGTATTGGGTATTTTCTTCAAGTAGAAAATTAGAGCCAGCAGGGTCACATATTTTCCCCCCGAGGTCCATTAGTCTCTAATAATACCCCAGCAGCTTACACTCTGGTTAACTAGTTTCCCCTGAAGGCAGGCTTTGTTAAGAAAAACAAAATGCCCTGCTGCATTTCAAAATGGTTCCTCTTCTTCTTTCCCTGCTGGAAGCCCAAGAGGAGTTTTCTCTGATATTTACTGTGAAGACCTAGTCAGGCTCCCAGAGGTAAACGTCACCAATTTGTGGAGGCTCCTCTCTGACTGGGTTTCCTGGAGTTTTTAACTCTCAAAGTTGTCTACAGTTGGCTTCCAGAAATTCATCAATTATAAGGCTTTCCTACTGCAGCACTGGTTCTTGTGGAAGTTTCAGCTTGTGGTTTTCTGCTCAGGTAAGTTGTCACTCTCTGTACTTGCCTGTGAACATCTCCAATTTTGGGACAATAGTTTGATTTGTTGTCGCCCTCCCCCCACCCCACCCAAGGATCTAAGAAGACTTGTTGCTTTTTCAGGTTGTTCAGCTTTTTGATTGTTGTGAGGATGGAGTGACAGCTTCTAAGTTTCTAACAGGCTGAACAGGAAACTGGAAGTCCTGTTAATAACTTTTTAATACTAATGCCTGCTTTGGTGAGCCCTTGCCAGTTACAGATTCAGGAATTTAAAAATTTACCATTTTTTTCCTTATATTTTTGAAATGTGTTTCCCACTTATTCTTTTTTTTTCTTATTTCTTTTCTGATGCCAGAGCTATGTAAGCTTTCTTTCAATGAAGTATAGTTAATTTATAATGTTATATTAGATTCAGGTGTACAGCATAGTGATTGAGTATTTTTACAGATTATACTCCATTAAAAGTTATTACAGGGTAATGACTACTATTCCCTGTGCTGTACAATATACCCTTGTTGATGATCTGTTTTATATATAGTAGTTTGTATCTCTTAATCCCATACCCCTAATTTGCTCTTCCCCCCTTCCCTCTGCCCTTGGTAACTACTAGTTTGTTTCCTGTATCTGTGAGTCTGTTTCTGTTTTGCATATACACTGATTTGTATTGTTTTTTAGATTCCACATGTAAGTTATATTATACATTATTTTTCTCTCACTGTCTGACTTAATTCACTAAGCATGATATTAGTGAATGACCCTAGGTCCATCCATGTTGCTGCAAATGCAAGAATTTCCAGGCCCCTGTTTTAATAAATTGCAGTCCCTTACTCTCCCTACCCCTCCTCTCTGCTTTACTTTTCCTATAACATTTGTCACATCTCAATATACTGTAGGATTTAACTACTCATTTTGTTTGTCATCTATCTTATCTGCATTAAAAGGTCAGAAATATGCTGAGCAGGTAGGTATTTCTTTGGTTGAACCATCCTTGTGACCCTGTTTTAAACTAGTAGTCATTTACGTTCAAACACGTGAGAAAAGATCTATATTTTTACTCCCCATCCCCACATTTTGTGTTTTGGATGTCATTTTACACCTTCATACTTATCCCTTAACTGTTTATTTTAGTTATAGTTGATTTTACACTATTCTCTTAATCTACCTATTGGTTTTTTTTTTTTTTTAATTTTTTTGGAGTATAGTTGCTTTACAATGTTGTGTTAGCCTACTGGCTTTTTAAAGTGATCTTTAATCCTTACTATATTTTTGTCTTTCCTAGTGGGTTTTTTTCCTTTTCTACAGATTCTTATTTCTGTTCCATTTAGAGAAGACCTTGCAACATTTCTCTTAGGGTAGGTTTAGTATTGATGAATTCTTTTAGTTTTTGCTTGTCTGGGAAGTTCTTTATCTCTCCTTCTATTCTAAACAATAATCTTATTGGGTAGAGTATGCTAGATTTCAGGTTTTTCCCTTTCAGCACCCTGAATATATGTTATTCCCTTCTGGTCTGCAAAGTTTCTGCAGATATATCAGCAGATATCCTTATGGTAATTCCCTTGGATATGACTCTTTGTATTTCTCTTGCTGCCTTTAGAATTATCTCTTTAACTTTTGCTATTTTAATTTTGATATGTCTTGGTGTGGGTGTCCATATTATTATGATTTTCTGTGATTCCTGTACCTAGATATCTGTTTCCTTCTTCAGGTTTGGGAATATTTCAGCTATAATTTCTTCAGATACTTTTTTAATCCCCTTCTCTCTCTCTCCTGCCCTTCTGGAACCCCTATAATGCAAGTGTTGGAATGCTTAATGTTATCCTAGCCATCTCTTAAGTTGCTTTCATTTTTTAAATTGTTTTTCTTCTGATTTCGTGATTTCCGTTATTCTTACAGGACACATATACATTCTTCTGTGTCAGCCTACTATTTTCATTCCTTCTAGTGTGTTTTTTAAAATTTCAGAAAATGAATTACTTGTTTTTGATTGGGTATTTTTTATATTTTCTAGTTCCTTTTTAAAATATTCAGTATTTAGATCAATTATTTTCCCCAATTTAGTTAACATTTTATTACCAATGTTTTGAATTCTTATTCTGGTAAGTTTTTTATTTCTCTTTCGTTATTTTTTCAGGGGTTTTCTCTTGCTCTTTCAACTCAATGTAGTTCCTCTGCCTTATGATTTTAACTTTCTCTTCCTCTATGAATTTAGGTGAAACAGTTACCTATTGTGCTCTTGTAGGAGTGTTTTTATGTGTGAGTGTCCCAATGCCAACTGCATGTGCCCAATGCGTTTGGTGGGATGGCTGGATTGGAGGTGGATGCCAGTCACATCTTTCCTTGGGGTGTGCTGGCAGTTATCATGTTGTTAGGGCATTGGACTAGAAATGGAGGGGCTGACACCAAGTATGAGGTGGAACTTCCTCTCTACTCAGTGGCCACCACTGCCCTGTCATGGGGAGGGTCTGAGCCCAAGTTGCTGGAGCAGAAGCCCTGAGGTTTCATGCTGGAGCTGGCTTTGTTCCCTTTATGTGTGTGTTTTTCCCTTCCCCGTACCAGGTTCTTTGCCCATAGGAGGGGAGTGCTTAAGCAATTGGGGCATACGCACATGCAGAGGTCCAGTGTGCTGCCTGTGTAGGCATGTTGAGCTCCACTCAGACACAGCCCATGGTCGAGTCTTTTCTCTGGTCATGACCACCCCAGGTCAGGTGCCTTACTATGGTGTGGAGTGAGTGGGGCCAGAGCATTTGCTTGGTTTGGGCTGGGGCACATGGTGATGTGCTCTCAGGATACCTAGCCATCTCTGGAGCTGACTGTGGTCCACCCTGCCTCAGGGGCAAGTCCCCGTTGTCTCTCATGTCTCATCAGTGTCCCCAGCTTCTGCTGCTCTCACTCTGTGTGAAACCGTTCTGCAGGGTAGGTGAGGCCCGTGTGGTTTCTCTGTGGCTTGTGGCAGAGCTGAGAGCTGCTGCCATCAGAAATCTGGGCTGCTTCTGGGACACCACTTGAGGAAGTGCCAACAATTGCTGTCACCACCCCACCTGGGCTTCCCCTGGGACTGGGTCACCTCTGTGTCCCAAGGTCAACTCATTTCCCCAGTCCCGTTTGTTTCAGATCCAGTGTTGTACTGTGGCATGGAGTGAGTGGGGCTGGAGCAGTCACTCATTTTGGGATGGGGTTTGCAGCAAGGTGGAGGTGGGAAACCTGCAGCTGCTAGAGCAGACCTCTCTCTGCCTTGCCTTGGGGTCAAGCCAGTGTGTGTGTGTATGTATTTCTCATGAGCAGAGTTCAGTCTTCTTCTTTCTTTCTGTTCCATAGGTCCTACAATCAGCCAAGGGTTCTTGTCTCCTCCACTAGGACCGCAGAACTGGGAAGCCCAGTTCATGGCTTGTCATGCTCACTCCCTAGGGTGGGTGGATGTTCACCCCTGCAATCTCCCTTTTCCTCTGAGTCCCCTCCTAGGGGCACAGGTCCAGACTAGGTCTCTTTTCTTTCCTTCCTAACCAATTACATATGTTTCTTTCTTATAGCCTTGGTTGTACAGGAGTCCTTCTGCTAGTTTCCAGTTAGTTTTCAGTGAGAATTTTTCCACATGTAGATGTAAGTTTGATGTTTTCATGAATGGATGTGAGCTCCACATCCTCTTTGCCATCTTGATCTCTTCCTCTCCACTTACTCTGTTCTGTTCCAAAGGATCTGTATTTTTATCTTCCTCTTGCCTTCCTGGGTTGCTCAACTTCTCTTGACCAATTTTCATTCATTTTCCTTTTCTTAATATTCAGAAATAGTCTCTCAAATAAATCTTCAAATTATGGTTTATTTTTATGAAATTTTAATCCTGTAGTTTGTTTCTAATGCCTTCAATTATATGCTTTCTGACTTTAAAAAAAGTCAGGTTATTTTTCATCTCAGATATAATTTTATATCATCTTTCCTCTTTTTTTGTACTATGTTGTTTTACTTTCTTTTCCCCTTCAGATTGTAAACCATCTGGTGCCTAACAATTATTTCTATTTTATATAGTAAATCTTCTAAAGTGTGTTCTTTATCTCTTATAGGTTATCTTCTTACACATTTCAGGACACTTACATAGCATTCATATAGTATTTTCCTATTTGTCTATGAATGGATGCAAAATATTCAAGACTCTAACTTCCCCTTGACACTGCCTGAAAAGAAGTGGATTCGTTCCCTACATTTTTACATCTCTATTTGACTGGTCACTTTTATTAGAATCTATTTTTTTAGAATGTTTTTAGTACTCAACCTGGAAGAGATATTGTTGATGTGAATTAGACTCAGACATTCAGAGGATTAAGGGAGAGGAGAAAGAGCTGAGACTAGAAGAAGACTTAATACGTTATAGACACTGCAGGAATGTGCTTGTTACATGAATTTCTACTGAGCCTACTTTCTCTTCCAAGAAAATAATATTGCTGTACCCAATGCCTTTCATGTGACAGCTGACTGAAAAATTGGCAGAATACACATTTTTCACTTAGGCAGAGAATCATTTCTTTTTAGGGAAATTCTTGTATCCTCAATGAACCAACCACATAGTGATGCATTGTGATAGTGATTTTTGATGGGTTTTCTGTATGTATGGTGAAATATCTAATTGCTATTGGGTATACATTCAATGATAACAATATCCTCCTAAGCCCTGCTTTTTTCTAGATTCCACAAATTTTGATAAATTATACTTTCTCATTGATCTCAAGAAAAGCTAAAATATATTTTGAAATTTCTTCTTTGACCCACGCATTATTTAAAAGTGTGTTATTTAATCTCTGTGTATTTGGGGATTTTTCAGCTATCTATTATTGATTTCTAGTTTAATTCTATTGTTGAATGAGAGCAGATGTATGAAATTCATTCTTTTAAATTTGTGTTTTATGGCCCAGAATAGGGTCTACCTTGGTCAGTGTTTCATGTGCACTTAAAAATAACATGTATTCTGCTGTTGCTGGATAAAGTAATCTGTAGATGTCAATTATGCCCTATTGACTGATGGTGTTTTTGGGTTCAACTATGTCCTTTCTGATTTTCTGCCTGCTGAATCTCTCCATTTTTGATCAGAGGACTGAAGAAGTCTCCAACCATAAAGTGGGTTCATTTATTTCTCCTTGGAGTTCTCTCAGTTTTTGCCTCGTAAAGTTTGACACTCTTTTGTTAGGTACATATATTACACAATGAGAATTGTTATGTCTTCTAGGAGAATTGACCCCTTTATCATTATGTAATGCCCCTATTTATTCCTGATACTTTCCTGTGCTGAAGTGTACTATGTCCAAAAACCAATATAGCTACCTTCACTTTTGTTGTCTGATTGTTATACCTACCTTCATCCATTTACCTTTAATCTGTGTCTTAATATTTATCTATAGGCAACATATAGTTATGTCTTATTTTTTGATCCATTCTGACAACCTCTTTTAATTGGAACATTTAGACTACTGATATTCAAAATGATTATTGATATAGTTGTGTTAATACCTACCATATTTGTTAGTGTTTTCTATGTGTTGCCTTTGATCTTTGTTCCTACTTTGATCTTTCACTTTCTTCTGCTATTTGTGGTTTTAATTGAGCAATTTAATTCCATTTTCTCTCCTCTCATTATATCGAATGTATTTTTTTTCAACTTTTTAAATGGCTGCACTAGAGTTTGCAATATACATTTACAACTAATCCAAGTATACTTTCAAATAACCTTGTACTACTTCACAGGTAGATTGAGTACCTTACAATAAAAAAAAACTTAATTCCTCCATTTTGCTGCTTGTATCATTGCTTTTATTCATGTTGCTTATTCATATACATTGTTGCTATTAATATTTTGAACGAATTGTAATCTGTTAAGTCAATCTAGAAAAAGTAAAATTTGTATTTTATCTTCACTTATCCCTTGCTCTGATACTCTTCCTCTATGGAGATCCAAGTTTTGTACCTACGTAATTTACTCCTCTCTAAAGAATTTCTTTTAACAACTCTTACAAGGCAGTGTGCTAGTAACAAATTCCCTCAATTTTTGTTTGTCTGGGAAAGTCTTTATTTTTTATTTCTGATAGATAGTTTTGCAGGGTAAAGAATTGTAGGTTGGTGGGTTTTTTTCCTCAATGTTTTCAATATTTTCCTCTACTATGGTCTTTTTTGTATGATTTCTGAGAAGTCATCTATAATTACCTCTATGGTAAGTACCCCTCTCCCCCCATCTTCTTTTCTTTCAGGATTTTTTCTGTGTCCTTTATTTTCTGTAATTTAAAAATTATATGTCTAGGGGAAGTTTTTAGGCATTTACCTTGCTTGTTGTTTTCCAAGCTTCCTAGATATGTGGTTTGGTGTTTGGGGTAATTATCAGTCATTACTGTTTCAAATATTGCTTCTCCTCGTTTCTCTCTTGCTTTTCCTTCTGGAATTCCTATTAACCTAATGTCACATCTTTTGCACTTGTTCCACAGCTCTTGGATATTTTCTTATGTTTGATTTTTTTTCGTAGTCTGTTTTCTGTTTGCTTTTTTCAGTGTAGGAGATAACTATTTAGATAACCTCAAGCTCAGACATACTTTCCTCAGCTGTGTCTAATCTGCTAATAATTAGCTTGACAGATATTCTTCATTTCTGTTACATGTTTTTGATCTCTAGCAGTTCTTTTCCTTCTTTCCTAGAATTTTCATCTCTATTCTTATATCACCCATGTGTTCATGCATTCTATCTACTTTATCTAAGAGAACCCTTAGCATGCTAATCCTAGATGTTTTAAATTCCTGGTCTGATAATTCCAACATCAGTGCCATTTTGGGGTCTCTTTCTGATGCTCACTTTGTCTCTTGAATCTGTGGTTTTGCCTTTGAGTAGGTTTTCTTTTTGTTTTTGTGTGTTAACTGGATATGCTACACTGGATAAAAGAAGCATCTGTAAGTAGGCTTTGAGTAATGTAGTGGTAAGTTTTGGAGGGAGAGGAAGCTTTACTCTAGTGCTATAGTCAGATCTCAGTATTTTAGTCTGCCCATGCCTCTGGACTGTCAACTGCACACAGTGCTTCCCATCCCCAGCCTTCCTTAGGTGCGACAAAATAGCCCAAGTACACTGGTATTGGGTATTTTCTTCTCTCCAGTAGAAAATAAGAGGCAGCAGGTTTGCATATTTCTTTTTTCTCCAGGTCAATTAGGCTCTAATAAATCCCAGCAGCTTAGAATCTGGTTAACTAGTTTCGCCTGAGGACAAGCCTTGTTAAGGAAAACAAAATGTGCTGCTGCTTTTTAAAATGGCTCCTCTTCTTCTTTCCCTGCTGGATGCCTGAACAGGGTTTTCTCTGGTATTTACTATGGAAACCTGGTCAAGCCCTTGGATGTAAATCTCAGCAATTTGTGGGGGCTCCTGTCTGACTGGATTTGCTGGAGTGTTTAACTCTCAAAGTTGTCCACAGTGTGCTTTCAGAAATGCATGAATTATAGTTCAGGCTTTCCAACTGCAGCACTGGTTCTTGTGGAAGTTTCTACTTGCGGTCTTCTGCTCAGGTAAGTTGTCACTCTCTGTACTTGCCTGTGAACATCTCCAATTTTGGAACAACAGTTTGATTTGTTGTCGCCCTTCCCCCACCCCACCCAAGGATCTAAGAAGACTTGTTGCTATTTCAGGTTGTTCAGCTTTTTGATTGTTGTGAGGATGGAGTGGCAGCTTCTGAGTTTCTAACAGGCTGAACAGAAACTGGCAGTCCTGTTAATAACTTTTGGATACTAATGCCTGCTTTGGTGAGCCCTTGCCAGTTACAGATTTAGGAATTTCAAAAATTACAAACTATTGTTTTCTTAGATTTTTGAAATGTGTTTTCCCACTTGTTTGTTTTTGTTTGTTTCTTTGCTTTTCTTGGTACCAGAGCTATGTAAGTTTTATTTTTCATTGAAGCATAGTTAATTTACAATATTAGGTTAGTTTCAGGTATACAGCATAATGATTCAGTATTTTTTCATATTGTACTTCATTAAAAGTTCTTAGAAGTTAATGACTCTAATTCCCTGTGCTGTACAATATATCCTTGTTGATGATCTGTTTTATAGATAGTAGTTTGTATCTCTTAATCCCATACCCCTAATTTGCTCCTCCCCGCTTGTTTCTCCCCTCAGTAGTGACTAGTTTACTTCCTATATCTGTGAGTCTGTTTCTGCTTTGCATATACACTGATTTGTATGATTTTATAGATTCCACATGTAAGTGATATCATATAGTATTTGTCTTACACTTTCTGAGTTATTTCACTAAGCATAATATTCCCTGGGTCCATCCATGTTGATGCAAATGCAGGAATTTCCAGGCCTGTGTTTTAATAACTTGCAATCCCCTGCCCTCCATAGCCCTCCTCCCTGCTTTACTTTTCCTATAGCATTTGTCACACCTCAATATACGGTAGGAGTTAACTACTCATTTTGTTTGTCATCTATCTTCCCTGTGTTAAAGGTCAACAATACACTGACAGGGGATTCCCTGGTGGGGCAGTGGTTAAGAATTCGCCTGCCAATGCAGTGGACACGCGTTCAAGCCTTGGCCCCTGAAGATCCCACATGCCACGGAGCAGCAGGGCCCGTGATCCACAATTATTGAGCCTGCGTTTCTGGAGCCTGTGCTCCGCAACAAGAGAGGCCGCGATAGTGAGAGGCCCGTACGCTGCGATAAAGAGTGGCCCCCACTTTCCACAACTGGAGAAAGCCCTCGCACAGAAACGAAGACCCAACACAGCCATAAATAAATAAAATTTAAAACAGATAAGCAAAAATAAAAAAAATGCACTTACAGGTATTTCTTTCGTTGAAGCATCCTTGTGACCCAGTTTTAAAGTAGTAGTCATTTATGCTCAAACACGTGCGAAAAGATCTATATTTTTACTCCCTGCTCCCACATTTTGTGTTTTAGATGTCATTTTACATCTTCATACTTATCCCTTAACTGTTAATTGTAGTTATAGTTGATTTTACACTACTTTGTCTTTTAATCTACCGACCGGCTTGTTTGAGTGATTTTTAATATTTACTATGTATTTGCCTTTCCAAGTGGGATTTTTCCTTTCCTATATAGTCTTGTTTTTTTCCCATTTAGCAAAGACCCTGCAACATTTCTCTTAGGGTAGGTTTAATATTGATAAAATCTTTTAGTTTTTGCTTTTGTGGGAAGTTCCTTATCTCTACCTCTATTCTAAACAGTAATCTTGCTGGGTAGAGTATACTAGTTGGAAGTTTTTCCCATTCAACAGTCTGCGTATATCATGCTATTCCCTTCTGGTCTGCAGAGTTTCGGCAGAAATATCAGCTGATAACCTTATGTTAATTCCCTTGTATATGACTCTTTGTACTTCTCTTGCTGCCTTTAGAATTCTCTATTTAACTGTTGCTATTTTAGATTTGGTATGTCTTGGTGTGGGTTTTATTTATTTATTTTGGTTGGGGGAGGTTCATCTTATTATGATCTGTGATTCCTCTACCTGGATATGTTTCCTTCTTCAGGTTTGGGACATTTTTAGCTATAATTTCTTCAATACATTTGTGATCTCCTTCTCTCTCTCTTGCCTTTCTGGAACCCATGTAAAGCAAATGTAGGAATGCTTAAAGTTATCCTAACCATCTCTTCAGGAGCTTTCATTTTTTAAATTGTTTTCCTTTCTGCTGTTCTGATTGGGTGATTTCCATGGTTCTATCTTCCAGATCACATATGTGTTCTTCTGTATTGCTTAGTCTGCTATTTTTATTCCTTCTAATGTGTGCTTTTGGTTGAATTTCAGATAGTGAATTATTTATTTTGGATGGGGTCTTTTTACTAGTTTCTAGTTCCTTGTTACAGTGTTGAGTATTTCGATCAATTAGTTTTTCTAATTTAGTAAGCATATTTTATTACGAATATTTTGAATTCTTTAACTGGTAAGTTTTTTTATTTCTGTTTCATTACTTATAATAACTTTACTTTTGCTCTTGCAGGAGAATGTACATCCTCTGCCTTATGATTTTAACTTTCTCTTCCTCTATGAATTTAGGTGAAACAGTTACGTACTGTGCTCTTGTAGTAGTGTCTTTATGTGTGAGTGTCCCAATGCCAACTGCATGTGCCCAATGCGTTTGGTGGGATGGCTGGATTTGAGGTGGATGCCAGTCACATCTTTCCTTGGGATGTGCTGGCAGTTATCATGTTTGTAGGGCATTGGTCTGGAAATGGAGAGGCTGTAACCAAGTATGAGGTGGAACGTCCTCTCTACTCAGTGGCCACCACTGCACTGTCATGGGGAGGGTCTGAGCCCAAGTTGCTGGAGCAGAAGCCTTGAGGTTTCAGGCTGGAGCTGGCTTTGTTCCCTGTATGTGTGTGTGTTTTTCCCTTCCCCATACCAGGTTGTTTGCCCAGAGGAGGGGTGTGCTTAAGCAAGTGGGGCATACGCACATGCAGAGGTCCAGTGCACTGCCTGTGTAGGCATGTTGAGCTCCACTCAGACACAGCCCATGGTCGGGTCTTTTCTCTGCTCATGACCACCCTGGGTCAGGTGCCTTACTGTGGTGTGGAGTGAGTGGGGCCGGAGCATTTGCACGGCTTGGGCTGGGGCACATGGTGAAGCGCTCTCAGGAGACCTGACAGTCCCTGGAGCAGACTGCTCTCCACTCTGTCTAGGGGACAAGTTCCCTTGTCTCTCATGGCTCGTCACTGTCCCCAGCCTCCGCTGCTCTCACTCTGGGTGAAACGGCTCTGCAGGGTAGGTGAGGCCCACATGGTTTCCCTGTGAGAATCGGGTGGGCTTGGCTTCATCAGAAATCTGGGCTGCTTCTGGGACACCACTTGAGGAAGTGCCAACAATTGCTGTCACCTGGGCTTCCCCTTGGACTGGGTCACCTCTGTGTCCCCAGGTCAACTCATTTCCCCAGTCCCGTTTGTTTCAGATCCAGTGTTGTACTGTGGCATGGAGTGAGTGGGGCTGGGGCAGTCACTCATTTGGGGCTGGGGTGTGCAGCAAGGCAGTCCTGGGAAACCTTGCAGCTGCTAGATCAGACATCTCTCCACCTTGCCTTGGGGGCAGGCCAGTGTGTGTGTGTGTATTTGTCATGAGCAGAGTTCAGTCTTCTTCAGTGTGTCCATCTGTCCCTTAGGTCCTACAATCAGCCAAGGGTGCTTGTCGCCTCCACGTAGGACTGCGGGGCTGGGAAACCCAGTCCATGCCTTGTCCTGCTCATTCCTTAGTGTGGGTGTTCACCCCTGCAATCTCCCTTTTCCTCTGAGTCCCCTCCTAGGGGCACAGGTGCAGAGTGGCTTTCTTTTCTTCCCTTCCTGACCAATTACATGTGTATCTTTCTTATAGCCTGGGTTGTACAGTAGTCCTGCTATTTCCCAGAACCAACCACACAGTGATCCATTGTTCGAGAGTGATTTTTGCTGGGTTTGCTCTATGGACACTTAAAGAACTAATTGCTATTGGGTATACGTTCAATGCTATAATTTCCTTCGAAGTCCAGCTTTAGCTGAATGCCACAAATTTTCAGAAATTTTTACTTTTATTTCAAAATGTCTTTATCTTCTCTTGAGATTTCTTCTTTGACTCGTGTATTATTTAAAGTGCATTGTTCAATCTCCTTCCATTTGGGGATTTTTCAGCTGTTATTTCTAGTTTAATTCCATTGTTGAATGAGAGCAGATGTATGAAATTCATTCTTTTAAATTTGTGTTTTATGGCCCCGAATAGGGTCTACCTTGGTCAGTGTTTCATGTGAGCTGAAAAATAACATGTATTCTGCTGTTGCTGCATAAAGTAATCTGTAGGCGTCAATTATGTCCTGTTGACTGATGGTGTTTTGGGGTTCAACTATGTCCTTTCTGATTTTCTGCCTGCTGGATCTCTCCATTTTTGATTAGAGGAGTGAAGAAGTCTCCAACCATAAAGTGGGTTCATTTATTTCTCCTTGGAGTTCTCTCAGTTTTTGCCTCATAAAATTTGACACTCTTTTGTTAGGTACATATATTACACAATGAGAATTGTTATGTCTTCTAGGAGAATTGACCCTTTATCATTACGTAATGCCCCTATTTATTCCTGATACTTTCCTGTGCTGAAGTGTACTCTGTCCAAAGACCAATATAGCTACCTTCACTTCACTTCACCAAAGGCCAGTATAGCTACCTTCACTTTTGTCTGCATGTTATACCTATCTTCAGCCATTTACCTGTAATCTGTAAGTGTCTTAATATTTACCTATAGGCAACATATAGTTATGTCTTATTTTTTGATCCAATCTGGCAACCTCTTTTAATTGGAACATTTAGACTACTGATATTCAAAATGATTATTGATATAGTTCTGTTAATACCTACCATATTTGTTAGTGTTTTCTATGTGTTGCCTTTGATCTTTGTTCCTACTTTGATCTTTCACTTTTTATTGCTATTTGTAGTTTTAATTGAGTGCTTTGATTCCATTTTCTCTCCTCTCTTATTATATCAAATGTATTTATTTTTTTCAATTTTTTAAATGGCTGCACTAGAGTTTGCAATATACATTGACAACTAATCCAAGTATACTTTCAAATAACCTTGTACTCTTCACAGGTAGCTTGAGTACCTTACAATAAAAAAAAAAATCTTAATTCCTCCATTTTGCCCCTTGTATCACTGCTTTTATTCATGTTGCTTATTCATATGCATTGTTGCTATTAATATTTTGAACAAATTATTGTGTGTTAGCTCTATCTAGAAAAAGTAAAATTTGTATTTTATATTCACTTATCCCTTTCTCTGATACTCTTCCTCAATGGAGATCCAAGTTTTGTACCTACGTAATTTCCTCCTCTCTAAAGAATTTATTTTAGCATCTCTTACAAGGCAGTGTACTAGGAACAAATTCCCTCAATTTTTGTTGGTTTGGGAAAGTCTTTATTTTTTATTTCTGATAGATTGTTTTGCAGGGTACAGAATTCTAGGTTGGTTTTTTCTCAACATTTTCAATATTTTCCTCCACTATGGTCTTCTTTGCATGATTTCTGAGAAGTCATCTATAATTATCTCGATGGTAAGTACCCCTCCCCCCCCCCAGCTTCTTTTCTTTCAGGATTGTTTCTTTGTCCTTTATTTTCTGTAATTTAAAAATTATATGTCTAGGGGAAGTTTTTAGGCATTTACCTTGCCTGTTTTTTTCCCAGCTTCCTAGATATGTGGCTTGGTGGTTGGGGTAATTATCAGTCATTATTGTTTCAAATGTTTCTTCTCCTCGTTTCTCTCTTGCTTTTCCTTCTGGAATTCCTATTAACCTAATGTCACATCTTTTGCAGTTGTTCCACAGCTCTTGGATAATTTCTTATGTTTTGGGTTTTAGTTTTTCCCTTAGTCTGTTTGCTGTTTGCTGTTTTCAGTGTAGGAGATTACTATTTAGATATCCTTAAGCTCAGAAATTCTTTCCTCAGCTGTGTCTAATCTGCTAATAATTAGCTTGACAAAGATATTCGTCAGTTCTGTTACAGTGTTTTTGATCTCTAGCATTTCTTTTCCTTCTTTCTTAGAATTTTCATCTCTATTCTTATATCACCCATGTGTTCATGCATTCTATCTACTTTATCCAGGAGGACCCTTAGCATGCTAATCCTAGTTGTTTTAAATTCCTGGTCTGATAATTCCCACATCAGTGCCATTTGGGGGTCTCTTTCTGATGCTCGCTTTGTCTCTTGAATCTGTGGTTTTGCCTTTGAGTATGTTTTCTTTGTGTTTTTGTTTGTTAACTGGATATGATACACTGGATAAAAGAGGCATCTGTAAGTAGGCTTTGAGTAATGTAGTGGTAAGTTTTGAAGGGAGAGGAAGCTTTACTCTAGTGCTATAGTCAGGTCTCAGTGTTGTAGTCTGCCCATGCCTCTGGACTGTCAACTGCACACAGTGCTTCCCATCCCCAGCCTTCCTTAGGTGCGACAAAATAGCCCAAGTGCACTGGTACTGGGTATTTTCTTCTCTCCAGCGGAAAACTAGAGCCAGCAGGTTTGCATATTTCTTTTTTCTCCAGGTCAGTTAGGCTCTAATAAATCCCAGCAGCTTAGAATCTGGTTAACTAGTTTCGCCTGAGGACAAGCCTTGTTAAGGAAAACAAAATGTGCTGCTGCTTTTTAAAATGGCTCCTCTTCTTCTTTCCCTGCTGGACGCCTGAACGGGGTTTTCTCTGGTATTTACTATGGAAACTTGGTCAAGCCCTTGGATATAAATCTCACCAATTTGTGGGGGCTCCTGTCTGACTGGATTTGCTGGAGTGTTTACCTCTCAAAGTTGTCCACAGAGGGCTTTCAGAAATGCATCAGTTATATAGTTCAGGCTTTCCAACTGCAGCACTGGTTCTTGTGGAAGTTTCAACTTGCGGTCTTCTGCTCAGGTAAGTTTTCACTCTCTGTACTTGCCTGTGAACATCTCCAATTTTGGAACAATAGTTTGATTTGTTGTCGCCCTCCCCCCACCCCACCCAAGGATCTAAGAAGACTTGTTGCTATTCCAGGTTGTTCAGCTTTTTGATTGTTGTGAGGATGGAGTGGTAGCTTCTGAGTTTCTAACAGGCTGAACAGGAAACTGGCAGTCCTGTTAATAACTTTTGGATACTAAGGCCTGCTTTGGTGAGCCCTTGCCAGTTACAGATTCAGGAATTTCAAAAATTACAAACTATTGTTTTCTTAGATTTTTGAAATGTGTTTTCCCACTTGTTTGTTTTTGTTTGTTTGTTTCTTTGCTTTTCTTGGTACCAGAGCTATGTAAGTTTTATTTTTCATTGAAGCATAGTTAATTTACAATATTAGGTTAGTTTCAGGTATACAGCATAATGATTCTGTATTTTTACAGATTGTACTTCATGAAAAGTTATTAGAAGGTAATGACTCTAATTCCCTGTGCTGTACAATATATCCTTGTTGATGATCTGTTTTATAGATAGTAGTTTGTATCTCTTAATCCCATACCCCGAATTTGCTCCTTCCCACTTGTTTCTCCCCTCAGTAGTGACGAGTTTACTTCCTATATCTGTGAGTCTGTTTCTGCTTTGCATGTACACTGATTTGTATGATTTTTTAGATTCCACATGTAAGTGATATCATACAGTATTTGTCTTTCACTTTCTGACTTATTTCACTAAGCATAATATTCCCTGGGTCCATCCATGTTGATGCAAATGCAGGAATTTCCAGGCCTGTGTTTTAATAACTTGCAATCCCCTGCCCTCCATAGCCCTCCTCCCTGCTTTACTTTTCCTATAGCATTTGTCACACCTCAATATACGATAGGATTTAACTACTGATTTTGTTTGTCGTCTATCTTGCCAGAGTTAAAAGGTCAGAAATACACTGACAGGTATTTCTTTCGTTGAAGCATCCTTGTGACCCAGTTTTAAACTAGTAGTCATCTATGTTCAAACTCGAGCGAAAAGATCTATATTTTTCCTCCCTGCCCCCACATTTTGTGGTTTGGATGTCATTTTACATCTTCATACTTATCCCTTAACTGTTCATTGTAGTTATAGTTGATTTTACACTATTTTGTCTTTTAATCTACCGACCGGCTTGTTTAAGTGATTTTTAATCTTTACTATGTATTTGCCTTTCCAGGTGGGATTTTTCCTTTCCTATATAGTCTTGTTTTTTTTTCCATTTAGTGAAGACCCTGCAACACGTCTCTTGGGGTAGGTTTAATATTGATAAATTCTCTTAGTTTTTGCTTGTGTGGGAAGCTCTTTATCTCTACCTTTTTCTAAACAGTAATCTTGCTGGGTAGAGTATACCAGTTGGAAGTTTTCCCCTTTCAGCCGTCTGAGTATATCATGCTATTCCCTTCTGGTCTGCAAAGTTTCTGCAGAAATATCAGCTGATAACCTTATGTTAATTCCCTTGTATATGACTCTTTGTACTTCTCTTGCTGCCTTTAGAATTCTCTCTTTAACTTTTGCTCTTTTAGTCTTGGTATGTCTTGGTGTGGGTTTTATTTATTTATTTTGGTTGGGGGCGGTTCATCTTATTATGATCTGTGATTCCTCTACCTGGATATGTTTCGTTCTTCAGGTTTGGGACATTTTCAGCTATAATTTCTTCAATACATTTGTGATCTCCTTCTCTCTCTCTTGCCTTTCTGGAACCCCTGTAAAGCAAATGTAGGAATGCTTAATGTTATCCTAACCATCTCTTCAGGTGCTTTCATTTTTTAAATTGTTTTCCTTTCTGCTGTTCTGATTGGGTGATTTCCATGATTCTATCCTCCAGATCACATATGTGTTCTTCTGTATTGCTTAGTCTGCTATTTTTATTCCTTCTAATGTGTGCTTTTGGTTGAATTTCAGATATTGAATTACTTATTTTGGATGGGGTCTTTTTACTGTTTTCTAGTTCCTTGTTACAGTGTTGAGTATTTCGATCAATTAGTTTTCCTAATTTAGTAAACATTTTATTACGAATATTTTGAATTCTTTAACTGGTAAGTTTTTTAATTTCTGTTTCATTACTTATAAATTCAGTGGATTTCTTTTGCTCTTTCAGGTGAGCGTACTTCCTCTGCCTTATGCTTTTAACTTTCTCTTTCTCTATGAATTTAGGTGAAACAGTTACCTATTGTGCTCTTGTAGGAGTGTTTTTATGTGCGAGTGTCCCAATGCCAACTGCATGTGCCCCATGCGTTTGGTGGGATGGCTGGATTGGAGGTGGATGCCAGTCACATCTTTCCTTGGGGTGTGCTGGCAGTTATCATGTTGTTAGGGCATTGGACTAGAAATGGAGGGGCTGACACCAAGTATGAGGTGGAACTTCCTCTCTACTCAGTGGCCACCACTGCCCTGTCATGGGGAGGGTCTGAGCCCAAGTTGCTGGAGCAGAAGCCCTGAGGTTTCAGGCTGGAGCTGGCTCTGTTCCCTTTATGTGTGTGTTTTTCCCTTCCCCATACCAGGTTGTTTGCCCAGAGGAGGGGAGTGCTTAAGCAAGTGGGGCATACGCACATGCAGAGGTGCAGTGCACTGCCTGTGTAGGCATGTTGAGCTCCACTCAGACACAGCCCATGGTCGAGTCTTTTCTCTGATCATGACCACCCTGGGTCAGGTGCCTTACTGTGGTGTGGAGTGAGTGGGGCCAGAGCATTTGCACGGCTTGGGCTGGGGCACATGGTGAAGCGCTCTCAGGAGACCTGACAGTCCCTGGAGCAGACTGCTCTCCACTCTGTCTAGGGGACAAGTTCCCTTGTCTCTCATGGCTCGTCACTGTCCCCAGCCTCTGCTGCTCTCACTCTGGGTGAAACGGCTCTGCAGGGTAGGTGAGGCCCACATGGTTTCCCTGTGAGAATCGGGTGGGCTTGGCTTCATCAGAAATCTGGGCTGCTTCTGGGACACCACTTGAGGAAGTGCCAACAATTGCTGTCACCTGGGCTTCCCCTTGGACTGGGTCACCTCTGTGTCCCCAGGTCAACTCATTTCCCCAGTCCCGTTTGTTTCAGATCCAGTGTTGTACTGTGGCATGGAGTGAGTGGGGCTGGGGCAGTCACTCATTTGGGGCTGGGGTGTGCAGCAAGGCAGTCCTGGGAAACCTTGCAGCTGCTAGATCAGACATCTCTCCACCTTGCCTTGGGGGCAGGCCAGTGTGTGTGTGTGTATTTGTCATGAGCAGAGTTCAGTCTTCTTCAGTGTGTCCATCTGTCCCTTAGGTCCTACAATCAGCCAAGGGTGCTTGTCGCCTCCACGTAGGACTGCGGGGCTGGGAAACCCAGTCCATGCCTTGTCCTGCTCATTCCTTAGTGTGGGTGTTCACCCCTGCAATCTCCCTATTCCTCTGAGTACCCCCCTAGGGGCAAAGGTCCAGCCTGGCTTTCTTTTCTTCCCTTCCTGACCAGTTACATGTGTATCTTTCTTATAGACTGGGTTGTACAGTAGTCATTCTGCTAGTTCCCAGAACCAACCACACAGTGATCCATTGTTGGAGAATGATTTTTGCTGTGTTTGCTATATGCACGCTTAAATATCTAATTGTTAATGGGTATACGTTCAATGCTATAATTTCCTTCAAAGTCCAGCTTTAGCTGAATGCCACAAATTTTCATAAAGTTTTATTTTTATTGATTTCAAAATGTCTTTCTTTTGAGATTTCTTCTTTGACTCATGTATTATTTAAAGTGCATTGTTTAATCTCCATGCATTTGGGGATATTTTTGCTATCTGTTATTGATTTCTAGTTTAATTCCATTGTTGAATCAGAGCAGATGTATGAAATTCATTCTTTTGAATTTGTGTTTTATGTCCCAGAATAGCGTCTACCTTGGTCAGTGTTCCATTTGAGCTTGAAAATAATGTGTATTCTACTCTTGTCGGATGAAGTAATCTATAGATGTCAATAATATCCTTTTGACCGATGGTGCTGTTGATTCAACTATCTCCTTTCTGGTTTCCTGCCTGCTGGATCTCTCCTTTTTTTTTTTTTTTTTTTTTAACATCTTTATTGCTGTATAATTGCTTTACAGTGGTGAGTTAATTTCTGCTTTATAACAAAGTGAATCAGTTATACATATACATATGTTCCTATATCTCCTCTCTCTTGCGTCTCCCTCCCTCCCACACTCCCTATCCCACCCCTCTAGGTGGTCACAAACCACCGAGCTGATCTCCTTGTGCAATGCGGCTGCTTCCCACTAGCTATTTTACGTTTGGTAGTGTATATATGTCCATGCCACTCTCTCACTTTGTCACAGCTTACCCTTCCCCCTCCCCATATCCTCAAGTCCTTTCTCTAGTAGGTCTGTGTCTTTATTCCTGTCTTACCCCTAGGTTCTTCGTGACTTTTTTTTTTTTTTTTCCCTTAGATTCCATATATACGTGTTAGCATACGCTACCATACGACCCAGCAACCCCACTACTGGGCATATACCCTGAGAAAACCATAATTCATAAAGAGTCATGTACCAAAATGTTCATTGCAGCTCTATTTACAATAGCCAGGACATGGAAGCAACCTAAGTGTCCATCATCAGATGAATGGATAAAGAAGATGTAGCACATATATACAATGGAATATTACTCAGCCATAGAAAGAAATGAAATTGAGATATTTGTAGTGAGGTGGATGGACCTAGAATCTGTCATACAGAGTGAAGTAAGTCAGAAAGAGATCTCTCCATTTTTGAAAGAGGAGTGATGAAGTCCCAAGTATAAAGTGGGTTCATTTATTTCTCCTTAGAGTTCTATCAGTTTTTGCCTCATAGAATTCTACACTTTTGTTAGGTGCATACACAATGAGAATTGTTTGGCCTTCTAAGAGAATTGACAGCTTTATCATTACATAATGCCCCTATTTATTCCTGATACTTTCTTGCTCTGAATTGTGCCCTTTCCACAGACCAGTATAACTACCTTCATTTTTTCTGTCAGCATGTTATACTGTCTTCATCCATTTACCTTTAACCTATGTGTCTTAATATTTAATGTCTAGGCAACATATAGTTGTGTCTTATTTTTTGATCCATTCTGACAACCACTGTCTTTTAACTAGGGCCTTTAGACTATTGATATTTAAAGTGATGATTGATATAGTTGTGTTAACATCTACTATATTTATTACTGTTTTCTGTGTTGCCCTTGATCTTTGTTCCTACTTTCATCTTCTGCTCTTTTTCTGCCTTTTGTGGTTGTAATTGAGCATTTTATGATTCCATTCTCTCTCCTCTCATTATATCAGTTTTATTTATTTTTTCACTTTTTCAAATGGCTGCCTTTAGTTTGCAATATACATTTACAACTAATCCCAGTATACTTTCAAATGACATTGTACCACTTCACAGCTAGTGTACCTTATAAGAACAAAATAATCTTAATTCCTCCATTTTGCCCCTTGTATCATTGCTGTTATTTATGTTGTTTATTCATATGCAATATTGCTTTTATTATTTTGAACAAATTGTTACATTAGCGCCATCTAGAAAAATTAAAGTTTTTATTTTATTTTCACTTATCCCTTTCTCTGATACTCTTCCTCTATGGAGTTCCAAGTTTTGTACCTATGTAACCTCCTCCTCTCTAAAGAACTTCTTTTAACATTTCTTGCAAGGCAGTGTACTAGTAATAAATTCCTTCAGTATTTGTTTATCTGGGAAAGTCTTTATCTTTCATTTCTGATAGATAATTTTGCAGGATACAGAATTCTAGATTTTTGAGCTTTTTAAAATTTCCTCAACAGTTTCAATATTTTACTCCCCTATCATCTTCTTTGCATGCTTTCTGAGAAGTCAGAGATAATTGTTATTTATATTATAAATATAATAATGTTATGTTAAATTATAATTGTTATTATATCTCTATGGTAAGTATGCACCTCCCCATCTTCTTTTCTTTCAGGATTCTTTTCTTTGTCCTTTATTTTCTGTAATTTGAAAGTAACTTGTCGAGGTGCAGTTCTTCGACATTTACCTTGCTTGTACTCCAAACTTCCTGGATATGTGGTTTGGTGTTCAGAGTAATTATCAGTCATTACTCTTTCAAATATTGATTCTCCTCATTTCCCTCTTGCTTTTCCTTCTTGAATTCCTATTACCCATATGTCGCATCTTTGGCACTTGTTCCACAGCTCTTGGATATTATGTTTTGGTTTTTTTAAGTCTGTTTGCTCTATGCTTTATTCAGTGTAGGAGATTACTATTTAGATATCCTCAAGCTCAGAAATTCTTTTCTCAGCTGTGTCTAATTTGCTAATAATTAGCTCGACAAAGATATTCTTCATTTCTCTTACAGTGTTTTTGATCTCTAGCATTTCTTTTTCTTCTTTCTTAGAATTTTCATCTCTATTCTTATATCACCCATGTGTTCATACATTCTATCTACTTTATCTAAGAGAACCCTTAGCATACTAATCCTAGTTTTAAATTCCTGCTCTGATAATTCCAACATCAGTGCCATTTCGGGGTCTCTTTTTTGATGCTCACTTTGTCTCTTGAATCTGTGGTTTTGCCTTTGAGTATGTCTTGTTTTTGCTTTTGTTTTTTTGGTAACTAGACTTGCACTGGATAAAAGAAACTTCTGTAGCTAGGCTTTTACTAATGTAGTAGCAAGTTGTGGAGGGAGAGAAAGCTCTACTATAGTGTTATAGTTAAGTCTCAGATTTTTAGTCTGCCCATGCTGCTGGAGCATGAACTGCACACAGAGCTTCTCATCCCCACCCCTCCTTAGGTGGCACAAAATAGCTGAAGTGCACTTGTATTGGGTATTTTCTTCTATCCAAGTAGAAAATTAGAGCTAGCAGGGTCGCATATTTTTTTCTCCCCACGTCAATTAGGCTCTAATAAACACCAGCAGCTTAGACTCTGGTTAACTAGTTTCCCCTGAGGGCAGGTCTTTTTAAGAAAAACCAAACGCCCTGGTACGTTTTAAAATAGCTCCTCTTCCTCTTTCCCTGCCTGAAGCCTGAGAGGGCTTTTCTCTGATATTTTCTGTGAAAACCTAGTCAAGCTCCCATAGTTAAATCTGACCAACTTGTGGAGGCTCCTGTCTGACTGGGTTTCCTGGAGTTTTTAACTCTCAAAGTTGTCTACAGTGGGCTTCCAGAAATTTATTGATTATAGGTCAGGCTTTCCTACTGCAGCACTAGTTCTGGGGGAGTTTCAGCTTGTGCTTTTCTGTTCAGGTAAGCTGTATTTCTCTGTATTTGCCTGTGAATATCTCCATTTTTTGAACAATGGTCTGTCCTGTTAACCACCCCACCCCCCACCCGAAGGATCCAAGAAGAGCTCTCGCTTTTTAGGTTGTTCAGCTTTTTGATTGCTGTAAGGATGGAGTGGCAGCTTCTTAGCTTCTAACAGGCTGAACAGAAACTGGAAGTCCTATCAATAACTTTTTAATAATAATTTCTGCTTTATTGAGCCCTTGCCAGTGAACTCTTGCCAGATACAGATTCAGGAATTAAAAAATTTAAGAACCGTTTTTCCTTAGATTTTTGAAAAGTGTTTTCCCACTTATTCCTTTTTTTTGGTTGTTACCAAAGCTATGTAAGCTTTTTGTTTCCGTTGAAGCATAGTTAATTTACAATGTTATATTAGATTCAGGTGTATAGCATAGTGATTCAGTATTTTTACAGATTATACTCCATTAAAAGTTATTACAAGGTAATGACTATAGTTCCCTGTGCTATACAGTATATCCTTGTTGATTATCTGTTTCGTATACAGCAGTTTGTATGGCTTAATCCCATACCCCTAATTTTCTCCTCCCCCTTTCCCTCTCCCCTTGGTAACCACTAGTTTGTTTCATGTATCTGCGAGTCTGTTTCTGTGTTGCATATACACGCATCTGTATTATTTTTATATAACTTTTATAAGTGATATTATACAGTATTTGTCTTTCACCGTCTGACTTATTTCACTAAGCATTAATATTCCCTAGGTCTATCCATGTTGCTGCAAATACAGGAATTTCCAGGCCCCTGTTTTAATAACTTGCAAGCCCCTGCTCTCCTTACCCCTCCTCCCTGCTTTACTTTCCCTATAGCATTTGTCACATCTCAATATACTGTAGGATTTAACTGCCCATTTCTTTTAGGGTAGGTTTAATATTGATTAATTCTTTTAGTTTTTGGTTGTCTGGGAAGTTCTTTATCTCCCCTTCTATTCTAAACAATAATCTTGCTTGGTAGAGTATGCTAGATTGCAGGTTTCTCCCTTTCAGCACTCTGAATATATCATGGTGAAGTGCTATCAGGAGACCTGGCAGTCACTGGAGCAGACTGTTGTGCACTCTGCCTTGGGGCCAAGTCCCCTTTGTCTCTCATGTCTCATGAGTGTGCCCAGCCTCTGCTGCTCTCACTCTGTGTGAAACCACTCTTCAGGGGAGGTGAGGCCCATGTGGTTTCTCTGCGAGTATCAGGGGAGGGCTGTGGCAGACTTGCTGCCATCAGAAATCTGGACTGCTTCTGGCATACCACTTGAGTAAGTGCCAACAATTGCTGTCACCACCCCACCTGGGCTTCCCCTGGGACTGGGTCACCTCTGTGTCCCAAGGTCGACTCATTTCCCCAGTCCCGTTTGTTTTAGATCCAGTGTTGTACTGTGGCATGGAGTGAGTTGGGCTGGAGCAGTCACTCATTTGGGGCTGGGGTGTGCAGCAAGGCAGTCCTGGGAAACCTTGCAGCTGCTAGATCACACTTGTCTCCGCCTTGCCTTGGGGGCAAGCCAGTGTGTGTGTGTACGTGTGTGTGTGTGTGTCTGTACTTCTCATGAGCAGAGTTCGGTCTTCTTCAGCCTTTTTATCTGTTCCAGAGCTCCTCCAACCAGCCAAGGTTGCTTTTCTCCTCCACTAGGACCCCAGGACTGTGATGCCCAGTCCATGGCTTGACCTGCTCACTCCCTAGTGTGGGTGGGTATTCACCCCTGCAATCTCCCTTTTCCTCTGAGTCCCCTCCTAGGGGCACAGGTCCCGACTAGATCTCCTTTCTTCCCTTCCTAACCAATTATGTGTGTATCTTTCTTACAGCCTTTGTTGTAAAGGAGTCCTTCTAGTTTCCAGTGAGAATTGTTCCACATGTAGATGTATTTTTGATGTTTTCATGAAGGGATGTGATCTCCACATCCTCTTTGCCATCTTGATCTCTTCCTTTCCACTTATTCTGTTCTGTTCCGAAGTATCTGTATTTTTAATCTTCCTCATTTCTTTCTTGGTTCTCTCAACTTCTCCTGAACAATTTCCATTTATTTTCCTTTTCTTAGTATTCATAAATAGCCTCTCAAATATCCGCTCAAAATGATAGTTTTTTTATTCAATTTTAATCTTGTTTTTAATGGCTTCAATTATATGCCTTCTGACTTAAAAAATAACTTCATCTTATCTTTTACCTCAGATGTAATTTTATCTCACGTGTCCTCTTTTTTATTTTTTCCTTCAGATTGTAAACCATCTGGTACCTAAAAATTATTTATATTTTATATTGTAAATCTTCCTCTAAAGTGTGTTCTTTACCTTTTATCAATTATCTTCTAATGCATCGTAGAATACTTACATGGCATCCATATTATTTTTTTCTATTTTTCTTTGAATGAATACAAAATATTCAGGACTCTTACTTTCCCCTTGACTCCACCTGAAAATAAGTGGATTTTTTCCCTACATTTGATTGGGTGCTTCTGTTAGAGTCTTTTTTTATTTTGTATTTTTAGTACTCAACCTGGAAAAGATATTGTTGATATGAACTAGCATCAGACATTCAGAGGATTAAGGGAGAGGAGAAAGAGCTGAGACTAGAAGAAGACTTAATAGGTTATAGCCACTGCAGGAATGTGCTTCTTACGTGAATTTTTGCTGAGCCTACTTTCTCTTCCAAGAAAATAATATTGCTGTGCCTGATAGTTTTCATGGTACATCTGACTGAAAAATTGGCAGAATACACATTTCTCATTTAGGCAGAGAATCATTTTATTTTAGGGAAATTCTTTTTTCCTCACTGAATCAGCCATACAGCAATATGTTGTGTCAAAGATTGATTTTAGCTGTGTTTGCTGTATGTATGTTGAAATATCTAATTGGTATTGCTTTGTGTAATAAAAGTAGCTTAAAGCCATTTTTTCTCTCTCTTATGGAAAGATTTCATATCTACTCTCATTTATCCAAATTTGGGTGCAGTTATTCACCAACTCTGGAAAATGTTCTCCACGTTGGAAAAGCTTCATGATTCTTTGGAAATCTATGCAAAGTCTGATGTGTCAGGGCTGATGTCTCCACTGGTGAATTTTTCCAAATTCACTAGAATGCTGTTTGTTGGAGATGCCAAATGGCATTTCCAAATAATTGGGCCCACTTTATTTCACATCATGGCCCCTTCTAAACTTTGATAAGAGGAAGCTGTAATTTTCTGCATTTATTTCTCTCAGAAATGAAACTTTCTTGAGAGTGGAGCTGTGATTTATTTATTTGTGACTATAAAGTCCATTTCCTTTGTAATATATATAGCATAGTTATGGTATTTGTTTGATATTATGTGATATTTGGTTTGACATTCAACGTTGTAAAATAGTCAAGGTTCAGTTTCAGAGAATGTGGACTTTTATATTGTTGTAAAAAAATCACTTTCAATTTACTGACAACGATTTTTAAGTGTACACTTCAGTATGTTAAGTATATTTACATTGTTGTGCCACAGATTTCTAGAACTTTTTCATCTTGAAAAACTGAAACTTTATTCACTAAAGACTAATTCTCCCTCCCCCTCCCACTGGCCCTTCGCAATTACCTTTCTACTTTCTGCTTTATGATTTTGATTACTTAGATACTTCATATGCGTAGAATCATACAGTATTTGTCCTTTTGTGACTGGCTTATTTCACTCAGCATAATGACCTTGAGGTTTATCCATGTTTTAGCATGTGACAGGATTTCATTTTATTTTAAGGCTGTGTAATATTCCATTATATGTATATACTACATTTTATTTATTCTTTTGTATGTTGATAGGTATTTGGGTAGCTTTTACCGCTTGGCTCTTATGAATGATGCTGCAATGAATAGGAGTTTCACATATCTGTTTGAGATCCTGCTTTGATCTTTTGGATATACACCCAGAAGTAAAATTGCCAGCTCATATGGCAATTCTATTTTTAATGTTTTGAGGAACCTCTATACCATTTTCCATAATTGCTGCACCATTATGTTCCCACCAACAATTCACAGGATTCCAGTTTCTCTACATCCTTGTCAATACTCATTTCCTATTCTTTTGATAGTGGCTATCCTAATGGATTTGAGATGCTATTTCCTTGTGGTTTTGATTTGCATTTCTCTTATGATTAGTGATGTTGAGCAGCGTTTCATATTCTTGTTGGCCATTTGTATATCTTCTTTGGAGAATTGTCTATTCGCATCATTTGTCCATTTTTTTTAAATCAAATTATCTGGTTTTGGTTGTTTTGTGGACGTTTCATGTATATTTTGGGTGAATAAGGGTATTTTAGATGTTTTAAGCACAAAAAGGTTTGTTGCAGTGTATTAAATGGTTTTAAAAGTCGTTGGTTAAGCTTAAGGAATACACTGTAGATTGAGCTTTCACAAGGACTTCAGTAAAGAAGAGAGTCACAATGGGAGGTAATGCTCTTCTTTGATTAAGAAAATTAGAAACCTGCCATTCCAAATGCCAGCTCAAGAGTCATGCTGTGCCATATTACCAAACTAAGGAAGCCACAGCAAGGTCAGAAAACTTAAAATCAAAAAGCCGTTCTCAGAAAATCCCCGTGATCAGGAAGCCACTGTTACAACTGCAGCTTCCAGAAACACCTGCAAAAAGTCACTAGGAAAATGGATACCCTACACAATTCTTATTAATAGTCATGGATCAAGTGACCACACATTAATATCTTTGTTAATGCTGCCACAGAAAACCAGACACCCTGTGATGGTCTTTGCTAGCAGAAACAAAAGAAAGAGCATAAATGGCCCCCATGTCACATTAACAATGCAGATGTCATGGCAGTGTATCTGACTGGCAGAATCAAAGTTATATACGGAGCTGTAGCTGCCAGAGTTTCTGGAAAATGCAGAATTCTAGCTTCTGCAATATATGAAAACACTCTAGAAATATATTAAAATGGCTATTGGGCTCCAATTCATCATGTCTACCTCCAGTTAAAGTAATGGATTTTGCTTCTTTTGTTTTCCTCTTGCTATTTTGGTAAGAGTGAGAGAGAGGATATGTTAGAAGCCTTCATTTATTAAAATCATTCTGGTCTGATTTTCCTAAAATTCAAATCTGATTATGTCATTCTTCTTAGAACATGAGGACATGTTAGTACAAATTATGAATTATTTATTATAATTATGTTTGTTTGACACTTCAAAAAGATGTAGCCACTTGCTGGCTTGCATATTGTCTCTCTGGCAGTGAAAGAAGGTTGACTTTTGTGACCCTATTCTAAATGAATTTAGCATTTCTGTATGCCAACTGCAGGCAACTATACTTTCATTCATGAGCCATGATAAAGTTAATCCAGGTTGCAGGTGTTATTCTGAGTATAGGATGGGAATATACTGATAGAAGTGAGAATTATTTGTAGTATAAAAGAAGGAAGGAATTAAAGTTAGTAGAAACTGGCTCCTAAGAATATTGAACTGTCCAATAAAATAAAAGCTGTTCTATACATGAATGAAGAGATAGGATAGCCTGCCTATTAATTGTCCATAAATCAAATATACAAACCAGTTTTGGTCTGTATATAATATGTAGACATTTGCTAGAAAAATGGTCTTTTTCAAAAGGAGATATAATGGAATTTATGCATTTCTTATAAATCAAAATGTTAGTTATACATTAGTGAAAATGTCATTCCATCTTAATCCTAAAATTCCCACTCTCTTTTGTCCCAGGTAATTTACAGTCAAACTTAAAGATAGAAATATTGATGGAGTAAGCTTAGGAACCAAGTTTTCCCTTTCAATAAAATGGAAATTTCTAAAAACTTATAATCCTTGAATAGAACTGTTAGAGAGAATTTCTTCTAAAATAGCTCATGACAAGACTATTGAGGTTATTATATTCTGATTATAAATCTGATTTGGGATGCTATTACAGATTAAAATCTAAGAGAAAAGTTTTCAAGAGGGATTTTAATGTATTCCAGTATGTCCTTAGGAATCATAAAAATATATCACATGAAAAGTATATCACTGTTTTCTTCTTGTGGAACTATGGGATTTTAATCAACCCCCAATTATCAGTGAAGGTTATTCATTAATTGATTCAAATATATTTACTTAATGCCTACTGTGTGCCAGACATATAGCTAGAAATTCGTAAAAAAGAATAGACAAAAAATCTTTCCACTGATACTTATGTTTTAGTGGAGATAGATAGACAATGAACAAAATAAATAAGCATAATAAAATAATCAGATATTAACAAGTGCTATGGAGGAAAATGAAGCAATGAGTAAGGAGATGAAAAAGTCTCATGAAGTTAAACTAGGCAAATACCCAAAGTTGGTGAAATATAACATTGTTTATAGAAAGAGTATTCAAGTCAAAACCAGGAACATGTGCAAAATCCTTAGGTCAAAGCTTCCCTAGAGTGAGGAATAATAAAGGAGGTCAGAGTGCTTGGAGGAAATAATGGGGAGATGTGATTGGAGAGGAAAGGGAAAGTAAAATCAAATAGAGTCTTGTAGTCTATCATAAGGATCTGGTTATTCTTTTAAGTCATTGGATGGTTTAAAGAAAAAAAAGTAACATGATCTGGAAGATTATAAGGGAGAAGGGTGGGGGCAGAGGGACAAATTCAGAGGCCACTATAATAACTCTAGTGAGAAATTGTTATGGCTTGGATCATGGTGCCAGAACATGGAGGTGAAAAGAAGTAAAAGAATGGTTAAGAGCCATATTTTTAAATATTCAATAGGTGGTGAGAATGAATGCACATGGTTTTAGCTAGAGGCATGGATATTTCATCTATAGTAAATGGAGAGAAGACAGAGTATATATAGTTAGGTGATGTGGGGATTTACAGATATTCTATGATATTTTTCCTCAGTAAAATGGTAGCAGACTCACCAGCTGTGAGTGAAGAAAGTGAACATGTCAGGGAAATACAGCATGACTGCCATGCAACTCTATAGATCACGTACTTGACATTGATAGTAATGTGTTTAAAGTGTAAACAGCATAATTGTGTGTAATTCTCTGGCCACATTTAGTTACTTATGTATAGGATCAGATGAGGCAGAGAGTCGGATTTAACTAGGGTTAGGGTTTTGCTAAAGTGATGAGAAAAGAGTGACAAGAGAGTTAAAATATATATGGAAGGGAATAATTTTATTGATGGGGTATGGAATCAAAACTGTGGTAGAAAATAATGATGATACAAGTATGGTGAGGCATGGTAAAATGGTAGTCAGATCTACAGATTATAGGTTCTCGTGGGTGTGAAAGTGTTGATGGAGTTGCAGTATTAAAGGGAGTGAGCTAAAGATAAAAAGTAACTATTAGAGAGTGGTATGCATGAAATTGATGTTAGGAAGGAGTTGTATTTGTTTATAATGACAAGATCCAGAACATGAGCATGGAAGTGAAAGGCTAATAAAGGGTAGAGGAAAAGTTCATAGGAGGAGGGTCTGAGAGGAGCCTAGAGAATGGGTAATAGAAGGATCATATTTATAGATAATGAAATGACTGAGAAATGTAATAAAAGTAATGTTGAAAGAAATGGCAGTAAAGAGTAACTTAAATCTTCAAAGAATAGAAGTCACCTATGTGCCCAATGACTGCAGTTTTTCAATTGCCTGTGATTCAAAGATAAATGAGTTTAGGAATGAAAGTAGGAAAATGGCCTGGAAGAATAAAGCAGAGAGGACACCAAAAATGGCCCTGGGAGTGTGAGGCGGGGGGGATGGAAAGGCATTACTACTGAATACCCTGCTAGGCAAGCAGTCACTCCACTTAATTTTGTGAAGATAGACATACCTATGGGGATTGGCCACCTCTACACTAACGACTTTGTTGAAGGTAATTCTGTACAATTTTTCCTCTGCTTGTGTGGTTAAAGAAATGGGCTGGGCAGGATTGTATCCTGGTGAAGTTTTAACATTCAGAAGAGTTCTAATTCACCTCCTTCAAATTAACTCTATAAATAAGTTCTGAACCACCTGGTTATTATCTGAAATTAAACATGTGGAGAATGATATTAAAGGTTCCTCATTTAGAAATGGCTTTCCTCACGGTTGTGCTAAGACTATAATATAATTTAGAGAGCTTTGCTACCATCAGCAACTTTGTGTGTTGGAAACCAGCTATTTTAAATTACAAATTTTCTCATTTAGCCATTGAATGGTCCTAGAGATAAGAAAGCTTGCATTGCTACTGTATTTCTTCCAAGCTGTCTTTGGAGATGGGATTGTTGCGCTCTTGGGAGAATTTTAGATTTCAGCTCCGCTAATTACCAGGAAAGGGAATATTATATATGAGCAATGAATTTTCACAGAAGGTATTCATAAGGTAAAGGAAATTTGAGGTCATAAGAAAGTCTGTTTACAAGTGCTTTATAATTTTTATACCTTTTTAAAATCTTACAGTTGTAGTAAGATCACTTTGCTATGCTCAGAGTAAGTTACTCTAACCATCTTTTTCTTATAGTTATTTTTATGTGGCAGGAGTAGAAAAATACTCTTTTTGAGGGTTAACATAGCAAAAATAAGAAGAATTCACCTTATCAAAAAACAGGTTGTTGAAACTCCTCAATTATATTGCCTGTGTGTTTTTTTATTTTGTTTTTCCACAAGAGAAGGCTCTTAGTATTTTCATCACCTTAGTGACTATAATATTTTTTAAAAGACTTATATTTCATAATCAAAAAGGATGCTAAAATTTTTTGAAGGTTTAGAATTCAAATTTCTAGAACTACTGTAAAATTGCCTTTAAAGCCCCATATATTCATTCTTATGAATAAGTATATTTTCAAGTATACCTCTTCAAGTACATGCTAAAATACCTACCAACCTTGAGAATAAACACTACAAATATATGCAACTTCTCATCAAAAGCAGCAATTTAGTGTCATGCAGACTTATTTAGAGCTAAAAATAAGAGGAGTAAAATGCACAGGCTCTCTAGCAGTTCAAACTCTGGGATATTCAATTACTTGGTGGCAGCTGATCATTAGATTAGATATATCCTAGCACATCACAGAGGGTGAAAAAGTTCCTCTAGAGACAAAGGTGCTTTAGAGCAATTTCACTTCTTATTATGTTTCCTGTAAGATTTTGTTTGTGTCTGATTTAAAATAGGATGAAATCTGCTAGAGAGAGAAAAAAAATCGAAAGATTAACATCATCTTATTATCTTGTATGAAATGGGCCTGGGCTCAGGCTGATGTGATGAAAACTATTTATAGAAATTCTTTCTGTTATTTAAAAGGAGGGGGATTGTCACAGGATAGATAACATGAGCAGATGTATTAATTTAGCTTGTGTACCATAACATAACATCAGCTAATATCTGTAATACAAATGTTTACTTTATTGTTATATACCTAAAGAACATTCTGGTGTTTGTTCATTCTTGGATTGTGAGCTTTGTAAATTCTTTAAGTGAAATGTTAGGGCCTGCAACAAATATTGTCCAAGTTTAACTGAATTATGAATGAAAAAGATGTTTCTTGTCCTCATTTCATCCTTAGCCTTAGAAATCAGTAAACTTGTAAAAGCATTTTTCACACACAATGAAACTAATTCAGGTTGTGTCCTTGTTGACTTAGTTTTAGACATAGTACATTTGAAAAACATATTCTGACCTTTTTTATGCCGATTAATTTATGTGGAATTTATGTGACAAAGTTAGGAATTAGTATACTCTTATATGTGCTGTTAATGTTTGTTTTTGAATGGAAAGGGGGCTTATTACTCTGGAAAACTGTTTAAAAGCTAGAAAAATAGATAAAATTTGTGGTACTCAATAATATGCAACTTAATTCTTGTTTTCCATTTTCCCTTTAACATGTAGTCAGTGGAAAAGTATTTTTCTCTTGCTCTTGAAAACAATCTCAGTCTTTGACTTCAAAGTTTTAAAAATAACTTTTAGATAGTACAATGTTCTGTGGTCATATTAAAGTAACAGAATCTTAATTAAGAAATTAGAATGGCCAATCCTTTATGCTAATCAAATTGCTTGCAATAGCCAGTTTTTCACTGTATTAAAAATATCTTCAAAATGTCAGTGACTGGCAGAGAGTGTTTATTTCTTACTCTGAGATCTGTGGAGTATAGTTCTTCTGAACTCCCCTGGGTTCAGCTGGTCTAAGCTGTATATTAGGCTTCAGTTCAGTTCACATCTTTCTCACCTGTCTTCATCATTCTTCAAGCAGCTACTACCCAGGGCATTTTCTTCTCATGGTAAATAGAAGTGCAAGAGATCAAAACCAACCCTGAAAGCACATTATTTTAAACCTCTGTTCCAGTCATACTCGCTAACATTCCATCAGCCACGGAAACTCACATGGCCAAGTTCAGCATCAGCAACGTGAGAAATTACACTCCTCTTACAATGAGGTAGGTAATGAGCCAGTGGCAGAGAGGGAACAAAGGAATGTTGGAAAACAATGTAATCTACCACAATGTCAAATGTGATTTAACAGCAGTTCCTCTCCCATCCTCCAGCCTGGGCCACAGTAAGCTATCAATTTGCAGTGGGGATGGTAGGTATGGTCGTTCTATTCTAATTTTCTTCCCACTCAACCCCACTCCTCTCTAATAACCAAACTAATTCATTTGTAGCTAGAGAGTAGAGGTGTTATGAGAAGGGAGACAGTTAAGGGAAGAGATCAGTTAAATTTCCTACATGAATGGTTATTGGCTTCTTGCTGTGTGTGCCTGGCTGATGTTTAAATGGAGGTACTATTGTGGGATCTGTCCTTGGTACTAAACATTCTCCTGATGGTACTCTCCAGGTGAAACTTTCAGAACATAAGCAATACTTTCAGTTGATGGCTTCACTATTCATTCCTGTTTCTTGTGTGTGTATGTGTGTGTGTGTAGCTCACTCCTCATAGTTTCTAGAATCCTGGCACACTTTTTAGGTATTTCTCTTTGTAGGACTTAAAAGAGCTCTAGGCTCACTCTCCCATATAGCTTATATTTGTTCCAAGGAAGCACTCATGCATATTCTGACATATCGGTGAAAAGTAGTCCAATTATTCCCTAGAAGCACTCAGTTACCTGTTGCTCCCCTGCCCAAGCAGCTCTCTAACCAACCTCTCTCACCCGCTTTTTATTCTTTCCACATTGCAGAGGACATACTCCAAGCTTTTGGTAAAAAGTCTTAGAAAATTTGCCTGTCTGTAATTGTTGTGAAAGAAGTAGTCTCCCTCTCCCATCCTTTTCCAAAAGATGTGGGAGGGTAATGGGAATCATGGAGGGCAGCAATTTTCTTTCAAAAAGCCTATTGACAGCTCACTTCTTTTTTATTTTATAGTACATTTTTTATTGACATGTAGTTGACACACAATATTATGTTAGTTTCAGGTGTACTACATAATGATTTGACATATGCATACATTATGAAATGATAACCACGGTAAGTCTAGTAACCATCTGACCCATATAAAGTTATTACAATATTATTGACCATATTCCTTATGCTGTATATTACATCCTCATGACATTAATTGTATAACTAGAGGTTTTCATCTCTTAATCGCCTGAACCTATTTCATCCATCCCCTACCTCCCTCCCTTCTGGAAGCCACCCATTTGTTCTCTGTATCTATGAGTCTGTTTTCATTGTATTTTGTATGGTTGGTTGTTTTTTTAGATTGCACATATAAGTGAGATCATGTGGCATTTGTCTTTCTCTGTCTGACTTATTCCACTTTGCATATTTGCTCTAGATCCATTCATGTTGTTGCTAATGGCAGTATTTCATTTGTGAAGGCTGAGTAATATTCCACTGTGTATTACATATATTATGTCTTCTTTATGCATTCATCTATCAACAGACACTTAGATTGCTTCCCTATCTTGGCTGTTGTAAATAATGCTGCAGTGAACATAGGGGTGCATATATCTTTTCAAATTAGTGGTTTTGCTTTGAGTAAATATACAGAAGTAAAATTACAGGATCAAATGACAGTAGTTATATTTTTAATTTTCTGAGAAACCTCCATACTCTTTCCCATAATGGCTGCACCAATTTACAATCCCACCAACAGTGCACAAGTGTTTCTTTTTCTCCACATCCTTGCCAACTCTTGTTATTTGTTGTCTTTTTGATCATAGCTATTCTGACAGGTGTGAGGTGATTTGCACTTCCCTGATGATTAGTGATGTTAAGCATTTTTTCATATGCCTACTGGCCATTTGTATGTCTTCGTTGGAAAAATGTCTATTCACGTCCTCAACTTTTTAAAAAATCAGGTTGTTTGGGTTTTTTGATGCTGAGTTGTATGAGTTCTATATATATATTTTGGATATTAACCTTTTATTGGATATATCATTTATAAATATCTTCTTCATTTTAATAGGTGGCCTTTTCATTATGTTGACAGTTTCCTTTGCTGTGCATGAGCTCTTTTCTTTGATGTAGTCCCATTTGTTTATTTTTGCTTTATTCCCTTGCCTGAGACAACATATCCCCCAAAATATTGCTAAGACCAGTGTCAAAGAGCATCCTGCCTATGTTTTCTTCTAGGAGTTTTATGGATTCAAGTCTTACACTTAAATCTTTAATCCATGTTGAATTTATTTTTTATTTGGTGTGAGAAAGTAGTCCAGTTTGGTTCTATTTTATGTAGCTGTCCAGTTTCCCCAACACCATTTACTGAAGAGGCTGTTTTTTCCCCGTTGTATGCTCTTGCCTCCTTTGTTGTGCATATAAATGCATGGGTTTACTTCTGAGCTCTCTATTCTGTTCCATTGATCTCTGTGTCTTTTTTGCCAGTACCATACTGTTTTGACTACTGTAGCTTTGTAGTATAGTTTGAAATCAGGGAGCATGATACCTCCAGCTTTGTTCTTCTTTCTTAAGATTGTTTTGACTATTTGAGGTTTTTTGTGTTTCCATACAAATTTTAGAATACTTGTTCTAGTTCTGTGAAAAATGCTATTGGTATTTTGATACGGATTGCACTGAACCTGTAGATTGCCTTGGGTAGTACAGTTATGTTAACAATATTAATTCTCCCAATCCATGAGCAGGGTATATCTTTCCATTTGTTTATCTTCAATTTTTTTCATCAGTGTCAGTCTCCTAAGTTAGATATATTCCTAGATATTTTATTCTTTTTGATGTGATTGTAAATGAGTTTCTTTTCTTAATTTCCCTTCCTGTTAGTTTGTTGTTAGTGTATAGAACACAACAGATTTCTATATATTAATATTGTATCCTGAAGATTTAGTGAATTTATTTCTTAGTTCTAGTAGTTTTTTGGTGGTGCCTATAGGATTTTCCATGTATTGTATCATGTCATCTGCAAATATTGACAGTGTTACTTCTTCCTTTCCAATTTGGATCCCTTTTATTTCCTTCTCTTGTTTTATTTTGATGGCTAGAACTTCCAGTACTGCATTGAATAGAAGTGGCAAGAGTGCATATCCTTGTCTTGTTTCTAATCTTAGAGAAAATGCTTTTGACTTTTCGCTGTTGAGTATGATGTAGCTGAGGTTTGTCATATTTAGCCTTTATTATGTTGAGGTGTGTTTCCTCCGTACCCGCTTTGTTGAGAGTTTTTTAACATAAACAGTTGTTGAATTTGTCAAAAGCTTTTTCTGCATCTGTTGAGATGATCATATGATTTTATTCTTCAATTTAGTAATGTGGTTTATCACGTTAATGATTTGCAGATATTGAAACATCCTTGCATCCCTGGGATAAATTCCACTTTGATCATGGTGTATGATCATTTTAATATACTGTTGAATACAGTTTTCTAATATTTTAGTGAGGATTTGCATCTATGTTCTCAGTGATATTGACCTGTAAGTTTCATTTTTTGTTTTGTCTTTGTCTGGTTTCTGGTATCAGGGTGACGTTGACCTCCTAATTTGAGTTCAGAAGTGTTCCATCTTCTTCAATTTTTTTGTAATAGTTTGAGAAGGATAGGTGTTAAATCTTCTTTAAATGTTTGGAAGAATTGACTTGAGAAGCCGTCTGCTCCTAGACTTTTGTTTGTTGACAGTTTTTTTTAAAATTACTGATTCAGTTTCATTACTTGTAATTGGTCTGTTCATATTTTATATTTCTTCCTGATTCAGTCTTGGTCGTCCAATTTTTTGGGCATATAATTGTTGGTAGTAATCGCTTATGATCTTTTGTTCTGTGTTGTCAGTTGTAACTTCTCCTCTTCCATTTCTGATTTTACATTTGGGCTTCTTCTCTTTTATTTCTTGATGAGTATGGCTAAAGGTTTGTCAATTTTGTTTCTTTTCAAAAAATCAGCTCTTACTTTTATTGATCTTTTCATTTTTTGTCTCTTATTTTCTAACTTTGGATTTTCTTCGTTTTTCTTTTTCTAGTTAAAGTATAAGTTATGTATTGGAGATTTTTCTTATTTCCTGAGGTAGTCTTGTATCACTATAAACTATCCTCCTAGAATATATATCTGCATCTGTGATATATCTGCATCTATTTCTGTTTGTTTCTCTACACTACATTTCTTTTTTTAAATTTTATTATTTATTTATTTAATTCATTTATTTTTGGCTGCATTGGGTCTTAGTTGTGGCACACGGGATCTTCACTGAGGAGGCACGCGGGATCTTTTGTTGTGGCATGCGGGCTCTTCATTGTGGTGCGCGGACTTCTCCCTAGTTGTGGCATGCAGGCTCCAGAGCATATGGGCTCTGTAGTTTGTGGCATGTGGGCTGTAGTTTAGTCACGCGAGCTCAGTAGTTGTGGCGCGTGCGCTTAGTTGCCCTGCAGCATGTGGGATCTTAGGTCCCTGGCCAGGGATGGAACCCACATCCCTTGCATTAAAAGGTGGATTCTTTACCACTGGACCACCAGGGAAGCCCCTCCACCCAACATTGTTAAATCCTAGACTTTATGGTTTTCATCCAAACAATGCAATAACATGAATGTCTTTGCAAAACCTAACAATGACTCTAAGTTCCCTATACTATGTTACTATTGATCCTTAAGAGACTTAAAGATCCTGTGAAAACTTATAAATGCTTCTAAAAATTTAAGCAGTACCATTTCTACTATAACTCTATTTTCGGTTCAATATTTATTTTATTCTCTAATCCCCTCTTAAATATGCTAAGTTTTTAGTAGGTAAATGGCTAAAAGGCATAATGTTTTCAGAAAAGAATGCATCCATACATTTGTTCTCTACACCTGTGTCTCTATTTCTGCTTTGCAAATAAGATCATCTATACCATTTTTCTAGATTCCACATATATGCGTTAATACATGATATTTGTTTTTCTCTTTCTGACTTACTTCACTCCGTATGATGTATGGATACCAAGGGGGAAAGCGGGGTGGGTGGGATGAATTGGGAGATTGGGATTGACATATATACACTACTGATACTGGGTATAAAGTAGATAACTAATGAGAAACTACTCTATAGCTCAGGGAACTGTACTCAGTGCTCTCTGTGGTGACCTATATGGGAAGGAAATCCAAAAAAAAGAGAGGATATATGTATATGTATAGCTGATTCATTTTGCTGTACAGTAGAAACTAACACAACATTGTAAAGCAACTATACTCCAATAAAACTTAATTAAAAAATTAAAAATTGCAATTAATGCTCCTGTAAAAAAAAAATAAGAATGCAGAAATTATTAAATAAATAGTAAAATGTTTAATCTCACAATTTAAAAACTATAAATCGAGACAAAAGATATTTTTGTCAGATAACATTTAAAAAAAATTTTTTTTTTTTATAAGGGTAGTAAAAGATGGTCACATACTGTTGAGACAGAAACTTTTAAGCAATCGCTCCTTCCTGGCAGAACTTAAATCACAGTACCTTGCATTTTAACTACTTTAAAATTAGCCCTGATGCTTTGCCTTCTTATTTGCATGCCTAATAGCTAAAGCACTGTGGTTTCAGTCTAACGGTTTTAATAGTATTTTTACCTCACCGTGAAACTTTGGCCTCCATCAAGCATCAAAAATTTTATTAAGGCTAACCCAACTATTCTATATATCTACATGTGCTTAAAAAAAAAAAAAGACAAAACAACAACCAATGAACAAACCAACCAACAATAACAACAACAAAAAACTACATTTTCATTTGCAGTGTTTCCATTAACTATATAAGACCCTAAGTAATTGACCCAGAAATGGGTTTACAGTTACTCAGAATAAGTTCACAGCTTGTGTATGGAAGGGTTTGAGATGAGGTAAAATTGAATAAGATAGAATTGTGGTATGTTACCTGAAAAAGATGTGTGCTAAGTCAAAAATAACTGATTTGACTGTTGGTAATGTGTAGGAGTCCACTCTTCTTTCTGGCTTCTTTTAATTTTGTCCTCAGATTTAACTGGTCTTTTAGCCTCCCATTGATGCTACAAGATTTTTCTAATAAACCCCTTTTTCTTATGGCAGCCAGAGTCACCTGTGTGCTTCTATACTATTGTGTGAGATTTGCAGATGGTGAAACTCAGGAAATCACGTGATCTTACAGAGTCATACAGTTAGTAAGGGGAAAGTTTAAAAACTGGGATTCTACTCTCAAATGACTTTCTACTTTTGATAAAGATTTAATCATCAGCCATACAATAGAGGTGAACTCTGGAGTACTTTCTACTTCTAAGAATATATGATTTTCTCAGTGTATATTTCCTTAATAGAAAAGTTAAACTGAATTTAAACAAGTGTATTATGACTATGTAATAATCTTCAATCTATCAAGTACTTATTTTAGAATCTATGATCAGCCCAACCTATTCTTAACATAGCTCTATATATCTCTGTACCTATATTTATATCTATATCCATGTATAATACCTGCACATTTTTCTGCAAAACATACTTTAGGTGCATTATTTTAAAACTATTTTTTCTGTTTGATTTTGTTCCATTCCTACATAATCAAAACTTCATACTTTGCAAAGTAGCTCATGTGTTATGTAATTCCATTTCAGAACATTATTCACCATCATGTGATATAATCTATGGAGTGATTTTATGAGGACTGCTCTCTGCTTGAATCTACTTGGTTGCCTTGTAATGAAAAATGCTGCTATTTTTCCTCTTGAATTTCACAGGTCACATCTTCTCTCTGCACAATAATTACTGGGCATATTAAAAAGAAACACACCTACGAAGTAGTATAGCTTAGGCTGCTTTGAATTCATTGAATAGATGCTGTGCTCTAAGAAACGTATTTGTATACATTGTTATTAAGATTTGAGTTTTGGAATAATTTGCCAACTCATCTCAGACAGGATCCTATTATTGATTTTGCAAATGGTTCTGATAAAAAATGTTGGGATTTATAAAAAAATGTTTTCTTGGTGGGGTTCTATGTAAGTTCTTATGTATTAAAAGAATACATCATTTCAAGAGAAACAAGCAAATCATTTGAGGTAAAGTGATTTTTTTCTCTGAGTAGGAAATTACAAAGTTCAGAAAACAACATATTTTGTCAGAGCCCTTGAAAATGATGGTTGGCTTTAAAAATGTTGAGATGGTAATTTAATGTACATTGACCTAAAATTGCAGTGGAATTAAAGGAAAAGATTTCACATCCTAATGTGGTGAATTAATAAGTAGGAGAGGTGGGGGACTTCCCTGGTGGCGCAGTGGTTAAGAATCTGCCTGCCAATGCGCAGGGGACACAGGTTCGATCCGTGGTCTGGGAAGATCCCACATGCTGCGGAGCAACTAAGCCCACGTGCCACAACTACTGAGCCTGTGCTCTAGAGGCTGCGAGCCGCAACTACTGAGCCCACGGGCCACAACTACTGAAGCCCGCGTGCCTAGAGCCCATGATCCACAGCAAGAGAATCCACCACAATGAGAAGCCTATGCACCCCAATGAAGGGTAGCCCCTCCTCACTGCAACTAGAGAAAGCCCACGTGCAACAACAAAGACCCAATGCAGCCAAAAAAAAAAAAAAAAAAATTTAGAAAAGAAAAAAATCATATCTATACATAGAAACTGCTCTAACTAAAACTTACTTAAAAAAAAAAAGGTAGAAGAGGTGTTTAGACTATAAAATATATTATTTTGCTTAAGATTGAATTTACCAGCACCATCATCCCACCGTTGGTGAAGAATTTACTTTTTTGCATAGGAATCATGATACCAAATTATTACATCTAATGTGTTATATAAAATATCCTCGTGGTTGAAAGTTCATAATTCATTTTATATATTTCTGGAAGTAGAGATCACAGTGCAAAGACAATTAAATTCTATCCATTGACAATCTAATGACTAAAACACACATACATATGCACACACATACATGCATGCAGAAACCAGACTCAGAATTCAAATAGAGAAAAACCCATATAAGATTTCATTGTATTTTTTTAAAAAATCACAGGAAACAAAGAATAAAGCAGACAATTATATAGAATGCTATATATATATATATATATATATACACACACACACACACACACATAATTATATATACATGTATATAGTCATGATAGGATGACATAAATACTTGAGGTAAATAAGCAGGTCCATCAAATATCAGAAATAAAGCATGACTGAGGAACCAAAAGAGGGACTGAATGAAGAATGAGCATTAAACAGACATTACCAGATATCCAGTGCTAAAATACCATATCTTAAATGATGTGTTAAGTTTTCATAATTAGAGTGTTTGGTAGTTGCAGATGAGGGTTGCTATGGGATCTAGAGAAATATAGATTGAACCTTGTTCTTACACTGCCACCGACTAGCCGAAAAGTCACTTAACTTGTATGAACCTCAGTTTCCTCATCTGGAAAATGAGACAATGTAAGTGGATAATGTCTTAAATTCCTTTAATCCTAAATTGCAATAATTATTCTGTAGCTAGGTTGTGTACTGTCTTTGTTTATTTCCTATCTCTAGAATGAAATTTTTCTCATTTTCATTGTTGAAATCGTACTGATTCTTAAGTAGCTATGTGCTTAAGCATGTTCATTACAAAGGTATCTATTTTAAGGAATAACTGAAAAGAAATAACAATTTGAAAAAGATAGCTAAATTTTGGTTAATCAACTCTGGAATATTATGCAGTCATTAAACTGAAAATTGTAAGTAAAATTTTTAAAAACTTTATGACTATTAATAAGTAGAAGAAAAAGTTGAATGTATTATATATCCCAATTGCAACTGTACAAATAGTGTGAATGCATAGACAGAGATTAGAAGGAAAAGGAACCAAATATTTAATTTTCTGAAGTATTATAGGTGATTTTTACGTTTCCTTTGATATTCATTAATATGATTCAATATTACTTATGTAATAACACTGGTGATGATAATTTTAAGATATTATCCACATTTTAAGATTTAGCTTAAATGCCTCCTCTTGAATAAAAATGAATTTCCTCTCAATTATTTCTATGCACACTCTGTTTTATAGCATTTATTAATTTAAACTTTATTACATTGTTTTTTATATCAATATCCCTTAATAGATTATAAACTCTTTGAGGGAAAGAGCATATTGTCAACTTCTGTATTTCTCCATAATACATAACTCTATGCCTTATCGACATTATGTGCTCAGTAAGTTTATTCAGTTCAGTTAGCTTGGCCATGCATCATAGAATAAAGCAGAGTTGAAATTAATTAATCTACTCGATATGTATTTATTGAGACTCTGGTTCTACTTGAGGAGCTGGGGATACCACAGTAAAAATATAAACAAAGTTTATATAAAACTGTATAACACTACCTCTCACTGTGTTACATCTAACATTGGGAAAGCTTTGTGGCTGTAGAAGGATAAAGAACAGAGAGGTAGTACATAAGGTTTGAAGAGACAGGCAAGGGAGCATACAAAGCCTTTGAGGTACTTGGTAAGGAGTCTGGGTTTTTATTCTAAATAACATGGGAGGGCACTATTTTATTCTAAATAGCAGGGAGGTGACAGGAACTTACTGAAATTTTTTTAAAAGTTAATTTGTTTGCTACTTTGAGCTATGCTTAAAGAGGACAGGATTGGAAAATGGAAGACCAGTTAAGGTCACGAGGGATTTTAATTGAAGATGGTGGCATACATTTTGATGGAAAGTATATCAGAGATGGTAGGATAAGTCAGGTCTCTTCCAATTTTAGGTTGTATACATTGCTCATCTTGGTCACTCAAGAGCCTTCATATCCAGTTAAGGTCCTAAACTAGCCTGGCTGCTGTGTCTGTTTGTTAAATTAATCTTGACAATTGCTAGATTTCTGCTAAATCCTTATATAAAAGAAATCTTAGTATGTCCAGAATTGGCTTGTTTCTTCATGTTTTTCTTTTATTTTCCAGATAAGACATATATTTACCACTTTTAATTTTGTATTTACTAGTTCTTAGGGAAACCCTATATATAGTACATTAATTGTTTCAGTTTGCAAAAGAGAAACTGAATCAATTTAATTCAAACAGCACAAAAAGAGAAGGCAGAGAGAAGTGAAATGAATAAATATTTATTTTTCATCTACAATAAGACAGTTATAAATTTACCGTCTCATTTAATCTGCACAAAAGTCCTGTGAGGTAATAATTGTTTTCCTCAATTCACAGATGAAAAACAGTAGTTTAACTGATATTTTCAATAATGCTCAGCTATTAAATTTTATACTCAGCTTAGTTTAATCTTTAAACTCTAGCCTGCCATCAGAACTACTTATTACAAATTCATCACCAAATTTGGATTTATTTTAAAAAATTTTATACCTTAAGTTTCAGTCTTTGCACCTTTTACAAACAAAATGCAGCTTCTTGGTTGAGGACTCAAGTAGTGATTCTTTGGTTTCCTGTGAATTTGTAGGATTCAAATATTTCAGTACCCAAGCCAAAACCATTCCAAATCACAGAGGTGGAACAGGAATGTAAACTGTTTCTTATATTTTTATGCATGTTGTGTGGTTTGCGTGTATATGCTATATTCAGTTACATTCTACGTTAACTACTGAACTTTTAAACTGTAGGTTTTTTATATATATTTTTATTGGAGTATAATTGCTTTACAATGTTGTGTTAGTTTCTGCTGTACAACAAAGTGAATCAGCTATATGTATACATATATCCCCATATCCCCTCCCTCTTGAGCCTCCCTCCGACCCTCCCTATCTCACCCCTCTAGGTCATCACAAAGCATGGAGCTGATCTCCCTGTGCTATGCAGCAGCTCCCCACTAGCCATCCATTTTACATTTGGTAGTGTATATATGTCAGTGCTACTCTCTCACTTCGTCGCAGCTTCCCCTTCCCCCTCCCTGTGTCCTCAAGTCCGTTCTCTACATCTGCATCTTTATGTCTGCATCTTAAACTGTAGTTTAGTTGATGATTTTGTGTTTGTTTTGGCTGTTGGCATATTGGGTCAACATAAATACAAAAATTGACATAAGGAATAAATTGCTTCTCAATTCTCCTATGTTTGAATCATTATAAATTATACATGATGGCTATTAGCAAAATTGTTAATAAAGTCTACAAACTTAGTGTACCTTTTTGGGCTTTCAGATTAGACATCCTCTTTGAATCTGTAAGGATTGAAGAACATGTAGGAGTTCATGCTCAGGTTTATTTATTCCAAAATGTATTTGAAAGTACACAGATTAGAGAAAATCCATTTGGTAAATGTACCTTAATTCTCCATTTCCCAGCCATATTGACTAATTTTTTCTCTCAGGCTTTTTGTCATTGACTCCTAAAACGTAGGTACTGACAATATGCTGCTAATTTTCCAGTTTTCCAATTTGCACAGAATCAAATTAGAAGACCCATAAAAACTCTCCAAGGTATAATTGAACCTTTGGAATTCATGAAATGAAATTCTGATGTCTCAGTAAATCTAGTGTACATGCAGGCTGCCTTTCAATGACTTTTGAAGTGAGTCTAGGCATTGTTCACATGATACAGTATTGTTAATAGGGCAATAGGGTTTCAAGACAAACAGATTAATGAATCAAATATCATCCTGTGTTGTCCTCTATGTAGAAATTTTATGTAGGAATAATAAAATACTATTCCCATTAAAATATTGTCAATTTATCAATACCTGAAATCAAACAAATCTTTCCTTCCTTAAAAGATTTAACGGCCCAGAAATATATAAAATCACAATTGTTCAATAATGTGTGGCATTTTAATTCTATTTTATGAGAAGGGTCTGATATATTTTATATATATATAAATATAAAAATAAAATATATAAAAATATAAATAAAATAAATATATATATATATATATATATATATATATATATATATATATATATATATATATATATATATATATAAATTCCTAACCCCCAGTACTTCAGAATGAGACCTTACTTGGAAAGAATTGTTGCAGATGCAATTAGTTAAGTAAGATGCTGACATCCTGGAGCAGGGAGGACTCCTTATCCATTACCACTATTGCCCTTGTAAGAAGACAGCTATGTGAAGACACAGAGATACAGGGAGAACACCATGTGATAACAAATGTTATCCAACAGAGGTTGGAGTTATGCAGCTGTAAGCTAAAGATCATGTATGATTGTCAGCAAACCATTAGATGCTTAGAAGAGGCAAAGAAGGATTTCCCTACAGGTTTCAGAAGGAGCAATGGCCCTGCTAACATCTTGATTTAAGACTTCTAGCTCCAGAACTGTGAAACAACAAATTTCTGTTGTTTTAAGTAACTTAGTTTTTGATACTTTGTTATAGCAGGCCTAGGAAACTAATACAGCCCCTTCAACTACAACCTAGGAAACTTGTTTCTGTTATTTTTCTAATAATGTGTTGTTATTAAGTGTAAATCCTAGAATAAAGTATAATTTATGAAAATTCTTTTAGAATTTAGTTTCAAATGGGTAAGGGATAATTCCCTTTCTAAAAGTGAAAATTTAAAAGCTGGAAATGATGAATCAGAGCAACAGTGTAAAATCTGAAATTAGCATTTTTGCTTCCGTGTATGCGTGTGTGTGCACATGTGTGTGTATGTTCCATGGAATATGAAAGAGAAAAATATAAATTCATTCAATGTCTTGTTAGCACATCAATTTCATCACATAATGGACATTGCTTGCAATAATTTTCGTTTATCAAGTAAAACCCAGTGATTACAAAATCAATCATTTGGAAAATAGCATAAGCAGGAACAAGAAAATAAAGGAACCAACAATGAAAATCATTTTAAATTGTTCTCACTCAGAACTGCATGTGCTTTTCAAAACATTGCTCTTGTTTCTTTTTCTTTTTTTTTTTTTTTTTAGTATTAGTTGTTTTGTTTGTTTTTTTATACTGCAGGTTCTTATTAGGCATCAGTTTTATACACATCAGTGTATACATGACAATCCCAATCGCCCAATTCAGCACACCACCATCCCCACCTCACTGCAGTTTTCCCCCCTTGGTGTCCATATGTCCATTCTCTACATCTGTGTCTCAACTTCTGCCCTGCAAACCGGCTCATCTGTACCATTTTTCTAGGTTCCACATACATGCGTTAATATACGATATTTGTTTTTCTCTTTCTGACTTACTTCACTCTGTATGACAGTCTCTAGATCCATCCACGTCTCAACAAATGACTCAATTTCGTTCCTTTTTATGGCTGAGTAATATTCCATTGTATATATGTACCACAACTTCTTTATCCATTCGTCTGTTGATGTGCTCTTGTTTCTGAGAAACTAATTACGAAGTATATCAGAGTATATATATTTAACTGCAAGTTCTACTCCTAGCAGAAAGTTGCTGCTAGGCGCATCAGATAGTGGGGGAAAAAAATAATTACCTGCACCAATGGTATGGTTCCTTTATTAGAGCCAAAGATAATAACAACATTACAGGATAGGTAATTTCTAATGAATGTGACCGCATGCAGGGTGCAAGTGGCCCCACTATTTATACAATTATATACACACACACCCCTGTTTGCTTTCTCTGTTAAGCATATGAATCTTAACAAGAGAATGATGAACATCAATATTGCCATATTGCTTTAAAAAGCTTTGTGTCCTAACTTTTGGTAATTAAAATAGTTTAGTGATAACATTGTTATATTAATTAAAAATGATAGATCCCAATTTTCTCCCATCCCCTCAGAATTTATAACCAGAAAATTTCATATTGATAAACTGTGTAATCAAAAATTAAGTTATTGATAGGAACAAATTGCAAAATAGTGAATATTGTCTTGTTACATTTAAAATTGTAGTCTTAATATTCTGGGTTGCATGCCAATATTTTGAACAGGCTTTACAAATAACATTAAAAATAAAAGATAAATTGATTATTCATTCATTCAATGCCAGGCACTGAAGATGGATTTTATATTATCACACTTTTTTGATATATGAAGTTCAATGTTACTTTCCTTTTCAATGTTACTTTTTAAAATCTATTTCAAAGGTGTAAATATGTATTGCTAAAATGTCATCTACCTTTCAGGCACATGCAATCACACCAGGCTTTTCTCTAAAATACCTGTAGACAGAAAAGAGAATTTAAAAAATGCACATTACTGAAAACTAAGACCACCATTTAACCCTACATTTTATTGAAAATATCTCTCTACTCTTATGTCAGTGGTGCCACATTAAAAGAAGAAAACAACAAGCAAACAACTACCAGGCTTCAGTTTATATAATCTGGGTACCAGTCATGCAATGGATATAACCTGTTAAAAATGTGTTCTCTGTCCCCTAAAAGTTGGAAAATCCTAAGGTTAGTCATACTCTAAAAGCCTTCCAACGATGATTGAAAGTAAGGGAATGTGTTTAGGGAACAGGAAAAACCAAGGAGAGTACAAGAATATTATAGGGATGATTAAAAATTTTCTAATAGTATGTGAACATCAGTGCTCTTTCTGGCATCTGTCTTGCACTACCAAGCTATTCTCCTTCCAATATTTTACACAAAACAATTCACAGTGCAAACACGTGATAGAGCAACATTATATGAAATTAAAAATTAATAGAAGAAATATATTTAAAACTCAGAATTATGTAGAAAAATGTCTCTGCCTAGGAGAGAGAAAATTTATCTTATTTTTGGAACAAAATTGTCTATATTGAAGGAGTACAACATGATCATTTGATATATACCCAGTGAAATGATTACTACAGTCAAGCTAAGTAACATCTCAGAAAGTTACCATTTTGATTGTGAGCTGAGTGCAACTGAAATCTACTCTCTCAGCATATATTGAGACCATTGGTAAAGACCATTCTATTCTCTACTTTTATGAGTTTGAATTTTTTAAAAATATATTCTAAATATAGGTGATATTATGCAGTATTTTTCTCCCTCTTTCTGGCTTATTTCACTTGCATAATGTCCTCTAGGTTTATGTGTGTTGTTGCAAGTGGCAGGATTTCATGGCAGAATAATATTTTACTGTTTATATATGTATACATATATATCACATTTTATTTAATATGTCACATTTTATTTATCCATTCATTGGTCAATGGACACTTAGGTTGTTTCCATAATTTGGCTATTGAAAATAGACTGCAGTGAACATGGGAGTGCTAATATCTCTTCAAGATAATGATTTCATTTCCTTTGGATAAATACCAAGAAGTAGAATTGCTGGATCCTATGGTAACCCTATTTTTAACTTATTGAGGAACTTCCAAACTGTTTTCCATAGTTGCTATACCAGTTTACATTCCCACCAAAGATGTACACGTGTTTTGATTAATATAGCTTTGTAGTATATTTTGAAATCAGGTAGTGTGCTGTCTCCAACTTCGTGTGTGTGTGTGTGTGTTTTCTTTTCAAGGTTGCTTTGGCTATTTGTAATATTTTAAGATTCCACTAGAATTTTATAGCTGTTTATTCTATTTCTGTGAAAAATGCCATTGGAATTTTGATAGGGATTGCGTCAAATCTGTATATTGCTTTGAGTGATATGGTCATTTTAACAATATTAATTAGTATAATCCATGAGCACAGAATATCTTTCAATTTATTTGCATCTTCAGTTTCTTTCATTAATATTTTATAGTTTTTAGTACACAGGTCTTTCACCTCCTTGGTTAAATTTGTTTCTAGGTATTTTATTCTTCTTGATGTAATTGTAAATGAGATTGTTTTCTTCAGTTCTCTTTCTGATAGTTTATTAGTGTATAGAAAAGCATCTGATTTTCACGTATTGATTTTGTAACCTGCAAGTTTACTGAATATATTTACTGGTACTAAAAGTCTTTTGATAGAGTCTTTAGGGTTTTCTATGCATAATATTATGTCATCTGCAAGTAGTAACAGTTTCACTTCTTCATTTCCAATTTGGATGCCTTTTATTTGTTTTTCTTGCCTATATGCTCTGGCTAGGACTTTCAATACTGTGTTGAATAAAAGTTGTGAGAGTGGGCATCCTTGTCTTGTGCCTGATCTTAAAGGAAAAGCTTTCAGGTTTTCATTATTGAGTATTATGTTAGCTGTGGGCTTGTCATATATAGCCTTTCTTATGTTGAGGTACATTCCCTCTACACCCACTTTATTGACAGTTTTTCATCATAATGGATATCGAATTTTCTCAAATGCTTTTGTTTGCATCTACTGAGATGATCATATAATTTTTATCCTTCAATTTTTATTTTTTAATTTCTTTTTTAACATCTTTATTGGAGTATAATTGCTTTACAGTGGTGTGTTAGTTTCTGCTGCATAACAAAGTGAATCAGCTATACATATACATATATCCCCATATCTCCTCCCTCTTGCATCTCCCTCCCACCCTCCCTATCCCACCCCTCTAGGTGGTCACAAAGCACTGAGCTGGTCTCCCTGTGCTATGTGGCTGCTTCCCACTAACTATCTATTTTACATTTGGTAGTGTATATATGTCCATGCCACTCTCTCACTTCATCCCAGCTTACCCTTCCCCCTCACTGTGTCCTCAAGTCCAACATCTCTAATCATTAGAGAAATGCAAATCAAAACTACAATGAGGTATCACCTCACACCAATCAGAATGGCCATCAATAAATGCTGCAGAGGGTGTGGAGAAAAGGGAACCCTCTTGCACTGCTAGTGGGAATGTAAATTGATATAGCCACTATGGAGAAGAGTGTGGAGGTTCCTTAAAAAACTAAAAATAGAACTATCATACGACCCAGCAATCCCACTACTGGGCATAAACCCTGAGAAAACCATAATTCAAAAAGAGTCATGTACCACAATGTTTATTGAAGCTATATTTACAATAGCCAGGACATGGAAGCAACCTAAGTGTCCATCGAGAGATGAATGGATAAAGAAGATGTGGCACATATATACAATGGAATATCACTCAGCTATAAAAAGAGATGAAATTGAGTTACTTGTAGTGAGGTGGATGGACCTAGAGTCTGTCATACAGAGTGAAGTAAGTCAGAAAGAGAAAAGCAAATACCATATGCTAACACATATGTATGGAATCTATCCTTCATTTTTTAAATGTGGTGTATCATATTGATTGATTTGCGGAAGTTGAACGATCCTTGCATCCCTGAAATAAAACCCGTTTGGTTATGATATATAAACATTTTAATGTATTGTTATATTCAATTTGCTAATATTTTATTGAAGTTTGTATCTATGTTCATCAAGGATATTGGTCTGTCATTTTCTTGTGGCTTCCTTATCTGGTTTTGGTATTGGGTTAATACTGGTCTTGCAAAATGAATTTGGAAGTATTCCTCCTCTTATGTTTTTTCGAGGAATTTGAGAAGCATTGGTGCTAATTTTTTGAATTCTTGGTAGAATTCACTGATGAAGTCATCTGGTCCTGAACTTTTGTTTGTTGGAGGTTTTTGATTACTGATTCAATCATCTTAATAGTAATCGGTCTGTTCAGATTTAGTATTTCTTCATGATTCAGTCTGAAGGTTGTATGTTTCTATGATTCATCCATTTATCAAGGTTGTCCAATTTGTTGGTGTACAATTATTCATAGTAGTTTCTTATGATTCTCTGTATTTCTGTGGTATTGGTTGTAACATTTTCACCTCTAATTTTGAGTTCTCTCTTTTTTTCCTTCATGAGTCTAGCTAAAGGTTTGTCAAATTTGTTTATCTTTTCAAAGAACCAGCTCTTAGTTTCACTGATCTTTTCTATTGACTTTTTTAGTCTCTGTTTTATTTACTTCTGCTCTAATCTTTGTTATTTCCTTCCATTAGTTTTGTGCTTCATTTGTCCTTCTTTTTCTAGTTTCTTGAGGTATAAAGGTTTTTATTTTAACATTTTCTGATTTCCTGAGGTAGGCATTTTTTGCTATGAACTTCCCTCTTAGAACAGCTTTTGCTGCGTCCCATAAATTTTGCTATATTACATCTCCATTCTCATTTGTCTCGCTGTGTATTTTTAAATTTTCTTTGATTTCTTCTTTGATCCATTGATCATTAAATAGCATCTTGTTTAATCTCCACCTATTTATTACTTTTTAAGTTTTCCTCATGTAATTAATTTCTAGTTTCATACCATTGTGGTTGGAAATGATGCTTGATATGATTTCAGTCCTCTTAAATTTATTGACTTGTTTTGTGACCTAGCATATGATCTGTCTTGGAAAACCCTCCATGTGTATTGGAGAAGAATGTGTATTTTGTTGCTTTGGGATGGAATGTTCTATAAATATGTGATAAGTCCATCTCGTCTAATATATCATTTCAGATCAATGTTTCCTTATTGATTTTCTGCCTGAATGAGCTATTCATTGATGTAAGTGGGGTATTAAAGTCCACTACTATTATGGTATTGCTATTTCCCCCTTTGGATCTGTTAATATTTGCTTTATATATTTAGGTGCTCCTATGTTGCATGTATAAATATTTACAAATGTTAAATCTTCTTGTTAGATTGACCCCTTTATCATTATGTAATGCCCTTCTTTGTCTCTTATTAAAGTCTTTGTTTCAAAGTCTATTTTGTATGATATAAGTAGAGCTAGTCTAGCTTTCTTTTGATTTCCATTTACATGGAATATCTTTTCCCATTCCTTCAATTTCTGTCTGTGTGTGTCCTTATGTCTAAAGTGAATCTCTTGTAGGCAGCATATGGATGGGTCATATTTTTGTTTTTGTTTTTTTTTCATCCATTCATCCACTCTATTTCTTTTGGTTGGAGAATTTTGTCCATTTTCATTTAAAGCAATCACTAATAGGTATGTGCTTATTGCCATTTTGTTAATTGTTTTCTTGATTTTTTTGTAGTTCTTCTTTTTACCTTCATTTTTCTCTTGCTCTCTTCCTTTGTCGTTTGATGACTTTAGGAATATACTTATATTACTTTCTCCTTATTTTGTATTTACTATAGGTTTTCATTTGTGATTACCATGAGGCTTACGTATAACAACTTTTATATATAACAGTATATTTTAAGTCAATAACAACTTACGTTTGATCCCATTTAAAGCCCAACATCATTATTACCCCCATGTTTTATATTCTTGATGTCACATTTTACATCTTTTTAATCCTGTGAGTACCTTAACTAATTATTCTTATAATAGTTATTTTCACTACTTTTGTCTTTTATCCTTCATACTAGCTTTATAAGTGATTTATCCACTACCTACTGTATTTACCTATGTGTACAGAAACTCTATATTTAACTTCTTCTCCTCCCACATTTTGTGTTATTGATGTCACAATTTATATCTTTTATATATGATGTACCCATTTAACACATTATTATAGTTATAGTTATTTTAATATTTGTCTTTTAACTTTTACACCAGAGTTAAAAGTGATTTATGAAGCACAATTACAGTATTAGAGTGTTCTGAATTTGTCCATATTCTTAGCTTTATAGTGAGTTTTATATTTTGATGTGTCTTCATATTAGTCTTCTTTCATTTTAACTTAAGTCCTTTTAGCAATTTTTGTAAAGCAGGACTAGCAGTGATAAACTCCCAAAACTTTTTTCTTTTTTTTTTTTTTTGTCTGAGAAAATCTTTGTCTCTCTGTTTCTGAAGGACAATTTTTCTGGGTAAAGTATTCTTTGTTGGCAGTTTTTTTCTTACTGTACTTTGAATATATCATTCCACTTTCTCCTGGTTTGACAAGTTTCTGCTGAGAATTCTGCTGATAGTCTTATGTAGCTTTCGTTGTATGTGAGAATTTATTTTCTCTTACTGTTTTTAAATTTACTGTTTGTTTTTGATTTTAGACAGTTTTATTATAATGTGTCCTAGAGAAGATCTTTTTGAGTTGAAACACTGCAGACCTCTGAGCTTCATGAACTTGGTTATCTAAATTTCTCCCCCAGTTTATGAAATTCTCATTCATGATTTCTTTTTTTTTTTTTTTTTTTTTTTAATTTTTTTTTTTTTATAGCTACTTTATTTATTTATTTATTTATTTATTTTTGGCTGTGTTGAGTCTTTGGTTCGTGCGAGGGCTTTCTCTAGTTGCGGCAAGTGGGGGCCACTCTTCATCGCGGTGTGGGGACCGCTCTTCATCGCGGTGCGTGGGCCTTTCACTATCGCGGCCCCTCCCGTTGCGGGGCACAGGCTCCAGATGCACAGGCTCAGTAGTTGTGGCTCACGGGCCCAGCTGCTCCGTGGCATGTGGGATCTTCCCAGACCAGGGCTCGAACCCATGTCCCCTGCATTAGCAGGCAGATTCTCAACCACTGCGCCACCAGGGAAGCCCCATGATTTCTTTAAATAAGCTCTCTGACCCTTTTCTTCCTCTCTTCTTCTTCTGGAATTTCAGTAAGACATAATTGTGTCTCTTAATGGTATCTCATAGTTCATATAGGCTTTTCTTTCATTCTGTAGGTTGCCTTTTCATTTTATTGATGCTTTCCTTTGCTGTAAAGAAGATTTATTTTTAGTTTGATGTAGTCCTACTTTGTTTAATTTTGCTTTTGTTGCCTTTGCTTTTTATGCCAAATCCAGAAAAACCATTGCCAAGACTGATGTCAAGGAGCTTACTGCCTATGGGTTCTTCTAGGGGTTTTACAGTGTCAAGTCTTAAATTTAAGTCTTTAATACATGTTAGTTAATTTCTGTGTATGGCATAAGATAGTTCTCTAGTTTCATTCTTTTGCATGTGGATATCCAGTTTTTCCAATATCATTTATTAGAAAAACTCTCCTTTCCCAGTTGTATATTCTTAGCTCCTTTCTTATTATATAAATATTATTAAATCTGGTCCCCTTTAACCAAAGAAAAATTCTATTCTAAATATTAATACCTAGTTACCTTAAAGAACTAGTATAGAAATCCCCAGGGTGTATATGAAAGCAGTTTCACTCATTAAGGAAAATTATTTTACATTCTAAGATCTCATGATAATATTTTGTGATTCACAAGTCCTGTGGTTTGGTATACTATGTAGTTATTTTAATGCTTCAGTTATATTTTATATGGTCTAGAAACCATGGTCTTCTAATATTCATTTTCTTTTATGTACTCCAAATAGTGATATGTTAAAGAGGAGTTTTCCATTTATCTGCACCCATTGAAAAAAATCTCTTTTGCTCCATTTATTATAAAAGACCTTCTTATTGTCATAAACAGTGCTAAATATCAAGGGTAAGTGGGCCTTGGGAACCAATCTTGTCTGCACATTGCAATTAGGGTTTCCTAGTCAGTCTGTTAGGATGATTTTCATGTAGCTGCATGCCATTTTATGTGTCCCTCCATTTTAAATTATACTATAAATAAGTTGCTTCCAATTATCTTTAAGCATTTACTGATGGAAAATACTGGAAGATTATTGGTAATTAAAAAAGAATTTACAGTAGTGATATGAACATTTTTTTGGTTTGATATCTCATAGGAATTTTATCACTGGCCTTTGCCTGAATAGTGTATTATCTTTAAAAGTCTTTCCAAGGGGTTATGTTTGTGTATCCTGTTGCTTATCCAGGACCCAGGGAAGATGAGTACAGTTGTTTGTAATTTTTAGTGCTTCAAACTTGACCTGACAAGTACTTTCTTTACAATAGGAGATAACTGATCTACAGTATCAAAAATGTAGATCAAAAAATGTAAAATATAAAAAATGCAAAAATGTAAAAAAATGTAAAATACATATTTAAAATATAATCTAAGTTTTACTTTGTAAAGATCTTTGTATGAGGGGGATAAGATTATGTGTGCTTTTTAATCTTTTTTATTTCTTTATCTTGAAAATTTTATATTACCATTAAAATTACATTTTATATTTATACATGGTCTACACTATATACTAAATGTAGCATGAAGTATGCTTAGTGATTCTAGATAATTTCTCCCTTCAAGTTGTGGGAAATATTCTTAAACTTAAGAGATTTTACATGAAAGGTTGCATGTATGAGATAGCTTAAGAGCATAGGGTAAACCAGGACTGTTTAGACTAGCCACTAAAAATTGTCATTCTCTTGGTATTTAAATCCATATCACTACATTCAAGTGTGATATTCAAAGTACAGAACAGACTCTGGCTATAGGGCTGGTGTATGATGTGAGAATAACCCTGCCCCCAATCTTCTATGGATTTTCCCTTTAGTTTTTACATCTGGGGATACCTAGCGGAGGGTCCTAAGAAACGTTCCACTTGCCTAGAGTAGCTGAAATGGTCTCAGTATGCTCAGGACTGTAACTCTTTAGCCACTTGCATCATTATTTTAACTACCAATGCAGCTGTCCTGGTGCATGTGAAGTGAATATGGCCTCTGAGTCTGACTCCTGTAACTACTTGATGGGAAAGTCAGTGGTCCAAGATGTGACAAGGATTCTTTCTTCCACTGGAAATGATAACAACTTCCTAGGATCCTGCACCTGCATGCGAAGGGAAGAGTTTAACAGAATACCCATGTTTCTTCATCTGTTCAAGTCAGGGAACAGAGCTAGACTGATGAATAAGAGTACTTGCCCTTTTGACATTTTAAACCTATAAAGGGGCAAACAATTCTAACTCATAGTGCACAGTTCTTCAGCAGAATTGTGCAGATACTCCAATGCTCTAGCCATGACAAGAGATCTCTTGGGGCTACTTGGGGGAAATGCCATCTAAACCTATTCTTAAAGTTGAGGTGGAATGAAGCAGGCAATGAAGTGAGGGTTAAATTCTGGGCAGGAGGTGGTAGTTAAAGCAAGTACAAAGTCATAGGGTTGAAAATAGCAATCGAATGGTATGGTCTGTGAACAAGATACTCTGAAAGCAGGAGCATAGAATGAAATGGAAGGAGTATTATGTGAGTGTAACTAGAAAGATATATAGGGTGCAGACCATGAAAGACTTTAAAATAGTTTGGAGTTTTCCTCAAAAGAAATTAGCAGGGTTTGGAGGCAGGTAAGCAAGCAATCACATTTATATTTTAGGAAGATCACACTGGTTACAATGCCAAAGCTGGATTGGAGGGAGAAAAGCTGGAGGCACAGGAACATTTTAAGAAGCTGAAGGAACAATCTAGGCAAGAGATATCCTAAGTGATAGAAAGGCTTTTACTGGGTAAAATTAGTCTTCCTCAAGGGATTTGAAAACAGAACTGATGAGCATTGTTATTCAGTAGGGGGTAAGGAAGAAGGAGCAGAGATGCCTTTCAAATTTCAGGCCCAGGTAACCCCATGGAAGCTAAACATTGTCAGTATGAATCATAGCTCTTTCCAAGGCCAGGTATCAGAACACAAGTTTATTGGGACATTCAAAATATGCCATTGTATACGTGAGGACTATTGGCCAACCACTGTGTTTATCTCAATGCAAATGTGGTATCTCATGGAAATGATCAAACCCCTGTGTTCATTCCCTAAAGACTTTTGTATCTAGCTGTTGAAATAGTACTTTGAAAGATCAAGGTCAGGTTTGAATAGTAAAACCCACTTATCCATATCCCAGCAGAGGGTTTGATGCACGGATAAGAGTGATTGAATATAAGTGAAAAATATATAAGTATTCTTTGTGCTTAACGACTTAAACTGCTTTATCCAAGACTTCAGTTTTCTCCCACTGATAACCACAGAAGGCTTTCAAGACAGAAATTATGAAAAGAAAAAAACCTTATATTTGCCTCTGATAATGGGGGAAAAAAACCCATGAAAGACCAAAAAAAAGAAAACAGTAATTTTTGGTTTTGTTTCCAAAGGGCTTTATTTGTTGTGTTTTGATTGTATTTTGTCTTGTTTTACTTTGCTTTTTCACCTAAACATCTTGATATGCTGTCAGATCTCAATATCACAAAACACTAGTAATATACTATTACATGGTTTAGTATTACAATAAGGCAAACGTACCTTCAATGCACACATACACTCTCAACATATTTTTTTAAATCACCTAGAAAGAAGTAAATTCACCCATCCTATCTTCCCTGATAACTTTTTCTTACTTTTGACAACATAGAATGTTCTCATGGAAGAGAAGGTATTGTGGAGACAATACAAAACAGAAGAACTATTTCTACATATTGAGAGCTATGAGAATATATGCTACAATGATAATCGTACAGCAAAATAAAAGTTACAGCTAATTAGACCTCCAATGAATTTCCAGTGCTCTTCTTTTCCCTTAGAAAGTTGTACTCAAGATAACCCAATTAAATTATGCTATGAAAACTTTGCTGCAGTGTTTCAGATTACTTCCGAGACAAAGAATAGCAGTTCCTAAATGGTGCAGTTCAGCCACTGTTCCTCCTGACCTCAATATATGGATCAACAGTGCACACAAATCAGATCTAATTTTATCATGTTCCCCGGGGGGGAGGGATTCTTTTCCTCCCCGTCTGAAACCCTCAATTATGATTCCTTTGATGGACCAGTCTGCCTCCAGGACTGACATTTGGATCCTAGTTTTAAACTGTATTTCATTCTATTCAGTAATAAACATTAATTTTTTTTGTTTTGTTTTGAGTATAAAGGGGATGCTGTTTTTTAGGAACCCTGCCTGTAGCTATGTAACAGAACTCTTGTCTGCTGGCAAATGCTTTTCCTAGTTTGTAAAGTAAAATCAGAAATCAAACACATTGACATTGATGCTGTACAACAACTGACCAAAACCAATAATAAATCATACAGACAAAATAATATAACCTAATTAAAAAGTGTCCTCTTGCAACACCTGTTTAGACTTAAATTTTAGTGCAGTTCTTTTCCTTAGTACACTCATGTTAATCGAAGTTCAAGCTACTCAAAAGGAATGATCCAGAGAGAACATGTTAAGATGTCCCTTAAGGTCCTACATGACCTTGAAAACTATGTAGAATCAAAATGCTGCACAGAAACCTCTGATTCAGTATACATTTTTTTCTTTAAAAAAAAAAGGAAAAAAGAATTCATTACATACTAGTAATTTTATCAGCATGAAATAAGTTGACCACTATAAGGATTTGGGTTTATTTTAATTACTTTAATTATATTCATTATTTTAAGAAATTATTTAGATGGTTGGTTTTACATAATTCATAATTGATTCACCAAATAAAATTACTAGTGCTAATATTATGGTATTGTGTGTTTAATTTCAAATTCCACTTGTTCATTGCTAATATATAGGAAAGTGATTGACTTTTGTATAGTAACTTTGTATCCTGCAACCTTGCTATAATCACTTACTCTAGACATTTTTTGTTGTTGATTCTTTCAGATTTCTACATAGACAATTATATCATCTGTAAACAAAGACAGTTTTATTTCTTCCATCCCAATTTGTATACTTTTATTTCCTTTTCTTATTGCATTAGCTAAACTGGCAGTAAAATGTTGAAAAGGGATAGTGAAAGGGAACATTCTTAACTTTGTACCTGATCTTAGTGGTAAGGCTTTACCTAGTTCACCATTAAGTATAATGTTGGCTGTAGATTTTTTTGTAGATATTTTCTATCAAGTTGAAGAAGTTATTTATTCCAAAATAACCGAGAATTTTTAACATGAGTGAGTCTTGGATTTTGTCAAATGTTTTTTTCTGAATCTATTGATAGGCTCATGAGATTTTTCTCTTTTAGCCTGTTGATGTAATGGATTACATTGATTTCTGAATGTTGAACCAACCTTGCAGACTTGGGATAAATCTCATTTGGTTATGGTGTATAATCCTTTTCTACCTTGTTGGACTTGATTTCCTAATATTTTGTTGAGAATTCTTACATCTATGTTCATGAGAGATATTTATCTAGTTTTTCTTGTAATGTCTTTGTCTGGTTTTGGTATTATGATAATACTGGCCTCATAAATTGAGTTTGGAAGTATTCCCTCTGCTTCTGTCTTCGAAAAGAGACTGGAAATTAATTTTTATTCTTTTATTGAAGTATAGTTGATTTACAGTTATCATATTAGTTTTAGGTATACAGCAAAGTGATTTAGATATATATATATATTTCAGATTAGTTTACATTATAGATTATTACAAGATATTGAACATTGTTTCCTGTGTTATACAGTAAACCCTTGTCATTTATTTTATATATAATAGTGTATGTGTTAATCTCTATTTCTCCTATTTAAGTCCTATTTATCCCTCCCCTACTTTCCCCTTTGCTGACCATAAGTTTGTTTTTTATGTCCATGAGTCTGTTTCTGTTTTGTAAATAAATTCATTTGTATTATTTTTTAGATTCCATATATAATTGATATCATATGATATTTGTCTCTGACTTACTGCACTTAGTATGATATCTCTAGGTCCATCCGTGTTGCTGCAAATGGCAATATTTCATTTTTTATAGCTGAGAAATATTCCTGTGTGTGTGTGTGTGTGTGTACACCACGTATTTGTAAATCAGTCATCTGTTGATGGCCATTTGGGTTGCTCCCATGTCTTGGCTATTAAAAATAGTGCTGCAATGAACATTGGAGTGCATGTATCTTTTCGAGATAGACTTTTTGTATTTTCTGGATATATGCCCAGGAGTGGGATTGCTGGATCATGTGAGAGCTCTATTTTTAGTTTTTTAAGGGACCTCCATAGTGGCTGCACCAATTTGCATTCCCACCAGCTGTGTAGGAGGGTTCCCTTTTCTCCACACCCTCTTCAGGATTTATTATTTGTAGACTTTATGGTGATGGCCATTCTGACCGGCATGAGATGATACCTCATTTTGATTTTGATTTGCACTTCTCTAATAATTAGGGATGTTGAGCATCTTTTCATGTGCCTTTTGGCCATCTGTCTTCTTTGAAGAAATGTTTACTTAGGTCTTCTGTGCATTTTTTGATTGGGTTTTTTTTTGATATTGAGTTGCATGAGCTCTTTGTATATTTTGGAAATTACCCTTTGTCAGTTGCATCATTTACAAATATTTTCTCCCAGTCTGTAGGTTGTCATTTCATTTGTTGGTGGTTTCCTTTACTGTACAAAATCTTTTAAGTTTGATTAGGTCCCATTTGTTTATTTTTGCTTTTATTTCTTTTGCCTTGGGAAACTGATCTAAGATAATATTGCTACGATTTATGTCCAAGAATGTTTTGCCTATGTTCTCTTTTAGGAGTTTTATGGTGTCATGTCTTATATTTAGGTCTTTAAACGATTTTGAGTTTATTTTTGTATATGGTTTGAGGGAGTGTTCTAACTTCATTGATTTACATGAGGCTGTCCAGCTTTCCCAGCACCACTTGCTGAAAAACTCTTTTCTCCATTGTATATTCTTGCCTCATTTGTCAAAGATTAATTGACTGTAGGGGTGTGGGATTATTTCTGGGTTCTCTATTCTGTTCCATTGACCCATATGTCTTTTTTGTGCCAATACCATGCTCTTTTGATTACTGTAGCTTTGTAGTATTACCTGACATCTGGGAGGTTTATGCCTCCAGCTTTGTTATTTTTCCTCAGGATTGCTTTGGCAGTTCTGGGTCTGCATCATAGTCTCTCCTGGTGAATATTCCATGTGAGCTTGAGAAGAATGTGTATTCTGCTAATGTTGAATGAAGTCGATGTAAATTATAACCAGTTGATTGATGGTGTTGGTGAGTTAAACTATATCTTCTCTGACTTTCTCCTTGTTGGAGCTGTCCATTTCTGATAAACGGGTGTTGAAGACTCCAGGTATGATTGTGGATTCATTTATTTAATCTTTGCAATTCTGTTAGTTGTTGCCTCACATAGTTTGACCTTTTTTAGTCAGGTGTGTACATGTTAAGTATTGTAATGTCTTCTTTGAAAATTGACCCTTTTATTATTAGGTAGTGGCCCTCTCTGTTCCTGAGTCTGTCTGCTCTGTCCAAAATTACTATATCTAATCCTACTTTTTTGGATTAGAGTTAGCATGGTATCCTTTTCTACATACATCTACTTTTAATCTATATGTGTTTAAAATCAAAGTAGGTTTTTTTGGTAGACATACCATATTTGGGTCTTTTTTTAAAATCCATTCTTACAACTTCTGTCTTTTTTGTTTGTTTGTTTTGGTGGGTGGGTGGGTGGGAGAAGGTATGAATTGCTTTTAAGGTATGTTTGGTTTTTTTTTTAATTTAATTTAATTTATTTTTTATACAGCAGGTTCTTATTAGTTATCCATTTTATGGATATTAGTGTAATATATCAATCCCAATCTCCCAATTCATCCCACCACCACCACCACCACCCCTTTCCCTCCTTGGTGTCCATACGTTTGTTCTCTACATCTATGTCTCAATTTCTGCCTGGAAAACTAGTTCATCTGTACCATTTTTCTTCTGTCTTTTAATGGGTCCATTTAGGCCACTGACATTCAAAGTGATTATTGATATAGTTGGATTAATATCTACCACATGTTTTACTCTTTATTTGTTGCCTTTGTTCTTTTTTCCTAGTTTTGTCTTCTTTTTTCTACCTTTTATCTTTTTAACTGAGCATTTATAAAATTCCATTTTTTTCTCCTCTCTTAGCATATTAGTTATTCTTTTTCTTTAAATTTTTAAATGATTGCCTCAGTTTACAATATACATTTACAGCTAATCCAAGTCTTCTTTCAAATAACACTATACCACTCACAGGTAGTGTGAGTTCCTTATAATAACCAAATAATCCTGATTCCTTTCCCCTGTCCCTTTTATTATTGCTGTCATTTATTTCACTTATATGTAAGCATACATAAAAGTGTGTGTGTGTATAAATTCAAATACATTGTTGCTATAATTATTTTGAACAAACTGTTATCTGTTAGATCAATTAGAATGAGAAAAATAAAAGTTTTTGTTTTATCTTTACTTATTCCTTCTTTAATTCTCTTTCTTCATGTAGATCTGAGTTTTTGACCTATATTACTTTCCTTCCCTTTAAAGAAACTGTTTTGCTATATCTTGCAAGGCAGATCTACTGACAACAGATTTCCTCACTTTTTGTCCGAAAAAGCCTTTATTTCTCCTTCAGTTTTGAAAGGTAATTTCACAAGGTATAAAATTCTAGGTTGGTAGGGTTTTTTCTTCTCAATACTTTAAATATTTCACTACATGCTCTTCTTGTTTGTTTGCCTTCTTAGGAGAAGTTGGATGTAATTCTTACATTTATGTCTCTATAGGTAAGGTGTTTTTAATCTCTGGGCTTTTCAGAATTTTTTTCTTTATCCTTAATTTTCTATAGTTTGGAAATGATACGCTTAGGTGTAGTATTTTAGGCATTTATCCTGGTTGGTACTCTTTCACCTTCCTGGATCTGTTGATATTAATTTGAGGAAATTTTCAGTGGTTACTGTTTCAAATATTCTTCTCTTACTTTATTTCTTTTCCTTTTTATTCTCATTATGTGTATGTTACACTTTTTGTAGTTGTCCCACAGTCCTTGGATATTCTGTTTTGTTTTGTTTTTCAGTCTTTTTTCTCTTGTTTTTCAACTTTTGAAGATTTTATTGGTATATCCTATAGTTCATGGATTCTTTCTTCAGCTGTGTCTGGTCTACTAATAAACTCATGAAAAGTATTTTTCATTTCTGTTACAGTGTTTTTATTGCTAGCATTTCTTTTTGGATCTTTCTTAGCACTTCTGTCTCTGTGTTTACATTCACCATTTATTCTTTCATGCTGTCTACTTTATCCGTTAGTGCCCTTAGCATGTTAATCATAGGTGTTTTAAATTATTGATCTGATTATTCCAACATCTCTGCCATGTCTGGTTCTGATGCTTGCTGTGTCTCTTCAAAGTGTGTTTTTTTTTTCCTTTTGGTGTGCTTTGTAATTTTTTCTTCACAGCTGGACATGATGTACTGAGTAAAATGAACTTCTGTAAATAGGCCTTTAGTAATGTGGTGGTGAGGTGTGGGAGGAGGGGAAGCATTCTATAGTCTTATGATTAGTTCTGTATTTCAATGAGCCTGTGCCTCTGTACCATGAACTTCACAAGTGTTTCTCAGGTTTTTTCTTCCCTCCCGTTAGGTGGAACAAGATGGCTAGAGAAAGCTGGAGTTGGGTATTACCTTACCTCAGGTTAGTTAGATTCTGATAAAACTCCAGGAGGTTAGGCTCTGGTTATCTCGTTTCCTCTGAGTGCAGGCCTTCTTAAGAAAAATAGAGTGCTCTGGTATATTTCAAAGTAGTCCCTTTTCTACTGCCCCTGCTGGAAGCATGAGGGGATTTTTGTCCAATATTTTCTGTGGGAACCAGGTTGGGCTCCTGAAGGTAAATCTCACTCAGTTGTTGTGGTTCCAGTATAAGTGAGTCTACTGGGAATTTTTGACTCTCAGAGTTGTCCTCACTGAGCCTTCAGCAATTTGTCAATTATAGTTCAGGTTTTCCTACCTGGGCTCTGGTTTCCACAGTGGTTTCTCCTCTAGTAAACTGTGACTCCTCATATTTGTCTGTATATCTCTCCAATTTTGGGGTAGCAGTTTGCCCTGTGTCATCCCCTTTCTTATGGACCCAAGAAAAACTGTTGATGTTTTAGCCTGTTCAGCTTTTTACCTACTGTTTAGATGGACTGGCAGTTTCCAAGCTTCTTATATGTAGAACTAGAAACCAGAAGTCTCCTGAACATTTATTTTAATGTTTACTGACATTTGCATTTTTACTTTTACAAACTACTTATTTATGAGTAGGATACCTGTGTTTTTCTTATTTATATGTAAGAGTTTTTAAGAGTTATGGGTAACTTGACCCAGCAATCCCACTACTGGGCATATACCCTGAGAAAACCATAATTCAAAAAGAGTCATGTATCACAGTGTTCATTGCAGCACTATTTACAATAACCAGGACATGGAAGCAACCTAAGTGTTCATCGACAGATGAATGGATAAAGAAGATGTGGCACATATATACAATGGAATATTACTCAGCCATAAAAAGAAACGAAATTGAGTTATTTGTAGTGAGGTGGATGGACCTAGAGTCTGTCATACAGAGTGAAGTAAGTCAGAAAGAGAAAACAAATACCATATGCTAACACATGTATATGGAATCTAAAAAAAAAAAAAGGTTCTGATGAACCTAGGGGCGGGACAGTAATAAAGATGCAGACATAGAGAATGGACTTGAGGACATGGGGACGGGAAGGACAAGCTGGGACGAAGTGAGAGAGTGGCATTGACATATATACACTACCCAATGTGAAATAGATAGTGGGAAGCAGCCGCATAGCACAGGGAGATCAGTTCCGTGCTTTGTGACCACCTAGAGGGGTGGGATATTGAGGGTGGGAGGGAGATGCAAGAGGGAGGGGATATATGTATACATATAGCTGATTCACTTTGTTATACAGCAGAAACTAATACACCATTGTAAAGCAATTATACTCCAATAAAGATGTTAAAAAAATTATATCAATAGAAAAGAGTTATGGGTATCAATGATTTTATAACTATATTGAGTATTTTCTCCAAAAAGCTGTTAATTTTTGACCATTATTTTTACCATAGAAATATGTTTAACTTTTTATGCTTTAAACTTTATCAGTGTCTATATATATTTTCTGACTCTGGAATATATTCCTAAAAGGATGTTGTCCTTTGAATTTTACATACATTTTTTTATCCATTGTCTAATTTTAGAAGCATAGAGAAAAGTCTATAATAAGTGTGATAGTCTAAGGTTATTTATGTGCTTTTCCATTTAACTTTTGAAACTTTTCTTTGTATGACATCTCTTTGCCCAACTCTGTCCTTCTGCCTGAAAAAGATTAGGACATTTTACAGAAGGAATCAAAGAAAATGATTCAATTTCTGACATCTAAAAATATTATTTGGAAGCAAGTCAATAACCCTTGAGAGCTAGGATATTGTCATGAGGTAAAGATTGTCAAATTTCTTTATCTCTTTCTTTAGCATATCAAGAGCTAGGATATGTGGGTTAAACTATACAAGTCCAAAAAGAAAAAGCAAACAGGGAAGCCAGGTTTTTCTCAATCTGGGGAACTTAGAGGAGGAGTGGATTAGAAGCAGAGGTTATGGACATGACTACAGATGGTGTCCTGATTTTTTTCTTCTGGGTGTTTTTTTAGAAAGCGGCATTTATGTTAGGATGAAACACAATAGTTAGGACACTACTCGTTTGGAACTCTGAGGAGCCTAGGATCAATGATCTGGCAACAGACACATTAAAGTAACCTTGGTGGTACTGTACTGTCCAGCAGGGGAAAGCAATTGTGTTTTATTTCTCCAGAGGAATACTTATTTCTCTTATTACAGAAGTAGAAACAAATGAAAGGCTTGCTAGAATCTCTGTGGAAGTGCAAGGAACAAACAGAGAAGACCACTCACTCTGATTAAGATCAATGTTAGTCACATGCAGATCTCTGGTTAATTCACAAACAAATCCTTAGGTAGGTCAGGCTCATCAGACTCCCTCTAAGACTGTTTCTAGATCTGAGAGTAGAACAAAGGTTAATAGACATGAGCTTAAGCATTAGAGGCTAGGGACATGTAAAGACAGACATAGGATTTACCTCATAATCAGCAGATGCCAGCCAATGCACAGCTCAGGGCTGGCATGAGGCCAGGGGCTTTGTCCCCACAAATGCAAAGCCCACCCCCCTACTAGGTGAGGAAGTGGAGAAGTAACCTGAGAGATTATCTGAAGGATAGTTTAATAGTATGATTAGTCCAGGTTTTAAACTAGATAAGAGATTTAGTTAATTTTTTACTTTAAACCAACCAGTGGGTGGTTTCTCATGAAAGAGACTAGAGCAACCAATGAGAAATAAACATGGGAAGAGATGAATGACCAATCCACATTTTTGCTTCATCAACCTCTCCTTATAAACCATAGTCAGGTACAAAGAAAAAGGAAGAATTACTACTCAACTAATACGGATCCTTACTAATCTTGGTTGCTCTTATAGTAAACTATCAAAGGACAAAATCACCATGAGTTGTGAGGGAGAAAAAAAAATCTGTTTATTCCCATTCATACTGAATGCATATATTTTTAAGTGGATTTTATTTTACATTAATATTTCTCTATAACTCAGGTCTTCCAGTGAAGAAAACAGATTCAGTTTGTGGGTAGAACATATAAAAAACAGATATATTTTAACACAGAGAATCTAAGTTGCATGCAACTGTTTTGCATATATGTAAGAATCTTTACTGAATCAAACAATTTGAAGTGATTCTGATATTGCCATCATTTATATATATATATTTTGCTTTCATCCTTAAATGTCAAAAAAGTCAATACTTAATTTTTCATCACTGGGCCATAAAAAACAGAATGAATGGAATCTGGAAAGAAGTCTGAGTAAATGGTCTATGATCTTTGGTTCTTTAATATACCTCTTATAACTCCATGAAGAACAAGTGGTGCCTGTGAAATTGAAAAAAACATACTAAATAATACAGGTCAAGATCTTGTCATTAAATATTTACTGAATAATGTAAGTAGTCTCATCAATTTGTTTTAGGTATATACCTCTGATCATTCTTACAGCATCTGCCATCTTTCCTGGCCATTCTAAGTGACTCACAAGGTGAGATTCTTTCATCTCTACCAACATAAGCCTCACACTGGGACTCAAAGCACATAGGAGCAATAATTTGAGGTTTAACTTACTCCAAATTGTTCCAAGATTATTTTTATGACTAGAAGTAATAGCGTTACCTTTTTATTCAATTTAATGGTAGTAGTTTTATGTCATTTGCTTTATGCTAGGAAGTCCTAAAAGAATAGCATTGTCTTGCAGACCTGAACAGCTTGTTAAGATCTAAAGGACAGTAGCTGGGTTTATCAACTCTTGGGCAACAACACAGCCTCCATGAAGATTTATTGATTGAAATGATGATTTACCAGCCCTCTCATATAAAAGACTCTCACAACAGCTAGGTCAGAAGAGTGTCAAAGGTCAATAGTTAACATTTTAATTTGCCAAAATGTAACATAACATATTCTGATTTTCTCAGATTTCTTCTTTAATTTTCCCTTTTACTAGAGAAGAGATGGTAGTAAAAAAAAAAAAAAGGGGGGGGGACATTAAAAATGAAAAGGATCCTATATAAATTAATAATCTTTTTCAAATAAGGCAGAATTGAAATAAATTCAAATGTTGTGATCAATACTTACTCAATTCAAATATTAGAACTAAATTTTCTGCCCTTAATTTGTTTCCATAATCTGTGTTGTATTCATGAGGATTTTCTTCCCTAGTTGTTATGAAGCATGAATTCAGTAGTTTGTTTTCATCTCAAGCTTATCTAATTTATTCAGTAAAGTGATGATAATTCTGAATTACTACTCTAATAAGGTAAAGTAGTATTCATTTTTAAAGTAATAAAAAGGAAACTATTAGATATTTAGGCATAAGTAGATCCTTAAATAGTCATGAAGTATTACTTAGAGTAATTACTCCTAAGTAATTGTAATTTTCACACAATATGCATGCCAATTACGCACAAATTTGATCAGCCATCCAAATGTTCATTTATCAACTAACATTCTTTAAAAAATAAGATGCTAACAACTGTATATCAAAGTATAGTTCCCCATTGTAAAATGCAAAATTAACAGTTTATTTTAGAATTTGAAATTTTAGATTGGTTAATTATATTGTTTCCATTACCATTGAAAGACAATTAGTACTGCTTTTTCCCCCACAAATTGTTATTATTACAAATCAGCATAACTTTATTACATTATTTAAAATGGCAGAAAGTATAAACTAATAAACTTGTCATTAGTTAAAAAGATACATTTTTAATTGGTTTTGCTATTTTTAGGAAGCTAAGAACAATGTTTTTAGTGAGAGAATAGTTTTTGTTTTGGGAACTTTCTTGATAAGCCTCTTATTGGGGAGGGAGGAGAGAAGACCCTGAGAAGCAAGGGAGGATGTAGATTAGCACAAAGCAAGAAACAAAAGAGATGGTAGAACTTACCTTCACTAAGGAAAAACAGGGGTTTGGGGAAAGGTGAAGGGAAGGAAGCAAAGTGGTGAAAAGCCGGAACCCCGTGTAAACTCACCATCTTCCAAAAACCTTATGTGAAGTTTTCAGTATACATAAATGCCTGTAAATATAGCTTATTTGATGGGACTTGAGAAGGAGCAGAGCTCTGGATAGCATTAGGGCATTGTAGGGAAACCATGAGACAAATGGTATCTTGATCCCTAAACTAAGCTAACTCTATTTAGTTCTGTGTAGGATCTCCACACCAGATGTGAGCTAAACTGTCATAGACTTTACACACAGACAACGAGAGAGAGAGAGAGAAAGAGAGAGAGAGAGAGATGGAGGCAGGCAGACACACACAAGGAGTCTTTCTTAAAATGCCTATTTATATGTATGGTTTCTGCTTGGAAAAAAAATTCTTGCCTTCTTATTGTCAGCTAGGGAAACAACATTGCAACCTAGTAGAACCAAAGACCATGTGTTTATCATATCAACTTATTGTTATAAATTGACATGATAACTTATTGTTATATATCATGTGTTTATCATGTCAACCAGTGCACAAAAATTTGAATATATATATTATATAGATAGTATGTATTACACATGTACAATAAAAGTCAGGCAAAAAATTTAGGTAATTTACATACTAACAATTCTATAGATAGATTTGTTGTTAAAATTCCTACTCCCTTGTTTATCTCCCAAACTCTCCAGATCCTTTCTTGCAGATATGTGTAAAAGTAATGCAAAGTCTCTTTAATCTTTATGTAAGTACATTATAATTAGCAACATAAGTTTTATGATCTCTATAAAATATCATACTATTGATTCTAAACCCAGATAGAAATAATTTTGTGTTTGGAGTATCCCCAAGATATCCTTTATAACTTATCTCTTTTCTATTGAGATTAATTTTAAAAAAAACATGAAAGTTTTCTTTGATTTTTACTTTTTTAGCAAGGATTCATATGAAATCTGCAGAGGTCTGGTCTTTTTAATTCCTTAACTGCTCTCAAATAAGAATTCCCAAAATGCTGAAAGGAAAAATCAGAAGTTCAAACTAAATAAACAGCTTTTTTCATGATTAAAAAAAAATCCAAAGCTACTTATTGCATTTTCTCAATTTTAATTGCCTTGAAACCTTGAAGAACTGCAGCTGGCTGGAAACCACTCTCCATCCCCTATTTCTCCCAAACATACCTTCAGTTCTTTCCTCATCTGCTTTTCTGCAGATAATAAACATATACATGAGTATATATTCAGCATGTAGGGCAGCATTATGTTATAGACAGAAGAACAATATACATTAACTCAATGGAAAAAAAACACTTTGTACTTTTATTCATTCTTTTGTTCTTCCAATGGACAGTAATTGCCCATCCATGCCAAGCACTGTGCTAGACATTGGGGATAAGATAAAGGAAAAGAGTGATCGTAACTAAATGATATAGGAATGCACCAGAAGTAAGGAGAGCAAAGCATCTGAGTATGTGGAGAGAATGAGGGAGCTATGCTAATGATTTTTCAGAGAAAATGACTTTTAAACTGAAAGCTGAATGATAAATACAAGTTAGCTACATACAGAGAAGAATAGGAAGGAGAGCAGCTGAAGATCAGAAGTCAAGAGAATATGGCCTATTCAATCAATTTTTAAAGAGCCAGTATGATTGGAACGCGGAACAAAGGGAGGTAGCAAAGAGTCAGGAGAAAGGTTGGAGATATAGTCAAGGGTCAGAACTGGCAGACTTGGTTTTCATCCTAATGACAATGAAAAACCACTCAAGGCCTTAAGTAAAAGAATCAGTATAATAAAATATGCTTTAAAATTATGATGGCTTCTTTGTGAAGAATAGACGAGGGAAGGTAGCACTGGGCATCGATTAAAACAAAGCTGTTGCAGCAATTCAGATAAGAGCTAATGTTGGCTGCTCTGAATTTGTGGTTGAAGGTGAAGAGGAGTGAAAATTCCCGTAGTTATTTAGAAGCTAGAATGGGCAAAAATAATGAGCTTCTGTATATGAATATCGGTGGGGAAATGTGGTAAAAGAAGGCTGCCAGAAGTTTGATGTGGATAACCATGGATGTTGGTTTTACTCTTTGAGAGTAAACATAAAGGTGACAGTAAAGAGGTGTGTGTGTGTGTGTGTGTGTGTGTGTTCAGGGTGAGGTGATAGGTTCAATTTTGGATATGTTGATTAGTGGATCCAGCAAGATACTTAGCCAACTACCTTTTCAACATTTCTACCTATTTGGGATAAGAATTTTGGAAAATGGTAGGAGTAGGTAATTAGTACACGAGGGATAACTGAAGATCTGAGAATAGACAAAACCACTTAGGCAATGTAGAGTGATAAGAGAAGAAAGCCTGGTACAGCAGGCTAAGAAACGCTAACCTTCAAGGATATGTATAGCAGTGGAAGAAAAGAGTAGTGTGGTGTGGTGTCATAGAGCCAAAGTGAGAGAGTGCTTTCTGAAGAAAGGAAGTTAAACAGGATTAAGTAATGAGGAGGTCACTAGTGCCTAATAAAATGTTTGTAACTCTAATAGGGAAATGCTCAGCAACAGGGATGGTGAGAGTTGAGAAATAACAAGGATGATGAGACTGATGAGAAAAGTAATGTCATCAACAGTCCCTATAGTAAAGATAGACCCACCTCCTAGGGAGTATCAGCAATGCCCAAAGCATCAGGAAGTGGAGAAAAGTGTAGAAAGAAGTGTTCACAGAGAAGAAGTTCAATAGTTGACAAGTAGTACAGTTAGGTAGGGCCTTTGAGCACCTAGTTTGCAGTAACATTTATGATTGTTAGGGCTTTTGGTGGTCCTACATTCTCCCACTTGTTTGCCTTCATGTTCTGGATGCAGAGAAAGAGATTGGGCATGATGATTATGATAATAACATGGTTGGAGTACTCAAAGGTTTGTCTTAGAACTACCTGTTAGGAAATCATATTAGGACAATCTGCCACCCTGAGTAAAGTGAAAAGCAATTGCAAAAAAAAATATGAGATGGAGAGTCAAATCTCCACTAGGCACATAACTTCACATTGCAGAGACTTTTGGGGGGACATCACATGCCACTAGCAGAGACCAAGGTCAGGAGGCTTGAATGGCAATAAAAATGTTATCAATGTCTGTATGAGAGGGATGAGAGGGCACAACTGCAGTTTGAACTCCTGATACTATGTGCATCACAGAGAATGCCTCCAATTCTATAGAATACAGGGTCCCCACCCCAGAAAAATGGACAGGGAAGCATCCGAGGCCATTTGGGATAATTAAGTGCAGCAGTATATCTCCTATGAATATTCATTTTAGTGTGTGTGGCAGCTGAATGAGGAGATATTTTTACATGCAGGGGTGGTAGGTAGAGGGTGTCTTGTAAATACACAATAAGTCATACCATGCAATTTATAATAACATAACATGAAAGGTACTTCATCTTTCTTTGTCTGACTGCTCCTGCTTGATCATTTAAAGCTGAGTTGTAATGCCTATCTAGTGTTCCTATAACCACAAGGTGAATTGTACCTAATTTTCTCTGGAAAATTTTATTCTTTTGGTTGACAATTACACTATATCACACTACACTACTTTAACTTTTGGAGGAAAATGTAACTAGCGGCACAACAACCAAAGCTCTTGCTTTAATTTTTAAAAACATATAAGGAGTATTATTTTAAGAAAAGCAGAATAGTTACAAATAAATTTAAACCTGTTTCTCCTGGTGATATGAATTTTTCATTTTAACTTCAGTTGTGGTCATAAACAAGATTTTTCTCAAAGCTGCCTTTTTGAGCTGTTACATTTTTGAAATGGTTGCAGGCCTTTCATAGCTGCCTCTAGGTAACTGCAAAGCTCTGAAACACAGAGTTAGGTGCTGCTCTGCCTAACCATTTCGCCAGAAGGGACAGGAATTTGTAGCAGGGCTGTGATTTAGCGCTGGTTCCTCAGCACCATGGACAGCACACTGAAGAGTAATTGGACAGCCCAAACTTGTGCAGAGGAGAGTCATCGTATCTGAAAAGACCTTAGTTGGGATGGCATTGATAGTCCCTTCAGGACCTGACCCTTCTTCTAGGAACATGACATTCTTTAGGAAAAATGAAAAAGAAACAAATCTTGGTATATTCACAGCCCTATGTAATTACTAGCATCTCAGGTCTTGTCTCCCTTCTTGCTTAGCTTTTATATGTCAGTACCCATCAAACCCTGAGAAGAACTAATAGTTACAAAGGCAAGTCAGATTTAGAGGACGAGATCTGTTCTAGGTCATTCCCAGTATGTCACCTCAGATGAACTTTTCCATACTCTAGGTAAGTTCAAGGAGAGGGGTTTGGGAGATGCTTGCAGAAGAAAAAAGAACCTATGGAAACACAGAAGATTTTTATTAAGACTTTAAAGAATATTAAAGTTGTTGGATATGATGGAAAGGGCACTGGACTCAGAGTCAAGAGTCCTAGGAACTAAGAGAACAAGTCTTTGTGTACTCTTCAGAAAGTCATTTAATCTCCCAGAATTGATTCCTTCATGAGTAAAAATAAAAGGTCTAGATTAAATGATAACAGTATTATATAGTTTTCAGAAGGAGTTTCTGTATATATGTTATGATTCCATACCCACATAATTTTAGTGTATTGTTTGCAGTATGTTTGTTGGGTTCTAATCTCCCTCAAGTGAAAGATTGCAGAGAAGGAAAAAAATATCCATATTAGGACAAAAATACTGAGATGACAAGCAGTTATACAACTGAAGCAATTAATTACACTAAAAATTAAAAGCTTGTTCTCTGCCTATTTTAGGCCATTAGACTGAAAAACAATCTGTCATCTATCTGCATTTGTCCGATCATTTAGATATTGCAATATCCTTAGTGTTTATCATAAATTCTGATACCCAAATTTCACTGAAAAAAATAAATAATCTTTACCTTTCATCAAGCAGAAGGAGACAATACCAGACTGTCTATAGTGTCTGGTGTACTCATATTAGGGAATGTGAACATCCATTTAGGACTCATTCCTCTCCAGAAGTTTCATGCTTTAAACTTGTCCCTAGAGGGGGGAAAAAAAAAACAGTGAAGGATTTGGGATTGTACAGAAGCCTTAGGATAGAAAAGGAATGGGGGTGGAAGAGAAGTGCCTTAGAAATGAGATCTCTAGACAACATTTGGGACAAAGAGGCTTCAAAGGAGTGGAAAGAGGCTTTGGTCAAGCCATGAGCATTAGTGACTATGATTTAGTGAGAGCCAAGCAAGTGTTCCAGTTTCTATGCCTAAATTTTTATGCTTTTGCACTTGTGTTCTCAACTCTAATAGCAAAGAAAAAAAAGATGCATTTCCCTAAACCCAGATTTACTGAGTCAGAAATTACAATCTTAATGCCCTAATAAAATTTCTTTAAAAAATTGAACTTGTTATAAAAGATATGGAGAAATCAGAGTTCATAGCGCTATGAGCTGCTACTCCAACCAGAAATCTGAGAAATGTTAGGCATGAATTGAAAGGGAAAAAGAAAAACAAAACAAAACCTCCTGAGAGAGGGAAATCTGGATGAGCTGTGATTCCTACCTGAGTTTTTTCTTTATAATCTTTGCTTATACTTTTAAGACCCTTAAAGAGAAGATTCTCATATAGGAAACAAGCGAAAATGCAGCTTTGTGATAAATATATTCAAGCAAGAAGAGAGCAGAAGTTGTTCAAGCAAGCTGAGTCAAGATATTAAAAAGTCCAGGAATGTGAAAGAGGTTTGGTATAGACGAATTCTTTGGGAGATGGTTAGGATTCTGCCAGGAAATATTGAAAGATGGAACATGGTGGTAAAATTGAGTAAGGCCATTTAGTAAAGGGATGTTACCTCATGAAGATGTGTACATTTAATTTGAGAGTGATAAGGAGAAAGGTCAATATTTTAAAAACATAATCAAATTTGTTTTTGAAAGATAACTGGTATCAGCAAAGATGGTAGGTTAGAGTGAGGTAGGGCCAGAAGGGGAGGGTTAGAGAATGACTGCAATGGGAGGAAGGAAGAACTTAAGGCAGGTGGTGATAGTAAAGGAGGGTAGGGGAGAAACTGGAGAGATATCTGATAGATAAACTTAATCAGACTTGGTAAAAGATTGAGTGCAGAGTTATAAAATTGCTAGGGACAGCTCTAAACATAGGAGCTTGGAGAACTCAGTGAATGACAATTTTATTAACTGGGCTAGGAAATGCAAGAGCTAAATTGTTTGCAGCTTTAGCCAGGCTGGGTCATCCTGCAGAATATCTAGGTGGAAACACTCTTCTAATAAGTTTGGAGCCCAGGAAAGAGTGACAAAAAATGTGAAGTTAACCATACATCATCTATAGCTATCTCATAGTACAAATGTTCTACCATTGTACACCCATGTTTCCTTCCTCCCTCTAATTTCTTCACCATCCAACGTTAATCAAGGCCATTTGAGATCAGGTTTTTTATCTGTGAAACTGTACAGGAAAAGGGCCTGCAGACAGAAAGTCTGTCAAAGTACCACCTCAAACCTATGAGGACACTTTGTATATTAGAAAAAGAAAGAAAACATACAATCTCTCCAAAATTTAAGTTTTAGTAATCGAATGTATTAATGTTATCTCAGGTCCCACTAAGTAAATATTGATGGGAAATACTTTCAATTTTTCCAAAAGCCTTATTTAAACAGTTTTCTGTCAAATATATCCACTCTAAAATATGTTAGACATCTTTTATTCACACAATTGACACAATTTAAGGGCCATGATGGATCCTCTCATACCTTAATATAAAAAAGAAAGAAACTCAGCATGATAATTTGATGTTCTATTCAGTTGCTGTAAGTGATATCTCATTTGTATTTAACTTTGTGTGTTGTTCACCAAAATGACATGTTCAAGACCCTCTTCTGAATAACACTTTGTGAGGATAATAGGTAATGATCATAAATGAACAGATTTCTAGGCAGGTTTGTAAAATCATAAATTTTAGACAAATTGGTAAATAATTTAAACGAGGCTAATAGTGCTCATAGGTACCTTAAGTCATTTCTTAAAATAAATACAAAGAATTAAATATAAAGGTCTACTGACTTGGTTAATGAAATTAAGGAAGTAAAATTTAAGTCTCATTTAATCGTCTTTTTGGTCCGACTAAGAATTCTCAGAAGAAACCACCAAAGTCCTTTGATGAAGTGGAGACTTAGGTTTACCTAAATAAAGATAATTTGTTTTTTTTTTTTTTGATTCTTCTGTTTTCCTTACCTGCTCCCCTCCAATATTCATCAGCAAGATCAACAAAAACATATTCTAAATCCATCCTCTTTTTTTTTTCCCCCTAATCTCCAAATGCACCCTAGTCAAAGTAACAGTCATCTCTTACCGGGGACCTTGAATCGTTTATCTTCTCTTCCACTCTTGCCCACCCCTTAAATAGATCCTCCCTTCAGAGTAATCTTTTAAAACAGAATGTCATTTATCTATTTAAAACCTTCCAAAGGCCCCCATTACACATAAAACAAAAGCTAAACACATTTACACTAAGTCCTTGGTAATCATGTGCTTGTCTGTCTCCAACCAAAATTTACCCTCTCTCCTCTAGCCTTTGTGCTGCAGCCATTCTGGGCTGATTCTGATTCCTCAAACATGCCAAGTCTGTTCCCATCTTAGGGTCCTGGCACCAGCTCTTCTATTTCAAATACTGTTTCCTTCATATTAGCATAGCTGGCTCCTTTTTATGTTCCAGATCTCCCAGCTTAAATAGAAAAGCCTTCTTACCAGCTAACCTAAAGTAATAACTCATTACTCTACCTAGACAGAATATTTTAATTCTCTTCACAGCACTTGTATTTGATCTCTCACAGAGAGTTCTCTTGGTTGGTTATTTATTGTTTATTGTTCACCTTCCTCTATGTAATACTAAAGCCCAGGACTGTTCTGTGCATGGGAGAGATGATTATAGTGACGGAGAGAACAGTTACTGGCATCAAATGGCTGAGGTTTGAAGCTTTGATTATAACTGCTATCCTCTGGAAAGTTATTAACGCTTGCTTTGCCTCAGTTTCTCACGTGTAAGATAGGAGTAACATTAATATATACCCCATAAAGCTCTTGTGAATATTAAATGAGATAAACAGGGATCGGTACATTTTAAGGATCTGAGAAATGCCATCCACTGTTTACCTCTGGACTTCAACACCTGAAACAGTACTCAGTACAAGTGAAAACTTAATAAATATTTTTAAGAAAGAAGCATGTTATACCTCTATTTACATTGAAGTGATTTGTTCTCTTTTAGAAAAGATATGTTATTTCCTTTATTTCAGTGCTAAGGTTAACGCATTTACCAAGTGGGAATTTATTTTTTAATTTGTAATCCAACTCGTTATAGATGTAAATATTAGGTTACTTTGGAGCTTCAGTGTTCTTTCTTATAAAATGGAACTAACATTCCCTGACCTTTAGCACTCCATAGACATGTAAGGCAAAGGAGAACTGAAAAGCAGCAATAATGTACCAGTTGTCTGTTAATTTAGCTGCCATCTCTCTGTAACCCCACAGCTGCAATACAAGGCAGTTTCAATTGTAAACTGGGAAGAATATAAATTATGGCTAATTGAAAGTGCCAGGGAGACCTGAAAGATGACAGAATGCAGTTACCCAAATTGGATGTGGGCCAGGCCAGGACTGGTATGTCTGCTCTTAGAAATAATGTGGAGTTTTGTGTGGCTAGAACAGCTTGTTAAAATACGGCTGCTAGAAACAGCTTGTGCCTCAGTTTCCCCCAGGCTCCTCACAGCCCTGTGTTTCCAGGACTAAGTGCCCCTGGGAAAAGGGGTTTGTGGTGCTTCTTTCTCACAAATGACCACATATTTGCATAGATCTAACTTTATACTACCTAAAGCCTAAGAGTGCCCCTGGTTTCCTGGTTTGGGATATCTGGTGCCCTTTGGGGATAATTTATCTCAGAAACCACAGGCTGTTAATTTGGGTTTAGGTTGGAAACTTTGCTGCTTCCTCAGTCTTGGGGATAGAATAAAACACAATCTGGTCCTCCCCTTAGGCAAGAAGATGGAATTTAACATAATATTTTTCTTTTATGTATCTTGGGCTTTAATTCCATGGCATATAAAGAATACTGGTAAGATTTCTTTTTTATACTTTTATTAGGTTTGCTTTTACTCTGAGATGTGTATATATGAGTTCATTAATATATTTCAAAGGTGGAAGAAAAGTAGATTTCTTCCTAATACCTACCTGCCTTGTGGTACTTTCGTTATTCCCACTTAACACAGGGGGATACCTAGTGTTAAAGTATATCATCTAGGCTACATCTTTATATACGCAAATATATTTTTTAAGCTAATCCTTTGCTTACAATAGTCTTTGTGGAATAACCATTATCATCTAATGTTATGTAAATATTCACATAAAAATCAGAGAGGTTACATATCAAATGTTTTTCTTTAATTTTTATTTTATATTGGAGCATAGTTGATTTACAATGTTGTGTTACTTTCAGGTGTACAGCAAAGTGATTTAATTATACATATATACATATCTATTCTTTTTCAGATTCTTTACCCCTAGGTTATTACAGAGTAGTGAGTAGAGTTCCCTGTGCTTTACTGAAGGTCCTTGTTGGTTATCTATATCATATATAGTAGAATGTATATGTTAATCCAACCTCCTAATTTATTCTCCCCCCACCTTTCCTCTTTGGTAACCATAAGTTTATTTTCAAAGTCCGTGAGTCTATTTCTCTTTTGTAAATAAGTTCATTTGTATCATTTTTTTTAGGTTCCACATGTAAGTGATATCATATGATATTTGTCTTTCTCTGACTTACTTCACTTAATACAATGATCTCTACATCCATCCATGTTGCTGCAAATGGCATTATTTCATTCTTTTATATGGCTGAGTAATATTCCATTGTATATATGTACCACATCTTCTTTATCCATTCCTCTGTTGATGGACATTTAGGTTGCTTCCATGTCTTGGTTATTGTAAATAGTGCTGCAATTAACATTGGGGTGCATGTATCTTATCGAATTATGGTTTCCTCTGGATATATGCCCAGGAGTGGGATTGCTGGATCATATGATAGCTCTATTTTTATTTTTTTAAGGAACCTCCATATTGTTTTCCACAGTGGCTGTACCAAATTACATTCCCACCAACAGTATAGGAGGTTTCCCTTTTCTCCACACCCTCTCCAGCATTTATTGTTTATAGACTTTTTGGTGTGAGGTGATAGCTCACTGTAGTTTTGATTTGCATTTCACTAATATTTAGCAATGTTGAGTATCTTTTCATGTGCTTTTTGGCCACCTGTATGTCTTCTGTGGAGAAATGTCTATTTAGATCTTCTGCCCATTTTTTGATTGAGTTTGTTTTTTTTTAATATTGAGTTGCATGAGCTGTTTGTATATTTTTGGAGCTTAATCCCTTGTCAGTTACATCATTTGCAAATATTTTCTCCCATTCTGTGGGTTGTCTTCATTTTTTTATGGTTTCCTTTGCTGTGCAAAAGCTTTTAAGTTTAATTAGGTCCCATTTGTTTATTTTTGTTTTTATTTTCGTTATTCTAGTAGATAGATCCAAAATCATATTGCTGCGATTTATGTCAAAGAGTGTTCTACCTATGTTTTTCTCTAAGAGTTTTGTAGTATCCAGTCTTACATTTAGGTCTTTAATCCATTTTGAGTTTATTTTAGTATATGGTGTTAAAGAATGTTTTAATTTCATTCTTTTACATGTAGCTGTCCAGTTATCCCAGCACCACTTATTGAAGAGGCTGTCTTTTCTCCATTGTATATTCTTGCCTCCTTTATCAAAAATAAGGTGACCATACGTGCGTGGGTTTATCTCTGGGCTTTCTATCCTGTTCCATTGATCTATATTTCTGTTTTTGTGCCAGTACCATACTGTCTTGATTAATGTAGCTTTATAGTATAGTCTGAAGTCAGAGAGCCTGATTCCTCCAGCTTCGTTTTTCTCAAGATTCTTTGTCGATTTGGGGTCTTTTGTGTCTCCATACAAATTTTGGGATTTTTTTGTTCTAGATCTGCAAAAAATGCCACTGCTAATTTGATAGGGATTGAATTGAATCTTTAGATTACCTTGGGGAGTATAGTCATTTTGACAATATTGATTCTTCCAATCCACAAACATGGTATATCTCTTCATCTGTTTGTGTCATCTTTGATGTCTTTCATCAGCATCTTATAGTTTTCAAATATAGGTCTTTTGCCTCCTTAGGTTTATTCCTAGTATTTTATCAAATGTTAATAGTGGTTTTTTTTCTTTACTATAAATAAATTTTCAATGTTTTATTTAGAGAAAGGTATTCTGTTTTGGAAACATGAAAATTTAAAAATACAGAGTTTTCAGGTGAATAAACATTTTTATTATTGATACTACTGGCTAAATATATTCTATCATGTGGTGTCTCATAATTTTGACTAGACTCCTATTAATGGACCTTTTGATTTGTTCCAATTTCACCATTATTTTAAACAATATTTTTTGTAAAAACACATATATATAAAGCTTAATGTCCATCTCAGCTCATATTCTTAGGATAAATTCCTAAAATTTTATTGCTAGGGTAAATGCTTTTCAGGGTCTTATGGATTTCTACACATATTATGAAATTTCCTTCTAGAAAAATTTTACAAATTTATACTCTTTATACAAGAGTGTGTGAGAAAGTACATTATAAGGGCTTTCTCCCATCCTAGATATTAGATCTTTTGCCAGCTTTTGCCAACAACTTTTCATTGGTTATTTGTAATTTTTCTGTTGTGAGTTTCCCATTTATATCCTAATCTAATTTTTCATTTAAAATTTGGTATTCATGTTTTCTGATTAATCTACCAGAATAATTTAGATACTAAGAACACAACATTTTCTCTAAAAATATTTTGCAAAGTGTTTCCTGGTTGGTTATTTACTTTGTAGTCTTGTTAATTCTTTTTCATGTTTATGTAATAAAATCAGTAAAATACTTTCTTAATATTTTCATCTGATTAGGTCTAGCTTACAAAATACACTTCACCTTAATATTTAATGACTATTCATCTATTCTCTTGTGTTTTCTTAATTGTTATAATGTAGATTTAAATCGATAGTCCTAGAATTTATTTTGAGGAATTAGGATTTTCTTTTTTTTATGTTTCATTTTGATTATACTGCCTACATAAAAATGAGCTCCACCTTTTGTGTGTTCTGGAAGAGTATAGGATTAGCTTTGTGTGGGTGTGGGGTTTGACAATTTTTTTTCATTTCTTCCATCACTGTTGGTCTCTTTGAGGTTCTCTACATTTGTTTGAATCTGTCTTCATATTTTATATTTTCCTAGCAAAGTATTTCTTAGAAAAATGTATATATTTACAAAATAGTGAGCGTTCTTCTCAATTTTTAAATCTTCTTTGCCATCTCTGATTATCTTGTTTTCATATTCAGTGCATTGTATTTTTCACTTGTCTATTTTCCCAGTGGTTTCTCAACATCATGTTTTTCAAGAAATCAGATTTTTGATTTATTTGTCAATTATAATATTTTATTTTTCCTATCTTATTTATTCTTGATTATATCATACTAAGTTTTCATTTCCAATTTTTTAGTTTAAGTTACTGTTCTCTTTCTTGAATGAAATTCTCAGGTTATTTTTATTTGTCATTTAGTAATAAAATAATAAAAGGTAAAATTTCCCAAACTTATTTTGTATGGATTATGGTTATTTTTTTTTCCCTCTCTCTGTCCTGTGTTTTGTCCTGTTTATTCAAGGAGTTTAGTAAATTTTTATTACCAGTCCCTGTCTCTAACCTTTGTCTCTACCACTAAGGATATGATTGAAATTCTTAACTCAGATATTATTATATTATTTTACCATTGGAGAGCCTCTCCTATGGAAATGTTTTAAATGTTAAATTTTGTTTTGTAACGATTTAAAACAAATTAAATTTTACCTTTCTCTTTTTTTTTTAAATTGGTTTTAGGAGTTTTTACCAGGCTTTCAAAGCTGTGAATTTTTTATTTATAATGAGACACAACTTCTTTCACATGGAAAAGGAGGTGACACATGGAGAGAGGCAGAGAGAAATGAGAGCCCTGTAGGGTTCTATTCCTGGGTTCCATTTGTTTCTGAGCCGCACTGTTGTGCCCTTTCTAAAACTGGGTTGATCAACAGAATTCTGAGAACCAATGAATGTCATTCTTTCTAGTTCACGTAGTGTTTTTGACATTTGCAATAAAAAAGCTTGTGAAGTGCCATTAATATGTTAGCACCTTTCTGTAGACTCACTTATCAACAGCAACATACCCATGAATAATATTATGTCACCACCTAATTTCCTCAAAATCCCAATGGATTATGCTTTTCTTGCACATGGTCTTGTGGAAGACAGGTTAATACCAATTCTGATTTTATTCTTTTAGGTAAGCTATCTGTTTTCTGCTTGGATGTATGTAAAATTCTTCTATCTATGCATTTAAAAAATTATCCTCAGGTCTCTAATAGCAAGTGTTTCCATTAATTGATTTTATCTAGAAAGTTTGAATCTTTCAAACTTGCATTCCCAGTTCTTTCTTGAGGAAATGTTTTATTATATACTTGTCTATTTTTCCTGTTGAAATTACTCCAGATCTTACTTCCAAAATGATGTTTATTTTTGTATCAGTTTTAACATGTTTTTTTTTAAAAAGGCCCCCAGCCTCATTAACTTATACAATAAGCATCAACAGGCATTTATATCTAGCTTATATTATATGTCACTTTTGTTACTCTTTACCAATTTTTTATTCTGTGATCAAAGCTGACAGAGCAGCTCCATTTAGGAGTTTGCCAGTCTTGTGGCAGAGGGAAAAGCACGGGAGATTGTAGAAACAAGCAATGCTTCCTAAAAATTCTTCTTGGAATTGAAATGCTACTACCTCCATCATGTTTTCTTGGCCTAAGCAATCCATGACCAGATCTAAAAGTAGAGAAGCATACTCTCCCTGCAGGGAGACACTGCAAGCCATATTGAATTGGATAGAAATGTACCATCTTCTTACAGGGCAGGAAGCATATGGTTGTAAACAATAAGAAAATTGACTACAACATCTATCTCACTGTTTTCTGTCCTCCAATTTTATCAGCTTCTCTTATGACACTCATTATTTTGCTCTTTTTCTCTACATACATGAAAAACTGGTCAACTGAGTTGATCCAGAGTTGTATGGGATTAATTTTACTCTTGCTATTGTTAACAGGGATCTTGTTGCACTTAATTTCCTTGTACACACTCTTCTTATCTATTTTCATCTATTTTTTTCTTCATCTATTCTGTTCCTCTTTTATAGAGGCTGTATATTCTTAAAATCTGCTTTAGATAAAAGCAGTCACTTATCACCCATGTCTCCAGTCGCCCCCACACCCACATCCCCCCAATCCAGTCCCCATCCCCCCACACCCATGTCCCAATCAACAGGACTCTGACAACAGCAGGGGATTCCAGTGGAAAACAGTGCATTTCTCAGGCACTGTTTGAGGGGAACTCTCTCTCCTATGTCTCTCTTCTAAACACTAAATTGAATTGTTTAGTTATACTTTTAACAAACCACCTGTGTGAGCCATAAAAAGAACATAATTTCATGTGCAAATCCACTATAAACAGCATCATTTCATCTACTCATTAGCAATAAGGAAATTTTGTTTCCATAACCATAAACCTCTTGTCCTGGATTGTCAGGAGGTCTTCCCTCTTACCAGGAATGAATGTGTAGCACAGATGGTCCCACCTCTGCGGACTTACTCCCAGGCATTGACTCTGCTCATCCAGTGCCAACACAGGACTGGCCCTCAACGTTCCCCAGCCCCAGGGACTACACCGTCCCTCCTGGGTTTCCTAAACCCTACCCACACTTGAATACATAGTCCCTTTTTTGAGCCCTCTTTCATTTACCTTAATTTGAATTTTCCATTGTTCCCTGTAGGGATTCTGCTACACCTGAAAACGTAGAGAGGGATCAGGTGTGTAACATAGACCTCTTTCCATTCCCTTTGGCAAAATAAATGCCACGTAGTTTCTCGAAAAAGCGTGTGGTGTTCTGTACCTTAACCTGGATGATATAAATGTGTGAAATTTCATTGAGCCATCTCACCTCTTCTGGGGAGAAGACTGGCAGGCAGAAGCGATGCCAAAGCACAGAAGAGCAGGAGAATTCTGATTTGCCACACTCTCGGCAAGATCCTGCCATGTAACGCTATTTTTATTTTTGCACTTTTCTTAACCAAAATGCTGTCTGAAATAATTTTACCATTTTCCTGTTGCCACCGTGGAAAGCACCCTTGGGGAATTGATACTGGATCAAGCATGCAGGGATAATTTAACATTTAGTTTTGTCTAAGAAATTGTGGTCTGTGCTCTTGGAAAATAAATAAAAGCAGTCACTTACTATTTTTTGCTCTTTCCTTTGTATTTACTCATTGTTAAATGGGGTGAGATTTGTCTATACTCAGTAATTGTCACCACACAGAGTAAGTAGTCTTTCTTCTGCTTCTTTTCTCCTCTGGGTTGGTTGCTGAATCTTCCTCATAGATCCGTTGGAGAGGAGGTTGATGTAAATATTCGAATCCTAAATTTCAGTGATGCATTCACCTGTTTTGTAATTATTTTTGCTTCCTATTCTTTATGGTCATCTGCTTTCTTGGCTCCTAAAATTCAGGGTTCTCATGATTTATCCCCTCCTCCTCCACCTATAACATCCTGCATTGGGGGATGACAACTCTCCGGTTGCACTGTGCCATCAAAAGTTCTCATTGATTGTTATCGATTATTTTATCTGCCAATGTGAAGTATCTTTTTGGTTTTAAGAAGATAGTGTGAAAGAGTAGAAAAGAGATTAATGATATTTATAGGGCAAAGGAAACAGTATTCCTTCTCACAGAGTAGTTTCTAATGGGTAGGACCTTGGAGGAGGTTGCAGAACCTCAAGGATTGCCAGTGAGGAGCTTTGTCAGGACATGAAATTCAACCCTGTCCACCAACCAAGCCATATGCCCTCATCAGCCTAGAGGAAGTGGTGTCTTTTGACTGTTTGTACAGAAGTGTTGTAGGTGCTAACAGCAGCCCGGTTTTGTCTGTTTATGTACTTTATGTAAGTAGAATCCTAAGTATATGTTCTTTGGTATCTGGCTTCTTTTTCTAAACATTATTTTTGTGAGCTTCATCCATATTGTTGTATGTAGTTGTAATTCATTCATTCTCAGTGCTGTATAGTGTTTATACAATTTATTTATTCTGCTACTGCTGTACAATTGAGTAGTTTTCAATTTGGGGCATATAAATATTTTTTACTACGGTAATTAGATTAGATGTTTGGGGGGAATATATTTACTTATTTCTGTTGGATATATTCTAAAGGTACAAATGGTAAATTATGGCATATATATGTTTAGTTTACGTAGTATGACCAAATTAGTTTCCAAAGTTTTTTTACAAATTTACTCTCTCACCATTTGTGTCTTGGGTTTCTGGTTATTCCATAATTTTGACATTACTTACTACTTTTGTCTTCTTCATTTTAGCCATTCTGGTGGGTACGTAATGGTTTTCCATTGTGGTCTAATTAGAATTTGCCTGATAATTAACAAAGTTGGGTACCATTTGACATACATATTAACCATTTGAATATCCTCTTTCATTAAGTGTCTATTAATGTCTTTTGCCAATTTTTCTATTGGATTGTCTGCCTTTTTCTTATTGATTAATAGGGGTTCTTTATACAGTCTTTTGTTGAATACATGTTTTTGGAAAATGTTCCCTTATTTGTAAATTGTTTTATCATGCTCCTAAATGTGTTTTCTGATAACTGAAATTATTAATATAATACAGGTTATCAAGATTTTCTGACTTGGGGTCCAATTTAACAAATCTCTGTGTACTCTAAGTTCATGAAGATGTCTTTTTTTTAAACTTTATTATTTTACCTTTAACTTTTATATTTTTTAAATTGAAGTTGAGTTGATTTAAATTTTGTATTAGTTTCAGCTGTACAATGTAGTGATTCAGTATTTTTATAGATTCTACTCCATGTAAATGTTATAAAATATTGGCTATATTCCCTGTGTGTACAATATATACTTATAGCTTATTTATTTTATATGTAGTAGTTTGTATCTCTTAATCCCTACGCCTGTCATGCCCTTCCCCCTTCCCTCTCTCCACTGGTAACCACTAGTTTATTCGCTATAGTGAGTCTGCTTCTGTTTTGTTATATTCATTTGTTTAATTTTTTAGATTCCACATAGATAATGTATAGTATATTGTCTTTGTGTGACTTATTTCACTAAGCATGATACCCTCCAGTTCCATCCATGTTGTTGCACATGGTAAAATTTCATTCTTTTTTATGGCTGAGTAATATCCTATGTGTGTGGGGGATATTACACACACACACCAGAGCTTCTTTATTCATTAATCTGTTGATGGTCACTTAAGTTGCTTCCATATCTTAGCTATTATAAATAATTCTGCGGTGAACATTGGAGTCCATGTATCTTTTCAAATTAGTGTTTTTGTATTCTTTGGCTATGTATCCAGCAGTGGAATTACTAGATGATACAGTGGTTCCATTTTTAGTTTTTTGAGGACTCGCCATACTGTTTTCCATAGTGACTGCACCAATTTACATTCCCACCAACAGTGTACTAGGGTTTCCTTTTCTCCATATTCTCACCATCATGTCTTATTTGTGGTCTTTTTAATGATAGCCATTCTGACAGGTGTGAGGTAATATCTTATTGTGGTTTTGATTTGCACTTTTTTGATGATTAGCGATGTTGAGCATTTTTTCATGTGCCTGTAGGCCATCTATCTTCTTTGGAAAAATGTTTATTCATGTCTTCTGCCCATTTTATGATAGGATATTTTTATAGTGAGTTGTATGAGCTATTTAATATATATTTTGGTTAATAACCCCTTATTGAATATATTGTTTGTAAATACTTTCTCCCTTTCAGTAGGTTTATTTTTCATTTTTTAGATGGTTTCCTTTGCTGTACAAAAGCTTTTAAGTTTAATTAGATCCCATTTGTTTATTTTTGCTTTTGTATCCTTAGGAGACCGATCCAAATTGCTACAATTTATGTCAAAGAGTGTTTTGCCTATGTTTTCTTCTAGGAGTTTTATGGTTTTGGGGCTCACACTTGGTCTTTTTTTTTAGAGTTTATTTTTGTATATCATGTGATAAAATATTCTAATTTAATTATTTTACATGTAGCTGTTTAGTTTTTCCAGCACCATTTATTGAAGAGACTCTCTTTTCTTCATTGTATTTTCTTACCTCCTTTGTTGAAGATAAATTGACCATAAGAGTGTGGGTTTATTTCTGGGCTCTCTATTCTGTTCTACTGATCTATGTGTCTGTTTTTGTGCCAGTACCATTCTGTTTTGATTAATGTAGCTTTGTAGTGTTGTCTGAAAGCAGGGAGCATGATACCTCCAGCTTCATTTTGTTTTGTAAAGTTGCTTTGGCTATTCAGGGTCTTCTGTGGATCCACATAAATTTTAGCATTACTTGTAGTTCTGTGAAAAATGTCATGGATATTTTAATAGGAATTGCAATAAATCTATAGATTGCTTTGGGTAATATGTATATTTTAAGAATATTAATTCTTCCAATCCATGTTAACAGGATATCTTTCTAGTTCTTTGTCATCTTCAGTGTCCCTCATTAACGTTTTATAGTTTTCAGAGTGTATGTCTTTCACCTCCTTGGTTAATTTAATTTAATTTATTTATTTGGCTGTGTTGGGTCTTCACTGCTGCACATGGGCTTGCTCTAGTTGCGGCGAGTGGGGGCTACTCTTCATTGCAGTGCTCAGGCTTCTCATTGCAGTGGCTTCTCTTGTTGTGGAACACAGGCTCTAGGCACGCAGGCTTCAATAGTTGTGGTGCATGGGCTCAGTAGTTGTGGCTCATGGGCTTTAGAGCGCAGGCTCAGTAGTTGTGGCACATGGGCTTAGTTGCTCCATGGCATGTAGGATCTTCCCGGAACAGGGATTGAACCTGTGTCCCCTGCATTGGCAGGAGGATTCTTAACCACTGCACCACCAGGGAAGTCCCTGGTTAATTTTATCCCTAGGTAGTTTATTCTGTTTGATGTGATTTTTAAATGGGATTGTTATCTTTGTCTTTCTGATACTTCATTATTAATGTATAGAAAAGCAACAGATTTCTGCATATTAATCTTGTATCCAGCAACTTTACTGAATTCATTTATTAATTTCAATAGTGTTTTGGTGGAAACTTTAGGATTTTCTATATATAGTAACATGTCATCTGCAAATAGTGACAGTTTTATTCTTCCCATCCATTTTGGATGCCTTTTATTTCTTTTTCTTGTCTGATCACCAGGCTAGGACTACCAATATTGTATTAAATAGAAGTGGTGAGACTGGGCATCCTTGTCTTTTTCCTGATTTTAGAGGAAAACCTTTCAGCTTTTCATCATTGAGAATGATGTTAGTTGTGGGTTTGTCATAAATGGTCTTTATTACATTGCAATGTGTTCTCTCTATACCAACTTTCAGAGTTTTTTTAATCACGAATGGATGTTGAATTTTGTCAGATGCTTTTTCCATGTCTATTGAAATGATCATGTGATTTTTTATCCTTCCTTTTGTTCATGTAGTGATTGATTTGTGAATATTGAACCATGCTTGCATCCCTGGAATACATCCCACTCAATCATGGTTTATGATACTTTTTCTATATTATTGAACTCAGTTTGCTATTATTTTGTTGCATTTATATTCATCAGAGATATTGGCCTGTAATTTTCTTTTTTTTAGTGGTTTTGTCTGGTTTTGGTATCAGGGTTAATGGTAGCTTCATAAGCTGAATGTGTGAGTGTTCTGTTCTCTTCAATTTTTTGGAATAGTTTGAGAAGTATAGGTATTAGCTCTTGTATATGCTTGATGGAATACTCCTGTTAAGCTGTCTGATCCTGGACTGTTGTTTGCTGGGAATTTTTTGATTACTGATTCAAATGATTTGTCTGTTCAGATGGTCTATTTCTTCCTGATTCAATCTTGGAAGATTGTATGTTTCTAGAAATTTGTCTGCTTCTTCTAGGTTGTCCAAATTATTGACATATAACTCTTTGAAGTGTTCTCCTATGATATTTTGTATCTCTGTGATATTGGTTGTTATTTCTCCTCTTTAATTTCTTATTTTGTTTATTTGGGTCCTCTCTTTTTTCTTGATGAGTCTGGCTAAAGACTTATCAATTTTGTTTATCTTTTCAAAAAAACATCTCTTGGTTTCATTGATCTGTTCTATAATTTTTTGATATGTATTTTATTTAGTTTCTCTCTGATCTTTATTATTTCCTTCTTTCTGCTGATTTTGGGCTTTGTTCATTCTTCTTTTCCTTCCTAAGTCCTTTAGATGAAGGGTTAGGTTGGTTGTTTGAGATTTTTTTTTTTTCTTGAGGTAGGCCTGTATCACTATAAACTTCCCTCTTAGAACTGCTTTTGCTGACACACAGATTTTAGAAGTTGTGTTTTCATTTTCATTTGTCTTGAGGTATTTTCTATTTTCTTCTTTGATTTATCCATTGACACTTTTTTTAAAAATAGCATGTTGTTTAATCTCCATGTGTTTGTGTTTTTCCCATTTTTCATCTTGTAATTGATTTCTAGTTTCAGCTTTTGTGGTTGTAAAAATGCTTGTTAGAATTTTTATCCTCTTAAATTTATTGAAACTTGTTTTGTGGCCTAGCATGTGATCTATCCTGGAGAATGGTACATGTGCACTTGAAAAGAATGTGTATTCTGCTGTTTTAGGGTGAAATGTCCTATATTTATCAGTGAAGTCCAACTGGTCTAATATGTTATTTAAGACTACTGTTTCCTTATTGATTTTTTTGTCTAGATGATCTGTCCATTGATGTAAATGTGTGTTAAAGTCTCCTATTATTGTATTGTAATTTATTTTCAATTTCTCCCTCTATGTCTGATAATATTTGCTTTATATATTTAAGTGCTCCTATATTAGGTGCATATGTATTAATGAATTTTATATCCTCTTTTCGTACTGGTCTCTTTATCATTATAGAATGCCCTTCTTTGTCTTTCTTTATAGACTTTGTTTTAAAGTCTGTTTTGTCTGATATGAGCATTGCTACCGCAGCTTTCTGGTCGTTTCTATTTGCATGAAACATCTTTTTCCATCCCCTCACATTCATTCTGGTGTGTTTTAGCTCCGAAATGAGTCTTTTGTAAGCAGAAAAATAGATGGGTCTTGCTTTTTTTTTTTTTAATCCAGTCAGCCACCTGACGTCTTTTGATTGGGGCATTTAGTACATTGACATTTAAAGAAATTATTGGTAGGTACAGACTTTCTGCCATTTTGTTACTTGTTTTCAGGATGTTTTTGTAGTTCTCTGTTCTTCTTCTTTTAGATTCTTTCCTTGTGGTTTGATGCTTTTCTTTAGTGGTAAGCTTGTGATCCTTTTCTCTTGTCTTTGTGTATCTATTGTAGATTTTTGATATGTGGTTACAATGTGATTCATATATGTTGCCCTATGACTATATCTACTTGTTTTTAAAAGGTAGTCATTTAAGTTCAAACACATTCTAAAAGGTCTACAGTTTTTACTTCACTGCCCCACATTTGTGTTTTTGATGTCACATCTTACACCTTCATGTTTATCCCTTAACTGTTTATTGTAATTATTATTGATTTACAATGTTTTGTCTTTTAATCTTCATTCTTGCTTATTTAAGTGGTTGATCCACAGCCTTCACTACATATTTGCCTTTATTAGTGGGATATTTCCATTCCCATAGATTCTTACTTCTTATTGTATTCTTTTCTTTTCTACTTAGAGAAAACCCTTTAACTTTTTTAGGGGCTGTTTAGTATTGATGAACTCTTAAGTTTTTGTTTGAGAAGTTATTTACCTTTCCTTCAATTCTGAATGATAATCTTGCTGGGTAAAGTATCCTATTTTATAGGTTTTTCCCTTTTAGCACTTTAAATATATCATGCCACTCCCTTCTGGCCTGCAGATTTCTGAAGGTTATGTGGTTCTTTCTTTTTCTGTTGCTGCCTTTAGAATTCTCTCTTTAACTTTTGCCATTTTAATTACAACATGTCTTAATATGGATCTATTTGGGTTCATCTTGTATGGGGCTCTCTGTGCATCCTGTACCTGGATATCTGTTTCCTTCTTCAGGTTCAGGAAATTTTCAGCCATAATTTTATTAAATAGATTTTTGATCACTTTATCTCTCTCTTCTCTTTCTGGGGTCCCTATAATGCAAGTGTTAGTATACTTGATGTTACTCCAGAGGTCCCTTAAACTGTTCTCATTTTTAAATTTGTTTTTCTTTTTGCTGTTCTGATTGGCTGAATTCTATTATTTCATATTCCAGATTACTTATGTGCTCTTCTGTTTCACCTCATTGCTTGTTAATTACTTCTAGTTTGTTTTTTATTTCAGTTATTGTTTTCAGTTCTGACTGGTTCTTTTTTTTTTTTCTAGTTTCTTAAAATACTCACTGTGTTCATCTATTCTTTTCCCTTGTTCAGTTAGCATTCTTACTACTAATGCTTTGAACTCCTTATCTGGTAAATTATTTATCTCAGTTTTTTAGTTTTTTTCTGTTTTTTGTTTGTTTGTTTGTTTGTTTCTTGTTCTTTCACTTGAAACATATTTTTCTGTTTTCTCATTTGCTTAACTTTCTCTGTCTCTTTGAAATTAAGTGAAACAGTTACCTATCCTTCTTGAAGGGGTGTCCTTGTGTGGGAGCGTCCATATACAATCTACATGTGTCCAGTGGCTTTTGTGGAATGGCTGTATCTGAAGTGAGCATCACATCTTCCCCCAGGGTGTGCTGGCAGCTATCACCTTGGTGGGAGGTGGGGCTGGAGACGAAGGATTTAGTGCCAGAGCCAGGTGTGACCTGGGTCTTCCTCTCTGCTCAGTAGCCAACACCACTCTGTTGGGGGTGGAGTCAGGTCCCAAGTTGCTGGAGCAGAAGCCCTGAGGGTCAGGTCTGAGCTGGGTCCATTCGCTCTAAGTGTGTTCTCTCCCTTTTCTCAGCATTCGCATTTTCTCACTTGAGGGGAGCAGCACAAGAGGGCCTGGAGCAGGCACCTGGTATGGGGAGGGACACATGCTGGGGAAGTCCTGGCATACCAGTCAGTTTTCTGGGCTGCTTCTGATCTGCCACCCCCGTGAACACAAGTAATGGCTGCCCTCACCCTGTTCAGGGGTCATGCTAGAATCTAGCTAGCTCTGCTCCCCACAACTGCACACTATCCTCAGTACCATAAGCCTTCGCCCTAGTGTGGAGCTGCAGTGGGGATCAAGAGGGTCTGGAGTGGGTGCTCAGCGTGGGCTGAGGCATGAGCTTGGGTTGTTGTGAGAAACCAGCCAGAGTCCCTGGGCAGTTTTAATCTGCTTCCTCTGCCTTTCTTCAGGAGTAAGCAACTATGTATGTTTACTCTTCTTTAGCAAAGTCTAGGTTTCTTATAGCCCAGTTGTTAGTCCCACTGTTTTTCAAACCAGCTAACAGGACTTGTCTTCCAAGTGTTGGACCCCAGGCCTAGGGCCCCTAATATGTGGTTTGAACTGCTAGCTTCCCAAGGAGGATCGCTGAGCCTGTGTAATCTCCCTCCTCTTCTGTGCCCCTCCAAGTTCCTGACCTGCTTGTTTCTATTCCCTTCCTGCCCAACTCCATGTGGATCTTTCTTACAACCTTGTTTGTATAAGAGTCTTTCTGCTATCTCAAGTTTGTTTCAGTGAGAACTCTTCCACGTGTAGATGTATTTTTGATGTATTCATGGGAGTAGGTGAACTCTGTGTTCTCCTATTCTGCCATGTTGATCTCCTCCATCACTTTAACTTTTGGATCTGCATTTTTGGACTGATTATTTTTCTGTGTAAGTGTCTAGACACATTTACTTTTCTTACAGATATCCAATTGACTCCAGCTCCATCTGTTGAAAAGTTTATCTTTATTCCACTGTAACATCACCTTTATCATAAATTCTAGGCAAATTTTAAAGTTGAAAATCATTTTTTAAAAATGACATGATGTGCAATTAGTGCCCACTATGAACATTCACATTTTAAATGGTGTTTTCTTCTTTTAGAGTTGTTGAAATAGTTAAAAATATTTTATTAACTTATTTATTCTTATTTATTTAGTTATTCAACTCAGTGAGAAGCAGTATAATAAAATGGTTTCTGTCTCTGTCCCCCCTCATTGTGCTTTGTGATGATACCTCCATGGCGATCTGCTGATTTTTATTAAGCTTTCTTGCCATGTGCATATGACAAACATAAAAAAATAGATTTAAACTAAATGATGTGCTTCTGCCCATAGCTATCTCTCCTCACTATAATTGTAATATACTCATCAATAGACCTCCTACATACGCAGAGAAGTTTCCTTTCCCAAGTAACCTTAAAATATATTTATTTTACATATAAGAAAATTGTAGTGAAATGAAGAAAAATGAAGTGACTTGTCACCCTACTAGTTAGAGAGACAACCTAAAATTTAAACCCAGAAATTCGGAGTCTTATTTCCTTAGAGATTCTTATTTTTATTTTTTTTAAATATAGAAGTGTGTACATGTCAATCCCAAACTCCCAATTTATCCTTAGAGATTCTTATTTTTAAAAAACAAAGAAGAGAAAAATCTGAATCACCTAATTATTTTGAAAACTTGTCAATTCAACAAAAAATATTGCTCCTTTTCTCTTTCCCATAACATTGGGTGTCTGAATTTTGTGCTTGAGTTAATGGAAGCCCCACTACCAGTCTCCTAAGGACCGCTGCTATGGTCTGAATATTTCTGTCCCCCCAAAATTCATATGTTGAAAACCTCAAAGATGATTATATCAGGAGGTGGGGCCTTTGGGAGGTCCTTAAGTCATGGGGGCAGAGCTTTCACGAATGGGATTAGTGTTCTCATTAAAGAGAGATCCCGAGCCATGGCAAGAAGGCACTGGCTATGAACCAGGGAGAGGGCCGTCACCAAAACATGATCATGCTGACGCCTTGATCTCAGATTTCCCGCCTTCAGAACTGTGAGAAATAAATTTCTGTTGTTTATAAGCCACTCAGTCTGTGGTATATTATAGCAGCTGAATAGACTAAGACAGTACCTAAACTCCTGGTTTTGTCACCAAGGACCCAGGGAAGTAATAATAGAAAATGGTAACAAAAGGTCCTGCCTGTGTGATTTCTTACTGATATCCAGACTGTAATGACTCTAAGCTACCATTCACTCTGCAGATTTTGCAAAATTATAAAACAATTTGTGAGGAAAAACAAATTTCTCTCTTAATGTATACATATGTCATAGCACATTTCTAGTCTCTGTACATTTTATAGTCTTCATGTATTTTTCTTAATCTTTTATTTGGACTTTATACAAATAAAAAATACAAATTCAATCTAACTGATAGCCATTCCAGATTTTCTTTTTTTTAATCCGGAAATCAGTATCTAATGTAGCCACACATTTCCTGTTTTTGAAAATGGAAACATTTGTTCCTTTATGGGTATCCCACACTTCTCCTTTCCTGCATAATTAAAATAAAATATTTCTGGCAATGACTCTGAGATCACATTTGTACATTTCTACAGCTTCCTAGAATATAAATCTTCAGAGTCTCAAGACTTGGATTAATTTAACTAGGGACTGCCTCAGGCAATTTATATACTGTCTCAAGCAGCAATATCTTTTTTATATTGTTCTAGCTGTTTTAGTTCAAAGGTACTTTTCTTTGCTGGAAAAAAATGCAATCTGAAGAATATTTGGTTATTCTTCTTCCTTTCATTTGTAATAATACCATTTAAACTAAGCAGTATGTCTATTCTTCTTACCTCATTACAAATAACTTTAGAAGGCTATGCATTGTTTTCTACTGAAATAGGATGGTTTATTGGAGGCAAGGAGATGTGAATGCAAATTCTAATTTTGTTTCATTCATTGATTTGGGCAAGTTTCTTAAAGTCTAGAAGCTTTCTTTTCTTTATTCCTAATTCTGAAAAAATTATGTATCACACAAGATTTGTGATAGGGACTTAAAGGCCATGAGATGTAAATATAAAACATTTAGCAGAGTGTTTGGCATATGTATGATTGTTAATTTCATTGAGTCACAGTACTTTGTTTTCAGATGGTCATTATCACAGAGTTGGTAAGAGTGACTATGCATAATTTGTGTCTCTGGGAAGCAGGCTCTGAGCTAGAGTTAGGAGTGTAAAATTTTTATCAAGGAGGGCAGAAGCCTTCAGACTGCAATCCAGATCTGTCTTCTGAGAACAGAAAAGAGAGTCTCACACTGAGAGAGAGATCTGTCAAATTTTTATCTGGCCAAAGGGGCTTTAGAACATAATTACGCACTAGAGGAGACTCACAACGGGCAGAAATACCGAACCCTAGTCCCTCTGCCCCACTCATCAGGCAGGAATCTGCAGAAAGCCCAGGAAGAGTGTAGTCTTTGTTGACGCTTTCAGACATTGTAATTAGACATTGTCAGTCAACTGTATTTCTTGCAGCCAGATAGCAAACTCTTTCTTGAAGGGGGATCCAAGCAGTACCTCTCATGTTGCCCTGTAGGGTTGTGGAGCAAGACTGCCTGTGCTCATTCAAATCTGACTCCTCCACCTGCTAACTGGAGATTGTAAGGCAGGTACTTAACCTCTTTGTCCTTGGCTTCCTCATCTGTAAAATGAGAAAAATAACAGTAGCTACCATAGGGTTATTGTGCAGGTTAAGTTAAATAATGCATATAAAGTACTTAAAATAGCATCTGAAACAGAGCAGAGACTCAATAAATATTTACCACTATCATTGGCATATTCTTACATATTTTGCCTCTTTCTTGGTTTTATTCTTGCCTACATAACCCCTTCTTGCATCTTTTGTATATAGTCTTTTCTAAAAAAAAGAAAGAACAAAAAAAAATATGCTTTGCTGTGAACCTAAAACTGCTCTAAAAGTAGTCTTTAAAAAAAATCTCTTCATGGATATTTCTCATTGCTTATATTCCCTTCCTTGCTCTTATTCCCCTTTGTTCATTGTTGTCACTGCAGGTAATTGCACTTATTAATATTTAATTCAATAATCCCATTTAGTATAGGTAAGAAGGGAGTCTACAGGAGATTTTTATGTCAAAACCTTGCAGAGTCAATGTATTTGTTCCACAACATGAACAAAATAAGCTTCTCTGAGGGCAAATCATAAGAACTCTGGGCTATATCCTTCCCAGATAAAAGGGAACTATTTTATATCCATCAAAGTGGAAGTAAGGTTTAGTTTAGTGGACCAGAAAAATATTACCTATTTTGACATAAATACAATGGAACAATTCCAAAGAAATCCAATTTTGAACAGCACTGCATGCAGGGATTAGAAAGTTTCAGAAGATTTGGGTGTTCTGAATGCTTTTTGTTGTTTGAGGTGCTCTCCTAAGATTAGTGGAGCATTAATGTGATGAACCAGCCTTATCCTTGTGCTCTTTCCGTTTCTTCAAAAATGAAAATTTAATAACTATCCATTATATTCAGAGTCTCACCCATTCCAAGAATCTGAATTTTTTAGATGTATCATCCTTTGAAGAAAATACTCCTTTGGAGCAATCCCAAGGCTACCACTGGTATTTACATGTAAAGACAGAAACCATGAGCTGTTAAACTATGATTGTAGAAAAGAAATTGGATTGTTCTGACCAACTTGAGAGTCATGATTTTTCTTTTTAAAATGTCATTTCTTTTTCATCATGTAATAATGACAGCATGACACATAGAAGATATAAGTGATGAATCTCAGTCCTGTTTTCATGATACTACAATCATCTTTCTTCAAACATTGCCCTAACAGTCATTTATTCACTCAGTAAACATGTACTGAGCAGATATTTTGTGGCTGGCCTAATTCTAGGTACCATGGTACAGAAGTGAACAATTGAAATGACATTCACTCTCCCGCTTAAAATTCCCCCTTATAATTAGAGTAGAATTCTTCCATTGCCTACAAGGCCAAATCAGCACTTCAGCCTCTGCCTGTGTATATGAGTTTAAGTTGTAGAAGATCCTCTGAGCTTACGTGGCTGCAGACACAGTGTTCTACAGTCCTTATCTTGGTTTTTGACATCTCAAGCTTTTTCCTACCCTAGGACATTTGCACTAGCTGTTACCTCTACATGGTATGCCTTTCTTACATATCTTGTAGTTTCTTCTCATTATTTAGATCCCACCTCAAAGGGTGACCTCACAAAGTCTCTGGCCTAAAATAGCTTCCAACTCTACTCTCCAATCCATGTTTATCACTTAACACTGTTTTATTTCTTATCCAAAATAATCATTATTGGAAATTATATTAATTGTTTTTAACTACCCATTGACTCTTTTGCAGTGTTCATAGCTTTTTGACTTTATGACTCCATTTGACACCCACCTCCCTTACTTCTATGCCCTGTCTCCAGGATCCCGTGATGTGTTTCTGGATCACTTTTTTCTTAGTTCTATCATAGCACTGAGCACTCCCTGTGTTGTAATGATTGTTGTATTTGACTGCCCCTAGCACTGACATGCAGACTGTTTGAGGGTAGGAACTACAGTTCCATATTCACAGTTGTAGGTCCTGAAGCAATGCAGAGTAGGCAGTGATTTCTCAAAAAATATTTATTGAGCAAATTAATGAATTAATGTAAAATTTTGTGTAATATTTACCACTTAATTACTATATGTTGTTTCAACTCTTTCACATAAATAAGCGGAAAAAGGCATAAGCTTAATCTCCCTTTTCAAAAAAGTCTTACATTTCTACTCTAAAACTATTGGAATCATATATTTTTACAGCCACTTGTGATTTCTAGGGTATTGAATATCCTTCTCATTAGAGGTCTATAGATAGGAAGCAAGTAGGAAGAACTAAGAAAGTTTGGGGTACTTTCATTTGGAACTTATGTTCTAGGTCGCATCATTCCCTTAAATTGATTGTAGAGAAGACTTCTGACATTTCATAGGAAGGAACTCATTTACACATATAAATGAGAGGATGGATGAAGGTTTATGTACTAATTTTTAAATTATTATTTGTATGTCCACCTTATTTCTACAACAATTTTAATATATAAATGCCTTTGGTTAGCAAAGAGCAGATTGAATTTCTTCCAACAATAACAGTATTCTTGGAATTTCTTCCAACATTGATTATAGCTCTTCAACATCATGAAGCCCAATTATTTATTAAGTCTTCAAGGAAATGATATATACTTGCTACTCATTACACCATAATAGATAATTCTTCTTATTCAGATAGACTTATGGAATAGATGTTAGATTAGGAAAACAGAATATTTGAGGACCTAATTATATGCAGAGAACAAAACATAAATCTATTTGATTATGGTTATTTTCATCAGAATTTTGTTTCAAAATGGAATTTAAATTCTCAAATATTTATAAGAAAACAGAATAAAATTAATCATCAATTAATGTAGTTACACCCTGTGTCAATGGAGTAATTTCATCATACATCACTAGAATTAGCCAGAATAAAGGCACCATTGCTTGACTCATTACCTTGACATTGTACAAAAATAATAATAATAATGATAATTCAGCCTTTATATTTAAATATTATTCTTCCATATGTGGTTAAAATATATATCAATAATATGAACATCAGAAATGATATTAAATAAACTGTTAAACTGGGCAAAGTATTAAGAAAAACACATTACATTCTCCAATATTAGAGAATATTGGATCTAGGATCATGTTTTTAAGAAATATTAAACTAATTCATCATAGAAGGACAACTTTATTTTGTTTCAGAATGTCACTTTATACAGCATATTCTTTGCTTTAAAATTATGTGCTCAAAGAGTGCAGTAATTTTTATGCTCTGGAAAGGATATGAATTGCCATTGTTTTTTTTTTTTTTTTTTTACTGAAGCAGTCCAGGCAGTTTGAACTGAAATTAATGCGAGAGAGAAAAATCAGCACCATTCAATGGAAATTTCCATGTACCACAATCTGTGGTGTTCTTTTTAGCAATCTAGGGTGAAATGGGCAGTATTTTTCTTTTTCAAATGTTCTCTCTATATTGGCCTTTGATAGTGCATGAAAAGATGTACTCCAGTGACTGGCAGCCAGACTTGCCCTGTTATTCAGAGTGGTTGCACCTTGCATAGATATATACGTCAAGGTTTTTTACACACTGAAATTAGTCACAGATGTTTTGACCACATTCCTCCAGTGCATAAAGAGATATGCAAATCACATGCCAATTGGTTATATGTAATGCCTCAATTTGGACAGTGTTGCTTTTAAACAAAGATGAACTCAGGAACATACTGGAAAGAGGAAGAAGTGCGGCCTAGAAGAGGAAAAGGAAAGGACAGAAGAGCCCTCCAAAGGTTTATGATCATATTGGAAGAAAACAACAGTGCCTACACTGTAACCATAATGCTTTTCCTAGCTCACATTGTTAAATTGAAGACAGTCCCTCTCTTTCTCTGTGACATGTGCATCTGCCCTATGGTGAGCTCAGTTCAGCTGATGTGTCAATTTATGGTCTGAAAATGCAACAACATCTGATGGGTGAAGTGTGGCCCTAATTAGAGAAGCATGAGAGATGAAAACTGATCTCGTACTAGGTGGTTATTATTTTCACCCTTCTACAATCCTATGCCCTAGATTCTAATGTAATTTTTAATAAATAAGTATACTATGGTCAGATCATGAAGCTAGTAAGTGACGAAGTTAGAATTTGCATCCATGGCTGTGACTTCCAAACTTGCACCCTTCTTGTTATCCTATGTCTTCTCATTAGAAACAAGTGCTTAATCTTCCTTTGAGGACATGGATACCTTAAAGTAAGCAATAAAATGGCTCTTTCTAGAATAATCAATGAGCTTTTTATTCATGAAAATACGGCATACAATGTAGGGGATTCACAGTGTCCCACATTTTGGGGATGAGTATTTGATTCAAAATGAGACTTTCTTATAAGAAGTCAAAATGGAGGCTTTATTTCTCTTCTTTTCTGCAGGCCACGAAATTTCTTTTAAAATAGTGTTGAATTCAAAAAGGAAGAGGCAGATAAATAAGGTTGATTTTAAGGGACTAAATAGTATTATAAACTCAAGTTCAGCAACAACAGAAAAACAAGAGCAATCACTGTGCTCTTTTGTGATTAGAACAGATTGTTTAATATACCTCCTCCCTTCAAAGACCTGCATTTTAAAATAATCATCTTCTATTCAGCTAGAATGGTAATATTTTACTTTTCTACTTGTGTTACTGGTATTTTAATATTGATTTTTTTTCTCCTTTAGTAACTGTAACCTCAAAGTAATGATTTAAATATGGATACATTTAGACAATACAATGTACATGATTGAGAAAATTTTAAATACCTTAATTTAAGACATAATATCACCATGATTTTCATATCAGCTCATCCTTTTGTTAGTGCCGTTTTAATCTACATTTCTGGATCCGGGAAACTCAACATGTCTGATTCTGTGTGCATAATCTCAGATCCAAAGCCTTAGATATTTTCCCAGTTCATTTAATTTTTAGCTCCTGTTTGAAATCAAAATGTGATTATTGAAACAATTAGGAGAAAATCACAATGAACAAACTTTCAAAACATAAAATTCGGGGGGAGGACCTACAAGATGGCAGAAGAGTAAGACGTGGAGATCACCTTCCTACCCACAAATACATCTACACGTGGAACAACACCAACAGAACACCTACAGAACACTGGTAGAAGACCTCAGGCTTCCCAAAAGGCAAGAAACTCCCCACGTACCTGGGTAGGGCAAAAGAAAAAAGAAAAAATGGAGACAAAAGAATAGGGATGGGACTTGGACTCCTGGGAGAGAGCTGTGAAGGAGGAAAAGTTTCCACACACTAGGAAGCCCCCTCCCTGGTGGAGACGGGGGTGACAGGAGGGAAGCTTCAGAGCCGCAGAGGAGAGCGCAGCAACAGGGGTGCAGAGGGCAAAGCGGAGAGATTGCCGCACAGAGGATCAGTGCCGACCGGCACTCAGCAGCCTGAGAGGCATGTCTGCTCACCCGCCGGGGCGGGCGGGGGCTGGGAGCTGAGGCTTGGGCTTTGGAGGTCAGACTCCAGGGAGAGGACTGGGGTTGGCTGCGTGAACACAGCCTGAAGGGGGCTAGTGCACCACAGCTACCCGGGAGGGAGTCCAGGAAAGAGTCTGGAACTGCATAAGAGGTAAAAGACCACTGTTTTGGGGTGCATGAGGAGAGGTGATTCAGAGCACCACCTAAACAAGCTTCAGAGATAGGGGCAAGACGCTGCTATCAACGCAGACACCAGAGACCAGCATGAAATGCTAAGGCTGCTGCTGCAGCCACCAAGAAGCCTGTGTGCAAGCACAGGTCAGTATCCACACCTCCCCTCCCAGGAGCCTGTACAGCCCGCCACTGCCAGGGCCCCATGATCCAGGGACAACTTCCCCAGGAGAACACACAGCACATCTCAGGCTGTTGCAACGTCATGCTGGCCTCTGCCGCCGCAGGCTTGCCCCACATTCCTTACCCCTCCTTCCCCTCGGCCTGAGTGAGCCAGAGCCCCCTAATCAACCACTCCTTTAACCCCCTCCTGTCTGGGTGAAGAACAGATGCCAGAGGGTGACCTACATGCAGAGGCAGGCCCTCCCCCCAAAATTAATGGATTAAAAGCTCCAACGAAAAGACATAGACTGGCTGAGTGGATACAAAGACAAGACCTGTATATATGCTGTCTACAAGAGACCCACTTCAGACCTAGGGACACATAGGGACTGAAAGTGAGAGGATGGAAAAAGATATTCCATGCAAATGGAAATCAAAGCTGGAGTAGCAGTTCTCATATTAGACAAAATAGACTTTAAACAAAGACTATTGCAAGAGAAAGAAGGTCACTACATAATGACCAAGGGATCATTCCAAGAAGAAGATATAACAATTGTAAATATTTATGCACCCAACATAGGAGCACCTCAATATATAAGACAAATGCTAACAGCCATAAAAGGGGAAATTGACAGCAACACAATCATACTAGGGGACTTTAACACTGCACTTTCACCAATGGACAGATCATCCAAAATGAAAATAAATAAGGAAGCACAAGCTTTAAATGATGCATTAAACAAGACGGACTTAAATGATATTTATAGGACATTCCATCCAAAAACAACAGAATACACTTTCTTCTCAAGTGCTCATGGAACATTCTCCAGGATAGATCATATCTTGGGTCATAAATCAACTCTTGGTAAATTTAAGAAAATTGAAATCGTATCAAGTATCTTTTCTGACCATAATGCTATGAGACTAGATATCAGTTACAGGAAAAAACCTGTAAAAAATACAAACACATGGAGGCTAAACAGTACACTACTTAATAACCAAGAGATCACTGAAGAAATCAAAGAGGAAGTAAAAAAATACCTAGAAACAAATGACAATGAAAATACGATGACCCAAAACCTATGGGATGCAGCAAAAGCAGTTCTAGGAGGGAAGTTTATAGCAATACAATCCTACCTTAAGAAACAAGAAACATCTCAAACAACCTAACCTTACACCTAAAGCAATTAGAGAAAGAAGAATAAAAAACCCCCAAAGTTAGCAGAAGGAAAGAAATCATAAAGATCAGATCAGAAATAAATGAAAAGGAAATGAACGAAACGATACCAAAGAGCAATAAGACTAAAATCTGGTTCTTTGAGAAGATAAACACAATTGATAAACCATTAGCCAGACTCATCAAGAAAAAAAAGGGAGAAGACTCAAATCAATAGAATTAGAAATGAAATAGGAGAAGTAACAACTGCCACTGCAGAAATACAAAGGATCATGAGTGATTACTACAAGCAACTATATGCCAATAAAATAGGCAACCTGGAAGAAATGGACAAATTCTTAGAAGAGCACAACCTTCTGAGACTGAATCAGGAAGAAATAGAAAATATAAAAAAACCAATCACAAGCACTGAAATTCAAACTGTGATTAAAAATCTTCCAACAAACAAAATTCCAGGACCAGATGGCTTCACAGGTGAATTCTACCAAACATCTAGAGAAGAGCTAACACCTATCCTTCTCAAACTCTTCCAAAATACAGCAGACAGAGGAACACTCCCAAACTCATTCTACGAGGCCACCATCACCCTGATACCAAAACCAGACAAATATGTCATAAAAAAAGAAAACTATAGGTCAATATCACTGATGAACATAGATGCAAAGATCCTCAACAAAATACTAGCAAACAGAATCCAACAGCACATTAAAGGGATCATACACCATGATCAAGTGAGGTTTATCCCAGGAATGCAAGGATTCTTCAATATATGCAAATCAATCAATGTGATACACCATATTAACAAACTGAAGGATAAAAGCCATATGATCATCTCAATAGATGCAGAAAAATCTTTGACAAAATTCAACACCCATTTATGGTTAAAAACCCTCCAGAAAATAGGCATAGAGGGAACTTACTTCAACATAATAAAGGCCGTATATGACAAACCCACAGCCAGCATCGTTCTCAAAGGTGAAAAACTGAAACCATTTCCACTAAGATCAGGAATAAGACAAGGTTGTCCACTCTCACCACTATTATTCAACATAGTTTTGGAAGTTTTAGTCACAGCAATCAGAGAAGAAAAAGAAATAAAAGGAATCCAAATAGGAAAAGAAGAAATAAAACTGTCACTGTTTGCAGATGACATGATACTATACATAGAGAATCCTAAAGATGCTACCAGAAAACTACTAGAGCTAATCAATGAATTTGGTAAAGTAGCAGGATACAAAATTAATGCACAGAAATCTCTTGCATTCCTATACACTAATGATAAAATATCTGAAAGAGAAATTAAGGAAACACTCCCATTTACAATTGCAACAGAAAGAATAAAATACCTGGGAATAAACTTACTTAGGGAGACAAAAGACCTGTATGCAGAAAACTATAAGACACTGGTGAAAGAAATTAAAGGTTATACAAACAGATGGAGAGATATACCATGTTCTTGGATTGGAAGAATCAACATTGTGAAAATGACTATACTACCCAAAGCAATCTACAGATTGCTACCAATGACAATTTTCACAGAACTAGAACACAAAATTTCACAATTTGTATGGCAACACAAAGGACCCTGAATAGCCAAAGCAATCTTGAGAACGAAAAATGGAACTGGAGAAATCAGGCTCCCTGACTTCAGACTATACTACAGAGCTACAGTAATCAAGACAGTATGGTACTGGCATAAAAACAGAAATATAGATCAATGGAACAGGATAGAAAGCCCAGAGATAAAACCACACACATATGGTCACCCTATCTTTGTCAAAGGAGGCAAGAATATACAATGGAGAAAAGACAGCCTCTTCAATAAATGGTGCTGGGAAACTGGACAGCTACAAGGAAAAGAATGAAATTAGAACACTCCCTAACACCATACACAAAAATAAACTCAAAGTGGATTAAAGACCTTAATGTAAGGCCAGACACTATAAAACTCTTAGAGGGAAACATAGGCAGAATACTCTATGACATAAATCACAACAAGATCCTTTTAGAACCACCTCCTAGAGAAATGGAAATAAAAACAAAAATAAAGAAATGAGACCTAATGAAACTCAAAAGCTTTTGCACAACAAAGGAAACCATAAACAAGACGAAGACAACCCTCAGAATGGGAAAAAATATTTGCAAACGAAGCAACTGACAAAGGATTAATCTCCGAAATTTACAAGCAACTCATGTAGCTCAATATCAAAATAACAAACAACCCAATCCAAAAATGGGCAGAAGACCTAAATAGACATTTCTTCAAAGAAGATATATAGATTTCCAACAAATACATGAAAGGATGCTCAACATCACTAATCATTAGAGAAATTGAAATCAAAACTACAATTAGGTATCACCTCGCACCAGTTAGAATGGCCATCATCAAAATTTCTACAAACAATAAATGCTGGAGAGGGTATGGAGAAAAGGGAACCCTCTCGCACTGTTGGTGGGAATGTAAATTGATACAGCCACTATGGAGAACAATATGGAGATTTCTTAAAAAACTAAAAATAGAACTACCATATGACCCAGCAATCCCACTGAGCATATTCCCTGAGAAAACCATAATTCAAAAACAGTCATGTATCACAGTGTTTATTGCAGCAGTATTTACAATAGCCAGGACATGGAAGCAACCTAAGTGTCTATTGACAGATGAATGGATAAAGAAGATGTGGCACATATATACAATGGAGTATTACTCAGCCAAAGAAAGAAACGAAATTGAGTTATTTGTAGTGAGGTGGATGGACCTAGAGTCTGTCATACAGAGTGAAGTAAGTCAGAAAGAGAAAAACAAATACCGTATGCTAACACATATATATGGAATAAAAAAAAAATGGTTCTGAAGAACCTAGGGGCAGGACAGGAATAAAGACGCAGTCGTACAGAATGGACTTGAGGACACAGGGAGGTGGAAGGGTAAGCTGAGACAAAGTGAGAGAGTGGCATTGATATATATACACTACCAAATGTAAAATAGATAGCTAGTGGGAAGCAGCCGCATAGCACAGGGAGATCAGCTGGTGCTTTGTGACCACTTAGTAGGTTGGGATAGGGAGGGTGGGAAGGAGACGCAAGAGGGAGGGGATATGGGGATATATGTATACGTATAGCTGATTCACTTTGTTATACAGCAGCAACTAACACAACAATGTAAAGCAATTTTAGTCCAGTAAAGATGTTAAAAAAAACAAACATAAAATTCTAAGAGTCTATAAAATCCACTGTGCCATTGACCAAATTTCAGAAGCTATCAAATAAACTTAGTTCATTTTGATCTAGTTTATTTCTTCCTCAGAGGAATATGGGAGTCTTTTCTTCTGCCATGAGTAGTTTTAAAAAATGTAAAAATTCCCTTTTCAAAGATAGATCATCCCCTTCCCATCCTACAATCTTTGAACTAAGTGTCACATCAGTGACAGCATGCATACCTTCTCTTGGAAACATAGCAAAAGTTACAGCTTTTTCCCCCAGCACAGGTAGAACACTGGAGGTGATAATGAAGAAGTGCGGAAATTTGGAACCTTGTAAGGACCAATGCGAAATGAACATGAAATTACTTTTTAAGTTACAAATTACTATTTACATATAAATGTTGCCATTCTTTTTTTTTATTTATTTATTGTTTATTTATTATTTATGTTTGGCTGTGTTGGGTCTTCGTTTCTGTGCGAGGGCTTTCTCTAGTTGCGGCAAGCGGGGGCCACTCTTCATCGCAGTGTGCGGGCCTCTCACTATCGCGGCCTCTCTTGTTGCAGAGCACAGGCTCCAGATGCGCAGGCTCAGTAGTTGTGGCTCACGGGCCCAGCTGCTCCGCGGCATGTGGGATCTTCCCAGACCAGGGCTCGAACCCGTGTCCCCTGCACTGGCAGGCAGATTCTCAACCACTGCGCCACCAGGGAAGCCCCAAATGTTGCCATTCTTCTTCTTTTTCTTATTATTGCTGCTGCTGCTGCTGCTGCTACTGCTACTACTACTACTCCTCCTAGTACTACTACTACTACTACTACCACCACAGTTAATATTTGTAGTTTGTAAAGCCTTAAACGTTCTTTTGTCCATGACAGGAGGGTTAGTAAATCGGCCTTGTGTTACAGAGATTAATACTGAATTCTGGCTCTACATTCAATATCTGTGTAATTTAGGGCAATTTATTTTAATTTTCTTTGCCTCAGGTTCTTCATCTGTGAAATGGGAATAACAATTTTATCTGAGTAAATTCCACTTCTGGTCATGATGGAGTAACTGGTACCAGACTTTCCTTCTGATGTCAAGAACTAGATAAATGTGTATGAACAACCTCCATGAGACAACTGTTTTCAGATATTAGGCAATAGCCAGAGTGGAATGGTTTGCCCTTAAAGAAGGGGAAAACCCTACTGAGCCCTATAATTGTCTCAGTTTTCTGCCTGGATGCATGTTCCAGACTATGGAACAGGGGGAGGGAATCTACGTAAGAATGGCATTTTTGCTCAGTTGATGAGTTTGCAAGCAGAGATCGAGGAAGCTAAGGTAGCTGGAATTTGCAGTGTAGAACTGTAGGAGAGGGAGCAACACGGAGTGCCAGAATTTACAGAGGGAGTTCCAGTGAGTCTTTATGAAACTGTCACATGTGATAAGCCTCCCTGAGGATATGCAGAGGACCATTACTGGGACAGGACAGCTTCCAGGAACTATTCACTGAGAAATTACCAGATGAAATTTTTCAAGGGTGAAATATATAGAGGTATTTTGTTGAACATCCTCAATATTCAGAAGAGAATTTACTATATAGTAGATAGTCTTTAAGCAATCTAGCCCACATCCCTCCCTTCTCCCTTCTTGTTCCCCTTTTGTTTTCTAAAGTTGGATGTGGGATAAGGATAAACTTTTGCAAAAATAAAATGGGGATGTGACCCTCCTCTTACATGAGGAAAAAGAGGGGAGAGAGAATAAACACAAAAAAGATACACCCTTACACGCACACACACATAGACAAAGAGGAAGAAACACATTTTATAAAAGCAAGAGCTCTGAATCACTTTCATACTCACTACAAAAGCTCCTACCCTTTAGCACCATGGTCTATTAATGTTCTCAACTGGGACCCCCATCAGTGCTTCTTTTCCTTGGAAGTAGAATACAGAGGACTTGAATTCAGTGAGAGAGATCAAAGTTTTCCATTAATAACCGTGACCTAAACTCCAGTGATGGCACATGGAAGAGGAAGGAAATGAACTGAGAGATGCCGCAGAGGAACAAATAAAGACTGGAGAGGCGAGGATTAAAAAGAAAGAAAATGGTGACATCATTAATAGGACATGGGACATGGATATAATATGCAGGGATGCAAAAAGTAGGCAATAATTTGAACATGTGGAGGCAAGTCTAATTTTGTATTTGCCGAATCAGAAGTGCTGGTATAGCACTGAGGTGGAGCTGTGCAGATGATCACAGAAAAAAGAGACATGTTTCATGTGAGCTGAAACATGATTTTATATCTATATATATAATTTAAATGTATAGATATCTGCTTGGAGGTGGCTGTAGACACCTTAGGAAGTAATTAATGAAGAAGTCAACATTGAAGGAAATACAAAGTTTCGGATAAAATTGTGAGGCAAATCTAACATCTCATTTGAGTGAAATGGATGAAGAGCCAGCAAAAAAAAAACAAGAGTGGTAAGAGAGCAGTGAGATTCCCCGGGTTCAGTGGGTATATTAGCTTGCTAGGGCTATGTGATACTGTGATTTATAGTAAGAAATGTGTATTTGGTCTTTGACCCATTCCTGGTACAGAGCCCCCAAAACCCTTGTAATTTCCTAAGTGGTGATAGAGATAAAGGTGTCTTTTGGTATGCTAATGAGGTGACTATTGGACTACACCTAAGGAAGGGGATTGGTTGCCAGGAGAACCAACCAAGTGATTAGAGGATTGGAACTTTGGAACTTTCAGCTCCACCCCCTGACCTGGGGATGGAGTGGGGTGTGGGGTGCTGCTGGAGATTGAGTTTAATCATCAGTGGCCAATGATTTCATGACTATTGCCTATGTAATGAACCTTCATAAAATCCCAAAAGGAGAGATTTTGGAGAGCTACCTGCTTGGTGAACACATGGAGCTTCAGAGAGTAGCGCCCTCAGAGAGGGTATGAAACTTCAGGCCCTCTTCCCGTACGTTGCCCTCTGCATCTCTTCCATCTGGCTGTTCGTGAGTTATATCCATTCATAATAAACTGATGACCTAGTAAGTAAAATGTTTCTCTGAGTTCTGTGAGCCACTCCAGCAGATTAATCAAACACCAGGAGGAGATCCCAGAAATCTCCAGTCTCTAAGTGCATCAGAAGTAACAAGCTGGGTTTGCCTTTGGCATCTGAAGTGAGGAGGGAGACAATCTTGTAGGCCTGAGCCCTTAACCGGTAGAATATGGTGCTATCTCTGGGTAGAGAGTGTCAGAATTGAGTTGAGTCGTACACCCTGCTAGTGTCAGAGAACTGGTGGTGGTGTGGGGAAACTCCTCCACATTGCAGTTGGATGCAGCATTCTTAGAATGCCATAACAAAATACATAGGCTGAGTGGCTTAAACAACAGAAACTTATTTTCTCACTGTTCTGGAGGCTGGAAGTCCAAGATCATGACGTCAGCAGGTTTGGATTCTTCTGAGGCCTCTCTCTTTGTTTGCAGGTGGCCGCCTTTTCACTGTGTCCCTCAGGGTCTTTTCTCTGTGCACAAGGATCTCTAGGGTCTCTTTGTGTGTCCTCATATCTTCTTCTTATAAGGACATTGGTTGGATTGGATTAGGACTACCCTAATAGCCTCATTTTAACTTAATCACCTCTTTAATGGTACCTATCTCCAAATATAGCCACATATTGAGGTACTTGGGGTTTAGGGCTCAATATGTGAATTTTGAGGGGACACAATTTGACATAACAGGGGAGAAAGAAAAACATTTAAAGCAAAGCATAATGAAACATATCTACAATTAATTTTAGAGCAATCAAGGAGAAAAGGATTTTAAAACATAAGCTATAGAATTCATAAACAAAATTGTTTATTAGTGTGACAGAGATAGCAGACTGAATGTGAAGGGTTTAGATTGAGTGGTTGAAAGGGAGAAGAAGACATGTATGAAGTCATTTGAGAGTATTACAAGAATGAAAGGATTATTTTTTTCTTTTTGAGTGCAAAGGTCAGAGTGTTCTAAGTTGAGTGGGAGAAGGTACTAATGCAAAGACAAAATAGATATGGCTGATGGAAAAATCTGAAGGGCATTTTAAGGAAAAGGCTTAGGAAGAAAAGGGGATAAGGAGACTTAGTTTGCAGGGGTTTTTTTTGTTTTTTTTTTAAGTTGTGGGGAGGAGAAATTGAGTAAGTTCATGCCAGTTGGTCTCAGCATTTATTGTACAGTAGGTTGCTAGGCCATTTTCAAAAAATGAAAAGAGTTTGTCCTTCTGTGGCTGGCTTATTTCGCTTAGAAACTTGTAGGAGGTATCTAAAATGGTCAAACACGTAGATGAGAGTAGAATGGTGGTGTCAGTGGCTGGAGAGAGATGGAAACTGGAAGTTGCTTTCAGTGGGTACAAAGTTTCAGTTTTGTAAGGTGATTACTCTAGAGACCTGCTGTACAACACTGTGCCTATAGTTACAACAGTGTATTGTACACTTAAAATTTTGTTAAGAGGGTAGATCTGGTGGTAAGTGTTCTTACTGCAAAAAAATAAGCAGTGCAGCTCCAGCTTAGTGGTAAAGCAAATGAATGAGAAGAGGAGTGATGCGGGGAACAAAAAAAAGGTAAAAGTAATGCTGATGTGGAGAAGGTTAAATAGGAAGAAATGAATGGGTGGTTGAAAGCAGGAAAATTGTATTCAGAGCAGTGTTTGGTGGAATGCTGGAAAAATAATAGGGATAGAATGTTCTTGTGCTTCAGAAGAAACAATGCTAATAACATTACAAATTTCAAAGATTTTCTTTTTTTATAAATTTATTTAATTAATTTATTTTTGGCTGTGTCGGGTCTTCGTTGCTGTGCACGAGCTTTCTCTAGTTGCGGTGAGCGGGGGCTACTCTTCATTTCTGTACGAGGGATTCTCATTGTGGTGGCTTCTCTTGTTGCAGAGCACAGGCTCTAGGCATGCGGGCTTCAGTAGTTGCAGCCCGCAGGCTCAGTAGTTAGCGCTTGCAGGCTCTAGAGTGCAGGCTTAGTAGTTGTGGTGCAGGGGCTTAGTTGCTCCGCGGCATGTGGGTTATTCCCGGACCAGGGCTCGAACCTGTGTCCCCCGCATTGGTAGGCAGATTCTTAACCACCGCACCACCAGGGAAGCTCCCTCAAAGATTTGGTAAATAAAAGAAAGTAGATTAATTTCACTGAAAAATGAGTGAGAGAGGAACTAATATCAAGCAGCTGACATTAATAGACGTAATCACCTATTTTTTTTCCTGTCTCTCTAGTGCCCCTGCTCACATAATAAACAATAGTAGGAGCTAAGGGGTTATTTTAATTCTATAACAATGCCTCATCTTTGAATGATCTGAGTGGTTTTCATTATAAACTTTTGATGTAAATTTTAATAGGCTGAATATGCACAGCCTTAGGAAAGTTAATTTGTTTCTAAGGAATCCTTTAATAGCTATTACAAAAACTAAGAAAAAACGGACCTAAAGGAAAAGATTAAAGCTGATTTATCTATGTCTCAGAAAATGCAAGCTAACTGAAAATACAAAATGCCTCAATGCATGGAAATTGTTGTCATAAAAATAAATTATCTTAGGGGATATGCATTCAGAGAGTGGTAAATAATGCTATTCACTCATAAGAATATACTTTAAGCTGGAAAAAAAAATTACAGACATCTCCCACTAGGAGAGATAGCCTCTTTGTTCCTGCAATATAGACACACTAAATGATAGAAAATCACAATACAGTCAGCAAGTCTGAAAACTCACAAGGTCACGTATACATAATGATAGTAGTAGGATCTAGGTTCAAAACTTATATTGTGCCCATGTTGCCTATTCTCACTCTATTACAAAATAATGTAACTGAAACAGATAAACAGATTTTTATCTGTGGGTTCCTGGAATTAGAAGAGTTTGGTACCTAATCACACTCACAAGTAGATAAATTCAGCAGAAGCACATATTCACTTCCATTGCAGTTCAGAGGCATAAAGACCACGGCAACCCTGATTTCTCTCTCTGTGATCTGTTTTCCCTCAGAGGCCTCTACTCCCATGAGGCAGCTGAAAGAAAGAAAACTAAATTTACCCAATTCAGTAATCTTAACTTGAGTTAATAATGTTAAACCACTCTTTAAGTAATTCATGTCTTTGGAATACAAGTATTTTCTTTCAGATTTCTATCTCTTCCCTTTCGAGAGAGGGCGCAATGACTTGGGCAATCTCTTGTCAGCAAAAGAGGTTCAGGCTGAGACCCACATGGAGTCCTTTGTGTCCTCCAGGATCTTGGCTTTGGAGGGCCTTGGACTCGTCAGCTCTCTGGTCTGGTGAGGTGTGACTGACAGTATTTCACTCCCTGTGTGTCATGTGCTGGAAGCCACTGCTGAAGACTCTGGCTGCAGATATTTGTTCTGGGTCTTCACGTTCCTATCTGCAGTAGCTCCATCATGGACCTGCAGGTTTTACAAACTACCTACTGTCCCTCTTATCACATCTGCCTCCCTCACAGGGGATGCAGGGACTCCCAGAGCCTCGGACAAGTGAAGGCCTAGAGGAACGAACATGAGTATCTACCTGCCTCTGGCCACACCACCTCGGAGCCACGTTTACACCACATTGGATCCAGAGAATTTTCCCAGGGGTTTGCAGCCTTAATGACACAGTTTCCATGGAATTATGCCACTTGCCACAGTGTTTCCCAGCTCTAACCTACAAGTATGGATGTTTCTCAAAACCCTCAGCTTAAAGTTTTGGTACTGAGTGGGAATAGGAGCAAGAAGTTTTGACCCTGAAACTACTTTATCTTATCTACCTTAGGAGAATAAGAGTTATGACCTAATCATCATAGGCAGATGGAATGTTTTCTCTGCAATATGAAAGGAAATCTATGGCTGGAGTCTATAAGGTTTATTTCTTCATGTACTAAAAGAATTTAGAAGATTCATATCTCTCTAAAAAAAAGCTTAGATATCTAGATAATTGTTTTTCATCAAAATACTAGTTTAAACATCATAAACTGAGTACAGCCATTAACTCTTTTATTCTCTTCGCATTCCTGCTATGTCAACTGTTAGTCTCCACATACAAACCCAAAGGGATACCTTGCTTCTGACAGACTAGCGAGACAATCCTGAACCCATTACAGAAAAAGAAAAAAAAAATGCCTTAAAATATGTCAAAATATTAGATTCATTACATTGAAAAAGGAAATTGTAGGATTAGGGTGGAATTTATTTGAACTTGGAATCTATTATCTACCAATTTCTTCTGGACTTTCCACTAACTTCCTTTGAATTAAGAAAACCAAACAAGCAGGGCTCACATCTTATCACTTCCCTATTATCTATGCATTTCTCAGGCCAAATCTGGAATTGAGTCTCTATGTAACATGAGTTATTCTTGAGAACATGTGACTCTGGGATGATACACTAATGATACAATGAAAAAAAATTTTAGCACTCAGTTTTTTGATGTGCGGAAGGATTCTATTAAAGTCCATCTATTAATTGTCTACATTTCTTTGATACTGTTCTTATAGAAATCTAGTCTCCTTAGTTTCTCATATGTCTATATTTTCTTTATCCATCACCTTCACCCTAAATTTGGCCCTTATAACCTATACTGGTCATACATGTTTTTCAGTCTGTTCAGTATGATTTCTGTATTAGTTGTCAATAGCTCTGTCACTTTCACCACATGCTATTTGTCAGAAGCAGATTATTAAGTCCAGCCCACACTTAAGGGGGAAGGAGGATTAAGCTCTACCTCTTGAAGGGAAGAGAATCACATAATTTGTGGTTATATTGTAAACCACAACACCTTCCTACAGGGAACTACTCTTCTGCCATGATAATGCATCTGACTTTCATAGTCCTGTCCTGGACCCAGGGGTTAACGTGATTGTTCTAAGCTGATGACCTTCATGCACTGGACAATGGTGGTCCATTCCAGGGTCGACTACTGAAGATCTTTCGCTCTTCAACCCAAGAGATACATCCACTCTTATCTGTCATAATCCTTTCATAAGTACACTCTGTGCTCTCCCGAATCTGTATATATGTTCACCAGATTTTCTCTGCCTGAAATACATTTCTAAATAATTTCCCCATCTTACTACATCTTCTTAATCTTTGTATATAAAATCCTGATACATCTTTGAGTTGTAGCTCAAAGGCTACCTCATGTTAAAATTTTCTGTATTAAGAATATCTCGCTCCATTTTCCCATACTCTTACATTCTCTTAGCCTACCTTTTACTTCAGTCATTGCCTTAGCAACCAGCTTCACACAGGTATGACCTGATAGCACCTTCCCTTAGCTGTAACACTTATCTTTTACTCTCTGTCCCAAGCTTCTCTGACACAGCACATCTATGGGAACCAATCTGGCCACTTACTCATGTGTAATCTGGAAGTATTAGGGAGTTAATGTCCCAATGGACAACTATTGATCAATGGAGAGAGAATAGCTGTTACTAAGTTCTGACCTTTTTTGTCCCTCAGGCAGGCAGTTCTGGGGCACAACCTTCATGGCTCCACAAAAGGTCCAGGTAGAATCAAGCCAAGTTTTTACCAGTGGTGACCAATTCAAGAATGTAGTCTGGATTTAGCTTTTCCTCCTTAACTATTTCACTCTGCCTCATCTGCCACTCTTCTTCCCTGGGATTATTTCTGCCTACTTGCAACAGTTGCAGCCTCTGTTTCCAGGTGGATACCTTGAGTATGACATTCTCCCTGACAATCGATAGAAAACAATCACTTCTTTCTTTATCAGAGTAGGCCTTTTATGTTGCTCTTATTATATCTCCCCGTACTTGTCTGTAAGATTCTTTAAAGTGGAAACTATGTGCAATTCATCTTCATATACGTGATGCCTACCCCAGGGTTTTCCACATCATAGGGTTTCAATCATTTCTTGAATGAAGACATAAGTTTTAAATTCCTTAAAAGTAGATGACATAGCGGAATACATATGCATGTTGTCTGCAAAACCAGATAAGTATCTTCCTTGTGAAATGTGCCCCATAAACATTTGGTCAATGATACAAATCAAATTCAGATTATTTAAAATTAAATTCTCAAAGGAGATGCAAACTGTGCCAATCTGAGTTTTTGGAGGTCTCTCTTCTGGAAGATTATAGCCATAGATTTATGGGTAACTTTTAGGAATTTTATGGACTTATGAAGCCCAAAGCATCTTGGGAGGATCACTTGAGGCTGTATCTATATAACATCAGGAAAATAATAACTTAGCAAATAATCAGATTAATATAAAATGAAAAATATTATGTTAAAATAGAAAGCAGTCTCATCATTTCCCTTTGTCTGTATTTTATAATGTTCTGCAGAAATGAGGGAGACTTCCTCGTAAAACATCCTATTTATCTATTGGTCGATCATTCCCTAAATTTCCACAAAGTTAGCAGTTTTCATTTTAAAGGATTATAAGGTATAATTGTTCTCCCTGTTCCCACTTGACTTTCTTAAAATTAATTTCCCACACATAGCAACCAAAATATTTCTAAATGTACATCAAATCATATCATCACCCTGCTTAAAGCAGGGGATGTTAGAACAAACCCACCTCCTTACATTGACCTAAACAACCCTGCGTGTTCTGACCCTTACTTGCCTATCCCACTTTCATACCATACTCAGTCTTGCTTACTGTGCTAGTCACAAGTCCTTTGTTCTCTAACATTCCACCTCTTTCTCATTTAGGGGTCTCCACCCTACTTCCCTCTATCTGGAGTGCTCTTCTATCTTGTTGTATGTCTGAGTCCTTATCATCTTCAGTTTCAGCTCAGTGTTACCTCCTTAGGATAATTCTTCCCTGACAACCACATCTAAAGAAACCAGACTTGACCACTTTTTTCACAGCACCTTTTACATGCTGACATTAAATTATATGTTCATTTGTTTATTATCAGCTTTCCTTGTCTCTCTCTGCCCCGACCAGGTCCACGTGAGCTAGGATCTTGTCTTCTGCATGCATTACTATATCCCTAATGACCTGACCATAGCAGGTGGTATTCAATAAATCTCTGTTGAATGAATGAATGAGAAGAAGTCTAGCATGGTAGGAAAAGCATGGGGCTTTGGAGACAGACTGACTCACTTTGAATATCAGCCTGACTGCCCGCTAGCTATCTACCATGGGCAACTTACTTGACCTTGCTGTGCCTCAGTAAAATGCAAATGATAAAAGGACCAGTCTCATAAAATTGTTGTAAATGTTAAATGCTAAAAAAAAAAAAAAAAAAAAAAAAAAAAAAGATGCTTAGAACACAGTCCAGCATAATAAGCACTCAGTAAGCATTAGTTATTATCAGGCAGGATGATTTTTCAAAAATGGAAAAAGAGCAACATAGTCTTATTTAATGAGATGAAAGCTGCCTGAATCTCTACCACTCATTTTTAAAGTGAGGGACTCTAGTATTTGGAGGGGAGAGGAGGAGAGGAGAGTCACAATAGATATTCTTTGCTCTCTTATGTAGAAGGAGAAATTTTAAAACTTCTCCTTCATTTTGGTCCCTGAAAAAACTGGCCATGATCATGTGGTGACTTAGAAATGGCTAAGAAAAATGTCTAGGAGGCAGTGATTGACCTTCATGGAATACGGCACCATAATGACGTAAAAGATTCTCCGAAAGAAAGGGCAAGGTGGATAAATGCTAGAATTTCCTAACGTTAACTCATGGAAAGATTGGGTAGTTTTCCAAAAGAGGCTTTGTACTGATGAAAAACACAATTTTAAACCAGAAGCAATGGATAAGCTAAACAGCAAGTGTTGAATGAACAGCAAGATGAAATGAGTACTAGAAAATGACAGATTCTATGAATCTGAGTTATAGTGTATACATTTTGAAATTCCAGACACACACATACATACTCATTTAAAATGGTTGTGAATAGCATTAAGAAAAAATACTGTGAAGAAATTCACCAAGTTATGCCATGTCTGACACCAAGGAAGTGGTCCTCAAACTTGTGTGGACAAAAGAATCACATGGTGATATTACACAATTACAGACCTGGAGTCTTTAAAGCCAAAGAGTCTGATTCAGTAGGGTTGAGTGGGCCTAGAATCTGCATTTTAAAATCTTGTTCGATGATTAATTATATGACAAGCTGTATGAAGACCAAATTTAAATAACACTGTATGTCCTAAAGATTTGTCAAACTGGTAGTTAGGACAAATCAAGAAGGAGCCTTCATAGGGTCATTCCACAGGAGAGTAAGACTCCTAGATTTTAGACTATATGGAAAGAAGGGAATGAATCACTGAAAATACAAATGCCATTAGTTATGATCTGAAAACCTGGTAAGCAACATTTGTTGTATTAACTGTTAACCAGAAAAAGTTGAAACATTTTAGAGAATGCAAGCTCTGTATAATCAAAAAGTTTAGGGAAAAAGAATCTTACAAAGAAAAGAAGACAACATTCCATATATTTTATTCTTCCATTCTCCCTAATTAATTCATTTCCAAATAGCTTAAATTATATCTGAAGTCAAATACCAGGCTGTCCCAACTGCTGACAAGCACCTTAATTTTATACCGATAAATGCACATAATCAAGGGAAATACGTTCCTATAGGAGCCTCAAGTGGCTTGAGCCAATTTGACTTTTAAAAAAGAATCTTCTTCCCATTGTGTGATTCCATCTATATGTTAAGTTCAGTGCCGAGCACAACAAATCTATGTTTTAGAGCTCAGGATTGTCCTTGCCCTTGGCGGAGGGGCAATAGTGCCTGAGGATGGGGCTCTGGGGAGGATGAAGGGGCTTTGGTGGCACTGATAGTGATCTGGGAGCTGGATGTACAAAAGTTTAAATTCACTGAGCTATATACTTAGGACATGTACTTTCTAAAATAATTTTTTTTAATTTTAGAATAGTTTTAGATTTACAGACAGACTGTGGAGGTCATACAGAGATTTCCCACATACTTCACATCCAGTTTCCCCTATTATTAAGATCTTACATTTGCCACAGTTTACTCAGATTTCCTTAGTTTTTACTTATTGCCCTTTTTCTGTTCCAGGACTCCATCTAGGATTCCACATTGCATTTAGATGTCATGTTTCCTTAGCTGTGACCGTTTCTCAGAGTTTTCTTAGTTTTGATAACCTTGACAGTTTTGAAGAATACTGGTCAGGTATTTTGCAGAATGTCCATCAACTAGGATTTGTCTGATATTTTTCTCATGATTAGACTGGGTCATGGGTTATAGGGAGGAAGTACCAGCATCACATCATATCAAGAGTACATACCATCAACATGACATGTCACTAGATGTTGACCTTCATCACCTGCCTAAGATAGTGATTGTCAGATTTCTCCTCTGAAAAGTTCCTTTTTTTCTCTCCCTTTCTATACTGTGCTCTATGAAAGGAAGTCGCTGTGTACAGCCCACACTTAATAAGTGGGAAGTTATTCACTACTTATCTGAGGTTGAAATACCTACATAAATTATTTAGAATTCTTCTGCACAGGAGATTTGTCCATATTCCTCTGTTTATTCTATCATTTAGTTATATCAACAAGAACTCATAAATATATTATACTTTGAATTAAATATAATATTACTTTATTATGTTGCTCAAATTGTTCCAACTTCGGCCTTCGTGAGCCATTTTAGTTGGTTTCTGTATCTTTTTGTTTTGTTTTTGCTGCATTTGTTCATTTGCTTGTTTGTTTTGGTAAGCATTTCCTTCCTTTCTGGCACTACAAAATGCCCCAGGCTAATCTTATCTATTTTCTGCCCTCAGCCCAGAATCAGACATTCTGTTAAGGAGCAACTGGTTCTTTGTATAGGACAATGGTAACACCAAGGTCTGGGCGATGTGGTTATAGCTACTAGCATGTTGTTGATTCTAAGCCTTCTCAGCTGACAGACCAAGAAAATATATGGATGTGTATACTAAGCCCGTGTATGTACATATATCTATACTTCTGTATGTCATCACCTATATCTATATTAAGCTGACTATGAATTAACACAGATGTAGCAAACTTGAATCCATTACTCCATGGATTCCTCTAGCATCTTCCCCTTGCTTATCTGTAATCTCCCACTCCAACAATGAGAAACCTGGTTCCCACTATATGCCATTCATTAATTTAATTGTTCAATTCCAGTATACAGTTGGCCCTCCATATCCACGGGATTCACACCCATGAATTCAAAATATTCAAAATATTTCTCAGGTGAAAATACTTGAAAAAAGATTCCAGAAAGTTCCAAAAACCCAAAACTTGAAATTGCCATGTGCCAGCAACTATTTATATAGCATTTACATTGTGTTTATACCTATTTACATAGTATTTACATTGTATTAAGTATTACAAGTAATACAGAGATGATTTAAAGTATACAGGAGGTTGTCCATAGGTTATATGCAAATACTATGCCATTTTATATAAGGGACTAAAGCATTCACAGGTTTTGGCATCCGTAGAGGTTCTTGGAACCAAGTCCCCCATGGACAGGGAGGGACAACTGTACATGTAAAGCATTATGAGGATTTTTAACAAGTTTTGCTGTGTGAAACAATTTTATCAACTAGGGAACAGTGCTTAGAAGCAATTTCTTTTGCCTTTAGTCCTACAGACTCCCCCATTTCCAGAATTACTTTAATCAGCACCTTTTACTCCATCCCCTTCAGTGAGGTTGTTTGATAGATTTAGATAATTTTGGCCACACTCTGCATTCTATCCTGTGGTATCTTTTTAAATCTTTTAAATGATTTTTTTAAAAATTTGCATACATAAAGGTTCACTCTGTGCTGTAAAGTTCTGTGGGTTCTAACAAATACATAGTTTCATTCGTCCATCATTACAGTATCATAGTGAACTGTTTTGCCTTCTCAAAATTCCCATCCTCTGTACTTCAAAGATTCATCCTTCCCCTGCTACCACTGAACCCCCTGGAAGTCACTGATCTGCTTATTGTCTCTATAGTTTTGCCCTTTCCAGAATGTCATATAATGGGAAGCATATGTATGTAGACTTTTCAGACTGGCTTCTTTCATTTAGCAATATGCATTTGAGATGAATCCATGTGTTTGTATGGCTTGATCCTTCATTGCTTTTTAAAATTGTTGAATAGTATTCCATTGTATGGATGTAAAACAGCTTGTCTATCCATTTACCTACTAAAGGACATCTTGGTTACTTCCAATCTTTGGTAATTATGATTGAAGCTGCTATATAAAAAAAAATGTGTGTGTGGCTTTTGTGTGGACATATGTTTTTAAGTCATTTGGGTAAATATCTAAGAGCTTGATGGCTGAATCACATGTTAAGATTATGTTCAGCTCTGTAAGAAACTGCCAAACTGTTTTCCAAAGTAGCTGTATCATTTTGCATTCCCTCCAGTAATGAATAAGAGTTCTTGCTGTTTAATGTTCTCACCAGCATTTGTAAATGTCTCTGTTTGGGTTTTAGCGATTCTCACATGTGTATAGTGGTATCTCATTGTAGTTTTAATTTGCATTTCCCTAATGACATATGATATTGAGCATCTTTTCATATACTTACTTGCTATCACTATATCTTCTTTGATGAGGTATTTGTTCAGCTCTTGTGCCCATTATTTATTGATTAATTTTTGTATTTTAACAATTCTCTGTGTATTTTGGCTATGTCCTTTATCATGTATGTGTTTTGCAAATATTTTCTTACAGACTGTGTCTTGCTTTTCATTTTCTTAATATTATGTTTTGCGGAAAAGTTTTTAATTTTATTAAAGACCAACTTACCAATTTTTTTCTTTTATAGGTTGATTTTTTTGTGTGTGAGAATGTATAATGGAGAGGAAGGGCAGAAGTTGGGGGTAGGTTGCACATGGCATTCTCTCGAATTCTGAGATGCCATAATGTTTGAGGCTCAATCCTGTAACAGGGATTTTATGCTAAAGGAAAGACAAAGTAACTTGATTTGATTATATGAACTAAAGTTACTTTGTTCTTATGCAAATTTTACTTCGGCAGTTGATACCAGGAGATTGCTGACGGCCAGATTGATAGATGGCTCCTTGGAAACCATAGCACAGTTATAAGAAAGGCGGGGGGGGGGGGGGGGTGGGCATGGCTGACATTTTAAAAACTAGATTCATTATACAGCTAATTCTAAAGTTGAAGTACTCTCCCTTGGGCTGGACTTCAGTTTTTGTTAATTAAAAACCCATTTATCTAAATTGTATTAGGTTTCCTTCAAACCCGAAACGTGAACACCTGCAAGTGATATTGACTTTCTAAAGCCCAGGCTGCATAGGAATTGGCGAGTTATTTTTCATTGTCAGAAATGCCCTTAATCCAGATCTCTCTATGAAGAAAATGAGTACATAATAGAGTAAAAAATAAAGCCCAACATTGTTCTCTGAGCATATGGATACTTTTTAGAGGCAATGAAACGTCACTGTATTGATAAATCCTTATCGTAAATTATTTTGCAGTAGATATTTGGAAGCAGTAAAATAATAAGAAAAATGAAAGCTCTGATGCCAGAGTACATGGGCTTCTATGCCAGCTCCAAAACTAACTGGATAGAGATCTTGCACAAGTTATTTAATCTCAGTTTCTTAACCTGTATGTAATCATAGTGGGTCTAATGTCAACTATGCTCCCAAGGACATACCTCACTGGTTTAATTTAGCACTGCTTTGGCCAGGAGTGAGGGTTTTTTCTTCAGCCGTATTTCTATCAGGATGCTCAAATTTCCTACCATGTCTTCAAGGGGGAGCTTATAAACTTCGAACTGTGGAAGACCAGGTTGGTGGGGGATTCATGACCCACTGCAGTTCCATCTTGGATGACTCTCCAAACCATCCAGTCTCTCCTTTAGGTTTTAGATGTCATATCATTTTTTCCTCTCATTTCCACAGGCCTATTTTATTTATTTATTTTTTTAAATTTAATTTTTATTTTATATTATAGTTGATTTACAATGTTGTGTTAGTTTCAGGTGTATAGCAAAGTGATTCAGTTATACATATACATATATCCATTCTTTTTCAGATTCTTTTCCCATATAGGTTATTATAGAATATTGAGTAGAGTTCCCTGTGCTATATAATAGGTCCTTGCTGATTATCTATTTTATACATAGTAGTTTGCATATGTTAATCCCAAACTCCTAATTTATCAACACACTTCCCTTTTGGTAACCGTAAGTTTGTTTTCAAAGTCTGTGAGTCTGTTTCTGTTCTGTAAAAAAGTTCATTTGTATCATTTTTTTTTAGATTCCACATGTAAGTGATATAATATGATATTTGTCTTTGTCTGACTTACTTCACTTAGTATGATCATCTCTAGGTCCATCCATGTTGCTACAAATGGCATTATTTCATTTTTTATGGCTGAGTAATATTCCATTGTATATATGTACCACATCTTCTTTATCCATTCATCAGTTGATGGATGTTTAGGTTGCTTCCATGTCTTGGCTATTGCAAATAGTGCTGCAATGAACATTGGGGTGCATGTACTTTTCAAATTATGGTTTTCTCTGGATATATGCCCAGTAGTGGGATTGCTGGATCATATGGTAATTCTATTTTTAGTTTTTTAAGGAACCTCCATACTGTTCTCCATAGTGGCTACCAATTTACATTCCCACCAACAGTATAGAAGGGTTCCCTTTTCTCTACATGCTCTCCAGAATTTATTGTTTATAGAATTTTGATGATGGCCATTCTGACTAGTGTGAGGTGATAGCTCATTGTAGTTTTGATTTGCATTTCTCTAATAATTAGCAACGTTGAGCATTTTTTCATGTGCTTTTTGGCCATCTGTATGTCTTCTTTGGAGAAATGTCTATTTCGATCTTCTGCCCATTTGTTGATTGGATTGTTTGTTTTTTTGATATTGAGCTGCATGAGCTGTTTGTATATTTTGCAGTTTAATCCCTTGCCATTGCTTTGTTTGAAAATATTTTCTCCCATCCTGTATCTTTTCATTTTGTTTATGGTTTCCTTTGCTGTGCAAAAGCTTTTAATTAGGTCCCATTTGTTTATTTTTGTTTTTATTTTCATTACTCTAGGAGGTGGATCAAAAAAGATATTGCTGCAATGTATGTCAAAGAGTGTTCTGCCTGTGTTTTCCTCTAATTTTATAGTGTCCGGTCTTACATTTAGGTCTCTAATCCATTTTGAGTTTATTTTGTGTATGGTGTTAGAGAATGTTCTAATTTCATTCTTTGACATGTAGCTGCCCAGTTTTCCCAGCACCACTTATTGACGACACTGTCTTTTCTCCATTGTACATTCTTGCCTCCTTTGTCATAGATTAATTGACCATAGGTTCATGGGTTTATTTCTGGGCTTTCTATCATGTTCCATTGATCTATATTTCTGTTTTTGTACCAATACCATACTGTTTTGCTTACTGTAGCATTGTAGTGTAGTCTGAAGTTAGGGAGCCTGATTTCTCCAACTTCATTTCTCTTTCTCAGGGTTGCTTTGGCTATTCAGGGTCTTTTGTGTTTCCATACAGATTTTAAGATTTAAAGCCTGTCTCTGAAAAGAAAATCATTTTCTTCCCCTTAGGTTGGCTGTTTCTTTCAATCTTTCTTTTTCCTTTAGTGTAAGATAGATGGAGGGAAAATAGCCCTTGGGGTACAAGTGCAAGAAAAGAGGGATAGAGAATTAGAGAATTAACTAGATTAATTAATACTTCAGGATATAATTCCATCATATGTATAATACCATAAGCCCAGTGCCTGGCATTAGTAAGAGGGTAGAAACAGACTTATGTTATTTTCTAATCATAATCACCAGTATTATGATGACTGTCTTAGTTCGAGCTGCTATAACAAAATACCACAGATTGGGTAGCTTATAAACAACAGAAATTTATTTCTAGAGTTCTGGAAACTGGAAGTTGGAGATAAAAGAGCCAGCATGGTTGGTGAGGGCCCTCTTTTGGATCACAGACTCTCATGTGTCCTCACATGGCAGAAGTAGCAAGGGAGCTCGCTGAGGATTCTTATGAGAGCACTATCCCCTTCACAGGAGGTCCACCTGCATGACCCAAGCACCTCCCAAAGACCCCACCTCCTAATACCCTCATCTTTGGGCATTAGGTTTTCAACATATGAATTTGGGGAGACACAAACATTCAGACCATAGGAACGACTCAGAAAGTTTCCCTAATTTGGATTTTAGAAAAGATTACAAATAAGAATTTCTGACTAGAGAGACAAGAAAAAAATAAAAGGGAAGCCATTTTGACCACTTGAAATAGCAACAAATAATAGAGACCTAAAGAAAGAGTGAACCAAGAGGTGAAGAAAAGGAATCAGAATTTTCCTGAATGCTTTCTTTGACTGGCTCGTACTTCACTCTCAATAGCAGCATCTTGATCTCAGATCTAGGAAAGAAAAAATCAGTCCTGCTCAGGAACCAATATAATTTTTGGCAAGTGCCAACAGAATGTTTTTAATGAACAGCACGATAGGTAACACACATCTCTCTTGCATCGGTCTCTACTCTAGGTGTTGGTCTCTTCACAGCCTCAGTGCACCAGATGGGGCCAAGACAAGGGCTACTGCAGGAACCAGGCTGGGTGACCTCTAACTTGTTTCCTTTTCTGTTCAGCAGAAATGATTACCAAGTCACTTGGGGTAAACAAATTTAATAAATAGGCAGGAAACTCTCACACTATTAGCTAATGTTTATTAACCAGAAGAACAGTGTGTTTAAGATATTGATTTCAACTTAAGGATTTAATCCATTTGAGAAGTCGCTTTCTATTTCTTAAGCCATACTTGGGTCAGTTTTACATGTTGCATCCAGAAGCTAGAGTTTTTCCTTTTATTTAAACAAGCCATCAAGCCCACTCCTTTTCCTTCCATTTCTTTGAAATTCTAGGATATTTTCTGAAGCTACTCTGAGGCTACAGTGACCTAATCATAAGTTTTAAAATTTGTTTTCACTAAACATGCAGATGGTTAGCACTGAACCTTAGCTTGATTTTTTACATAATAGTCTATTTGCATATGCTTCACATGTTAAGTATTATGCTGCTCTTCTCTTTGCTATAATTAAAGTTAGCACTTCATTATAAAATCCTATTTTCTAAGTTTTATAGCATGACAGTAAATATTCCCTGAAGCTAATACTAACCTACCCAATTATTTGCATTTCCTTTTGTATATTGAGATATACATGTGTATGTGTTTCTGTATTTGCGTGTGTGTGTATATTTTCGCTAAGCTTGGGAATGGTAAAAAGTTTGGAAAGTTTTGTATTTTGGTTTTGTTTTCATTTCTTAGCCTCAAGTTGAAGTTTACTCCAGCTTTACAGTGATTGAACAGTTTCATTAACACTTGTTTTGTCATTACTATAAGTAGTTTGGGTTACATATATTTGAAGCTACATTTTCTATATCAAAACCTTTGATGTTAAATCATCTCTACTATCTCATGATTTGTGTGAGCTCTGAATAATCCAACTATTTCTGAATGGTCTTCTTGCAATGAAAATGCACCTTACCAGAACTTTGCTAAGGGCTAACACCAGTATTGACTCAACCAATCTTACTAACATTAGAGACTCAAGGGGAACTCCAAAGCACAGATATCATTTACTTTCTTTTTTTTTTTTTTTTAATCAGTCATCAATTTTATACACATCACTGTATACATGTCAATCCCAATCGCCCAATTCAGCACACCACCATCCCAACCCCACCACAGTTTTCCCCCCTTGGTGTCCATACGTTTGTTCTCTACATCTGTGTCTCAACTTCTGCCCTGCAAACTGGTTCATCTGTACCATTTTTCCAGGTTCCACATACATGCGTTAATATACGATATTTGTTTTTCTCTTTCTGACTTACTTCACTCTGTATGACAGTCTCTAGATCCATCCACGTCTCAACAAATAACTCAATTTCGTTTTTTTTATGGCTGAGTAGTATTCCATTGTATATATGTACCACATCTTCTTTATCCATTCATCTGTCAATGGGCATTTAGGTGGCTTCCATGACCTGGCTATTCTAAATAGTGCTGCAATGAACATTGGGGTGCATGTGTCTTTTTGAATTACGGTTTTCTCTGGGTATATGCCCAGTAGTGGGATTGCTGGGTCATATGGTAATTCTAGTTTTAGTTTTTTAAGGAACCTCCATATTGTTCTCCATAGTGGCTGTATCAGTTTACATTCCCACCAACAGTGCAAGAGGGTTCCCTTTTCTCCACACCCTCTCCAGCATTTGTTGTTTGTAGATTTTCTGATGATGCCCATTCTAACTGGTGTGAGGTGATACCTCATGGTAGTTTTGATTTGCATTTCTCTAATAATTAGTGATGTTGAGCATCTTTTCATGTGCTTCTTGGCCATCTGTATGTCTTCTTTGGAGAAATGTTTATTTAGGTCTTCTGCCCATTTTTGGATTGGGTTCTTTGTTTCTTTAATATTGAGCTGAATGAGCTGTTTATATATTGTGGAGATTAATCCTTTGTCCATTGATTCGTTTGCAAATATTTTCTCCCATTCTGAGGGCTGTCTTTTCGTCTTGTTTGTGGTTTCCTTTGCTGTGCAAAAGCTTTGAAGTTTCATTAGGTCCTATTTGTTTATTTTTGTTTTGATTTCCATTACTCTAGGAGGTGGATCAAAAAAGATCTTGCTGTGATTTATGTCAAAGAGTGTTCTTCCTATGTTTTCCTCTAAGAGTTTTATAGTGTCCAGTCTTACATTTAGGTCTCTAATCCATTTTGAGTTTATTTTCGTGTATGGTGTTAGGGAGTATTCTAATTTCATTCTTTTACATGTAGCTGTCCAGTTTTCCGAGCACAACTTATTGAAGAGACTGTCTTTTCTCCATTGTATATCTTTGCCTCCTTTGTCATAGATTAGTTGACTATAGGTGCGTGGGTTTATCTCTGGGCTTTCTATCTTGTTCCATTGATCTGTTTCTGTTTTGTGCCAGTACCATATTGTCTTCATTACTGTAGCTTTGTAGTATAGTCGGAAGTCAGGGAGTCTGATTCCTACAGCTCCGTTTTTTTCCCTCAAGACTGCGTTGGCTATTCGGGGTCTTTTGTGTCTCCATACAAATTTTAAGATGATTTGTTCTAGTTCCGTAAAAAATGCCATTGGTGATTTCATAGGGATTGCATTGAATCTGTAGATTGCTTTGGGTAGTATAGTCATTTTCACAATATTGATTCTTCCAATCCAAGAACATGGTATATCTCTCCATCTGTTGGTATCATCTTTAATTTCTTTCATCAGTGTCTTATAGTTTTCTGCATACAGGTCTTTTGTCTCCCTAGGCAGGTTTATTCCTAGTTATTTTATGCTTTTTGTTGCAGTGGTAAATGGGAGTGTTTCCATAATTTCTCTTTCAGATATTTCATCATTAGTGTATAGGAATGCAAGAGATTTCTGTGCATTAATTTTGTATCCTGCAACTTTACCAAATTCATTGATTAGCTCTAGTAGTTTTCTGGTGGCATTTTTAGGATTCTCTATGTATAGTATCATGTCATCTGCAAACAGTGACAGTTTTACTTCTTCTTTTCCAATTTGTATTCCTTTTATTTCTTTTTCTTCTCTGATTGCCGTGGCTAGGACTTCCAAAACTATGTTGAATAATAGTGGTGAGAGTGGACATCCTTGTCTCATTCCTGATCTTAGAGGAAATGCTTTCAGTTTTTCACCATTGAGAATGATGTTTGCTGTGGGTTTGTCATATATGGCCTTTATTATGTTGAGGTAGGTTCCCTCTATGCCCACTTTCTGGAGTTTTTATCATAAATGGGTGTTGAATTTTGTCAAAAGCTTTTTCTGCATCTGTTGAGATGATCATATGGTTTTTATTCTTCAATTTGTTAATATGGTGTATCACATTGATTGATTTGCATATATTGAAGAATCCTTGCATCCCTGGGATAAATCCCACTTGATCGTGGTGTATGATCCTTTTAATGTGTTGTTGGATTCTGTTTGCTAGTATTTTGTTGAGGTTTTTTTTATTTTTTAAAGAGTCCCTGACTTATTTATTTACTTTATTTTTTTGGCTGTGTTGGGTCATCGTTTCTGTGCGAGGGCTTCCTCCAGCTGCGGCAAGCGGGGGCCACTCTTCATCGCGGTGCACGGGCCTCCCACCATGACGGCCTCTGTTGTTGCGGAGCACAGGCTCCAGACGCGCAGGCTCAGCAGTTGTGGCTCATGGGCCCAGCCGCTCCGCGGCATGTGGGATCCCCCCAGACCAGGGCTCGAACCTGCGTCCCCCGCACCGGCAGGCAGACTTTCAACCACTGCACCACCAGGGAAGCCCTTGTTGAGGATTTTTGCGTCTATATTCATCAGTGATATTGGTCTGTAATTTTCTTTTTTTGTAGTATCTTTGTCTGGTTTGGTATCAGGGTGATGGTGGCCTCATAGAATGAGTTTGGGAGTGTTCCTTCCTCTGCAATTTTTTGTAAGAGTTTGAGAAGGATAGGTGTTAGCTCTTCTCTAAATGTTTGATAGAATTCACCTGTGAAGCCATCTGTTCCTGGACTTTTGTTTGTTGGAAGATTTTTAATCACAGTTTCAATTTCATTACTTGTGATTGGTCTGTTCATATTTTCTGTTTCTTCCTGGTTCAGTCTTGGAAGGTTATACCTTTCTAAGAATTTGTCCATTTCTTCCAGGTTGTCCATTTTATTGGCATAGAGTTGCTTGTAGTAGTCTCTTAGGATGCTTTGTATTTCTGCCGTGTCTGTTGTAACTTCTCCTTTTTCATTTCTGATTTTATTGATTTGAGTCCTCTCCCTCTTTTTCTTGATGAGTCTGGCTAATGGCTTATCAATTTTGTTTATCTTCTCAAAGAACCAGCTTTTAGTTTTATTGATCTTTGCAATTGTTTTCTTTGTTTCTATTTCATTTATTTCTGCTCTGATCTTTATGATTTCTTTCCTTCTGCTAACTTTGGGTTTTGTTTGTTCTTCTTTCTCTAGTTTCTTTAGGTGTAAGGTTAGATTGTTTACTTGAGATTTTTCTTGTTTCTTTAGGTAGGCTTGTATAGCTATAAACTTCCCTCTTAGAACTGCTTTTGCTGCATCCCATAGGTTTTGGATCGTCGTGTTTTCATTGTCATTTGTCTCTAGGTATTTTTTGATTTCCTCTTTGATTTCTTCAGTGATCTCATGGTTATTTAGTAACGTATTGTTTAGCCTCCATGTGTTTGTGTTTTTTACGTTTTTTCCCCTGTAATTCATTTCTAATCTCATAGCGTTGTGGTTAGAAAAGGTGCTTGATATGATTTCAATTTCTTAAATTTACTGAGGCTTGATTTGTGACCCAAGATGTGATCTATCCTGGAGAATGTTCCGTGCACACTTGAGAAGAACGTGTAATCTGCTGTTTTTGGATGGAATGTCCTATAAATATCAATTAAATCTCTCTGGTCTGTTGTGTCATTTAAAGCTTCTGTTTCCTTATTCATTTTCTTTTTGGATGATCTGTCCATTTGTGTAAGTGAGGTGTTAAAGTCCCCCACTATTACTGTGTTACTGTCGATTTCCTCTTTTATTGCTGTTAGCAGTTGCCTTACGTATTGAGGTGCTCCTATGTTGGGTGCATATATATTTATAATTGTTATATCTTCTTCTTGGATTGATCCCTTGATCATTATGTAGTGTCCTTCCTTGTCTCTTGTAACATTCTTTATTTTAAAGTCTATTTTATCTGATATGAGTATAGCTACTCCAGCTTTCTTTTGATTTCCATTTGCATGGAATATCTTTTTCTGTCCCTTCAGTTTCAGTGTGTATGTGTCCCTAGGTCTGAAGTGGGTCTCTTGTAGACAGCATATATATGGGTCTTGTTTTTGTATCCATTCAGCAAGCCTGTGTCTTTTGGTTGGAGCATTTAATCCATTCACGTTTAAGGTAATTATCGATATGTATGTTCCTATGACCATTTTCTTAATTGTTTTGTGTTTGTTTTTGTAGGTCCTTTTCTTCTCTTGTGTTTCCCACTTAGAGAAGTTCCTTTAGCATTTGTTGTAGAGCTGGTTTGGTGGTGCTGAATTCTATTAGAATAAGTGAGTAGAAGTCTGTTGTAATATTTACAATGAAAAATAAATGGGAAGAAAAGGAAAAGCTTTGTGACAATTTCAAAACATTCACGGGTACATTGGCACATATAAAGAGGAAGTTGGAAGGAGGTAAGAGGTATTGACAGTCAAGACAACGAAAAAGTCTTTAAAAGTTTTGAAAAATCTTTTTGATCTTTTCACCTTGTGGGGAAGGTCAAAGCTAACTAGAGGATTACTGATTAGGGAATGAATCTTACAAAATGTTCTAACAAATTATTTTTCCTCAGTGAAAATCCTGGAGAAGAAAAGGGATCAATTGATGAGAATTTCTTAAAAGCCTGGATAAATAGCGCTATGAAATTTAAATGAAGGGTTATTTTAAATGAATCATGGTGGTCAGGGACAAGGAGAATGGAGACAAAACCCCCTATTGCCCAGAAGGAAAAAAAATGAACCTATCAGAAATGTGATAAGGTCATTTATACATAAATAGCTACAAATAAATTATAGCACATAGGTGATGAATCTATTGTACAACAGCAAATTCTTCATCAAGATACAAACATTTTAATGGAAAACCGCCTTTTCTATAACTCAACCAGTGGTGATATTTTGATATTTTCATTTTGATGGTTTGCTGCTGTCCTCATGCTTCATCTCTCCCCGGGGAACTTGTCTGCATTGTGAAACAGCAGTGAGTAAACAGAGGACCCACTAGGACACGGAACTTACATTCCAGAAAGGATGACAGACTCTAAATACAGCTATGGAACCTTGTCTCTTGGTGAAAGAGCCTTGAAGAAAAATGAAGCAGCGCAAGGGAGGAGAAAGTGATATGGCTGCTAGTTTACATAGTATTCTCGGGGAAGGAATTTTGAGGAATTTCTAAGGAAACTCCATACTGTTCTCCATGGCGGCTCTACCAACTTACACCCCCCCATAGTGTAAGAGGTTCCCTTTTCTCCGCATTCCCTCTAGCATGTGTTGTTTGTAGACTTTAAATGATGGCCATTGTGACTGTTGGGAGGTGATAGATAACCTCGTTGTAGTTGTGATTGGCATTTCTCTAATAATTAGTGATGTTTTTATGTTCATTTTTGGACACAGGGGGCGCATGAAATATACCTGTGGAAACTGGTGTCTTGAAAGTCGGCCCTGTTTTGAATTCGTTTGTGATTACCCACCCCAGGACATTTCTTGAGGCCTTGTGAATATGAAGTGCCCATAAGCACCGGTTTTAAACTTGTCATTATGGGATGTGGCCACAGGGCAGCAGCATTTCTTCATGCCCAGATTTGGTTCCTGGAGCAACCAGAGCCTTAGCCGAAGTGGTGTTCCTGGGTTGGAAATTAGGGTGGAATACACCAGCACAGACATCCAAACATTTGTGTCTCATTACTTGCCCCCCCGTTACACTTCACCACCCCCAGACTCATCCCAACACCTGCAACACCTCGATCCTGAGGGTCCTGTCGGATATAGGTGGGGCAGTGACTCTAAAGAAAAAGGCTGGAGGTGGGAAGACCACCACCAGGAGACGGGGACACCAGGGGACTTTTCAAAGCTCTTCCAGCCCAGGGGGGTCCACCATCCTTGGGTGTACTCGGCCTGCTTTAGCCATAAGAGGGCCCGCTTGGATCTGGAGATTGTGGTGCCATCCAGAGGGGACGAGACACTCCAGGTCCAAGGGGGGTCTCATGTGCTGGCATGTCCTCCCCAGCTCCCTCAGCCCCGCGACGGTCCAGCCTTGGGACCCAGCCTACTCAGGCTCCAGGGATGTGACCACAGACTAGGTCCCCGAGGCCTGAGGAGAATATAGAAGGCATTTCTTTTCTGGTTTTTTTTTTTAATTCTATTTTCATTTTATATGGGAGTATAGTTTATTTTCAATGTTGTGTTTGTTTTAGGTGTACAGCAATGTGATTCGGTTACACATATACATATATCCATTCTTTTTCGGATTCCTTTCCCATATAGGTTATGACAGTGTTGAGTCGAGTTTCCTGTGCTCTACAGTGGGTCCTAGTTGATTATCTGTTTTATATATATATATGTTAGTGCATATATGCTAATCCCAAACTCCTAATTTACCCCTCCCCACTACCTTTCCCCTTTGGTAACCATAAGTGTGTTTTCTATGTCTGTGGGTCTGTTTCGGTTTTGGAAATACGTTCATTTGCATCCATTTTAAAACTTTACACATACGTGGTATCAGATGATATTTGCCTTTTTTTTTTTTGGCTGTGTTGGGTCTTCATTTCTGTGCGAGGGCTTTCTCTAGTTGCGGCAAGCAGGGGCCACTCTTCATCGCGGTGCGCGGGCCTCTCACTATTGCGGCCTCTCTTGTTGTGGAGCACAGGCTCCAGACGCGCAGGCTAAGTAGTTGTGGCTCACGGGCCTGGTTGCTCCGCGGCATGTGGGATCTTCCCAGACCAGGGCTCGAACCCGTGTCCCCTGCATTGGCAGGCAGATTCTCAAACACTGCACCACCAGGGAAGCCCCTGATATTTGTCTTTTAAAATGAGGGTAGCAGTGAGCCTTGCAGATACCTTGTGGAGCATCATTCAAGGAAAGGGAAACAGCAGGGACCAAGGAAGGAGGAACCTGAGGCGTGCACCAACTTACATTCCCACCAACAGTGTACAGCAGTGTACAGAGTGCTCCAGAGACAGCAAGAGGTCTGTGTGGCTGGGGTGGAGTGCACAAGGGAAGAGTGAAGGAAGAATGGTCAGGGCAGAAGGGAGGGCTAGATCATGTAAGCTTACATGCCTACCGTGTATACTTTGGATTTTATTCCTAGTGTTGAAAGGAGCCACTGGATGGTTTTAAGAAATAAAATATCATAATGTACTTTAATATGTTATAAAGGATCACTCAGTCACCTACAAAGGGGTGGATAAGCCGTAAGTTTCCAAAAAAAAAAAAAAACAAGGTGTGAGAAGGTACTGCCAGGGAAGAAAAAGATGGTGGCTAGAGCCAAAGTGGTCTTAGTGAATGGAATGAGAAAGTTTCATATTGAGAACACATTTTGAAGATAGAATTGGCAGATTCTCTGCAAAGGAATGAGTGTGGGATGGGAAATAAAGAGAGGAATCAAGACTGATTCCAAGGATTTTGGCATGAGGAACAGGAAGTATGCTGATGTCACTTCCTGGGAAAGCAAATGTTTGCGGGATGCAGGAAAGTAAGAGTTCAATTTTTTAAAAGTTAAACTTGAGTTACCTGTTAGAAATCCAAGTGCAGATTAGATATATGAGCCTAGAGTTCAGATGAAAAGTCAGGGCTATAGATATAGTTTGGGAAGTGATATGCATATCCATGAGACTTAGAGCCATGTAACTAGACAAGGTTGCCTAGGAAGGGGATGTGGATAGAGAAGAGAAGATGTGCAAGGACAAAGTTCAGAGCATTGTAAGATTTAGTGGTTAAGAAAGGCAGAAAGATACAGAAAGGCGTTGAAAAGGAACAGTCATTGTTAGAAGGAAAACCAGAAATGGGGGATATCACCAAAACTAGAAGAAAGTGCTTCAAGGAGGAGGGAAATCAACTGTGTCACTGCAGAGGGTTTGAATAAGATGGAGACTGGGAATTACCTCTGAAATTTGTCAATTTGGAGGTCATTAGGGACCCAAATAGGAGCACTTTTAGTGGAGTGGTAGGAAAGAAAGACTAATTGGATCCAAAAGGGAATAGCAGGAGAAGTAGGTAAGAGAGTATAAACAACTCTTCTGAAATATTTCCTGTATCAGGAAACAAGGGTCTGTAACTAATGAGAGATGAAGTCCAGGGCAGTTTTTGTTGTGGTTTTATGATGGGAGTATCATACATGGACTTCTTTGCGAATGTGAACTATCCAGTAGAAAGGGAAAAAAATTAATGATTGTGAGGGAAAAATAATTACAGGAGAAAAGTCTTTGAGATGGTGAGAGGGAATTGAATCAAATGCACAAGTCAGAAGATCTTAGGAGCATGGAAAGTTCATCCATTTTAATAGGAAAGACAGCTGAATAATCAAGAAAGAAAGGTAGGTAGATTGGAATACTTGCTGATGGATGTAGAAATTCTCTTCTGATGGCCTCTATTTCCTCAGTGAATTCCAGAGGCCACATACAAAGAGTTGGGAATTCAAGGGTGTATTAGGTGCATATTGTTGGGTAACAACATCACAATGTAGCAGCTTAAAGCAATGATTTATCATCTCCCAATTTCTGTGGGTCAGGAGTCTAAACGTGGTTAATCTGGCCCTCTGAAAGGTTGCAATCAAGGTGTCAGCTAAAGCTATGTTCTTAAGACTTGACTGGGGAAGGATTCCCTTACAAACTCATGTGACTTGGCAGAATTCAGACTTACAGACTGATGGATTCAGAGCCTTAGTTTCTTGCTGGCTGTTAGCTGGAGGTCACCCTCAGTTCTTTGCCACCTATTCCAAATGAGGCAGCGAGAGAGAGCGTCTTCTAGCAAAACAGACACTACAGTCTTGTATATCATAAGCACAGATGTGATGTCTAGGTCTAGTTGTTTTTGTAGTATTCTATTGGTTAGAATCAAGTCACAGGCCCCACCCCCACCCACACTCAAGGGGAACAGATTACACAAGAACTTGAGTACCAGGAGGCTGGGAAAACTAGGGTTGTCTTAGAGTCTGTCAACTACAGGAAAGAATGGGAGCTTGAATAAGAAAAGTTCAGTGCCATATGGAGCTAAATTGAGAAAGGATATGGGGTTTGGACTTCTTATCAGGGGGACTAACATAAACAGGGATATAGGACACAGTATTAGTGGTAATGATGTTATCTTATGGAGAGATGGATGATTAAGTTGAAATGTAGACCCTTCTTGGATTTGGTTTAACGTAACGTGGGGTGGTTGGAGCATGGGAAGTCATAGTCATAGTGAAAGTAAGCCAAGCTCTGTCATCCTCCTCACATTCCAGTTGAGAGGGAGCAGTACAGGAGCTAGGGGAAGGTGTTCTTTCCAGCAGCAGTTAGCTTGCAGTATGGCATTATAGCACAATTAAATACACAAGGTCTAAAGTTATACAGGTCTGGGTTTAAATCCTGGTCCTATCCCTAGTTAGCTTTGCAACCCTAAGTAGGTTACTGTGTATCACTTATTTCAACTAATAGCATATAACTCCAGGAGGTATGTGCTACTATTATTTGCATTTTATGGATGAGGAAACTAAAAATGGAGCTAAAGATAGCTCCCTTACCCCACAGGATGTTCTGAAGGTTAATGAGACAACCAAGTTAAAGTACAACCATAGATACTCAGAAAATTTTAGCCAGAAATGCCATCCTTATCTATGATAAATTGACATGCTCTAATCAAAATATATGTAGGGAGTGATGCAATTTCAACTATTATCTTATTTAGAGTTTGTAATTCATGAAAATATGTAATAGACCATTCATAGCCCATAAAGTTCAAGGCAGATTATAAAATGTAAAATGTAAAAATTATTTTGGTGTTTAGAATTTAAGAATTGAAAAGAAAATTTTAAAAGATACGTCATCCTACTATTTTATTGAAGCATAGTTGATTTACAATATTGTGTTAATTTCTTCTGTACAGCAAAGTGATTTAGTTATACACATATATACATTATTTTTTATATTCTTTTCCATTATGGTTTATCACAGGATATTGAATATAGTTCCCTGTGCTCTACAGTGGGACCTTGTTGTTTATCCATTCTATATATAATAGTTTGCATCTGCTAACCCCAAACTCCCAATCCATCCCTCCCCTCCTCCCCCTCCCCCATGGCAACCACAACTCTGTTCTGTCTGTGAGTCTGTTTCTGTTTTGTACATAAGCTCTTTTGTATTTTTTTTTTTAGATTCCACATATAAGTGATATCATATATTTGTCTTCCTCTTTCTGACTTAACTTCACTCAGTATGATAATCTCTAGGTCTATGCCTGTTGCTGTAAACGGCATTATTACATTCTTTTTTATGGCTGAGTAGTATTCCATTGTATATGTACCACATCTTCTTTATCCATTCATCTGTCAATGGACATTTAGGTTGCTTCCATGTCTTGGCTATTGTGAATAGTGCTGCTATGAACATAAGGGTGCAGGTATATTTTTGAATTATAGTTTTGTCCAGATATATGCCTGGGAGTGGTACTGCTAGATCATATGGCAACTCTATTTTTAGTTTTTTGAGGAACCTCCATACTGTTTTCCATAGTAGCTGCACCAACTTAAATTCCCACCAACAGTATAGGAGGGTTCCCTTTTCTCCACAACCTCTGCAGCATTTGTTATTTGTAGACTTTTTAATGATGGCCATTTTAACCTGTGTGAGGTGGTACCTCATTGTAGTTCTGATGGCATCCTACTTTGGATCCTGATAGTTCTGTCTGTAAGAAATCTGATCTGGAGAAATGTCATTTATAACACTAAGCTTTTGTTTGTTTGTTTGTTTTTCTTTAATAAAGGAAGGAAGGAAACTAGGAAGGGAAGAAGAGGAAAGAAGGGGATAAAGCAGAAAGCAAGGAAAGAATGAAGAGAAAGAAAGTAAAAGATAAAAAGAGAAAATTTTTAGAGTTTGAAAATGCATTTAAGCTTATTTCCAAAATGCTTATCAGTTTTTTTAGTGAAAGTGCCACTAATGAATTGTTAGCTCACTTGAAGCTAGTTAGGTAAAATAGGTTTTTCATATTCATAGTAGATAATAACATTTCCTAGAGCACAGTAATTACCATTAAGAAGGCTTGATGCTTCTAAATGGTGAATAAAAACATATTTTCTAGAGTTTTTGGAAATCTGTGCACAATAAAGAAGAAATATTTCAGCTTATAAATGCTTGGATTTATGCCTACAGAAGTTAAAAATTCAAAAAGACTGAAGTGTTACAGGGCATCATTAAAGAAAATCAGTATTTTCTCAGCTATCTTAATAATGTATGATGCCAAAATGCTAAGCAACAAAAGAACGGTGTCAATTAGTGAGAGATATCTTAATTAAAGAAAAATTTTGGGTGTTTCATTAATGATAAAGAGATGACTGAGATCCATCTACATGGCCCTATAATCACGTCTGCAGAAAAGCAGATATTATTTGAATAAAATGAATATTTTATAAGGGATATTTATGAGAGGAAAAGTTTAAGAAGCTGTAGCATATAGAAAAAATCTATATCAATTGGTGTTAGATGTTACTAGATTTTGTGAGCAAATAAATCTGAAGTTCTCTTAAAACTGTCAGCTCTTATAGGACTATTCATCCATCCTCAAAAATATTTACTTTTCCCCATAGAAATTAATATATATTTTTTGTAAAAATACCCTACTTCTACTCAGAAATAAAGCATTTGAAAAGCATCACACTAATGTGCCTCAAAAATTTTTTTTTTTTGCCTATGTTGTATTCATGGAGAGGCCATCCACTAACCCATCCAAGAAGTTGTCACCAGTACTATCTGATTCAGTGTTTCAGCCACAGTAGTGGAAATACTTGATTCCCAGAAGAAATTGTACATAACTATACGTACTCAGCAATCACTGCTCCACTCAGGAGTTAGCAGCCCACAGATAGTAGACTTAAAGTCTTATAAAATAAGATTTTATAAAAATAAACTCAGAGTTACTTTTATCTTCTTAAGCCACATTTCTGTTTTACCCATTGGTCTCTATGTTTCTGTAACCCTTCAGAGACGACTGACTTTCTCTTCCTAATGCCTTCTTCATATCTACCTCAATTTTGAAACATAACACTATATGCAGTTGTATTAAGCAGGACTCTCTCAGTTCCATGAAATAAATCCAACTAAAATTAACTTTATTGAAAAGGTTTACTGGCTAATGGAGTGGAGCCAAAAGGCAGGCATGGTTCAGGGTAGAATCTGAAGGTTCGAAATACACCATCAAGGCTCTGTTTCTTAACCTCTTGTTGTTTCCTTCCATGTGTTGCCATTTTTTTTTCTTTCAGACAGAAGCTTTCCACGTTAGACAAAATATATCTATGAAGTGTTCCAAGTCTATATTATTAGAGCTCAGCTGAGCTTGGTTCACATGCCTAGCCCTGGAGCAAAGGGAGGAAAGTCATTTGCCGGTTGATACCATATGTCCAACCCCAAAATACAGAGATTAATAATGCCATGAGGGCCATACGGGGTTGATCTTTAAATATAAAGCATGGAATTTTTATCAGTGAGAGTTAAGGGACACTGGGCAATCAGAAACAACTGATATCTTGTGAAGAAATTATTCTTTTGCTTTTAATCTGTGAACTCCTTGTACATGGATATATTACACTTAGATAATTTCCTCATTATCTAAAAGTAAGCATACTATATGTGTCTGTTAAATGGAAATAGGGGGTGTAATCTAAAATAAAATAGAGTAGTCAAAGAAGGCCTCACTGGGAAGATGATATTTGAGCAAAGACCTCAAGAAGTTGAGGAACCACCATGGTATATGTATCAAAGCTAAGAAGTAACATGGATTACTTCTGACTTCATTCAGATTTCAGCAGTTGTTCCCTTAATGTCCTTTTACCGTCAGGATCCAGTCCCAGATACCATTTGCATTTCGTTTCTATGTTGTCTTAGTCTCCCCTGGTCTATGACAGTTTCTCAGTCTTCCCTTGTTTCATGTCCTTGACAGTTTTTGTTTTTTAAGTGTATGTCTGTATTATTTTTAAAATTTTTATTTATTTATTTATTTATTTTTGGCTGTGTTGGGTCTTCGTTTCTGTGCGAGGGCTTTCTCTAGTTGTGGCAAGCAGGGGCCACTCTTCATCGCAGTGCGCGGGCCTCTCACTATCGCGGCCTCTCTTGTTGCGGACCACAGGCTTCAGTCGCGCAGGCTCAGTAGTTGTGGCTCACGGGCCTAGTTGCTCCGCAGCATGTGGGATCCTCCCAGACCAGGGCTCGAACCCGTGTCCCCTGCATTGGCAGGCAGATTCTCAATCACTGCGCCACCAGGGAAGCCCATCTTTGACAGTTTTGTGGAGTTTGGGTTAGGTATTTTTCAGAATGCCCCTCAATTAGAGTGCATCTGATGTGTTTTCTCATGACTAGACTGGGGTTATACAGTTGGAAAGAATACCACAGAGGGAGCATGCTTTTGGAAGTCGGAAGAAAACAGATCCTGTTTGCTGATAGGAATGATTCACTAGCAAGGGGTAGATTTAATGATGTAGGAGTGAAAGAGGACCATTGTCAGAGGAATGTCTTTGAGCAAACAAGAGGAAATAGGGTTTAGAACCCAGAGGGAGAGATTAGCCTTAGATGAAAACAAGGACAGTTTACAAATAGTTAAAGGAAGGGCTGACAGAGCTTATGAGCACAGATGATACATGCAAGAGAGTGCAGTGTTAGAAGATTGGGCATGTTTTCTTTTGATTGTGTATTAGTTTTCTATTGCTGTGTAACAGATGATCACAAATTTAGCAACTGAAGACAACATATATTTTATTATCTCACAGTTTTCATGAGTTAGAATACCTGGCATGGCTTAACCTGCTTCTCTGCTCAGGGTCTCACAGGGCTATAATCGAGGTGTCAGCTGGTGCTGAAGACACATAAAGTTCAGAGTCCTCAGCTCACTTGGTTGTTGGAGAATTTCATTTCCTAGAACCTATAGACTTACAGTGATTTGCTTCTTCAGGCCAGCAAGAAAATATCTCTTGTCTTCTATCTTTAACCTCTTGACCTCTCTTAAAGGGCTCACCTGAATAGGTCAGTCCACTGAGGATTGCTACCTTTCAATTAACTTAAAGTCAACTGATTAGGATTCTCAATTACATCCTCAAAATCCCTTCACCTTTGCCATTTAATAATCACAGGAATGATAGCCCATTAACTTTGCCTTATTCTATTAGAGGTAAATTATAGATCTTGCCCATACACAAGGGAAAGGGATTCTCTAAGGGCATGGCTCACTGGGCATCATCTTCAATGGCTTCTACTTCCTTAGTTAAGTAGTAAGAGAAATCACAAATTGTTTGGACAGAAGAGAAGGTAGTGGAAGTTTGAGGAAATGGGAAAGGATGAAATGTATCTAAGAATGAGTGTACATTTTGACTCTGAACAATCTCTTCAAGATTTGTAGGGTTTCTCCAGCATGTGTTCTCCTAGGATAACTGCTCAACCCAATTCTCACACTAGACAATTACCAGATATTCCAAAAGATATTTGTGGGGCTTTGTCACAAATAGTAAGAATTAATTCTACTGTCCTTCTTAAGATTTATTGATCTATGAGGAATTATAATTAATGAGAAATGAGGTTAATAGTTAACTCATGATCTTCTAAATCTGAATATTGATTGAAAAGCATGTTGATATTTACATTTAAAAATTTGTGGTTCATGCTCTGTTTTAATAGCTGTGTTAAACTTAGCAAAACATTTAGTGGAAAAAGCACAGGGATTATGCAAATAACTTAGAAGTTATGACTCTCTCAAGCATTATACTGTGAGAATAAATGACTGATTAAAAGTCTGTTAAACTGGGACACTTCTAGAATTTCTGCCACTAATATGTTAAATCAACACAAGAGTCTATTATGTAAGCAATGGAGTTTCTTTTTTCTTTGTTTGTTTAGTGTTTTTGTTTGCTTTACAGAACTTCCCTAAAATTGACTTTGTATAAAAGGCTCATTAAAAATAATAACTTATGAAATAGAGCTACAGCTGTATTTTTTCTTTTTTAACATCTTTATTGCAGTATAATTGCTTTACAATGGTGTGTTAATTTCTGCTGTATAACAAAGTGAATCAGCTATACAGATACATACATCCCCATATATCCTGCCTCTTGCGCTTCCCTCCCCCCTCTAGGTGGACACAAAGCACCGAGCTGATCTCCCTATCTGCTTACTTTTTAACCCATTCTTTTTTTTTTGTCTTACTGGAGAGTCTTTTTTTTTTCATTTTATTTTTATTTTTTTTAACATCTTTATTGGAGTATAATTGCTTTACAATGGTGTGTTAGTTTCTGCTTTATAACAAAGTGAATCAGCTATACATATACATATATCCCCATATTGCCTCCCTCTTGCATCTCCCTCCCACCCTCCCTATCCCACCCCTCTAGGTGGTCACAAAGCACCAAGATGATCTCCATGTGCTATGTGGTTGCTTCCCACTAGCTATCTATTTTACATTTGTTAGTATATATAAGTCCATGCCACTCTCTCACTTCGTCCCAGCTTACCCTTCCCCCTCCCCGTGTCCTCAAGTCCATTCTCTACATCTGCGTCTTTATTCCTATCCTGGCCCTAGGTTTTTCAGAACCTTTTTTAAATTTTAATTCCATATATATGTGTTAGCATACAGTATTTATTTTTCTCTTTCTGACTTACTTCACACTGTATGACAGTCTCTAGGTCCATCCACCTCACTACAAATAACTCAATTTCGTTTCTTGTTATGGCTGGGTACTATTCCATTGTATATATGTGCCACATCTTCTTTATCCATTCATCTGTCGATGGACACTTGGGTTGCTTCCATGTCCTGGCTATTGTAAATAGAGCTGCAATGAACATTGTGGTACATGACTCTTTTCGAATTATGATTTTCTTAGGGTATATGCCCAGTAGTGGGATTGCTGGATCATATGGTACTTCTATTTTTAGATTTTAAAGAAACCTCCATACTGTTCTCCATAGTGCCTGTATCAATTTACATTCCCACCAACAGTGTATGAGGGTTCCCTTTTCTCCACACCCTCTTCAGCATTTATTGTTTGTAGACTGTTTGATGATGGCCATTCTGACAGACCGGTGTGAGGTGATACCTCATTGTAGTTTTGATTTGAATTTCTCTAATGATCAGTGATGTTGAGCATCCTTTCATGTGTTTGTTGGCAATCTGTATATCTTCTTTGGAGAAATGTCTATTTAGGTCTTCTGCCCATTTTTGGATTGGGTTGTTTGTTTATTTTGATATTGAGCTGCTTGTAAATTTTGGAGATTAATCCTTTGTCAGTTGCTTCGTTTGCAAATATTTTCTCCCAATCTGAGGGTTGCCTTTTCGTCTTGTTTATGGTTTCCTTTGCTGTGCAAAAGCTTTTAAATTTCATTAGGCCCCATTTGTTTATTATTGTTTTTATTTTCATTTCTCTAGGAGGTGGGTCAAAAAGGATCTTGCTGTGATTTATGTCATAGAGTGTTCTGCCTATGTTTTCCTCTAAGAGTTTTATAGTGTCTGGCCTTACATTTAGGTCTTTAATCCATTTTCAGTTTATTTTTGTGTATGGTGTGAGGGAGTGTTCTAATTTCATTCTTTTACATGTAGCTGTCCAGTTTTCCCGGCACCACTTATTGAAGAGGCTGTCATTTCTCCATTGTATATTCTTGCCTCCTTTATCAAAAATAAGGTGACCACACGTGCGTGGGTTTATCTCTGGGCTTTCTATCCTGTTCCATTGATCTATATTTCTGTTTTTGTGCCAGTACCATACTGTCTTGATTATTGTAGCTTTGAGGTATAGTCTGAAGTCTAGGAGCCTGATTCCTCCAGCTCCGTTTTTCTTTCTCAAGACTGCTTTGGCTATTTGGGATCTTTTGTGTTTCCATACAAATTGTGAAATGTTTTGTACTAGTTCTGTGAAAAAATGCCAGTGGTATTTTGATAGGGATTGCATTGACTCTATAGATTGCTTTGGGTAGTATAGTCATTTTCACAATGTTGATTCTTCCAATCCAAGAACATGGTATATCTCTCCATCCGTTTGTATCACCTTTAATTTCTTTCATCAGTGTCTTATAGTTTTCTGCATACAGGTCTTTTGTCTCCTTAGGTAGGTTTATTCCTAGGTATTTTATTATTTTTGTTGCAATGGTAAATGGGAGTGTTTCCTTAATTTCCCTTTCAGAATTTTCAGCATTAGTGTATAGGAATGCAAGAGATTTCTGTGCATTAATTTTGTATCCTGCTACTTTACCAAATTCATTGATTAGTTCTAGTCGTTTTCTGGTAGCATCTTTAGGATTCTCTATGTATAGTATAATGTCATCTGAAAACAGTGACAGCTTTACTTCTTTTCCAATTTGGATTCCTTTTATTTCTTTTTCTTCTTTGATTGCTGGGGCTAAAACTCCCACCAGTATGTTGAATAATACTGGTGAGAGAGGACATCATTGTCTTGTTCTTGATCTTAGAGGAAATGGTTTCAATTTTTCACCATTGAGAACAATGTTGGCTGTGGGTTTGTCCTATGTGGCCTTTATTATGTTGAGGTAAGTTCACTGTATGCCTACTTTCTGCAAGGTTTTTATCAGAAATGGGTGTTCAATTTTGTCAAAAGTTTTTTCTGCATCTATTGAGATGATCATATGTTTTTTCTCCTTCAGTTTGTTAATATGGTGTATCACATTGATGGATTTGCATATATTGAAGAATCCTTGCATTCCTGGGATAAACCCCACTTGAACATGGGGCATGATCCTTTTAATGTGCTGTTGGATTCTGTTTACTAGTATTTTTTTGAGGATTTTTGCATCTGTGTTCATCAGTGATATTGGCCTGTAGTTTTCTTTCTTTGTGACATCTTTGTCTGGTTTTGGTATCAGGGTGATGGTGGCCTCGTAGAATGAGTTTGGGAGTGTTCCTCCCTCTGCTATATCTTGGAAGAGTTTGAGAAGGATAGGTGTTAGCTCTTCTCTAAATGTTTGATAGAATTGCCTGTGAAGCCATCTGGACCTGGGCTTTTGTTTGTTGGAAGATTTTTAATCACAGTCTCAATTTCAGTGCTTGTGATTGGTCTGTTTATATTTTCTATTTCTTCCTGGTTCAGTCTCAGAAGGTTGTGCTTTTCTAAGAAATTGTCCATTTCTTCCAGGTTGTCCATTGTATTGGCATATAGTTGCTTGTAGTAATCTCTCATGATCTTTTGTTATTTCTGCAGTGTCAGTGGTTACTTCTCCTTTTTCATTTCTAATTCTATTGATTTGAGTCTTCTCCCTTTTTTTCTTGATGAGTCTGGCTAATGGTTTGTCAATTTTGTTTATCTTCTCAAAGAACCAGCTTTTAGTTTTATTGATCTTTTCTATTGTTTCCTTCATTTCTTTTCCATTTATTTCTGATCTGATCTTTATGATTTCTTCCCTTCTGCTAACTTTGGGGTTTTTTTGTTCTTCTTTCTCTAATTGCTTTAGGTGTAAGGTTATGTTGTTTATTTGAGATTTTTCTTGTTTCTTGAGGTAGGATTGTATTGCTGTAAACTTCCCTCTTAGAACTGCCTTTGCTGCACCCCATAGGTTTTGGGTCATCCTGTTTTCATTGTCATTTGTTTCTAGGTATTTTTTGCAATAGCTTGCAGAGTTTCTGATGAAAGATCAGCTGTTAACCTTATGGGGATTCCTTTGTATGTTATTTGCTGCTTTTCCCTTGCTGCTTTTAAAATTTTTCCTTTGTATTTAATTTTTGATAGCTTGATTAGCATGTGTTTTGGTGTTTTTTTCCTTGGATTTATCCCGTATGGGACTCTGTGTGCTTCCTGGACTTGATTGACGATTTCCTTTCCCATATTACGGAAATTTTCAACTATAATCTCTTCAAATATTTTCTCAGTCCCTTTCTTTTTCTCTTCTTCTTCTGTGACCCCTATAATTCGAATGTTGGTGTGTTTAATGTTGTCCTAGAGGTCTCTAAGAGTATCTTCAATTCTTTTCATTCTTTTTTCTTTATTCTGCTCTGCGGTAGTTATTTCCACTATTTTATCTTCCAGGTCACTTATCCATTCTTCCTGCCTCAGATATTCTGCTATTGATTCCTTCTAGAGAATTTTTAATTTCATTTATTGTGTTGTTCATCATTGTTTGTTTGCTCTTTAGTTCTTCTGGGTCCTTGTTAAAAGTTTCTTGTATCTTCTCCATTCTATTTCCAAGATTTTGGATCATTTTTACTACCATTATTCTGAATTATTTTTCAGGTAGACTGCCTATTTCCTCTTCAGTTGTTTGGTCTGGTGGGTTTTTACCTTGCACCTTCATCTGCTGTGTATTTCTCTGTTTTCTCATTTTGCTTAACTTACTGTGTTTGGGGTCTCCTTTTCACAGGCTGCAGGTTCGTAGTTTCCATTGTTTTTGTTGTCTGCCCCCAGTGAGTAAGTTTGGTTCAATGGGTTGTGTAGGCTTCCTGGTGGAGGGGACTGGTGCCTGTGTTCTGGTCGATGAGGCTGGATCTCGTCTTTCTGTTGGGTAGGACTGCATCTGGTGGTGTGGTTTGGGGTGTCTGTGAACTTAGTATGATTTTAGGCAGCCTCTCTGCTAATGGGTGTGGTTGTGTTCCTGTCTTGCTAGTTGTTTGGCACAGGGTGTCCAATGCTGTAGCTTGCTGGTCGTTGAGTGGAGCTGGGTCTTGGCGTTGAGATGGAGATCTCTGGGAGATCTTTCACCGTTTGATATTATGTGGAGCTGGGTGGTTTCTGGTGGACCAATGTCCTGAACTCACTCTCTCACCTCAGAGGCTCAGGCCTGACACTCGGCTGGAGCACCAAGACTCTGTCAGCCACACGGCCAGGTACATTGGGAGTTTCTTGCCTTTTGGGAAGTCTGAGGTCTTCTGCCAGCGTTCAGAAAGTGTTCTGTAGGAGGTGTTCTGCATGTAGATGTATTTCTGATGTGTTTGTGGGGAGAGAGGTGATCTCCACATCTTACTCCTCTGCCATCTTGAAGGTCTCCTACAGCTGCATTTTTAATGTTAGTTAATGCGATAAAATGAAATTATATATGCCAATATTATTTGGCTACAACCATGAAATCATGGAAGACGTCTACAGTTTTCTTGCAAGTAGCCCAAGGGGAATAGAATAACAATAAGAAAGGTTCATGAACAGAAATCTTGTGTAACACATTGTTTTGTATATGCAAAGCTTCATATGAATCTATCTTCAGTTCAACAAATGTTTAATTCGCACCTACTCTGTGCTGGGCACTGGGGATATAAAGGTGGAAAAGACACACTCACTAATTAGGGCCAGGTTTCAAAGTTCCAGGGAATGCTGCATTTCATTAAATTTAGTGTTGGATCTATGACTGTAATTTTTAAAGAAACTTCTATATTATGTTCTCTTTTCTATGTGTATTTTATGTTCTTAAAAGAAATTAAAACAAAGATATTTCCTACCCTCAATGTGCTTATAGTAGAAAGAAAGATACTCATGTATGAAACTTATCTCAAAACAAAGTAGCAGGTGCTAGAATAGAAGTGTACTCTGCCTAACCTGTATGAGTGTAGGAAAAACCTTGGGTGTAGGGAAATATTACCACATAAGTTGACACTATAGTAGAATGGCATAGTTTTCTCAGCTCTATTTCTACTCAACTGTGGGACACTGGCAATTTCGGTACATATAGTTTCCTTAACTGTAAAATAAACAAAAGTTACCTCAGAATGTTGGATGAGTATTCCGGAAATAACATGGACAGCACTCAACACAGTGTTTGATACACATTAGATTCTTGTTAGAAATATTTATTTCCTTTTTTTCCTTTACTTTTCTGTCCCATTCTCATCCTCTTTCCAGTAGGAGTAAACTAAGTGAGGAACAATGGGAAAGACATCACTTGAAAAAAAAAAAACCCACAAAAAACCCCAGTCTTCATGAGGTTATAAGTTTTGGTTATCCCTCTGAAGTATAATCTGAGGGATAATATTACTGTAGCAGGAATTCTGAGGGAAAAAAAAGAGGAGAGAAGACTGTCATTGTAGGTATAGGACATTAATGGGACATCTTGTATACCTTGTGAAGAAGTTTGTGCTTTCTTCCATAGGCAGGCAAATGGGAGTCACTTACATAATTTGAAGCAAGAGAATGGCCTAGACTCTGAGTCTAGAGGTTGATTTGAGTTAGACAGTAGGTATATAAACTAATTGAGAAGATATAATAGGCCACATGAAAAATGATGATGTCCTGGATATGATCAGAAACAGCACACAGAATAGCATAAATATTTAGGAAATAGCTAGGGAAAAAAGGAAGTAGTACTTAATGGTTGATGGAATTTAGAGCATGAGAAAGTGTGATAAGGCAAAGAATGACCCTAGGTTTCTGGTTGTGTGGCATGAATGACAGTGTCATGAATGGAGAGAATGAGGAGGGAAGATGAGAAAGTCTACTACTAGTGGAAGAGGAATTGTTGGTCTTATGGTAAAGATAGTGATTAACTTAACAAGAAAATGTCAAATGGTTTTTGAAAGTAGGTGAAATGTTTTGTACTAACACCAGAAAAGTATGAGAGCTTTAGCATTGTCAGTCCTTTTAATTTTAGCCATTTGTATCAGCGTATAGTAATACCACATTGTGGGTTTTTAAAAATATTAATATACAGAAAATTCATTTGTTGTTTTGGGTATGCTGGTGGGGGAGTTGTATAGCTTTGAATTTTGGGAGATGTACAGACTCAGGTAATCACTACCTCAGTCAGGATACAGAATAGTTCCCTCACTCCTAAACCTTAGTGGCTACTAATCTGTCTGTAGTTCTGTCTTTTCCAGAATGTCATATAAATAGAATCATAAAGTACATAATCCTTGGAGGCTGACTTCTTTTACTTAACATAATGCATTTGAGATTTATCCATGTGGTTGTATGTATCAGTGTTTTGTTACTTATTATTGCCAAGCAATACTGTATGAATGTACCAGGTTAATTTATCCTTTTACCCACTGAAGGACATTTGGGTTGTTCCTCTTTTGAGTATAAAAATGACAGTAATGGCCAACATTTGTTGAACATTACCATGTTTCAGGGCTGTTTTAGGCACTTTATTTGTATGAACGTATTTAATATCCACAACAATGTTATATGAAAGGAAAAGATTAGAGTAATAAAATATAGATTGGATGACAAATGTTAATTTTAAGGTTGGTATAATCTTATAGAATTCTTCCCCCACCCCACCCCCCTGGCAGATTTTTGTCTTAATTATAGAAATGCAGACTTTTTTTCTTTTTCTTTTGATGCTGTTAATAACATTAATATAAAAATAATTTTAGTGCTGATTAGCAATCTGAGCCATCATCCAACCCAATCCCTTCCTTTTAAAGATACAGAAACTGGACAGATCAGTTTATAGTAAACGTTTTGGTTTATTTTTTGTTAATGAATGGTGAGCTATGGTTAATATACTACCAATTCAGTGAATATAAATCTTTTTCTATATAAAATTCTGAGCTATATAGTTAATTTCATTTTCCCTTCTGGAACTAATCTATATTTGACTCAGTTGCCTTTCATTTTGATTATTTATGAGAAAAGCTCTGTCATGGATATAGCTGATTAGACATAAGGAATCCAAAAATGTAAACTGCATCACCTAAAACATAATGCTTTATTAGTTAAAAAGTGTAAGTGTCTTGAAAGAAGCTGGCACCTGACTTAAGTGTATATCCCCTTCACCACTACACTCATTATTAAGATTAATATAATCTTTATTGTATTATATTATTAGTATCCTCTTTATGAGACTCCTCAGAAGAAATTCCTCTTAATAGCAAAGCAGCTATACTTTTCTTGAGAAATTAATTTCTGTCTTATACTATGGACAATGCACAATGTGTACATGAAAAGATGTTCTTTTTCATACTGGCTACTCAAAGCTTGGAGTTAAATTTGTGACCACCAGTTTAGCAGTGTATTTACCACATTATTCAGTTTTTATTTAATGCTGGGCTCAATAAGTGTATTTTTATTCTTGCTCTCCTTTTGAGACTATATTGTTACATGTTATGTATTCTAACAAATCACTAACATCCTTTTTGAAACAAAGCAGATAAGAAAGGCAGGTGAGTTGAGACTAAGATAGGAAGGCTGAATAGCGGGCAGGTAGACAGAGGCAGGCAGGCAGGCAGCAAAAGGACAGAAAGTAGGTTGCAGAAGTGGAGACTAGAATTAAACACAATTACCTACAGTTTTTTTTTCTACCTACTTGCCAGGCTTCAACAATGGATCCATATTTAAAAAGCAACAGAATAAAAAGCATTCCAAGTCCCTCTCAGTGAGTATTAATTCAAATCAGCTATTCAAAAGTCAAATTAGGAGGAATAATAGAGAAGATTGGCTGAGAGATATGCACCTAACTCACTTTTTTGGTGCTTTAATTTCTGATGAGATAAGACCTGGGGAAAGCTATCATCACATCATCAGAGCCACATGGATTCACTTTCACTGACTTGTGTTTTATTGTTTTATACTTGGAATATATCCAATAATCATCACAATAACTAGTCATATGAAATCCCCTTGAGTGTTAAAAAACGTTCAGGACATTTTTTCATAATCCAGTTTTACATTCTTTACATCAGCAGTCACAAATTAGTGACCAATGAACTAGAGCCAACCAGCGAATATTTTAAAAATCTTTTGCAGTATCTGCCAGCATGTTATAATTAGAAAAATTTACAAACACGCAGGCATACATACTTCCTCGTTTTAGGGGCCCACAGCTACAGAAGGGGCAATGCTGACAGGAGCTGTTAGCAACTACTCTTATTAGATGACAGTTGTCCACAGTTGCTATGACTCTACAGGGTTTAAACCTGATGCATTTATATTGCCTACCAGTCTCCTATAGGTTTTAAACTATGACTCTATAGGGTTTAAACCTGATGCCTATTTGAGAAATGTATTTTAAAATGTATTGACAAGGCAAAGTTTGCCTTGCATATGAAAGGAGGTGCTTCTTTTCTGGCAACAAGAGCCATATAACATCTTGCATTAACTACTCAGAAGCTCTCAATACCAAATGTGTAGTCAACCATATATGCTAGTATCATATATGTATGTTCCTTTTTAAAATTCCATCATTCGTTTATATATATTAATTTTGTAACAGTTTCTTACGAAAAATATGTCAAATCCTTTTTGCAAAGAATCAGCATGCACATATTCTTATAGGAGGAAACACTACCTAAATTTTATTTAAGAATGACTCAAGTAAAAAAATGAAATGAGAAAATAATGTGCATTAATGGAATATTTTATTTGAGGATTAAATTAAGCCTTTAGCTACAAACACTCATGAGGAAAAATAAAACAGAATTTCAGCTCAACTACTGTTCATATAATGACTGTCACTAAATATTGTTCTTCCAAGAACCTAAAAAGCCAAGAGCATAATTTTCAAGAACGTACTTTAAATATAACAATGCAGCAAATTTTCAAGTAAGAATTTAGCTATCAGATTTGCAGTTGACTTTTTACATGAAGTCAGATTGGACTGCACAATTTTAATAGTAATGGCTTAATAGTCTGCCATATAGATAATATGTTTGGGTAATTAAAAACGATATATAGAACGGCAGTACTCAAATAGAAATTTAGTATGTATAAACTAAAAAAAGTGTGGCTGCTATTCTTAGGTGACTGTGTTCAAACATACACATTTCTAAAATGTACTGCATATATTACAATTGAATTTCTTCTAAGTATTTTTCTCTTTTGCATATGATATTTTCAAGATCCGTATAAAAGTCACATTGTTAGATACTATAATCAAATTAACATGGTGATATATAGTGCTTTGAAAATGGCTTTTATAAAACGGACTGAAAAATACTTTTATGCATGGACATAATTAATGTATTTTAAATGCTACTGAGTAGCAGAAGACTGCCACTTTGTGTTGTTTATAATGATTGTTGTTGTTGACTTTTTAAAAGAATAGGTTAAAAATCTAAAGTAGGAGATATCTGTGTATGTATGGCTGATTCATTCTGTTGTGCAGTGGAGGCTAACACAACATTGTAAAGCAACCATACTCCAATAAAAATTAATTTAAAAAATCTAAAGTAAAAACACAAAAGCATGACAATACAATCATATACTATAAGTTGAATTGTATACAGAATTATCACTACCATGGTACATCATTACTTTGTTTCATGAAATAATTATTTCAATGAGATAGACTCTAAAAGGCTTTTTAACTTTATGGTTACATTTAAGGTTATATAAATGAGAAATTTGAACTTCAATATATAAGAGGCTTTAAATGAAGTTTAGAACATACTGCCACTATGTTTTGACTTCAGTAAATTTTAGATCTATGACTATTTGCTTATTAGGTCTTAAATTATTTTGTCTTTTGATATAATGAAAGGTAATTATAACAGCAAAATCTAATAACATTGAAAAATGTTCCCCCCTTCAGTGATAGTTGGAATATAATAGCAATACCGCTAAGTTCTTTGACTTGACTAAGGATGACTCTGTAAGTAAGCCAAAGTAGTACCTGCATTCTCAAGGATAATAATCCTATATTAAGCATACTATAACGTTTAGCCTTTATGTGGCTATATAACAGTCAGTATATAATTTAAATTTAAAGTACATTTAAATTTACAGTACTTTTTTTAAAAAAAAGGAATAGCTGAGCCAAAAAACTCTTTTTGGCTCAATTTTTCCTTTTGAAATTGTAAATATTTATAAAAATAACTTAAATTTTGCTGGTCGTAAATAAAGTATTGCTTCTACACTATGGGACGTGAGAGTGTTCGACCTTAATTCAAAATTTAGATAAAGACTGCTTCTGTAGGCACTATAGAGTTAAGGAGCAGTCACTGTGTTTAAATTGAATAACTGTGATCAGTTTCAAAAAGGGCTTGGTTATGAACTTGGTAGGTTCTCTAGTGGCTTGTTACTTTTGCTGTCTTAGGGGAAGATCAATTTTCTGAAGGATGTTGGAGCTCATATATGATTATGCCCAAAGAATAAAAAAATAAGAAACCATCTTCCAAATTTAAAAAATTCAAATTTTTGTGTGTATAACACAAATTCACAGATTTTAAAAGTACAGTTAAAAGATATCTACTTTTTAAATGCTGTATATTTCAAATAGAGAAGATATATAGAGTGGCGACTGAATACTACTTTTGAACTGTTAATCAGAAATCAAATAAAACATTTCATAAAAAAAGAAACAGATTTTTATATCTAATGTACAATTTATTCCGTGTATGCTTTTATTAGGTGAAAGTTAACTACTTCATGTAACAAAATAGTCATTTTTAAATTAGTCTTAAAACAAAAAAGTTAATATACAGCTGAGATCAACATTAATTACAGCAGTTTTTGAGAATATCAGTCCTTAAAGAGAGTAGTAAAAGAAAGATTTGGTTTCTATACAGTCAAAACAGACTGATTAAACCATAAAATAATTCATTTTGATTCATGCATTGCATATATTACACTGTTTTTTTCTTTAACAGTTACTTTAGTTTATTGAATTAAATAAAAGCAAAGAATTGATTTCTTGTGATTATGCAATCTAAACTTGTTATAAGTCAAATGGTAAAGGCAGCTGTAATGAATACCTGAGGAAGATTTTGAAAGCGTTCTTCCCTAAGAATAACAAAATTATTAGAGATAATTCCTTCTAATAACTGTTTTTTTTAAGAACAGGAGAAAAGAAACACGATATTCATAAAAAATAAATAGTTTTATAAATAGTTATAAATCAGTAAACTATCATTAGAGCTGATTCCAAACATTCTTCCCTTGAGAATTAATTAGCTTTCTGCAATGAAGACAGAATCTATTTTATCTTACTTTGAAACCGACTGTCAGTGGCTGGTTGGGGTAGTGCATTAGAACAAAGCTCAGAGGGAAATTCTGCAGTCCTAGATGATCTATCTATATGTCTGCAATGGGAGCAGGAGAGAAATGGTGGTGTCCGTGTTGAGGATTTGCTGACCTTGTTTTTATACACTTTCTCTTAATCTCAGAACTATTTCATAAAATTGTCTGTCATTATGGGTTCAAACATACAACATAAGCAATGACAAAAATTCCTGTGTGTTAGAGATCTAACTAAACTTTAATAAAATATGGTATGTTATAAATATTATTAGGTGTAACATATTTAGAGTTATCCTTAAGATAACATATAGTGGCTAACTGGATGTAAGAAAAAAAACAATCCACAGGTTATATCTGTATGAGTGTTCCTATGAAGATGCTTAGTTGTAACATTATAGTGATTTATTCTTGTAATTTCCTCTAGAAGGTGAAATACTAATTACTATTATACTGATTTCCCATGGTCTGAACATTCTGAGAAATGGCAAATTCTCAGTTATAAATAAGTTTAACATTAATCATGCTTCTTTTCAAAGACATGATAGTTAACTTCAAAAGCATGGCTTAAAATTAAATTTGTCTAATGAGTTATTTTATGATAAATTCCACTGCTAATTTGTTTCTGAATGAATGTCCATATATTCAGAATATTTATATGTATTGTTGTTTAGTATTTCCCTATTGCTTACATTTAATAAATTAAATATCTAAAAAAAATTCATGTAATAGCATATATATTAGATTTTTTTACTATAGTTCTAGTTACAAATATTAACTATAATAATAGAATGTATTTTATTCTCTAGTTTTTAAAATAAAGAGATTCATTTTTACAGATGATTAATTTGTCACAATATGACAATTGATCACAACTCTTTAACCTGTTAGGTAACATAAAAGTATAATGTTTTTAGATGGGGATGTTATATTATAGACAATAAAGTCTTAAATATTTCCATCATTAAGTGTTATACCTAATAAAAAGTCAAACTTAGTAATGAACTTTCATCTCCATATCCTTAAAATCTGAAATGGTAAGTAAATTTTCTCTATTAGTTTTAGTAAAAATAGCTTAAAATCTTAAAAGAAGGCAATCCAATGATAGTATCAACTTTTTCTTATCTAACAGTTGGTCTCTGATTAACATTAAATTTAAAAATATGAATAATAAAATAAGTTAAAGATTGACAAGGTATCCTAAAATAGCATTTGAGGCATTGTATTTTCATAATAATTGTAGAGCAGCTATTTTTTTTTAATAACTGAGAAGCAATTCTTAACCTTTATGAAAAGATTTTCCTTACTTCTAAAGCCTGAAATTCAGCATTATAATGTAGAAACATTAGACATGCAAAACACCTAGCAAGCTCTAGGAAACCAAAAATCTGCAAATGATGATACATATTATGCTGTAGAAAGCAGACCTTCCTAACACAATATGGTTCACAGTAAGGCTTAAGGCATATGATTTTTTTCTGAAGAATTGTTATTGGAGAGTTATCCAGTCTAAATGCTAATATGACGAAGTTGACTGGATCATTAAAAAAAATGAAAAAGGAACCATGTACATTATCTTTTAGGGCTTTGTTCTTCAATAGACATATCGAATATATACACAGTCCTATTTCTTTGGGCCCATAATACAAGTAGGATTTAATTGTGTGCTAACTACTCTATATAACACAAGCAATTACCTATTGTGAAACAAAAATAGCTATAAAGCAGGATTTCAATTCCAGTCAGAAATTCAGCAAATTATGCCACATGGAATGTTATTTGCACAACTTTTCTCAGTGCAACATCGCCATCGTGAAAGGTGGCAATGATAATGTTACTACCTTTAAAAATGTACAAATTATTTTTATTAGAGATAATAGTACATACTGACTTTGACAGTTTTCTTTCCATAACTCAAAACAAAAGGAATGTATTGAAATTAGGTGATTTCTATAATTATTAAACTTTAACCAATGCATTAAGAAACAGGTAGCTGGTGATCTAATGCATAAGTTGCTCTTTCCTTACTGTATTTTTCAGACCACTTACGAGTTAGATCTAGATAAAGACTTGGTTTATGAGGCCGGTAATCCAGGTACACGGTATTACTGGTTCTTTTGGGAATAGCTTTTTCAATCTGAGTTCCTTCATGCCACTCATTAAAAGAGGTGATGGAAATTATACTGGGGTGGGCTTGGAGTGCAGCACTCAGAGCCTCCTCATAATATTTCCCATTGACTCGGTTGCGAGTGTTTTGAGTGTTCCACGGACGGATGCTGGTATCTATGTATCCTGGGCCCACACTTGGGATGAACATTAGGTCGAACTGATCACAAAAAAACTTTAGCTTAGCCCAGTTCTCATAGGATGAGCCATAAGTAAAGCCATTTGTGGCAAAATACGTATAAATTCCATCAAAACCACCTCGAAGAATTTCATATCTATGTTTTTTTTCTACTAGAAGTGCAATAAACAATGCATCATAAGGAGAGTTGCGAATGCTCTGAGACCCTGAGCTGGTTAACAGATTGGCCCATTTTTCAGCTGTTGTGATATAGGAATCATAGACATAAAACATTGGAAGAGCACTGCCGTTCTTAGTCTTGTACCTGTAAAAGGCAGGATGATTTCCATATCTAGAATACAAACATATATGAAAGCAAAATGAATATTCATAACTCATTTGCAATAGACAATAATTGTTTATGTATTGAAAATGAAGGTAATCAGTGCAGTTTAAGCACATTGTTCACCTTTGGGAAATTAGCTATGTAAGTGTAAACATTAAAAATGCATTTTTAATTTTACACATTGAAAAATGAGATACTGGATACATTAAGACATTAACAAACAAGAAATTACACTGAGGTTTAGAAATGATGACTAACACAATAAAAAGCCCATTTTCTACATGAAAATACTTTTTTTTTTTTTTGTATAAGTGATATATGTCCCACTGTTGCTGACATGATTTTGTAAGAGTATGGCATCTGTCACAGACTATTATCAGTAAACCCTTAAACAAAATGAAACTGTATTAATAAATCTTTCCTTGTAATCATACTAAATGAAAATATTAGATGTGGATCTACCATATCTAATAGCAATTCAAAATTGCAAAAAACAATTCACATTTCATACTCTGAACTTTCTTTTAAAAAGACAACTCTATATTCATAAGATTTACAGAATACCAATTTAAATGTCAGATGACAGAAATCATAGTCTAATATATACATAAAACAGTAAAAACAGGAACCTGTAACTATTCATACAGAAAGTGAATTATAAGGAAATTCAGAAATGTTCTTTAAAATGATTGCAGTATTCATTACAAAATTAGCTTAAACTAATAATATGTCATACTATAAGTCATTCAAATCTCTCAAATATAATTTAAATATACTTTTCTTATAACAGTAATTATCATTGGATCATATAACAGTAATTATAGGACAGAAGAAACTCACTTGTCTATAATGTATTTGACATTTCGGTACATGTTTTTATCATCTCGATTCTTATATGGTTCAATGTGAAAAGTGACCTAAAACAAAAAATATTGATTAGAGAAAAAATTATGATGTAAAAATAAAAAGGAAATCATATCCCATATTTTTAATAAACTGACTTAATAACCTTAATTTAAGATGAATGCTTTTTCAATTGAAGTATAGTTGATTTACAATGTTGTGTTAATTACTGCCGTACAGTGAAGTGATTCAGTTATACATATATACACATTCTTTTTTTATATTCATATTCTTTTCCATTATGGTTTATCATAGGATATTGAATATACTTCCCTGTGCTCTACAGTAATACTTTGTTGTTTATCCATTCTGTATGTAAAAGCTTACATCTACCAACCCCTCCCCTGGCAACTACCAGTCTGTGATTCTGTTTCATAGATAGGTTCATTTGTGTCGTATTTTAGATTCCACATGTAAGTGATATCATATGATATTTGTCTTTCTGACTTCATTTAGTATGATAATCTCTAGCTGCATCCATGTTGCTGCAACTGGCATTATTTCATTCTTTTTTTTAATGGCTGAGTAGTATTCCATTGTATATACGTACCACATCTTTATCCATTCATCTGTTGATAGACATTTAGGTTGCTTCCATGTCTTGACTATTGTAACTAGTGCTGCTATGAACATTGGGGTGCATGTATCTTTTTGAATTATAGTTTTGTCTGGATATATGCCCAGGAATGGGACTGCTGGATCATATGGTAATTCTATTTTTAGTTTTCTGAGGAACCTCCATAGTGTTTTCAAAAGTGGCTGCACCAACTTACATTCCCACCAACAGTGTAGGAGGGTTCCCTTTTCTCCACACCCTCTCCAGCATTTGTTATTTGTAGACTTTTTAATGATTGCCATTCTGACAGGTGTGAAGTGGTACCTCATTGTAGTTTTGATTTGCATTTCTCTAATAATTAGTGATGCTGAGCATCTTTTCATGTGCCTACTGGCCATCTGTATTTCTTCTTTGGAGAAATGTCTACTTAGGTCTTCTGCCCATTTTTGGATTGGGTTGTTTGTTTTTCTTGTTGAGTTGTATGAGCTGTCTGTGTATTTTGGAAATTAAGCACTTGTCAGTTGCATTGTTTGCAAATATGTTCTCCCATTCTTTAGGTTGTCTTTATTTTTTTTATAAATTTATTTATTTATTTATGGCTGCATTGGGTCTTTGTTGCTGTGTGTGGGCTTTCTTGGCGAGCAGGGGCTACTCTTCGTTGTGGTGTGTGGGCTTCTCACTGTGGTGGCTTCTCTTGTTGCGGAGCATGGGCTTCAGTAGTTGTGGCTTGTGGGCTCTAGAGCACAGGCTCAGTAGTTGTGCTGCACAGGCTTAGTTGCTCTGCCATATGTGGGATCTTCCCAGGCCAGGGTTTGAACCCGTGTCCCCTGCATTGGCAGGTGTATTCCTAACCACTGCGCCACCAGTGAAGTCCTGTCTTTTCGTTTTGTTTACGGTTTCCTTTGCTGTGCAAAAATGACAGATTCTCCTATACCATTGAAATAGCATTTTACAAAATAATCTACATTTAATGTGTACTCTTATTCAAATAATTTATAACAAAATTACTTTAAAACATCAAAAACTAGTACTATAATGGACAATAATTTTCAGAAATCTTGTTATTGATGTCATTTATATATTTCTACCATGATAGCAGAAAGCAGTAACCAAAAAAGGTTAGTTATATATAAATCAAGAAAAACTAAAAAATTATGGCTACCAAAACCATTTTATATGTCATTTATAACTAGTGGAGTAGATTAAGGGAAATATCATGTGTACTGTCTACTTATGACCTGCAAAAACAACTATGAGTACTTTATGGCAATATAATAAACTTATTGACAATATTTTAATTTTAGTTTGGTTTCTATGAAGCATGTATGGAATTAGAGACTTCTATGCTACTGCAGTATAAAATGCCTTTGTTTTCAACCACCTAATTCAAGTGAAATATATTTTACATTAATCAGTGCTACTAGTTTTCACATAATTATAAAGTCAAACAGCATTTAGTGAAACTATAATTCTCTACTTTTAATAAAATAAGATTTCAGTAATATTATACAAAGAAAGTTTTTATTAGTAACAAAGTAAGGTCAATTTAATTTGTGCAGTATATTGTAAGTATGGCGAGGGTAGTTAGATTTTGCAGTAGCTCTGGTATGTATGTGCTTTTTAACTTCAATTGAAAGAAAAGTGGCAAGGGTATAGGTATTTTCATACTCTTATATAATGTAACCTTGGGTAATCTCCCTTTAGCTGTAACATTTCCTAAGTAAGTTTCCATTTTATATATAAAGGACACCAAATTTAAGCAAATATCCTATATTATAATGAATTTGCTTTTAAAGTTGCAAACTCTACATAGCTTCCTTCTTTTTTGTAAAGTGCAGATCAATACATTTATAGTAATTCAAAAAGCCATTATTTTATACAATACTTAATAAGTTAGAAATACGAGGGAAAATATTAATTGCAATAATATTACCTTGTAGGTTTAGTGAATTAATAATGTGATGTATCACCATTCCACTGTTCCATTTGGAAAAATCTATTAGACCAATACTACAATGACTTTAAAAATGATAGAATGCTATATATAAAATCAAACGTTTGCATTATCTTTAGATGGGGAAGTAAGGGTCCTATAAATGTTCCCTCATTTCATGCTTCTAATTTTGACCATGCACCCAAAGTGAACTTTCTAAAGTGAAAATCTGATGATCCTAGAGAGTGATATTAGCAACATGATGACATAAAATCTTCCTACTATATAGTCCTTTTAAAATCAACAAATTGGACATTCATACATGAGCAAAAGTGCCTTTGTGGTGTTCGGGGACCTAGTGTCTTATTCCAAGGAACCCAGGAGTTGTCTCACCCACTACAAAGATGGTAAGAGACAAATGTCTGTTCGAGCTGGGGAACCAGAGGAGCCAGCCAAACTGCTTAGACCCCTTTTGTTCTTGCCAGGCAAAAACTGTGTCAGTAAAGACCCAGGCAGGCACTCACATATGAGACAGAGAACTTGCAGAAGTCTAGTCCTCCCAACGGGAGACTCCAGCACATAACTGGAGACAAAAAAAAAAAAAAAAAAAAAACTAGTTTGGTTGCAACAGAAGGCAGTAGAGAAGCTTTCCTGGCACCATGCCTCTGCCCAAAGAAACACTGAAAGGGGAAAAGGAAAGCAGTGAGTGAGTACCCAGCTATCCCAGCTAGACTGGAAGTGGCTGGAAAAATCATTTCTCCACCAGCAACTGGAGTACTAAGATGGGAGCTTTATAACCGGGGGTATGGAGGATATTAGGAACGATGCAAATTAGAACTTCAATTGGTGGGAAAGGGATTATTCTTAGCAGAAGTCCACCTAGGAGCCACTGGGATCACCCTACTGGATCTGCAGGTGCCCCCAGTGTACACAGTGCTAAACCCACACTTTCCCCCCACTCTATGTTGGCTCCTTGTGTGGGCTCCCAAGTGCCACTGCAAGAGAAAGCTCCAGTAGACTGAGAGCATGCTCAGAAACCATGAACTTGAGCTATAGCAACCTTTTGGAAAACAAGAGAGGTTTCCAATAGCCAGCCTGGTGAACTGTAAGAAACAGAGAGGGCATAAATGTTTAAAAACTCACCCAAAAGAGGGAACAAGAAGACTGGAGCAGGTATAAATTCACAAAAACAGAGTAAAAACTTGGATAATATCAACACTACAGAATATAACATACCATCTGCTGAAAGCAACAAGAAAAGAGTTAAGAAGGTATCTACTACTTCATATGCAAAAACAACAATGCAAATCTAAAGGGATTATGAAACATCAAGGAAACATGGCATCACATAAAAATTATCTATTTCTAGCAATCAAACTCAAAGGCACAGAATATTGCAACCTATCTGATAAAGAGTTGAAAATAGATGTTATGAAGAAACTCAATAGGTTACAAGAAAACTCAGAAAGACAATTCAATAAAATCAGGAATAAAATATGTGAACAAAATGACCCTTTATTAAAGAGGAAGACATTTTAAGAAAGAACCAAACAAAAATTCTGGAGCTGGATAGCATGCAATGCAGAGAATATGCAGCAAGGCAGAGCATATGAAGATAGAAAAACTGACTTGGAGGATAGAAATTTTGAAATAACACAAAAGAAGAGGGAACTTAGAAAAAGAGCAAAGAATTCCTACATGATCTATGGATATCCATATATCCTGACAAATGTCGGAATTCCAGACAGAAGGCAGGGGCAGGAAGTTAACTTAAAGAATAATAGCTGAGAACTTCCAAAATCTGAGGAAAGACTTGGACATACAAGTCCACACAGCTAGTAGATCATCCTAGTATCTCAATGCAAAAAGACATTCTCCAAGACATTAAAGGCAGGCAAGGAGAAAAAAAGAAGAGAACTTACAAAGGACTGCCAATAGGCTATCAGCAGATTTCTCTGTAGAAATTCAATAGGCCAGAGGACTGACATATTTGAAGAGTTGAAAGATAAAAATGGCCAGCCAAGACTACTTTATCTAGCAAAGTTATCCTTTAGATATGAAGAAGTAAAGCCTCTCCCAGACAAACAAAATCTGAGGGAGTTCACCACTATTAGATCTGCCTTGCAAGAAATGCTGAAAGGAGTTCTTCAAGCTGAAATGAAAACATACAAAATTACAAACTACTCTGGTAAAGATGAGAAATATACAGCCAGACTTAGAGAACTATAATTCTGTAGGAGGATGGTGTGTTAACTACTCAACTATAGTATAAAGGTTAAATGAAAGTAGGAAAAATAACTATACCTACTATAAGTTAATAAATATACAATAAAATAGGTAAATTGTGGCATCAATATGCAAAAGGGAGGAGCAAAATAATGGATAACTTAGGGGGTTAAAGATAAGTTTCTATAAACCTAAAATGGACTGTTTTATCTAAGAGATGTTTTATGGAACCCCCCCCTTGATAACCACAAAGCACAAATCTAGAGCAGATGCACAAAAGAGGGGGAAAAAGAGCATACCACCATGAAAAATAACCAATTTACAAATCTAGGCAGAAAGAGAGAAAAAGAAATAATGGAAATACAAAACCAGACTGTAGTTGATAAGATTACATATTAATAATTGCTCTGAATGTAAATGGATTGAATTCACCAATGAAAAGGCACATAGTGACTGGATGGATAAAGAAACAAGACCAAACTGTATGGTGTTCTTAAGAGATCCCATTAAGCTTTAAGGATGCACACAGACTCAAAGTGAAGGGGTGGAAAAGATATTACATGCAGGTAGAAACTGCAGTGGAACATAAATTTCAGAATGTAAATTTAAACAGGGCTGAGAAATTAAATGACCAAGTAGAAGCTAACTTTTTATGGAAATGTTTCCATGTGCTGTGACAATTATTTTTGTGTTTCTTCTGGTTATTTTCCTCCATATCAACAGATCTTTATAATTCACTGTACTTAAGCTGATTACTGTTAACTTTCTTTACAAAATTGTGTCTCAGCGATTGTCAAATATTTTTGTTTCTTTGTAGTTTTACTTTATAATTTTATTGACATAAATATATCTCTGTTCTAGTAGGAAAAATAAATGGTTCTGGTGATAAGGGTGATGTAGGAAGATCCTGAACTTACCTCCTCCCATAGACACACCAAATCTACAGCTAAACATGGCACAATCTCCTCCAAAAAGAACCTGGTGGAGTGACCCCATCACATCTGGCAAACGAGAGGGAAACCACATCAAAGCAGGTAGGAAAGGCTGAGATACGATCTCACCATAAACCCCATCCCAGCAGTGCCATACAATCAGGAGAGAACTCAAAACCCAGAGCTTCTCCCTGAAGAACAAATAGTTTGTATTCCACATCTGGCATACCAGTTTCTAAGACCAGCCCCTGAAAGATGAGTCCCCAAAATATCTGGCTTTGAATAGCCAAAGGGATGTAGCTCTTAAAGAGCTTGGATGCAGACTCATCCATCCCAGGGACCAGTGCAGAAGCAGCCCTTCAAAAAGCACCCCAATTTTACGTAAAGGAAACTCATTTGCTAGTTTTAAAAGCATTGGTCTGAGAGGCAAGGGTCTGCTGGGATATTCTATGGGGAAAGAGGCTGGAGGGCTCTATCTTCCTGTTCACCCTCTGCTTGCTAAAGCCAGCAGGTGCCATTTTTTTACTTTCTTTTCCTTTTTATCTTTTTCTTCTTTCAGCAGGTGCTGTCCCTGCACTCCCCATGTGCCTCACTCCATGTAGTGGGTGTCACCATTGAGCTCTCCCTCTGTCACGCTCCAGAGCACCAGTATTTCCCAGAGGGGAGCGTCCACATGTCTGGTGACCTAGATTTTGCAGCTGCCACGAAGGGACACCTCTTGATCACCTGGACCTGGAGGCCAGGGGAGCGTGTGTCCTGGGTCCCATGGCACTGTAACAACAGACAGTTTTTGGTAGAGTACCACTCCTACGGCATTGCACAGATATCCAACTGAAACATACCCACAGTCTTTCTGAGAAACACGCCTATTTCCTTCTGTAGCACCTTTGGCCTGTGGGGCAGGCTTCTGGTTTTGCACACTTATAAGAGCCTATAGAGGTACTCTCAGGGAATGGAGACAGTGGGCACAATCTTTGCACTCTCTGCCTTGCTCCAGATCACTGTTATCTTCAGAAAAGGAGTTATATTCTTATATCCTTGGCTGGTGCCCTGATTTTTGCAGCTTGCCAGGGGACGTCTCTATATCACTTGGCTCTGGTGGTCAGGGGGAGCTTCAGGTCTGGCACAGTTCCAGAATCTACAGAGGTGCGCAGGGTATGGAGTTCAGAGAATGCCATCTTTTTGCTCTCCCTCTACCTCGCTATAGCTCACTGTTATCTCCCAGAAAAGAACAGACACTGAACTGGAGCCCCAATTTTTATGACTGCCACCCAGCAAACACCCCCAGATCACCTGGCTCTGGTGGCCAGCAGGGCTTACACTGTGGTCCTACAGGACTGAATATATTTGCACTTGTTAAAATCTGCTGGCTGAGGGTCTAAATTCTAATCAGCCTGAATCTAGGTGCTACCTGAAATCCTCTCCTTAAGGACAGTGACTGGTCTCAGCACATCTTCAACTACTAGAAGCTATTAAAAATAAAATAGGCTGCTTAGACAACTACAAAGCTTTGAGACAACCAAGAGCTAGGGAAGGGCTGAATGATAAAGTTCATCTCATATGCAAGGCCAATGCTTTAAGACAGAGAGAGGTGAATGTATCATCAAATGCATAGAAACCAACACAGAGAGTCAAGCAAAATGAAGAAATAGAGGAATATGTTCTAAATGAAAGAACAAGATAAAACCTCAGGGGGAAAAACCCTTAAAGAAACAGAGATAAGTAAGTAAGTAACCTGATAAGAGTTGAAAAGTAATGGTAATAAAGATGTAACCAAATTCAAGGAGAGAATGGTTGAACACAGTGAAAATGTCAACAAAGAGAAAATGTAACAAAGAGGTCACAGAGCTGAAAAATACACTAGGGAGGTTCAATATCAGACTAGAAGAAGCCGAAGAAAGGATCACTGAACTTGAAGACAGGGCAAGAGACACTCACCTAATCCGAGCAGCAAAAAGAATGAAAAACAGTGAAGATAAATTAAGGGACTTCTGGGACACTTGTGTGAAAGTTAGTTGGCTTGATGTTGTCCTATAAGGAGCAGAGAGAGAGAAAGAGGCAGTAAACTTATTGGGAGAAGCAGTGACTGAAAAATTCCCTAACCTAAGGAAGAAAATACATCCAGATCAAGGAAGCCCAGCAAGTGTCAAATAAAATGAACCCAAAGAGAACCATACCTAGACATATTATACTTAAAAATGTCAAAATTAAACATAAGAACCCACACATACATAGTCCAGAAATCTATGATAAAGGAGCCAAAATATACAATGGGTAAAGGACAGCCTTTTCAATAAATGGTGTTAGGAAAACTGGATCACTACCTTACATCATATAGAAAAAAGAACTAAAAGTGGATTAACTTGAATGTAAGAATGGAAACCATAAAACTAGAAGAAAATATAGGCAGTAAGCTCAATGACATAGGTCTTGGCTGCAATTTTTTGGATTTGACACCAAAACCAAAGGCAACAAAAGCAAAAATAAACAAGTGGGACTACATCAAACTAAAAAGTTTCTGTATGGCAGAGGAAAATATCAACAAATAAAGAGGCAATGGAAGAAAATATTTGCATATCATGTATCTGATAAGGGGTTATTATCCAAAATATATAAAGTCCTCCAACTCAGTAGCAAAAAGCAAACAACAACAACAAACAAAAACCTATTAAAAAATGGGCAAAGGTTCTGAAAGGATATTTTTCCAAAGAAGACATACAGAGGGCCAACAAACACACAAAAAAGATGCTCAAAATCACTACTCATCAGGACAATGCAAACTAAAACCACGATAAGATACCACTGCATGCATATCAGAATGACTATTATCAAAAAGAAATAAAAAGTGTTGGCATGCATGTAGAGAAAAGGAAACCCTTGTGCACTATTTATTTTTGGGAATGTAAATTGGTACAGCCACTATGGAAAACAGTAGGGAGTTACTTAAAAAGTTAAAAATCAAACTATCATATGGTCAGGCAATTCCGTTACTGGGTATTTGAGGAAAACAAAAACACTATGTCAAAAAGATACATGCACCCTCATGGTCACTGTAGCATTATTTACATAGCCAAGATAAGGAAAGGAAACAACCCAATGTCCATCATCAATGTATGAATGGATTAAAAAAAGGATGTGTATGTATATAAAACATATCCCACCATAAAAATGAATGAAATCTTGCCATTTGCAACAACATGAATTAACCTTGACGGCATTATGCTAACTGAAGTAAGTCAGAGAAATACAAATACCATATGATCTCAATTATATGTGGAAAAGACAAAACAACAACAAAAAAACCAAGCTCATCGATACAGAGAACAGATTGGTGGTTGCCAGAGCATGGAGGTGGAATGTGGGCAAAACATACAAATTGCCAGTTAAAAGATAAATATAGCATGGGGATGTAATGTACTGAATAATGGCTATAATTCATAATACTGTATTGCATATTTGAAAGTCCTTGAAAGAGTAGATCTTAAAAGTTCTCATCACAAGAAAAAAAATTTTGGAACCATATATGGTGATGGATGTGAACTAGATTCATTGTGGTTAATCATTTCACAGTATACTTAAATGTCATATCTTTACCTTGTATACCTTAAACTAATATGTTACATGTCAATTATACTTTAATTTTTAAAAAAGTAAAAAAATTAAAGAATATCTCAAATGAAAATGGAAATAACACACAATCCTATGGTGTTACATAAGCAGTTCTGAGAGTGAAAAATGCATATATTAAGAAATGAAAAAGATCACAAATAAACAACCTAACTTTGCACCTCAAGGAGCTAGAAAAGTAGCAAACTAGTCCCAAAGTTAGCAGAAGGAAGGGAATAATAAAGATCCTAGCAGAAATAAATGAAATAGAGACCAGAAAAATTATATAAAAGATCAAGAGGTGGTTTTTCAGGAAAAAAAAAAAAGGAAAAGGAAAAGCCTCAAGCATAACTAAGAAAACAAAAGACTGAAATAAAGTCAGAAATGAAAGAGAAGAAATTACAACTGACACTACAGAAATATATGTGATGATAAGAGACTACTATGAACAATTATAAGCCAAAAAGTTAGATAACCTAGAAGAAATGGATATTTTCCTAGAATAATTTAACCATCCAAGACTGAACCAGGAAATGGAAAGTAAGAACAGACCAATAACATTTAAGGAGATTGAATCAGTAATCAAAAGCATCCCAACCCTGAAAACCCCAAGACCAGATGGCTTCACTGGTGAATTCTACCAATCTTTTTCACTTCTCTCAAAAACTGGAGAGGAGGGAATACTTCTGAACTCATTCTATATGCCAGTATTACCCTGATACCAAAGCCAGAAAAGAACCCTACAAAAATAGAAAACTATAGACCAATATCCCTATAAAACATAGATGCAAAAATTCTCAACAAAATACTAGCAAATTCAAGCATTCATTAAAAGGATTATGTACCATGACCAAGTTGGATTTATTACTGGGATTCAAGGATGGTTCAACATATGCAAATCAATAAATGATACAGCACATTAACAGAATGAAAGATTAAAATCATATGATCATCTCAATAAATGCAGAAACAGCGTCTGACAAAACACAACATTCTTTCTTGATAAAAACTCAACAGATTGTGTAGAAAAAACTCAACAGATTGTGTAGAAGAAACACACCTAATTATATTGAAAGCAATATACACTAAACCCACAGCTAATATTGTACTCAGTGAAGAAAAAGTGAAAGCTTTTCCTCTAAGATCAGGAACAAGGTGCTCACTTTTACTATTCTTATTCAACCCTAGTGCTTAAGTATCCTATCTAGAGCAATCAGGCCAAAGAAATAAAAGGCATCCAAATAGTAAAGGAAGTCACTATTGTCAGATGATATGATCTTACATATTGAAAATCCCAAAGACTCAACGTTGCAGGACATAAAATCAGTACACAGAAATCAGATGCATTTCTATTACACTAAAAATGAAACATCTGAAAAATTAAAAAAAAAAAAACACTATCGCATTCACAGTAGCTTCAAAAACGATAAAATACTTAGTAATAAATTTAACCAAGGAAGTGAAAGACCTGTACAATGAAAGCTACAAGACTGTGCCTAAAGAAATCAAAGATGACACAATATAATGTAAAGAAATGCCATATTCATGAATTGGAAGAGTTAATATTGTTAAAATTAACTGCCCAAAGCCAATTATAGATTCAACACAATCTCTATCAAAATCCAATGGCATTTTTCATAGAAATAGAAAAAACAATCCTCAGACTTGTATGGAACCACAAAAGACCTTGAATAGCCACAGTAATCTTGAGACAAAAGAACAAAGCTGGAGGCATCACACTCCATTTTCAAACTATATTACAAATCTATTGTAATCAAAACTGTATGGTATTGACATAAAAACAGACACAGAGATCAATGAAACGAAGTAGAGAGCCCTGAAATAAACCAACACAGATGGTCAATTATTCTATGACAAAGGAGCCAACAATATATAATGAGTAAAGGACAGTCTCTTCAATAAATGGTGTTGGGAAAACTGGATAACCACATGGAGAAAAAGAAAACTGGACCCCTACCCTTACACTACTCACAAAAATTGCCTTGAAATAGGTTAAAGATTTAAACATAAGACCTGAAACTGCAAAACTCTTAGAAGAAAACAGCTCCATGACATTGGTCTTATTAATGATATTTTGCATATGACACTCAAAGCACAAACAACAAAATTAAAAATCAGTAAGTGGAACTAGATCAAACCCCAAAGCTTCTGCAATGCTAATGAAACAACTAACAAAATGAAAAGGCAACTACAGAATGGTAGAAAATATTTGCAAACCATGTGTTGGATAGTGGTTAATGTCCAAAATTTATAAAGAACTCATACAACTCACTTTTTAAAAATCTGATTAAAAAATGGGCAGAGGACCTGTAGAGACATTTTTTTTCCAAAAAAGACAACAAAATGGCCAACAGTTACATGAAAAGGGGCTCAACATCACTAATCATATGGGAAATGCAAATCAAAACTAAAATGACATAGTCATAATAACAGATGTGAGGTGCTATCATCAAAAAGATAAGAAATAAGTGTTGGGCAAGGATATGGAGAAAAGGCAACACCTTTTCTTGCCTTGGGTAGTTCCTTCAAAGAAATGAAATCACCTGCACCCCCATGTTCATTGCAGCATTATTTACAATAGCTAATACACGGAAACAATGTTAAGAGTCATCTATGGATAAATGGATAAAGAAAATGTGGCGCACACACACACACACGATGAAAAGCTATTCAGTCAGGAGAAAAAAGGAAATGCTGCCATTTGTTTACAACATGGATGGACCTTGAGGTCATCATGCCAAGTGAGATGGATCGGACAATGAAAGACAAATATTGTATGATATCTCTTATAGTGGAATCCAAAATAAAATGAACTTGAAAAAACAGAAAGGAATGGTGGTTACCAAAGGCTAGGAGGTAGGGAAATGAAAGAGGTGTTGTTTAAGAATATATACTTGCAACTAGTAGATAAATAATTAAGTTACGGAGATCTAGATCTAATCTAACAGTGATTATAAACAACAAAACTGTATTACATTAAACTTGCTAATAAACTGTATCTTAACTGTACCCATCACTAGAAGAAATGGTAATTGTGTATCATGATAGAGGTATTAGCTATCAATGACAGTAATATTGCAATATAAATGTATCAAATCCATGTTATATACCTTAAACTTACATAATTTTATGTCAATTATACTTCAATACAATGAAAAATTAAGCAAAAATCTGATGATGCTTTTCTCCTTCTCAAAGTCCTCCACTCACTCCTTCACTCCTGCACACCCCCCATTCCCCACTACAATTAGACTGAGGCAGATCTTCCTACCTGCCATCTTCCTAGGTGGTGCCGTCATACTCCTCCTGCAAATACTTGCGTTTGTCTCTGACCTCCAGTAGATTGCAAGGTCTCAAGTGCACAGAAAATATCTTATCCTTCTTAGTACTACCAGCATCTCCAACAGTACCTGCCACATAGCAGACCCTGAATGCATGCAGGAGTGAACGAATGATTTCCATGCAATAGGTAACAGTCAAATTAAACTCTAGGTCTGCCATTTATATACCTCATTTAGGTAATATTCACCAAGTTTTCACCATAAACTCATATTATTAATTTAAGAATAAGGCAAAAAGGAAAAAAAAAGAGCTCATAGACAGTAAAACATTTTTTCAAATGGAGCTGAAAGATCATTTAGAAAAGAACCACAGACATACTACATGCAAATTTCACATGGTTGAAAATCTGCAGAAGCCTGAGAAGCAGATATTATGACTCTAGAGCAATAGGCCAAATAAATAATGGATGGTGAAATCAATACTATGAGAAATGTGATTTATATATAAAGTAGAAAAAACTTGCTCTTTTAAAATATGATACTAAACTTATTAAAATGCAAGAATACCACCAGTGACTGAGTTAGTTCTTTCCCTTAAAATCCTGATTTTCTTTAACCTAGATGGATGGTTTAATTCAGTCAGGTTTGATGGATGATGTTTTACAGTAATCCACAATCTGAGTGGCTTTCAAAGACAAACACTTGTTTATTGCACACAGGTCTATGGACTGGCTATGCTGGCTCTGCTCGACTGTGGATCAAGTTCAATTCTGCTCCACATGTCTGTCAATCTGGGTCCTAGACAGAAGGAGCACCTGGGGCATGTTGTTCTCATGGAAGAGGAACACAACCATTGAAGCACATATAATACTTCTGCTCAGACATGGTTTTCTTACAGTTTTCAGACATGACATTTTCTTACATCTCATTAGTCAAAGCAAGCCATGAGGCCAAGCCCGACAACAATGGGGCATGAGGTATACTTGCTCTTTCCATAGAGGGGAAGGAAAACAGGAATATTTGCTAAAAATGATACAATCTATCAAAACATATCTATCATGTTTCACACAAAAAATTATTTCTCTGCTGTTATTAATGATATAGTGGTAAATATCCAGCTCTGATATTTATAGTCTCTACAAAACCAGCCTACTCAATGACAGTCAAAAGTGCTACAGTGTCTGCTCTAGTGAATATGCAGACAAGTATATGTATAAAAGAGCAAATACTTAAATCTTTTTGAAAAATGACTTACATTTTAGTTTTACTTTTCCAAAAAAAAAAAATAATTACATTTGCTAAAGATAATGTAGAACAAGTAATAAAGTGTCAAACATTTTTGTTATTCCTGCATGTTTGTTTATGACTTAAAAAGCACCCACCTAAATGACTTTTAGTTGAAGTTAATAAATCAAAATCACAATTACAACGTACTTAGTAATGAATATTAGTTAAAACATTATGTAATCAAAACTAATGAGCTAAGAAAAAAGCTTAACCGTGAGACAAATTAATTCCTTAAAAACTCTCTCTTCCTAAAAAAAGAATGAAAATAAAAAACACTTTCACCTCAAAAAGTAGAAAGAGAAAACAAACCCAAGCAAAGAATGAGAAACACATTAATCAAGAATGAAATAGAATTAATAATTATAATCATTAGAATATTTTAAAAGTAAAATCATCAATAAATTGAAGGACTGTTTTTGGGGAAAGGGGCTAAGTAAATCTATACTAATCAAATTGGGGAAAAGCACAGATTATTTCCTTGGCTTGAAGATTAGCAAGCAAAAAGAGTTGTTAATAATGGACCCACTTATTTTACATATAAGGTTTCAGGTGTGATCAGTTATGTACACTACAGACCCCAGTTTATCAGCATAGAACTCACAATACTATTATTCACCTATTTATATCACACTGCCTTAAAAGTTTCACTAATTCTAGTAATTATCATTAATTAAACATTAACTTGTCCTTATATTAGGAAACAGTTTTCCATTCTTTACAAAAACAGAATTTATTATACTTCATCTAATTATAAAAAAAATCGATGCAGAACATCAATACAACAGAAATCACACAAAAATACTATAAATAAAACCATCTTATGGTTTCATCCTGTAATTCTATAAATGAAGCAGATAAACCAAGAAGATGAAGTAGTTAATATAAGATTCCAGAGCTACTCAACTGGGACAAGAACTCCAGTCTCATGGTTCCTGGTCTATTTTTTTTAGCACAAGGCCAAGAAATTGTTCTAAAAATTTTGGAAACTATTACTCTGTCTGGTTCCAAATTTTTCTGATCATCATGTATACAATCTGAAGCACAGAGAGATCAAGTAAGTTGGTGACTAGACCTCTTGGCCACATTCTCCTTCTATACAGAAGCTTTAAGCAGAAAAACCAAGCTATCTTCATGCATCAGACCATTTTACTTTAACCTTTAAAAAACCTCCTGAAAGTACTAAAATTGCCAGTTCTCCTGAGTTGTGAAGGCCTCTTACTTCCCATCTTCCAGGATTATAGTAGGCCCTGGACAAAAGAGTGGCCTTTGGACCTGTTCTGTGGAAAATAAATCATATTTATCCAGTCTCAGACCTGATGCCAGAACCTGCAGGTCTGTCTACTTGCAGATTTCAAGTACCAGTAAGAGCTCACTGAATGAAACTGAGGGACATGGCAGATGACAGCTCTTGCCAGTCAGCTAATTTAAGAGATGCTGCCTTAGGTTCAGGATTGTAAAGTAGAAAGAGAAGTCTTCATTGACAGGAATAAAAACAAAAAACAAAAAACAATTCTTGCGTATTTAGCTATTTCTCTTTCCCTAGCGTCCCATTTCTATTCCCCAATAACTACAGAGTCTTTAAGCTACAAAAGGAATATTAAGATAAAACTAATTTTTCATATTTTTATTTGGAAATAAATATTTCAACTGTGATCCACATTATCTCTTAAAAAGCTTACTCAGTTGCTTGTACTGGACAAATTCCATTAGGCTATACAAACTGCAAGAAGTCTCAGAGTAAATGAAAACCTTCAGCAATTTTTAAAAGTGATAGCAACCTGAGAACTCAGGGTAAATAGTCTAGTTAAAAGATACTCTAATTCATGTTTTCAATAAGATTTGAAAACACATTTGCATTGAAAAAGAATAAACTTGAAGAAGAATGAACAATCTGAGAAGTAGAATTATTAGACATGAAAATTAATGTGCAAGGACACAGAACAGCAGAGTGGATAATGCAAAAAACTAAACCAGTATCATGAAGCGAAGATCATGAATAAACATTCCTTTTACACTTCACTCTAAATGATTCCTGTATTACACATTAGATTCTCATATAAAGTGCCTTGTTTCTAGACTCTGTATTATGTTTCACTGATCTCTTTGTGGATACTGATGCTAATGCAATACTCTTAGTATCTGCCATTTTTAAATACATCTTAGTATCTGCGAAGACACGTTTTAAATGTTTAATAAACATTTTTTAAAAAGTCTAACGTTTTTCTTACACATTTATAAACTTTAGGGATAGCCTGTCAAATTCTTCATTTAAAATTTCACTGAAACTTTTAACTGGGATTGCATTAAATTTATAAAGTATATTGAAAATAAAATACAAATATTAGAGAATGGCCACTTGTGCAATTTTGGATCTTCCCATAAAATTCATGTTTCTCCATTTATGTAAGTCTTTCATTTCCTTCAATAAAATGCCAAAGATATCCCTGTATCTACTGCTAATGTTATTTTCAATGTAGTTTTTCCCATATTTTCTCCTGTAATATAGGAATCTTATTGGCTTATATATTGGGTTGGGCAAAAGGTTCGTTCAGTTTTTTCCGAAAGATGGCTCTAGTAGTGATTAGTTGTCTTTAACTTCATTCGAAATAATTTTGTTAGATTGTGTTGCGACAGCTGTCATATCAATGTGCATTAAAAAAAAAAGTATCAAAATTGGTGAATTTTTGTGTAGCCATTTTAATATTGAAGATGCAGGAAAACAACATTTTCAGCACATTATGCTTTACTATTTCAAGAAAGGTAAAAACACAACTGAAACGCAAAAAAAGACTTGTGCAGTGTATGGAGAAGGTGCTGTGACTGATCCAACGTGTCAAAAGTGGTCTGTGAAGTTTCGTGCTAGAGATTTCTTGTTGGATGATGCTCCACAGGTGGGTAGACCAGTTGAAGTTGAAAGCGATCAAAGCAAGACATTAATTGAGAACAATCAATGTTACATCATGTGGGAGACAGCTGACATACTCAAAATATCCAAATCAAGTGTTGAAAATCATTTGCACCAGCTTGGTTATGTTAATCGCTTTGATGTTTGGGTTCCACATAAGTTAAGCAAAAAACACCTTCTTGATCATATTTCTGCACACAATTCTCTACTTAAACATAACCAAAACATTCCGTTTTTAAAATCTATTGTGATGGGCAATGAAAAGTGGATACTGTACAATAATGTGGAATGGAAGAGATCGTGGGGCAAGTGAAATGAACGACCACCAACCACACCAAAGGCTGGTCTTCATCCAAAGAAGCTGATGTTGTGTATATGGTGGGATTTGAAGGGAGTCCTCTATTATGAGCTTCTTCTGGAAAACCAAACAATTAATTCCAACAAGTACTGCTCCCAATTAAACCAACTGAAAGCAGCACTCATGAAAAGCGTCCAGAATTAGGCAATAGAAAACACATAATCTTCCATCAGGATAACACAGGACCATATGTTTCTTTGATGACCAGGCAAAAACTGTTACAGCTTGGTTGGGAAGTTCTGATTCACCCGCCATATTCACCAGACATTGCACCTTCAGATTTCCATTTATTTTGGTCTTTATAAAATTCTTTTTTTTAAAATACATTTTTATTGGAGTATAATTGCTTCACAATGTTGTGTTAGTTTCTGTTGTACAACAAAGTAAATCAGCCATGTGCATACATATATCCCCATATCGCCTCCCTCCTGAGCCTCCCTACCCCCACCCCATCCCACAATTCTAGGTCGTCACAAAGCACCGAGCTGATCTGCCTATGCTATGCTGCTGCTTCCTACTAGCTATCTATTTTACATTTTGTAGTGTATATATGTCAACTTTACTCTCACTTCGCTCCATCTTCCCCTTCCCCCCACCCCCATGTCCTCAAGTCCATTCTCTATGTCTGCATCTTTATTCCTGCCCTGCCACTAGGTTCATCAGTACCATTTTTATTAGATTCCATATATATGCATTAGCACACAGTATTTTTTTTCCTTTTTCTGACTAACCTCACTCTGTATGACAGACTCTAGGTCCACCCACCTCACTACAAATAACTGAGTTTCATTTGTTTCTTTTTATAGTTGAGTAATATTCCATTGTATATGTGTGCCACATCTTCTTTATCCATTCATCTGTTGATGGACATTTAGGTTGCTTCCATGTCCTGGCTATTGTAAATAGTGCTGCAATGAACATTGTGGTACATGTCTCTTTTTGAATTATGGTTTTCTCAGGGTATATGCTCAGTAGTGGGATTGCTGGGTCGCATGGTAGTTCTATTTTTAGTTTTTTAAGGAACCTCCATGCTGTTCTCCATAGTGGCTGTATCAGTTTACATTCCCACCAACAGTGCAGGAGGGTTCCCTTTTCACACACCCCCTCCAGCATTTATTGTTTCTAGATTTTTTTTTTTTTAATATTTCAGCTTACTTTTTTTTTTTTTAACTTTGCATTTATTTATTTTATTTATTTATTGATTTATGGCTGTGTTGGGTCTTCGTTTCCGTGCGAGGGCTCTCTCTAGTTGTGGCAAGCGGGGGCCACTCTTCATCGCGGTGCGCGGGCCTCTCACCATCGCGGCCTCTCCTGCCGCGGAGCACAGGCTCCAGACACGCAGGCTCAGCAACCGTGGCTCACGGGCCCAGCCGCTCCGCGGCATGCGGGATCCTCCCAGACCAGGGCTCGAACCCGCGTCCCCTGCATTGGCAGGCAGACTCTCAACCACTGCGCCACCAGGGAAGCCCCCTAGATTTTTTGATAATGGCCATTCTGATCAGTGTGAAGTGATACCTCATGCAAGTTTTGATTTGCATTTCTCTAATAATTAGTGATGTAGAGCAGATTTTCATGTGCCTCTTGGCCACCTGTATGTCTTCTTTGGTGAAATGTCTATTTAGGTTTTTGGCCCATTTTTTTAATTGAGTTTTTTTTTTGGATATTGAACTCCATGAGCGGTTTGTATATTCTGGAGATTAATCCTTTATCCGTTGTTTCATTTGCAAATATTTTCTCCCATTCTGAGGGTTGTCTTTTAGTCTTGTTTATGGTTTCCTTTGCTGTGCAAAAGCTTTAAGTTTAGTTAGGTCCCATTTGTTTATTTTTTCTTTTTATTTTCATTACTCTAGGAGGTGGATTGAAAGAGACTTGCTGTGATTTATGTCAAAGAGTGATCTGCCTATTTTTTCCTCTAAAGGTTTTTTTTTTTTAACATCTTTATTGGAGTATAATTGCTTTAGAATGGTGTGTTAGTTTCTGCTTTATAACAAAGTGAATCAGCTATACATATACATATATCCCCATATCTCCTCCCTCTTGCATCTCCCTCCCACCCTCCCTATCCCACCCCTCTAGGTATAGTGTCCAGTCTTACATTTAGGTCTTTAATCCATTTTGAGTTTATTTTTGTGTATGGTGTTAGGGAGTGTTCTAATTTCTTTCTTTTACATGTAGCTGTCCAGTTTTCCCAGCACCACTTATTGAAGAGACTGTCTTTTCGCCATTTTATGTTCTTGCCTCCTTTGTCGTAAATTAGGTGACCATATGTGTGTGGGTTTGTCTCTGGGCTTTCTATCCTGTTCCATTGATCTATATTTCTGTTTTTGTGCCAGTGCCATATTGTCTTGATTTTTGTAGCTTTGTAGTATAGTTTGAAGTAGGGTTGTAGGATACAAAATTAATGCACAGAAATCTCTGGCATTCCTCTAACACTAACAATGAAAAATCAGAAAAATTAAGGAAACAATCCCATTTACCATCGCAACAAAAAGAATAAAATACCTAGGAATAAACCTACCTAAGGAGGTGAAAGACTTGTACTCAGAAAACTATAAAACACCGATGAAAGAAATCAAAGCTGACATAAACAGATAGAGAAATATACCATGTTCTTGGATTGGAAGAATCAATATTGTGAAAATGACTATATTACCCAAAGTAATCTACACATTCAATGCAATCCCTATCAAACTACCAACAGCATTCTTCACAGAATTAGAACAAAACATTTTACAATTTGTATGGAAACACAAAAGACTCTGAATAGGGCTTCCCTGGTGGCGCAGTGGTTGAGAATCTGCCTGCCAATGCAGGGGACACGGGTTTGAGCCCTGGTCTGGGAAGATCCCACATGCCACGGAGCGACTAGGCCTGTGAGCCACAACTACTGAGCCTGCACGTCTGGAGCCTGTGCTCTGCAACGAGAGGCCGCGACAGTGATAGGCCCGCACACTGCGATGAAGAGTGGCCCCCGCTTGCCACAACTAGAGAAAGCCCTCGCACAGAAACGAAGACCCAACACAGCCAAAAATAAATAAATAAATAAATAAATTTATTTAAAAAAAAAAAAAAAAAAAAAGACTGAATAGCCAAAGCAGTCTTGAGAAAGAAAAATGGAGCTGGAGGAATCAGGCTCCCCAACTTCAAACTATACTACAAACCTACAGTAATAAAATTCTCTTAATGGAAAAAATTCTAATTCCCTGGAAGACTGTAAAAGGCACCTGGAACATTGTAAAAGGCACCTGGAACAGTTCTTTGCTCAAGAAGATAAAAAGACTTGGGAAGATGGAATTATGAAGTTGCCTGTAAAACAGCAGAAGGTAGTGGAACAAAACGGTGAATACACCTGTGCTGATGGCTTCCTAAATGCAGCACCTATGGAACATCCAAACGGACAAGTGCTCCTGCAACTGAGACAGGTCTGGCTTTAGCAGCTGTGGGCTTTGTGGGCACATTCACATGAGGGTTGGGCCAGGCCAGAGTCTGAGCAGCCTCCATAGCTCCCACAGCAGGTCCAGGTGAACAACTACTGCACGTGCTGGGACCTGACCTCAGTGGATCTGCACCAATGGTCTGGTGAAAACTACACCTGAGAGTCACCAGGGCCATTTGCTGGCATACCCACGGTTATGATGGGACTGAGAGCAGTGCCAACAACAGTGTACTTTGTGAGCCCGCACAACGGGTAAAAGGTGACATAACAGAGCACACTCACAGGTGAACATCTCCAGAGGAGGAATACTCAGAGGCTTCTCTCCCAGTGGAAGTGCTTCAATCCCGCCTACCTCTCACTGCAGATCAGAAACACAGCTAAGAAACAGATCTTTGGGCCTCTACTTCAACAACTAAGGAGGATACCATGTCCCTGACAGGGCAGTGACAACCACAGAGCAAAGGGGAGGCCCCACTCAATATCCACCTCACACACTAGGGGGCAGACATCAGAAGCAAGAGGAGCTATGATCCTGCAGCCTGCATAAAGGAGACCACAAACACAATAAGTTAGCCAAAATGAGATGACAGAGGAATCTGCTGCAAACGAAGGAGCAAGATAAAAACCTACAAGAACAACTAAATGAAGAAATAATGAAAAAGAGTCAGAATAATGATAGTAAAGATGATCCGAGATCTCAGAAAAAGAATGGAGGCATGGATTGAGAAGATGCAAGAGATGATTAACAAAGACCTAGAAGAACTAAAGAACAAACAGAGATGTACAATACAATAACTGAAATGAAAAATACTCTAGAAAGAATCAGTAACAGAATAACTGAGGCAGAAGAATGGATAAATGAGCTGGAAGACAGAATGGTGTAAATCACTGCTGTGGAACAGAATAAAGAAAAAAGAATGAAAAGAAACGAAGACAGTCTCAGAGACTTCTGGGACAACATTAAACATAACAACATTCGAATTATAAGGGTCCCAGAAGAAGAAAAGAGAGAGAAAGGGCCTGAGAAAATATTTGACAAGATAACAGTCTCAAACTTCCCTAACATGGTAAAGGAAATAGTCACCTAGTCCAGGAAGTGCAGAGAGTCCCATACAGGATAAACACAAGGAGGAACACACCAAGACACATGTTAATCAAACTAACAAAAATTAAATACAAAGAAAAAATATTACAAGCAACAAGGCGAAAACAACAAAAAACATAGAAGGGAATCCATAGGTTATCAGCTGATTTTTTAGCAGAAACTTTGCAGGCAAGAAGGGAGTGGCATGATATACTTAAAGTAATAAAAGGGAAAAACCTACAACCAAGAATACTCTACCTAGCAAGGCTCTCATTTAGACTTGACGGAGAAATCAAAAGCTTTACAGACAAGCAAAAGCTAAGAGGATTTAGCACCACCAAACCAGCTTTATGACAAATGCTAAAGGAACTTCTCTAGGCAGGAAACACAAGAGAAAAAAAGAGGAAGGGAAGAAAAAAGACCTACAAAAACAAACCCAAAATAATTAATAAAATGACAACAGGAACATACATATCAATAATTACCTTAAATGTAAACGGATTAAATGCTCCAACCAAAAGACACAGACTGGCTGAATGGATTCAAAAACAAGACCTGTATATATGCTGTCTATAAGAGAACCACTTCAGACCTAGGGACACATACAAACTGAAAGTGAGGGAATGGAAAAAAATGTTCCATGCAAATGGAAATCAAAAGAAAGCTGGAGTGGCAATATTCAATCAGAAAAAATAGACTTTAAAATAAAGACTGTTACAAGAAACAAAGAAGGTCACTACATAATGATCAAGGGATCAGTATAAGAAGAAGATATAACAATTGTAAATATATATGCAGCCAAGATAGGAGCACCTCAATATATAAAGCAAATGCTGAGAGCCATAAAAGGGGAAATAATAGTGGGGGACTTTAACACCCCACTTACAACAATGGACAGATAACCCAGACAGAAAATTAATAAGGCAACACAAGCTTTAAAGGACACATTAGTCCAAATAGACTTAATTGGTATTTATAGGGAATTCCATCGGAAAGCAGCAGAATACACTTTCTTCTCAAGTGCACACGGAACATTCTCCAGGATAGATCACATCTTGGGTCACAAATCAAGCCTTGATAAATTTAAGAAAATTGAAATCATATCAAGCATCTTTTCTGACCACAATGCTATGAGATTAGAAATCAATTACAGGAAAAAAAGCTGTAAAATACACATGGATGCTAAACAATATGTTACTAAATAACCAAAAGGTCACTGAAGAAATCAAAGAGGAAATCAAAAATACCTAGAGACAAATGAGAACAAAAACAGGCTGATCCAAAAACTACGGAATGCAGCAAAAGCAGTTCTAAGAGGGAAGTTTACAGCAATACAATCTTACTCAAGAAACAAGAAAAATCTCAAATAACCTAAAGTTATACCTAAAACAACTAGAGAAAGAAGAAGAAAACCCAGACTTAGTAGAAGGAAAGAAATATCAGAGCAGAAATAAATGAAATAGAAACAAAGAAAACAGTAAAGATCAATGAAACTAAAAGCTGGTTCTTTGAGAGGATAAACAAAATTGATAAACCTTTAGCCAGACTCACCAAGACATAAAGGGAGAGGACTTGAATCAATAAAATTAGAAACGAAAAAGGAGAAGTTACAATGGACACCACAGAAATACAAAGGATCATAAGAGACTACTACAGTCAACTATATGCCAATAAAATGTACAACCTTGAAGAAATGGACAAATTCCTAGAAACGTACAACCTTCCAAGACTGAACCAGGAAGAGATAGAAAATATGAACAGACCAATCACAAGTACTGAAATTGAAAGTGGATTAAAAAACTCCCCAAAAACAAAAGTCCAGGACCAGATGGCTTCACAGGTGAATTCTATCAAACATTTAGAGAAGAGCTGACACCTACCCTTATGAAACTCTTCCCAGAAATTGCAGAGGAAGGAACACTTCCAAGCTCATTCTATGAGGCCAACATCACCCTGATACCAAAACCAGACAAAGATATCACACACAAAAAAGAAAATTACAGGCGAATATCACTGATGAACATAGACACAAAAGTTCTCAACAAAATACTAGCAAACCGAATCCAACAACACATTAAAAGGATTATACACCCTGATCAAGTGGGATTTATCCCAGGGAGGCAAGGATTCTTCAATACAGTATATGCAAATCAATCAATGTGATACAGCACATTAACAAATTGAAGACTAAAAACCATATCATCATCTCAATAGATGCAGAAAAAGCTTCTGACAAAGTTCAACAGATTTATGATAAAAACTCTCCAGAAAGTGGGCATAGAGAGAATCTACCTCAACATAATAAAGGCCATATCTGACAAACCTACAGCAAACATCATACTCAATGGTGAAGATCTGAAACATTTCCTCTAAGATCAGGTACAAGACAAGGATGTCTACTCTCGCCACTTTTATTCAACATACTATTGGAAGTCCTGGTCATGGCTATCAGAGAAGAAAAAAAAATGAAAGTAATCCAAATTGGAAAAGAAGAAGTAAAACTGTCACTGTTTGCAGATGACATGATACTATACACTGAGATTCCTAAAGATGCTACCAGAAAACCACTAGAGCTCATCAAGGAAATTGGTAAAGTTGCAGGATACAAAATCAATTCATAGAAATCTCTTGCATTCCTATATGTTAACAAAGAAAGATAAGAAAGAGATATTAAGGAAACAATGTCATTTACCATTGCATCAAAAAGAATGAAATACCTAGGAATAAACCTACCTAAGGAGGCAAAAGACCTGAACTCAGAAAACTATAAGATGCTGATAAAAGAAATCAAAGATGACACAAACAGATGGAGAGATATACCATGTTCTTGGATCAGAAGAACCAATATTGTGAAAATGACTATACTACTCAAAGCAATCTACATATTCAGTGCAACCCCTATCAAATTACCAAGGGCATTTTTCATAGAATTAGAACAAAAAAATTTTACAGTTTGTATGGAAACACAAAAGACCCCGAAGAGCACAAGCAATCTTGAGAAAGAAGAGCGGAGCTGGAGGATAAAGCTCCCTGACTTCAGACTAAGTACAAAGCTACAGTAACCAAAACAGTATGGTACTGGCACAAAACCAGAAATACAAATCAATGGATTAGGATACAAAGTCCAGAGACAAACCCACACACCTATGGCCACCTAATCTATGACAAAGGAGGCAAGAATATACAATGAAGAAAAGACAGTCTCTTCAATAAGTGATGCTAGGAAAACTGGACAGGTACACGTAAAAGAATGAAATTACAACACTCCGTAACACCATACACAAAAATATACTCAAAATGGATTAAAGACCTAAATGTAAGACCAGACACTATAAAACTCTTAGAGGAAAACACAGGCAGAACACTCTTTGACATACATCACAGCAATATCTTTTTTGATCCACCTCCTAGAGTAATGAAAATATAAACAAATGGGACCTGATGAAACTTAAAAGCTTTTGCACAGCAAAGGAAACTATAAACGAAAAGACAACCCTCAGAATGGGAGAAAACATTTGCAAATGAAGCAACTGACAAGGGATTAATCTCCAAAATATACAAACAGCTCATGCAGCTCAATAACAAAAAAACAAACAACCCAATGAAAAAATGGCAGAAGATCTAAATAGATATTTCTCTAAAGAAGACATACAGGTGAACAAAAAACACATGAAAAGATGCTCAACATCACTAATTATTAGAGAAATGTAAATCAAAACTACAATGAGGTATCACCTCACACCGGTCAGAATGGCCATCATCAGAAATCTACAAACAATAAATACTGGATAGGGTGTGGAGAAAAGGGAACCCTCCTACACTGTTGGTGGGAATGTAAATTGGTACAGCCACTATGGAGAACAGTATGGAGATTCCTTAGAAAACTAAAAATAGAGCTACCATATGACCCAGCAATCCCACTACTGGGCACATACCTGGAGAAAACCATAATTCGAGAGGATGCATGCATCTCAATGTTCACTGCAGCACTATTTACAATAGCCAGGAAATGTAAGCAATCCAAATGTCCATCAACAGAGGAATGGATAAAGAAGACATGGTACATATATACAATGGAATATTACTCAGCCATAAAAAGGAATGAAATAATGCCATTTGCAGAGACATGGATGGACCTAGAGATTGTCAGAGTGAAGTAAGTCAGAAAGAGAAAAACAAATATCGTATATTAACGCATGTATGTGGAACCTAGAAAAATGGTACAGATGAACCAGTCTGCAGGGCAGAAATAGAGACACAGATGTAGAGAACAAACGTATGGTTACCAAGGGGACGGAGGGGGTGGGATGAATTGGGAGACTGGGATTGAAATATATACACTACTGTATATAAAATAGATAAGTAACAAGAACCTACTATATAGCACAGGGAATTCTACTCAATGCTCTGTGGTGACCTAAATGGGAAGGAAATCTAAAAAAGAATGGATATATGTATCTGTATAACTGATTCACTTTACTGTACAGCAGAAACTAACTCAACATTGTAAAGCAACTACACTCCAATAAAAATTAATAGAAAAATCAACAAAATAAAAAAAGATACCCTCTATCAAGTTAAAGAACATGTTTTATTAAGAGTTTTATTAGTAATGAGTTTTTATTTCCTCAGAAGTTTAGTATCAAGATGATGTTTTATCTCCTTTAAATAATCAATTAAGTTTTATTTACTTAACACTTACATAGTGTTTACCATGTGCCAGACACTAAGAGCTTTACATATATTACCGCATGTAATCTTTATAACCATTCTGTAAGGTAGATTTTGTTACTTTCTCCATTGAGAGATGAGGAAACTAAGGCATAAGAGTTAAATATACAGCTACTAAGTGCTTGAGCCAGGACTGAATGTGGGAGATTTGGATTCAGATTTCATACTCTTGAACCCCCTCTCAGATTCTTGCTAATAAACACTTCTCATATAAGTTTTCTTTAGGAATTTTGCATATATTTTCATTAATGAGATCACTATATAAATCTCTTTTTTGTGCTATCCTTCTTTAGTGTTTGAATCAGTATTGTGTTATCATTATAGAATAAAGTTGCAAGTCTTCTCTGGTAGCCAGTCTCCGAGATGGCCACCCATGCTACCCATCTCCTGATATTCATAACCTGTGCAGTTGCCTCCCACATTGTACCAGGGTTGGTTTACCAGCAGATAAACCAATAAAATAGGGCATAAGTGACAGTCACTTCCTAAATTAGTTCAAAACACTGCACCTTCTATACTGAATTCTCTCTAATCATTCATTATGGGGAAGCCAGCTGCCATGTATTAAGGAGATAGTCCTGTGGAGAGGCTGCCTGCAAACTAAGTCCTGTATATCTGAAACACTGTAAATCAACAATACTTCAATTAAAAAAAAAAAGTACTAAGCCCCATTCCAACAGCTAAAAGAAACTGAGGTCTGACAACCACCACATAGGAATGCTTAGAAGTGGATCCTCTAGGCTTCAGATGACTATAGTACCAGCCAACAACTTGATTATAACCTTCTGAGAAATCTTGAACCAGACTCACCAGGCTAAACCACTTCCAGATTGCTGACCTTTAGAACTTGCGTGAGATATAAAATGTTTGTTGTGTTAAACTGCCAAGTTTTGGGGTAATATGTTATACAGAAATAGATAATGAGTAAACTTTCCACTGTATCTCACTCTCACAAAAATCAACCAGTTCTCAAAGGTTGAACAGAACTGATAGGTAAGATCTGGTGCTTTGAGAAAGACATACACTCAATAAAACTTCAGAATTTTTTTCTAGGATATAAGTCAATTTAGATTTTTTATACTTCTCTCTGCACAAAAAATAAAACTTTGTTGTATTTTCCAAGAATGCTGCCTATTTTTTATATATTTAAAATATGGTGATATAAAATCTTAAACACTCTTCTATCCCTATAGATCTATTCCCTTCCAATTTTTGATATTATGTCTTCTCGATGTTTTTCTTTTTTAACCTTGCCAGTGGTTTGTCTATTTTTTTCTTCCCCACAATGGAAAAATAATTTATCCAGGCTACTGATTTTGAAAGTTTTGTATTTTATTTAATTAACTGCTTACTTCATCCTTATTAATCCCTCCTTCTAATTTTAGTTTATTTCATTATCCATGTCCTACTGGTATTGATAATCTCATTGCTATTTATTTTTAATCCTCCTAAATTTTCACTTTTGATCTTTACTTAAAAGAAGTGTTATTTTTAGTTATAATGTTATAATTAAAATTTTAGACAATTTTATACTTTTTAAATGTTTATTTTGGCCTTATTTTTAATGTTCAGTTATACTGAATATGGTCAGAGAATGCAGACCATATGGTTATATTTTTTGTGAATTTATTAAGATTAATGTTGCTAACTACCACATAACCAATTTTTGAAAAGTATCCTTGGATTTTAAAAACGATTCTTATTCTTTTGCTGCTATTCATTATAAAATTTCCTTTGTGGTGCTATTCAAAATCCTTTTCATCATTACTTCTATTTGTTTCCATGATTCATTAATTTCTGAAAGAAATAAATAACATTTTATACTGTGAGAAATTTTCCCACATTTGTAACACACCTTACTATCTGGGTAGAATATACTTGGTCTTACAACTGTCTTCAGACTTTCACCTGCATTTTTTATGTACCTGGGTGTGTATGTGTTTGTGTGTGTATATGTTATACAAGGTTTAAATGAAATAGATTTTGACAAATTTTTAAGCAGCAGTTTGTTTTCTAACTACTTTAGAAATATTTAAATTCATATGGTTAAGAAAACTTGTTTTTAGTAAATCTTTGACATCCAAGATACTTAGACATGTTAATCTCACTAATTACTGTATTATCTTCATAAAAGAACACTGCAATTCTCTTTCTTTTCTGCTAAAACAGTAAGTATATGAATATAAAACATATACAGAATAATAGTAAGGAAACTTTAATAAGCTATGATCTAGATGAGGTTTGGAACTCATGAATTTTTTATGAAAAAATGTATTATTAAAAAAGATTCTAAGTCATTTTCACATCAAGTTTTAATGAAAACGACTATTCCAAAAATTGTAATTACTATCCTCATGCCCAAAAGAATAGTTCACGAGTATTTTATTTTATTACCAATAATCGATAATAAAATAAAATACCTTTAGAGGTTCTAGTTCAAGATGGCAATGTAGGGGGAGCCTTAACTTACCTCCTCCCAGGGACACACCAAATCTACAACTATATAAGGAACAATTTTCTCTGAAATAAACTCCTACATACTGGGTAAACAAAAAAGACTGATGTTGAAATGGGTAGGAGAGGCTGAGACACAATCTAACCATAAACTCCAAGCCTGGCATGGAGACCCATAATCAGGAGGGAACCCACAACTCTGAGCTTCTTCCTGAGGAGCACAGGATTTGAAATCTACATCTGGCACCCCAACTTTTAAGACCTGCACCTGAGAGACAAGCACCCAAAACATTTACCTTTGCAAGTTAACAGGGCTGGTGTCCATGAGACACACAAGGCTATAGTGAACTGAGAAACATACTTAAAAGGCTCATGAGGATTCACTATGCCTACACCCCAGGGCCCAGCACAAAGGCAGCCAATTAAAATGCCTAGTCTTTCTGTAAAAGAGACTTATATGCTTATCTTAAAGCTTCGGCTTAAGTGGCAGGCACTTAATTTAAGGCATATCTAGAAGCTTAATACTCTCCAAAGACCAAGGAGCCTCCCCCGTCTCACTCCAGGTCACCTTATCTTCCAGAAAGAAGCTTGTATATACATCTGATGGCCTGGTTTTTGCAGCTGCTGCTAAGTAACGGGGCACTAACTCGATCACCTGGCTCTGGTGGCCAGAGTGGTGGACATTTATGAGTCCCATAGGACTGAAACAAATAGAGAAAGAGTTCGTAACCAGCAACAACCCACAGGACAAAGCAGAGAGGTAACAGACAGGCACCCAATCTTTCTGTGAAAGAGGACTAATATCCTATTTTCATAGCTTTGGCCTGAGGGGAAGACATCAAATTAAACACACATCTAGGGGCCAACTGCAATCTTGTGCAGAGACCAGGGAAAGAGGTGGGCACCTACTTCACAAACACCCTCCGCCCAGCCCCAGGTCGTGGGAATCTTTGAGAAAGGAGCTTCTGCCCACATTTGGTGCACCAGCTTTTGTGGTTGCTGCCCACAAGAAATAACCCTTGATAGCCTGGCTCTGGTGGCTAGTGGGTATTGTGTTCATGGGTCTAATGGGATGGCACAAAGGAAGAAATGGTTCTTAACTATCATGCAGGGCTCAGTACAGAGGAAGCAGAATGAAATGTCCATCTCCCAGGCTTCCATGGAAAGAGGTATATATGTATAACTTAAAAGCTGCTGCCCAAAGTCTGGCTTCCAATCAGCCTGAATTTAGGTGCTGACTGAGATCCTCCCTTTTAGGACACTGGCAGGTCTTGGGAAACCCTCAACGGCTGGGAGCCACTAAGAACCAAGTAGGTTGTTTGGACAATCACAAGGATATGAGAGACAACCAAGAAATAGGACAGGGTTAAACATTAAGGTTCATCTCCTACATGAGGCAACGCCTTCAAGACTGGGAGAAGAGGCTGTTTCATCTAATACATAGAAACCAACACAGAATGTCAGGGAAACTGAAGAAACAAAGGAATATGTTCCAAATAAAAGGACAAGATAAAAACTTCAGGAAAATACTTAATGAAAAAGAGATAAATGATTTACATGACAAAAAATTCAAAATAAGTAATAAATATGCTCACCAACGTCAGAAAAAAACATGAAAGTGAGAATTTCAACAAACAAAAAATAAAGGAAAGTACCCTACAGAAATGATGAAGTTGAAGAATACAACAACTGTACTGACAAATATGAGGGTTCAAAAGCAGACTAAGAGCAAAACAAAAGATCAGTGAACTCAAAGACAGGGCAGTTTAACTCCTCCAATTAGAGCCGCAAAAAGAAAAAGGAATAAAAAAGAGCAAAGATAGTTTAAGGAATTTATGGGAAAACATCAAGAGGACCATTATTCGCATCAGGTTCCCGGAATGAGGAGAGAAAAAGGGCAGAAAATTTATGTGAAGAAATAATGGCTGAACACTTCCCTAATCAGGGGAAGGAAACAGCATCCAGATTTATTTATATATATAATATAAATAAATCGTCAAAAGTTAAAGGCAAGGACAGACTGTATGAAGAAGCAAGAGAAAAACAACTTCTTATATACAAGGGAATCCCCAAAAGACTATTAGCATATTTTCCAGCAGAAAAATTGTAGAAGGGTGTGGCATGATATATTTGAAGCTCTGAAAAAATTAAACAGCCAACCAAGAATACTCTATATGGCAAAGTTATCCTTCAGAATTAAAGGAGATATAAAGAGTTTTCCAGGAAAATAAAACATAGGGTAATGACCAATAGCCCAGTCCTATAAGAAATGTTAAAGGGACTTTTTAAGCTGAAACAAAAGGGTGCTAGTCAGTAACAGGAAAAAAATACAAATATATAAATCTCCCTGGTAAAAATTAACACACAGTAAAATTTAGAAAAACCTAATGTTGTAAACGTGATAGATTAATCACTTATACAAAGCACTAGTATGAAGGTTAAAAGACAAACAGTAAAAATAACTATAACTGCAATAATTTGATAGAGAATATGCAAGATAAGATGATGTAAATGGTGACTTCAAAAATATAAAATGGGGGTAAGTAAAAATGTAGAGCTTTAGACTGTTACCAAATTTGTTATTGACTTAAAACAGACTATTATAAATATAAATTGTTTTATGTCAGCATTATGGTAACTACAGAGAAAAAACCTAGATTAAGTACACAAAAGATAAAGAGAATGGAATCTGACTGCCACTACAGAAAATCATCAAATCACAAAGTAGGAGATCAAGAGAAGTAGAGAGGAAAAAAGAAATTACAAAACGGCTATAAAACAATAAACAAAATGGCAATAACTCCATATCTATCAATAATTAAGTGTACATGGACAAATTCTGGGAAAACAAACAAACAAGCAAGCAAAAAACCCAGACAGTAGCTAAACAGATTTTTTAAAAGTCATCTATATCTTACCCACAAGAGTCTCACTTAGATGTACAAACACACACAGTCTGAAAACGAAGCGATGGAAAAATATATCCCATGCTCTTGGAAACCAAAAGAAAGCTGGGGTGGCAATACTTACATAAGACAAAGAAGAACATAAAACAAAGACTGTAATAAGAAACAAAGAACAAAGTAGGTCATTACATAATGATAAAGGGATCAATACAATAAGAGGATATGACATTTGTAAATATTTATGCACCCAACATAGAAGCATCCAAATATAAAAGCAAATATTAACAGACCTAAAGGGTAAAACAGCCATACAATAATAATAGGGAACTTTAATACTCCACTGACATCGCAAATGGATATATTCTTAGAAACATACAACCCTCCAAGGCTGAATCATGAAGAAACAAAATCTGAACAGACTGATTACTAGAAAGGAGATAATCAGTAATCAAAAACCTCCAACAAACAAAATCCAGAATCAGACAGCTTCACTGGTGAATTCTACCAAATATTCAAAGAAGAATTAATTAATACCAATCTTCTCAAATTCTTCCAAAAATTAGAAGAGAAGGGAACACGTCCAAACTCATTTTATGGGACAAGCATTACCCTGACACCAAAACCAGTCAAGACACCACAGTAAATTACAGGCCAATATCCCTGATGAACAGAAATGCAAAACTCCTCAACAAAATATTAATAAGCTGAATTCAACAATACAACAAAAGTATCATATGCTGTTATCAAGTGGAATTTATTCCAGGGGTGCAAGGATGGTTTAACACCCTCAAATCAATCAATGTGATACACAACATTCACAAAATAAAGGATAAAAGTCGTGATCATCTCAAAAAAGCAGAAAAAAGCATTCAACAAAATTTAACACCCATTCATGATACAAACTCTCAACAAAGTGCGTATAGAGAAAAAGTACTTCAACAAAATAATGGCCATGTATCACAAGCCTCCAGCTAAAATCATACTCAAGGGAGAAGAGTCGACTGTTTTTCCTCCATGATCAGCAACAACTCAAGGATACCCACTCTAATGTTCACTGCATCATTATTTATGATACCCAGGAAATGGAAACAACATAAGTATCCATAACGATGAATGCATACAGAAAACTGGTGGATACACACACACACAAGAATACTACTCAGCCAAAAAACAAAATAAAAAACAAAAACAGGAAAAAAAACAAAACACTCATGACAACATGAACGGACCTTGAGGGCATTATGCTAAGTGAAATAAGTCTGTCAGAGGAAGACAAATACCATATGATCTCACTTATATATGGAATCAAAAACAAAACAAAGCAACAACAACAAAAAAACCCCACAAAAAGTAAAACATAAAACATAAAACAACCAATTCATAGATACAGAGAACAGATTTGTAGTTGCCTGAGATAGGGGGTGGGTGAAGTGGGTGAAGATAGTTAAAAAAGGCACAAACTTCCAGTTATAAAATAAGTAAGCCTCCAGGATGTAAAGTACAGCTTGATAACTATAGTTAATAATACTGTATTGTATATTTAAAAGATGCTAAAAGAATAGAACTTAAAAATTCTCATCATAGGAAAAAAAATTGTAACTATGTGTGGTGATGGAAGTTAACTAGACTAACTGTGATCATCATTTCACAATATATACATATATCAAATCATTATGTTGAACACAAACCAATCTAATGTTATATGTCAATTACATCTCAATAAAATAAATTAAATAAAATACCTTCAGATTATATTTATGAGCTTTATCCAAAATAGCTGGTACCAAGTTATCAGTAGGTTCTCCATTCTCATCATTTGAGTCAGGTGGGTACCAAGATAGGGCTAGTACACCTAATAGAAACAACCAAAAAGAAAAGAAAAATAAACACAGGAACAGAAATGAGGTATTGTTAAAAAAATAAAGGTATTGGTAAAAAATATAGGTATTGTTAAAAAAAACAATACGGCAGAGTAAGGACCAAATTGTTAACAATAAAAAGAAACATATTCTCAAATAATGTTGTTTTGTTATTTACTTAGATACCACTTATGGTTATTTGATTACTTTGTATACTCAATACTTTAAACTTTTTATCAGGCATCGGTATCTTTTAATTAATTAGTAGATTTTACTTTCTAGAATAAGTTTTAGATTTACAGAAAAATTGTACAGAAAGTAGAGTTTCTATCTTCTCCTCTCCTAATCACCGTCCTCCCATGCCACATAGTTTCTGTTAGTATTAACATTTTACATTAGTGTGGTAAATTTGTTACAACTGATGAACCAATGTAGGTATATATCATTAACTACAGTCCACAGTTTACACTAGGGTTCCCTCTTTGTATTGTACAGTTCTATGGCTTTTGCCAGATGTATAATGTCATGAACCGACTATTAAATATCACACAGAATAGTTTTACAGCCCTCAAAACCCTTTGTACTCCTCTTATTAATCCCTCCTCCTTCTCCTTCCTCAATCACCCAGAAAATAACTGATCCTTTTACTATCTCTATATACTTTGCCTTTTCCAGAACGTTATGTAGGTGGAATCATAAAGTAACACTTTCAGACATTTCTTATACTCTGAAATATGCATTTAAGTTTCATTCACGTCTTTTTAAGACTTGACAACTCATTCTTTTTATTGCTGAATAATGTTCCATTGTATCAGTGTGCCACAGTTTGTCCACTTACCTACTGAAGACATCTTGGTTTCTTACAATTTTTGGCAATTATAAATAAAGCTGCTATAAACATTTATGTGCAGATTTTTGTGTGGATCAGTATCACTTAACAGAAGATTCAAGACATTTTTTAAATTACAGTTTATCCCTGTAGTATCTACTTACTTTTAAACTGATAAACTACAAAAAGAAAGTTTTAGAAACAATAAGCCTGCAAAGAAATTACTAACTGGAGAGGGAAATCTTTGAAATCAACTAATCCAAAGCCTCATTACATATATAAAGCAGCAAGAGGCCACTAAAAGTATGGTACTAATTTCTAAATCATTTAACAGACTCTTTCAGACAAGGAGGAAAATGCAATGTTATCAAAAGACAAGCATGTGGAAATACAGAAAAGGCAAGGTTAGAAACTGGCAGAGAACTAAATTTTAAGACTTAAACTTTGTGTTAACTATGTCATGTACAAACAGCAGTCCCATCTAAAGACAAAACAGAACTTCTAGGTTAAGTTAACAGAAAAAAAAAAAAAAGATATCTTTCCCCTATACAATCTGAAAATAAAAATAGCAACAAGAACACAAAGAGATAGAAAAAAGAATCTGTAATATATGGGGCTTCAGGGGAGATTTTGGCTACCTAAGAAAGCAGTCATATGGAAAAACAATGTTGATGAGAAAAGTGTCTGAAGACAACTGATCAAACACTCAAGCTGCCTATTTCTCCAGCTTATAAGAAGAACATCACCAATGAAAAGTGACAATAAAAATTTTCTCAACATGGGACCTAAGAAAAAATCCTGCAAAAAAAAATGGTGAAAAAGAACATGGGAAAACATAAAGGAGAAACATACAAAAGAAAGATTATGCCATAGAGCTCAGGAAAATTATGAACACAGCATGCTTCGAGGAAATTAAAAACAAGATTCCTGTTTCTAATAGTAGATTAGGTTACTTAGACCAACATTCCCAACGAAAACAAATTCTTAAATAAGATATGGGAACAAAAAACTTCCAAAAGCTAAAGAGCTGAAGAGAGTAAAGAATTACCTGTCTAAAATAAAGTGAAAATGTGAAGTCAGAGAAGTCACTGAGAAAGGAAGTCAGTCTGCCCTACTCATAATTAGGAGAAGTAAACCAGCCCTCAAAATCAGTGGATTAAATCCCAGGTGGACAATGCTTGGGAAGTCCTCTAGCTTGAAAGTGAATTTAAGATGGGTAATATTTCCTACTGTATTGGCAAGCACAGATATAGAATATTTTCATTATCACAGAAAGTTCTATTGTACAGCATTGCCAGTATTCTGATTCTCTAAACACCTTACCAACTTGTTCTTATCCAGTGATTTTTTCTTCCTCCCTATCCTTGCTGAAGGTATACTCTAAGGCTTGGGGAGAATGTTCCCTGTTCTTCCTTATCCTATTATTGTGTTTCAGTCAATTGTCACTTCTACATGTTGAATTATACCCCCATATTGTGCTCTACAATCCAGTTTATCTTTGTACAGTGTCTTTTGGGCTGTGTCACTCATGAGCTTTGAATAAGTAATGGCCTGGAAACCAAGCCAATGATGGTCCTACTCCTAAGGAGAACTGGCCCATTTAAATGTTAATGAATCCTTCACAGTAACCCAAAAGGTTTCTCTAAAATATGTCAACCAAGTATCATTTATAAATAGAATCTATTACTGTGTATTTCTACCACTCCAATTGCTAAGGGAAAAGGGATACTCTTTAAAGTCCATTCTTAGAATATTAGCATATTAAATGCAGAACACTTCATAATGATCACATCCTCCCTCCACAGCACTTACCACAGGATCTTCAATATAACTGATACCCAACGATATTTTTGTTAAGCTAAATGCTTTTCAACAGGGTAATAGTTAAAAACACAGGTAGGAAATCAGATAGACCTGGAGAATCCAGTCCCAATTCTGCCATCTAATAGATGTTTAACTTTAGGTAAGTTTGTCTACTTAAGTTTTCACATTTGTAAAATGGGAATAAATTCAGTTCATAACCTAAAAGGCTGTTTTAAAAAGTATACACGAGAGAATGAATTATGAAGAGTAAGACCTCCCCCAAAAAGTGATTACAAAAGACATTTAATAACAAGAAGACAGTAAAACAGTAAGTAAATTTGTTTATGTTTACCTCAACAGAGCTTGTGATAGCTTCTTTTACATATAGGGAACTTAGTGCTTCTTTCAAACATCTCAAACATTCTTTCAAACTAAAGATTTAATAGAAAGAAAGCAAGCCCATTTCCAGGCATAAACACAATTACACAGAATGACAATTTCAAAACAAATTATAAGACATATAAAAAAGCAAGAAAAATAATGCACATTCAAAGCAATCAATAGAGCCTGACTCAGATCTGAAATAGATGTTGAAATCACTAAACAAGGAATTTAAAATTACTATTATGATTAAATGTTAAAAGATCTAATAGGAAAGACAGTCAACATGTAAGGTCAGGTGGAAAGTATCAGCAGAGAGATGAAAACTAAAAGAATCAAATAGAAATGCTGGGAATGAAAAAAACATTAAAAGAGATGAAGAATGCCTTCAACAGACTATGAACAGACACAGCAGAGCTGAGGAAAGAGTCAGGTAATTAAGTATGTTACAAGAAATTATCGTAACAGAAATGTAATTAGAAAAAATGATTGGGGGCAAAAAACAATAAACAATGCATCCAATACCTCTGGGATAAATATCAAAGTTCTAACATACATGTAATTGAAAGCTCAGAAGTAAAAGGTATATAAAGAGAAATAACAGCTAAGAATTTTGCAAAGTTAATGACACAAAGCAAGAAATTCAAGAAGCTCAGAGAACATGAAGAAGGCTAAATACCAAAAAACAACCAAAAATATATTAAAACTGCTAAAAATCAAAAACCAAGAAAAAAACATTGCATAGAAAGTCAGAGAAAAAAGACAGATACATGCAGGAAAATTAAGATATAAAAAGATGTTTAAAAATTACAGCATACTTCTCATCAGAAACCATGAAAGACAGAAGACAATGGCATAATATTTTTAAAGTTCCAAAAAAAAAACAAATAAAATATCCCCAAATCTGCGCATTGAGAATTCTGTAGCAGATGAAGTATCATTCAGATAAAAGATACAAACAAAATGTAAAAAACTTCATCGCAAGCAGATCAGTACTACAAGAAATGGTAAAGGAAATTTTTGAGGGAGAATGAATGTGATACCAAACATCCACTTGGATTTACTCTAAAAAATGAGGAACATTGGAAATGTAATAAATGAAGGTAAAATAAACACTCTTTTTCTTTTACTTTTAATTGCTTTATAACATGACCAAATGTTTGAAGCTGTGGTCAGCAACACATTGCCCATGAACCAAATCTTGACCTCTGCAAGGCAAGTGTTCTGCACCTTTGTTTACACTTTGCTTATGGCTACCTTTACACTACAGTGGCAGAATTGAGCGGTAGCAAAAACAATGTGGTACATAAAAATAAAAAATATTTATTGTTACCTGGTCCTTCACAGAAAATGTTTGCCAAGCTCTGGTCTATAATAGGAGTAGTGTATAGTGCCTTTTCTAATAGAAGAATTATGACAACATTAGCAAAAAGTATGGGAAGGAAGAGAAGAACTGGGAATATACCGTGGTGAGGTCCTTATACTACATATGAAGCATGTATTATTTGCAAGTAGACTCATTACACATAAAGGTATATTTTGTAAACCTTAGGTTATCAACTAAAAAAGAAAAATAAATAAATACTAAGCAAATAGTAGACACTAAATGTAATCATAAAAAGTATGAAATTCCTAAAAATCTTATATGTTCTGGTATAGCGTTATAAGTCATAATTCTAGTTATTACTTTAAAATGTATATCTCAGAAATAACTAAATTTCCTTGTCAATTGCATTATTAGGAACTTTCATCAAAAAAAAAAAGAAATAGGAAGAGACTGAAAAGATAGTAGATTTCAATCAATCCAACTATATAAATAAATCATATTAGGTGCAAACAGTCTAATCATACTGATTTAAAGACAGAATTTTCAGATTGGATTTTAAAAAAGCAAGACCTAACCATATGTTGTGTCCAAGAAAACCACTTTAAGTATAAAGACAAAGATAAGTTAAAGGTAAAAGAATGAAAAAGGATATACAAGGCAAACATTAATCAAAGAGAGCTGGAGTTGTTATAGCAATGTGAGACAACGTAGACTTCAAAACAAAGAATATTACCAGCAATAAAGAGGGATTATTTCATAACAAAGGACTCAGTTATCCCCAAAGATATAATAGTCCTAAATGTCTATGTACTTAAAAAAAGACCTTCAAAATATATGAAGCAAAAACTGACAAACCTGAAAGGAGAAATAGATGAATCCACAATTCTACTTGGAGACTTCAAAACTGCTTTATCAGTAACTGATAAAACAAGCAGAAAATCAGAAAGGATAAAGAAGATCTGAACAATACTATCAAGAACTTGAACTAATTGACATTTATAAGATAGCCCATTCAACAGGAGCAGAACACATTCTTTTTCCAGAGAATCAATGAAACCAAAAGTTGGTTCCCTGAAAGAGTCAACAATAATAATCAAACTCTATAAATACTGACAGGAAAAAAAGGAGAAAAGAAACAGAAATCTTTTGGCAGCATCTATATAGATGCCATATACTTTAAAAGCATAAGAAAAATAATACACACAGCTCTTTGCCCAAAAAACTAACAAATTAGATGAAATGGACCAGTTCTTTCAGACATAAAAGTACCCAAACTCACTCTAGAATAAATAGATAACATGAACAGACCTATGTCTATTAATAAAATTTATTTTGTAGTTAAAAAAATAATGAAATCACCAGCCCAAGAGGATTTCGCAGGTGAATTCTATCAATAGGTAAGAAAAAAAAAAAAAAAACCAACTCTACTCAATCTCTTCCAGAAAATGCAAGAGGGAAGACATCTTGACTAATTTTATGAGGTCATAACCTACTCTAATGACAAAAGACAAAGACATCAAGAATAGAAAAACCACAGACAAACATCTCACATGAAAAAGGACACAAAATCCTTTAAAAAGATGAGCAAACAGGATTTAGCAATATAGAAGCAGGATAATAAATCATCACCAAATGGGGTTTATTCTAGGAATAAAAAATGAGATTCAACATTTGAAAATCAATCCATATAAGTAACTATATTAAACACTAAAGATTAAACAGTCAATGGATCAAAGAAAAAATCACAAGGGAAATTGGAAAACACTTAAGAGATGAATAAAACAAAAACATGACATACCAAAACTTATGGGATGTGGCCAAAGTGATGCTAAAGGGTAAACAAATAGCTGTAAATGTTTACATTTAACAAACAAGGAAAATCTCAAATAAACAACTTTACAACTTAAGGAACTAGAAAAAGAACAAACTAATTCTAAAGCTAGCAGAGGAAAGAGATAATAAAAGATTAGCTCAGATATAAATGCAACACAAAACAGAAAAACAATAGAGAAAATCAATGAAATCAAAATTTGTTTTTTGGAAGAGATCACAAAATCAACAAATCTTTAGCTGGATGAACTAAGAGGAGAAGAGAGAAGACACAAATTACTAAAATCAAAGATGAAAGTGAGGATATTACTACTGATTCTACAGAAGCAAAATGATAACTAAAGAGTACTAGGAACAATTTTACACAGCAAATTTGATAGCCTAGATGAAATGGACAAATTCCTAGAAGAACAAAACCTACCCAGACTGAATTATGAAGAAATAAACAATTTGAATAGACTTATCACTATTAAGGAAATTGAATCAATAAACAAACATCTCCTGACCATAAAAAAAGCCCTAGACCAGATGGCTTCATGGGTGAATTCTACCAAATATTTAAAGAAGAACTGAAGCAATCCTTTTCAAACTGTTCCAAAAACCAAAGAGAAGAGAATACTTCATTCTATAAGGTCAGCACTACCTTAATACCAAAGTCAGACAAAGACACAAGAAAAGTACAAACTACTATCCCTTATGAATACTGATGCAAAACTCCTCAAAAAAATATTAGCGAATTGAATTTAGCAGCATACTAAAAGGCTTACACATCATGACTAGGTAGGGTTTATTCCTGGAATGTTAGGATGATACAACAAATGGAAGTTGATCAATGTAATATACCACATTAACAGAATGAAGGGAAAAATAAATAAATGGTCATCTCAATTGATGCAGAAAAAGCATCTGACAAAATTCAACACTCTTTCATAAAAGCACTCAACAACTAGGAATAGAAAAAAAAATACCACAACATAACAAAAGCTTTTGATGAAACAGCTACAGTGAACAGCATACTCAACAGTGAAAGACTAAAAGCTTTTCCTCTAACATCAAGAACAAGGCAATGATGTCTACTTTCACCACTTCCATTTACCACAGTACTGGAAGTTCTAGACAGCAATTAGGAAAAAAAAAGAAATAAAAGGCATCCAAACTGGAAAGAAAGAAGTAAAATTTTCTCTGCAGATGACATGATCTTATATGCAGAAAACTCTAAAGATTCCACATACACAAAATAATTAGAATAAGTGAATTAATCCTAATTGCAGAATACAAAATTAACACACAGAAATTAGTTTCATTTCTATACAATAACAACAAACAATCTGAAAATTTCAAAAACAATTCAAACACAATAGCATCAAAAAGGAAAATATACTTATGAAGTAACTTAAGGAGGTGAAAGACTTGTACAATGAAAACTACAAAACATTGCTAAAAGAAATTAAAGACAACACGAAAAATGCAAGCATATCCCATGTTCATGGATTGAAAGAATTAATTTTGTTAAAATGTCACGACTATTCAAAGTGATCTACATATTCAATGTGATCCCTATCAAAATCTCAATGACATTTTTTGCATAAATAGAAAAACCCATCCTGAAATTCATATGGAATTTCATGTGATCCTGAAGAGCCAAAATAATCTTGAAAAAGGACAAAATTGGAGGATTCATACCTCTTGATTTCAAAACTTATTACAAAGCAACAGTAATCAACATAGTGTGGTACTGGCATAAAGACAAACATATAGACTAATGGAATAGAATAAAGACCAGAAATACACCCTTGCATATATGTTCAAATCTTTTTTGACAGAGATGCCAAGACCATTCAGTGGGGCAAGGACGGTCTTTTTAACAAACAGTGCTGGGAAAACTGGATGTTCACATGCAAAAGAATTAAGTTGGACCCTTATTTAACACCATACACAAAAATTCACTCAAAATGGACCACAGATCTAAATGTAAGACCTAAAACTACAAAACTCTTAGAAGAAAACATAGGGGAAAATCTTCCTGACAGCAGATTTGGTAATGATTACTTGGATATGACACCAAAAGCACAGGTAACAAAATAGAGAATAAATAAACTGGACTTTATGAAGATTTAAAAATTTTGTGCATCAAAAGACACTATCAACAGAGTGAAAATGCAACCCACAGGATGGGAGAAAATATTTGCAAACCATTTATCTGACAAGGGATTAATACATCCAGAGTATAGAGAGAGCTCTTAAAACTCAACAATAAAAAAAATAAACCACCAGACTAAAAATGAGCAAAGGACTTACAGAAATTTCTCCAAAGAAAATATTCAATGACCAATGAGCACATCAAAAGATGTTCAACATCACTAATCATTAGGGAAATGCAAATCAAAATTATAATGAGATACTACCTCACACCCATAAGGCTTGCTCCTATTAAAAAAAAAAAAAACAATACCAGAAAACAATTGTTGGCAAGGATGTGGAAAGATTGAAATCCTTGTGCACTGTTGGTAAGTATGTAAAAAGGTACAGTTGCTGTGGAACACAGTAGAGCAGTTCCTCAAAAAATTAAACACAGGATTACCACGTAATCTAGTAATTCCAATCTAAGTATATAACTAAAAAAATTGAAGTTGAAGTCTGGTTATTGAAGAGATATTTATATTTGTACACATGTTCATAGTAGCATTATTCACATGTCTAAAATGTGGGAGCAACTCAAGTGTCCATCAACAGATGAATATATAAGCAAAATGTGGTATCTACATACAATGGAATATTATTCAATCTTTAAAAAGAATGAAATTCTGCAATATGCTACAACATGGATAAACCCATATGATGCTAAGTGAAATAAAACAGTCACAGAAAGATAAATACTGTATGATTCTACTTATATGAGGTGCTTAGATACAAAATAATAGAGACAGAAAGTATAATGATTGTTGCCAAAGGTGGGGTGAGGGGAATAGGGAGTTATCATTTAATAGGTAAAGTTTCAGTTATGAACATGAGTTATGAAGATGGATGGGGGTGATGGTTTACAGTGTTATGTATGTATTTAATATCACTGAACTGTACACTTAAATATGGTTAAAATGGTAAATTGTATGTTATGTGTATTTTACCAGAATAAAAAGAATTTGAAAAAAAAATTTTAAGATCTTATCAATGGGTACAGAAAGAAAGCATTTGATAAAACTCAGCATGGTAAAACTCTCAGCACTAGTAATAGAAGTGAACTTTTTTGACTTGATAAATGACATTAAAAAACCCCTAGAACTCATACAATAATGAAGAAAGACTTCTTTTCCCCTAAGATCAAAATCAAGTCAAGTATATCCTCTTCTCTTACCACTTATATCTACATAACATCGGAAGTCCAAACCAGTGCAACAAGGCAAGAAAAAGAAACAAAGGTATACAGATTAGAAAGGAAGATACAAACATGTCTTTATTTGCATTCAATTGTCTATAAACACAAAGAATCCACAAAAATGCTCCTAGAGTTAATAAGCTGAGTTTATCAAAATCACAAGATACAAGATATAGATATAAATATATAGTATTTCTATACACTTTTGATGGGCAAAAAAATAAAAATTTAAGAAACAGTATCATTTATAGTAACACCCCCCAAAAATATACTTAAAATAAATGTAAAAATATATGTACAGAATCTGTACACTGAAAATTATAAAAATCTAAAGAAAGTTAAAAAAAATTTAAAGTCCTGTATAAATGGAAAAATACATCACGTTTATGGAATGGAATATTTAACTTGTTATTGTTCAATAGTGGTAACTTATTATTTTTAAAATGTCAACTTTCCTCAAATTGATCTATATATTCAAGGCAATCCCACTCTAAATTCCACCAGGATATTTTAAAGATACGGACTAGTTGATATGAATAGGCAAAGGAATTAAATAGCCAATGCAATTTTGAAAGAGAACAAAGAGGAATCATACTACTACCTGACTTCAGGAAGCTAAAGCAATCAAGACAGGGTGGTACTGATGAAAGGATAGACATATTAAATCAACAGATCAGAATAGAGTCCTGAAATAAACCCAAACAAATATACATAGTCATTGGATTTTTTATAAAAGCAGAAGAACATGTCAATGGCGATAGTACAGTCTTCTTAACAAATGAAGTGAGAAATGCCCATATTACGTTCTTAGCAGAAAGAGAGGCATGTCCATTTTCCAGAGATGAAAGCTACATGCTACAGTCTCTATGGACCTACAAAAGACAACAAGCTTTCAAGAAAAAATTACAAGGCATACGTAAAAACAAGAAAAACCCAGCACACTCCCAAGAGATAAAGCAATCAGTAGAACTAAACTCAGTTATCTATAGCAATATGAAACTATCACCAATCTGCATTTATAAATATGCATTTTAAACTTAATACAATTATTCTAAAAGGAAAATTTATGACATTGGGTTAGATGTTAATTTAAACGTCAAAAATCTAATTCATCTTACTGTAAGTTCTATTTCTTCTACTTTTATGTACAAATTTTAAAGGCAGGGGATACAGAGATAATTGTGGCCTTGTAAAAACTGATAATTTCCACCTTCAGAAAATATTCTAATATTAGTTTCCATCTAGTGCTTTTGAAGTACCAGTGAAGAAAACAAAGGGAAGTCCAAGGTATGCGACTTCTTCTTCTTCTTGTCCCTAGAATCTAACATAAGGTTGGGACACGGTAGAAACGCAGTAAGTATTTAGTGCTAAACTGAGGGAAAGGGAAGATAATTTTAAAGACATAGAATGAATTATGTTTTGCTAAGTGTATTAGTTTTCTATTACTACCAAAACGAATGAACACAAATTTAATGGCTTAACACAATGAAAATGTATTATCTTACAGTTTTATAGGTCAGAATTTGACATGGGTCTCACTAGGCTAATATCAAGGGGTTGCACTGAACTACATTCCTTTTTAGAGGCTCCAAGGAAGAAGCTGTTTCCTTGCTGTTCTGAGCTTGTGGAAGACACATTGTTTGGCTCATGACTTTTCTAACCCCATTTCAAAAGCAGGCAGAGCAAGCTGAGTCCTTTTAAGATCACTTATCTCTGACTCTCTCTTTTCCCTCTTCTACTTTTAGGGACTCCAATGATTAGATTAGTCCCACCTCAAGGTGAACTGATTAGCAACCTTAATTATGCATCTGCATCCTTAATTCCTTTTGCCTTGTAAGACAATATATTCAGAGATTCTGGCCATTAGAATGTGTACATCTTTGGGGCCATTATTCTGAATACCCCACTATGTTTTTTGAAAATTTTATTTAAAAAAAAGGTACTCATCTGTGATACTTTAAAGACTTGAAAAGGATACATATCTATCAGTGGCTTCTATCTGCTATCTGACACATTATTATAATATAATGGTTGGAATTTAAATATAACATTAATACTTCATTTTAATTTAGTCATTCTTTTCCAGGAAAAAAAAGATTAAACTGCTAATATTTATACACATGACACTTTAATGGTAAAGCAAATAATTACCCAGCTTGTACTGTGAGATACAAAAGTATCATTACCTCACAGAGCAATTCAATAAAAATAAAAATGAGGCCATTTATATCAAAGGAAAAATATGAAGGTTAAAGAAGTCAAAGCACATTCAACCATATAGCAATTCAAATAGCCTTCATTGACTGTCTTCTTCAATTAAAAAAATGCCAGGGTCAGCATGATAGTTCCATGGACCAAAATAGTGTTTTGTGTTCACTATTTTTATAGTTAAATTATTCTCTGCCTAATAATGATAAGTATAATAGGAAGTGACATCAGCAACATGGTGGTATAAGACGGTCCTCCTTTATATCCCCCTTTTTAATTAGATATCCTTACATAAATGAATTACCTCTGTGGGTATTTTGGGACCTAGCACCTCACTCCAAGGGACCTGTGAGGAATCTCCCCCAACAGTGTAGCAAGTAAGAAACAGACAAACCTCTCTAAGGGCTGCCAAACCAGCAGGGCCAGCAAATCTGCCTAGACCCACACTGGCTGCTATCAGGCAAAAATTGAGTACGTGCTAACCCTGGCAGGCACTCACGCATGAAAGAAAACTTGCAGAAGTCCAGCCTTCACAAAAGGACTTGAATTTGGTCAAAGAGAAGGAATTATGAGAAACTTTACTGGTGCTGCTCCTCCCCCAAGGAAACACTGAACAAGGCTGATTTATCCAGTGGAGGTAACCTCTCCTTCATGGGAAAAAGAAAGCAGTGGGTAACAGGCTACCCCAGTTGGGCAGGATATGGCTGGAGAAACCCATTTCTCTTCACCAGCACCTGGAATACTAAGATGGGAGCTTCACAACTGAGGGAAGGGAGGATGATGGCAAAGAGAAGAAAAGAATTTCGAATAGCATTAAAGGGGTAGCACTCCAGCCATGAGCCTGTTGGAACACCACCCATTGAGATTGCTCAACTAGGTATGTGGGCACTCTCAATACACCTCAGTGCTATCACCCACACCTCCTCCCACTTTGCTGCTGGCTCCTTGTGCTCACTCCAGAGTGAACCTCCGGAAATGTGTGCTGGTAAACAGGGAGCCCACTAAGAAAACAAGCCACCACAGTCAGTGGTTTCTCACAGTAAGTGAGAAACCACAAATCTGAGCTATAGTGGCCACATTCTGAGAAACAAAAGAGGTTTCCAACAGCCAACCTGGTGAAATGTTAAAAGCCAAGTAGACATAAAAGCTTAGAAGTCTGCCCACAGGGGATAAGAAGTATACTGGAGCAGATATAGCTTCACAGGGGAAAAAACTCAAATATCAACACTATAAAGATAATATGTCATATGCAGAGGGCAGGAGCAGAGTTAAGGAGGTACCTACTACTTCAAATGTGACAGCATCAACCCATATCCACAAGAACTATAAATAAAACCAAGGAAATACAGCATCACAAAAAGAAAACAGTATTTTCCAGCAACCAAGCTACAAGGTGCAGAATATATGATCTAACTAATAAAGAATTCAAATTAGCTGTTCTGAAGGAACTCAACAAGTTACAAGAAAACTCAGAAAGACAATTCAATGAAATCAGGAATAAAATGATTTCTTTATTTCCTTTTCTTTATTAAAGAAAAGAAAACTATTAAAATTATTATAAAGAACCAAACAAAATTCTGAAACTGAAAATTCAATGAATGACCTGAAGTATTACGCAATAGAGAAAATCTGCAGCAGGCCTGACTATATGGAAGAAAAAAAAAATGTAACTTGGAGGACAGGAATTTTGAAATGACAGAAGAGGGAATTTAGATTAAAAAAGAGCAAAGAAAGCCAACGTGATCTACAAATATCCATCAAAAAGGCAAATATCAGAATAATCAGGGTTCCAGACAGAGAAGGGGGAGGACAGGGAGTTAATTTAAAGAAATAATAGCTGAGAACTTCCAAAATCTGAGGAAATACTTGGATATACAAGTCTACAAAGCTAATAGACAATCCTATTATCTCAATGCAAAAAGACATTCTCTGAGACTTTAAAGGCAGGCAGGGAAAAAATAAAAAACGAATTAAATCTACAATGGACTGCCATTAGGCTATCAGCAGATTTCTTTGCAGAAACTCTTCAGGCCAGGGGACAACAGAATGACATATTTGAAGGGCTGAAAGATAAAAATGGTCAGCCAAGAATGCTTTATCTAGCAAAATTATCCTTCATATATGAAGGAGAAGTAAAGTAAAGGCTTTCCCAGACAAACAAAATCTAAGGGAGTTCACCACGACTACATCTGCCTTGCAAGAAATGCTTAAAGGAGTTCTTCAAGCTGAAATGAAAACAGGCTAATCAGCCAAATGAAAACATACAAAATTACACAATACACTGGCCAAATTGAGAAATACACAGTCAGACTTCGAAAACTATAACTCTGTAGTAGGATGGTGTGTTAACTATTCAACAATAGTATAAAGGCTAAATGAAAGAGGAGGAAAAGTAACTATAGATGCTATAAGTTGTTAATAAATACACAACAAAAAAGAGGTAAATTGTGACATCAATAATATAAAGGGAGGAGCAAAATGGTAGACACATTAGGGAGTAAAAATAAGTTGCTTTCAGCCTGAATTGGACTTTTTTATGTGTGAGATGTTTTACACATAACCCCCTTGGTAACAATAAAACAAAAATCTGGAGGAGATCCACAAAAGACAAAAAAGGGGGAAAAAGAGCATACCACCATGGAAAATAACCAATATACAAATGCAGGCAGAAAGAGAAAAATAATGGAAATACAAAACCAAAATGCAATTAATAAAGTGGCATTAATAAGGCCTCACATATTAATAATTGCTCTAAATGTAAATGGATTAAATTCACCAATCAAAAGGCACGTAAGTGGCTGGATGGATGAAAAACAAGACCCAACTGTATGGTGCCAACAAGAAAACTTTAAGGATGCACATAAACTCAAAGTGAAAGGACGAAAAGATATTCCATGCGAGCGGAAACCAAAAGGAAGCTGGGACAGCTATACTTATAACAATCAAAACAGCTGGAAAATCTACAAATATATGGAAACTAAACAACAAACTCGTGACCAACCAATGGGTGAACGAAGAAATCAAAATGGGAATCAAAGATTATCTTAAAACAAATGAAAATAAAAACACATATGTAAACCTACAGGATGCTGCAAAAGCAGATCTGAGAGGAAAGTTTATAGTAATAAATGCAGATATTAAGAAATGGGAAAAATTGCAAAGAAACAATCTAACTTTACACCTTGAGGAATCAATACATGATAAGAGAACCAAGTACAGCCTATGGGGAAAGGACAGTCTCTTCAACAAGTGATGCTGGGAAAACTAGATAACCATACACAGAAAAGAAAGTTGGGCCTATCCTACACTACTCACAAAAATCACCTTGAAAGGGATCAATGAGTAAACATAAGACCTGATATAAAACGCCCTGAAGTAAACATAGGATGGAAGATCTTTGATATTGGTCTTGGCACTGATATTTTGCATATGACACCGAAAGCACAAATAACAAAAGAAAAAATCAACAAGTGGAACTATATCAATCTTAAAAGCTTCTACACAGCAAAAGCAACAATAGCACAATTAAAAGGCACCTACAGAATGGGAGAAATTGTTTGCAAACCATGTAATGAATAAGGGATTAATATCCATCATTTACAAAAAATTCATATAACTCACTAACAAAAACCAAACAATCCAATTTTAAAATGGGCAGAGGAACCGAAGAGGCATTTTTCCAAGGAAGACATGCAAATGGCCAACAGGTACATGAAAAAATTACGAATCACCTGGAAAATACAAATCAAAACCACAGTGAGGAGATGCTGGGAGGGCTCACGCCAAGGAGTACTTCCCAGAACTTCTGCTGCCAGTGCCCTTGTCCCCACGGTGAGCCACAGCCACCCCCCGCCTCTGCAGGAGACCCTCCAACACTAGCAGCCTTGTGGCTGACAGGATCTTGGTGCTCCAGCCGGGTGTCAGGCCTGTGCCTCTGAGGTGGGAGAGCCGAGTTCAGGACATTGGTCCACCGGAGACCTCCCAGCTCCTCGTAAAATCAAAAGGCAAAAGCTCTCCCAGAGATCTCCATCTCAACATAAAACCCAGCTCCACTCAACAACCAGCAAGCTACAGTGCTGGACACCCTATGCCAAACAACTAGCAAGACAGGAACACACCACCACCCATTAGCAGACAGGCTGACTAAAATCATAATAAGGTCACAGACACCCCAAAACACACCACTGGACACGGTCCTGCCACCAGAAAGACAAAATCCAGCCTCATCCACCAGAACACAGGCACTAGTCCCCTGCACCAGGAAGCCTACACAACCCACTGAACCAGCCTTAGCCACTGGGGGCAGACACCAAAAACAATGGGAACTACGAACCTGCAGCCTGTGAAAAGGAGACCCCAAACACTGTAAGTGAAGCAAAATGAGAAGACAGAGAAACACGCAGCAGATAAAGGTGCAAGGTAAAAACCCACCAGACCTAACAAATGAAGAGGAAATAGGCAGTCTACCTGAAAAAGAATTCAAAATAATGATAGTAAAGATGATCCAAAATAGAATGGAGAAAATACAAGAATCGTTTAACAAGGACCTAAAAGAACTAAAGAGCAAACAAAGAATGATGAACAACACAATAAATGAAATTAAAAATTCTCTAGAAGGAATCAATAGCAGAATAACTAAGGCAGAAGAACGGATAAGTGACCTGGAAGATAAAATAGTGGAAATAACTACTGCAGAGCAGAAAAAAGAAAAAAAGAATGAAAAGAATTGAAGGCAGTCTTAGAGATCTCTGGGACGACATTAAACGTACCAACATTCGAATTATAGGGGTCCCAGAAGAAGAAGAGAAAAAGAAAGGGACTGAGAAAATATTTGAAGAGATTATAGTTGAAAACTTCCCTAATATGTAAAAGGAAATAGTCAATCAAGTCCAGGAAGCACAGAGAGTCCCATACAGGATAAATCCAAGGAGAAACATGCCAAGACACATATTAATCAAACTATCAAAAATTAAATACAAAGAAAAAATATTAAAAGCAGCAAGGGAAAAACAACAAATAATATACAAGGAAATCCCCATAAGGTTAACAGCTGATCTTTCAGCAGGACCTCTGCAAGTCAGAAGGGAGAGGCAGGACATATTTAAAGTGATGAAAGGAAAAAGCCTACAACCAAGATTACTCTACCCAGCAAGGATCTCATTCAGATTCAACGGAGAAATGAAAACCTTTACAGACAAGCAAAAGCTAAGAGAATTCAGCACCACCAAACCAGCTTTACAACAGATGCTAAAGGAACTTCTTGAGGCAGGAAACACAAGAGAAGGAAAAGACCTAGAATAACAAACCCAAAATAATTAAGAAAATGGTAATAGGAACATACATATTGATAATTATCTTAAATGTAAATGGATTAATTGCTCCAACCAAAAGACACAGACTGGCTGAATGGATACAAAAACAAGACTGGCATATATGCTGTCTACAAGAGACCCACTTCAGACCTAGGGACACATCGAGACTGAAAGTGAGGGGATGGAAAAAGATATTCCATGCAAATGGAAATCAAAAGAAAGCTGGAGTAGCAATTCTCATATCAGATAAAATAAACTTTAAAATAAAGATTATTACAAGAGACAAAGAAGGATACTACATAATAATCAAGGGATCAATCCAAGAAGAAGATATAACAATTGTAAATATTTATGAACCCAACATAGAAGCACCTCAATACATAAAGCAAATACTAACAGCCATAAAAGGCTGTTACTGTTACATTGACAGTAACACAATAATAGTAGGGAACTTTTAACACCCCACTTTCACCGATGGTCAGATCATCCAAAATGAAAATAAGTAAGGAAACACAAACTGTAAATGATACATTCAACAAGTGGACTTAATTGATATTTATAGGACATTCCACCCAAAAACAACAGAGTACACTTTCTTCTCAAGTGCTCATGGGACATTCTCCAGGATAGATCATATCTTGGGTCACAAATCAAGCCTTGGTAAATGTAAGAAAATTGAAATCGTATCAAGTATCTTTTCTGACCACAACACTATGAAACTAGATATCAATTATAGGAAAAAATACAAACACATGGAGGCTAAACAATACACTACTTAATAACCAAGAGATCACTGAAGAAATCAAAGAGAACATCAAAAAATACCTAGAAACAAATGACAATGAAACCACAATGACCCAAAACCTATGGGATGCAGTAAAAGCAGTTCTAACAGGGAAGTTTATAGCAATACAATCCTACCTCAAGAAACAAGAAACATCTCAAATAAACAACCTAACCTTACACCTAAAGCAATTAGAGAAAGAAGAACAAAAAAAACCCAAAGTTAGCAGAAGGAAAGAAATCATAAAGATCAGATCAAAACCACAGTGAGATCTATCACCAAGAAAAAAAAAAGTGACAAGTGTTGGTGAAGATATGGGAAAAAAAGGGAACTCTTGTGCACAGCTGTTGGGACTATAAACAGTTCAGCCACTATGGAGAAGAGTATAGGAGTTCCTCAAAAAATTACAAACAGAACTACCACATGATGTAGCAATCTGACTTCTGGGCATATATCCAAAGGAAATGAAAACAGGTTATCAAAGTGATACGTGCACTACCAAGTTTAATGCAGCATTATTCACAATAACCAACGTACAAAAACAACCTAAGTGTCCACCAATGAATAAATGTGTGTGTGTATATATATATATTCCATTATATATATGAAATATATATGTATATATATAAAATATATATGTATATATATAAAATATATATGGAAATGGAATACTACTCAGCCACAAGCAAAAAGGAAATCCTACCATTTGCAACAACATGATGGATAGTGAGGATTTATGCTAAGTGAGATAAGTCAGACACAGAAAGACAAATATTACAAATTATCTCTTATATGTGGAATATTAAAAAAATACTGAATACAAGGAAACAGAATGGAAGGGTGGTTACTAGGGGATCAGGAGTGGGGAAATGGGAGATATACTGTTTAAGGTACACACTTCCAACTAGTATATAAATTAAGACCTGGAGATATAATACACAGTACAATGATTATAGACAACAAAACTGAATCATAAACATGAAACCTGCTAAGAGCCTATGTGTTAATTATTCCCATCACTAAAGAAATGATAATTAGGGGATGTGATAGAGGTTTTAGCTAACGCTATAATGGCAATCATACTGAAATATAAATATATAAATTCAATATCCTACACGTCTTAAACCTATATAACATTATATGTCAGTTATTTCTCAATGAGTATAATTCAATATTTAACTGATAAGGAAATAATTTATTTACAGATGGACTGTAATGTCACTTTTATTACTCACAAGTGTTAGGTGTTCCCCAGTAGAAAATCAACCAAAGAAATAAAATATTTGCATCAATAGTGTGACTGCCAACACTTAAAATTAAAATTGTACTGTTGACAATGTTTTGAAACATTTCATGTTCAAAAAATTATATAGCAGTAAATAATATATGGGGAAGATCTTTATAAATGTTAGGCATAAATCTAAATATGAACTGAAACTTCCTAATCACAATTAAAATTATAAAATATGCAGTATGTCATTTATATATTTATATATAATAGTTATATGTGTTATGAGTATATATACATGTTAAGTTGTACATCTGAGATTTTAAAAAACCCTCATTGTATACTTTTATAGCCATAAACAAATCAATCTTGAAATAACAAAAATGACTTGAATGTGATACAAATACTTTGTAGAAAATAGGAAAGAAGTCTTTTGAAAGATTCTCCCTCCAAAAGTAAATTGTAAATAGAGGCAGATACATACACACACAGCAGTCAATGCTCTCTCAATTTACCAATCCTATTTTGTGTCATATTTTGTCATACAACTAGAAACTAGAGCTATAAATATATACTAGAATGTTAGATTTTCAAAAAATAGTTGAAAAGTAACCAATTACTCCACAAAAGAGAAACAAGTCATCTTGCACATAGTTGATATAGATTCACAGGACTCTATATTGTTTTGTTCACGAAAAAGTCTTGCATGTTTCTATACCCATATCAGCTCAACAGTGAGTTGGCACCTTCTGAAGAGTCAGAAAAATGTGAGAATGCCCAATTTCTTCTTGTGGCCCTAGTGCTAGAGACACTAACAAGACAGAGGGAACCAAAACAGGGAGAGTTTTATAAAGGGTATATTAATAAATTGAAGTATTTTCAGACACCCAATTACACATTTTTTTCATATTATTTACTTGTGGGACAACATGACTCTATGTAAATATGTGTAATTGGAGTGCCAGAAGTTAGAGGGAAGAGAAAGTTGAGAGGAAGTGGGGACAACAATAAGAATAATTTGTGACTTCCCAACAATTAAGTTAAAGAGGCATGTTGTAAACATCAGAGCAATCATAAAATAAATAAAATGAAGGAATATAGCTAATAAGCCAGAAGAGAATATAAGATGGAATAAACATTTTCAATACAAGGCAGAAAAAAGGAGGAAAAGGAATATAACAGAGAGAAAAAGAAAACAAATAGCAAAATGAAACATTTAAAATCACCCATATCAGTATTACATTAAATATAAATGAAATAAACAGGAGTTAAAATATAAGTTTGTCAGACTAGTTTAAAAAACAAACAAACAAAAAAAGACCAAATTCTATGCTACATGCCTAAAGTATGAAATATCACAAATGTGCATCAAGACGAATGCAGAAACAAATTGCTATAATCATACAATGGAATACTATTAAGCAATAATAATGACTAAACTACTGATAGAGTTAACAACATGGGTAAATTTCAAAACAGCATACTGAGCAAAAGACTCCCCCCCACCCCCCCCACACACACATAAGTGTTGGATGATTCTATTTTTATATAATAATAGAGCATTTACAACTACTACTCTACAGTGATAAAAATAAGATACATAGTTTCCTGGAATGTAGGGAGGGCTGAATAAGGGAAGCTATAGAATATTTCACTTCACGATTGGGGTGATATTTAAACAGATGTACATCAAAGTGAGAGAATTCATTGCAGCTTATGTCAATCATAATTTAATAAAATTCAGAAGGAGTACTAAATTAGAAATGAATAAAAATATTATATCCAGAAATGTTAGTGTTAACATGCTAAAAGATGCTTAACAACAGTTTAATTTACGGTGTGTAAGCTTAAAATTATAATTAACAACAATGTGAAGACTAATTAGTAATTAATGTTCTACAAAAAATTATTTATACACACAAACTCACATATACATACACACTCACATACATACACACACATATCTAAACACACACATAAAATAATTACCAATTGAAGCTGAGTACATTTGTTTCATGTGAGTTTCAATGACAGAAGGATCCCGAGAGCTGTAACTTCCCAATTCAGGGTAAAAGCTGGAGCCAATGTCATCTGGGGGGTTGTGTTTCCCTTGTGGATATTTCTTGGCTATTCTAAGGTCCCAATGCGAGAGGATTGGATGGTTCCAATGTACATATTTACCATCAAATTGTGGATTTCCATACCAGCTGTAATAAAATATATGTAAATAATAATTCCGAGGTGGCAGTTCTTCCAGGTATGGTTCAGAGGCTTTGGAAGGTTTCACAGTGATTTCAACACTTTTTAAATTCTTGACGTTTGTTTCACTGTCGATTTTGTCACTCTTTTGGGAATCAAAAGTTTTTACCAAATGAGGAGTTTGTTGCCGAATTTCTGGAAGAAGGTCAAGTCCAAAAGGATCTCCAAAAGCAGCTTTATGTGGTCTCAGCATTTTTAAACCCATCATCAGAGAGAAAACAAATAGAATAAAAAGTGACAAAGTGATGCAAGTCCTTCTTCGAAACTTTGCCATGATGTCATACTTTAAATTCCAAAATGGTAAATGTTTAGCTGTAATTTATTGAAAACCGGTAATTAATAAGTGGTATTAACAATATTTTCCAATATATTCAAAAGGAAAACTAAAACCATAAAGTGTTACACTGCAAAATTTTAAAGTGCATTATGGCATTAACTATATAATCAAATATTAATATCTACAAAAGAATCTACACATGGCTAGACTGAACAGCAGTATGTATTTGGAAATATCACAATTACATTTTTGTCAGACAAAGATTTTAAGAATTTAAGAAAATGAATACATTCTTCATCATTTGGACAGATTTTACATATACTGACTATAGCAAGGAAACATTCCATATAGAGAGACTAAAATTTTCTAAATATAAATATAAAATGAAAAGTTCATATTTAAAAACAAAATATTTATGAGTATATTAAAAACCTAGTCATTAAATGGAATTTCAAAAACTTATTCTTTGACTACCTCACTTCTAATGACCTGTTCTTCCACCGCATTTCACCAACTCAGGTGTCATACTCATAATCTTGATCTCGTCATTTTCAATCAAAATTGTTATTTCATTTTTTTCCATTTTCTACACATAACCTTCCATGCTTTGAGCCTCTCTACTTTAGTACTCCCACTCAGTCAATTCCTTTACCTTTTTGAGATGTCTAATCCACTGACTCTACCACTTTTTCACTATCACTTTTTTTCTTCATGTTTTGTCTCTAGTGAAGCAGTTTATAGCCCATAGTCCAGCACTGAAATTCCTCACTTGCAAAACAGTAGGCCCTCCATATCCACAGGTTGTTTGAATCCACGGATGAGGAACCCACAGAGGGCAAACTGTACTATGCCACTTTACATAAGGAATTTGAGCATCCACAGATTTTGGTATCCACGTGGGTCCTGGAACCAATCCCAGCCCCCTCACGGATACCAAAGGACAACTGTACCCTTAAATTCCTTTACTTCTCTCCTTCCTTAATACTTATCTGGTAGAACCTCAAATAAATGATGCCTGGCTTGACCTTGATCCAGAATTACATAATGATATTGGAGAAAAACACACACCATGTTGACTTTTCACTCTGAATTTATGACCATAAATTTCGGACATTCAAGATGGCTTAACAAGCCTATTACTATACCCCAGTACTTTCATTTTTCTAACCTCAAAAGAATTATTTCATTCCTTCTCATTTTTCATCAAACGTGCTACTACATCACCAATTTCCTTTATTCTCTTCAGATAGCCATGTCTTATACTTTGTAGAGAAAACAGAATCAATCACATAAGAAATCCTTTATCTTCCTATTAAGAAATTAACCTAGTAACATCTACTGTTTTATGTCACCAAATATTTCCAATTTTAACTTTAGTATTGTTTCACTGCTTTGCTTTCCTTCTTCAAGAAGTGCTATTACTTTTATTGAATCTTTGCTGAATTTTTACAACTGCACCTTCTCTTTGTCACCTCTTTCTTCATTTAATTTTGATTTTTAAGTGTCTTGTTACCCTCTATTTCTCATATGGCATTATCTGTTATGTTTGTCTTCTAGTCTTCAGTTAGGAATATGAATTTTGTCAATTTTAATTATTTTAATATTCTCTCATTTCTGAGTTTTCATAATTGTAATTTACTTGTTCATTCATATCTCACATACTTTACTTCTATTTAAATATTAGGTTACAGTTGTTATATATTTATGAACATGGTTCTCTGGCATGCTTCAAGTATTTACAAGTTTAACTTTTTTGCCCATAGTGACTTTGTATGGAATTTGACTGAAATTCTTTTTTCTGTTGCTAAATATTACATGAAATAATTTTTCCTTAATGTTTGAAATGAATGTTCAATCATGATAATTTTTCTAGCTTCACAACTCTAGCAATCATTCTTCTGTTGTTTTTGTGAAGTTTTAATATGGCCTTGAATTTTTTTCCGAGATCAGTTGGGGTTTTCTCCATTCCCACATTTACCTGGAATTTGTTATTTCCCTCACTTTTATTTTGTTCCTAACCTGCTCAATTTGAAAGTTATTTCCAGAAGTTACTCTTCAATATGAGGCTTTGTCCTGAAAATGAGTTTCAGCTACTTAGATTTATTTTTTAAATTTATAAATAAATAAATTTATCTTTTTGTTATTGATTTCTAGTGTGAGTCAACTGAAAACATTCCCAGTGTGATTTCAATCCTTTGAAATATGTTGAGACTTGCTTTAAGGCTCAACCTATGAACAATTTTGTTAAGTATCCCATATGCACCAGAAAGGAATATATATTCTGCAGCTAGTGGTTACTGAGTTCTACATATGTCTACCAAACCAAATACACTAAGCATGTGGGTTATATTTTTCATATTCTCACTCATCTTTCTTCTACTTGTGTTGAAAATCCCCCACCATCATTATGCCATGTCTATAACTGCTTACATTATATAATTGTCACTGATGTTATTATGTGGAGACAAATTTAGGAGTTATATTTTCCTAAAGTATTAAATATTGTTTTATAATGAAATGTTCCTTCCCTTCTCTACTGATGGGTTTTGACTTAAATTCCACTCTAATATTAATATAGCTATAACTTATTTTATTGGGTTCATGTTGGCACAGTATATCATTTTTATCACCTCATCATCACCTTAAATGACTAGTTTTTTTTTTTGAAATATGACATTGCTTTATTGTTATTGTTGGTTTTAATCTAATCTGATAGTCTCTGTCCAATAATTATAGTATTCAGCACATTTACAATTCTACAAATATCGATACTATAGCTTTAAATCTGCTTCCTACTTTTATCCTTAAATCTACCCTTACCCTTCTACTTGCTTTCCTTTTGGATTCCTTCTTACCGGCCCTATTTTCTCTCTTATCTTCTTTTTAATTGTTTCATTCTTCCCTATTTCCTTGTTAATCATACAATCTCTTTGCTATTAATTTAGTTATCTTAGTGATTACAAGAATGTACCCTCACTTGTCAAAATCCAGTATGAATTAGAACTTTACTGTTTCTTAAACAATGAAAGCACTCTTAGAAGATTTTGTTTCCTTTATCCCTGCCCCAACTTTTGGCTCCTATTTTGGTATATTTTATTTTTTTACACATACCTTATACCCCTCCAGATATTATATTGTTCTGTACAGTCAATGTTCATTATATTTACCCTTTCCTTTGTTCTTCACTTGCTCCATCTCCATACTTCCATTTAAAATAATCTCCCTTAGGATGAAGAAATAATTCCCTTTAATAGGGTCTTTGGTGTTGGTCTGTTGATACTCTTTTCATATTAGTTTGTATGAAAGTATCTTTATTTTGCCTTCACTTGGACTTTTTATGTATACACTTCTATATTCATAATTATTTTCTATCAGCACCGCCCTTATCTTCTGTCTTTGATTGTCTATGATGAAAATCCAACTATTATGTTTTCTCTTTATTCCTTTAAGGATAATGTATTTTCTTTTTCTCTGGTTACTTTTAATATTTTTTCTCTTCATCTTTGGTTTTCAGCTGTTTTCCTATGGAATATATAGGAGTATGGTTCTCTTAACTTTTATCTTGCTTGAGGTTCAAAGTGCCTCTTCAATCTCTGGGTTGGTATCTTTCCTTAGTTTTGTAAAACTCTTGAACATTATCTCTTCAAATACCACTTTTGCTCAATTATTGCTCTCTCATCTCTCATTATGGAATACGTTACACACATCAGAATTTTATGTCCCATGTGTTTCTTAAATATTCTTTAAAATTTTCCTCCTTTTGTCTCTCCATGGTTGTCTGAGTATTTACTTCTGCACTATTTTCAGTTTCCTGATTCTCTTCAGCAGTGACTAATTAATTTCAGTTATAATTTTAGTCTTAGAATTTCCATTTGACTCTTCTTAGAGATATCAGTTCTCTGCTAAAATTTTCCATCTTCTTTTTTAACTCCTTGAATTTTTTAATCCCATTTATTTAAAGTCCACCTCTAATAACCTGAATCTGAAATCTTAGGATTCTGTTTCTATTGCCTGTTTGGTTTTTTCCTCTTAATATCTGGACAGTAACTCTTTTTTTTATAGGCTAGGTTATTTTTTTACTGAATTCCAGACATCACATATGAAAATTTTCAGAGACAATGTGAGGCTCTATATATTATCTTCCTTCAGAGAAAGCTTATTTTTGCTTCTTGAAGACTTCTAGGGTAGAGGAAGATTATCTTAATATAATCACAGACTGAAATCTTCAAAACTAGGTATAAGTCCTTCCGAAGATTTGGTGTATTTCTGATTCATCTTTACTCCTTTATACTCATGGGTTCTGAAATCAAAGTCACAGGTATTTATCAAGATCCCTCCTCTAGGATGGGCTTTGGAAGGGCCCTGAATTCCAATTTTGGTCCCCAAAGAGCCATGAAAGTACCAAAAGCTCTGTTCATTTTCTCAGCCGCCACTTTCTACTTATATTCTCAGCTTCTCTGCAGCTACTTTTGAATCAGAGGTTTTAAATAACCCCCCCCCCCCATTTCCTACCCTAATCTCTCAAAGAAAAATTAAGTTTTAGGGCTAGAATCATTCAAATACTTATATAATCCCACCTGAATTCCCCTGTATCCTTAGTATAGTGAAAGGCTTTCTATACCTATGACTCAAAATTCAGATGCAATAAATAAAAAACAGATTAACTTAACTACATTAATTTTTAAATATATATATGAAAAGCACTATAAAATAAAGTGAAAGGACAACTGACAAACTGAATGAAAATATTTGCAAGATCTTCTGTGTCACTCAAAACTAGAAAAATGTAAATTAAAACCTCACAAAGGTATCATTTCTTATCTATGAGATTGGCAAAAAATAAAAAGTATGAAACTACATCCTGTTGGCAAAACAGTGAGAAGCACTCCTATGCATTTGCTAGTGAATACAAATTTGTACAACATTTTTTGGGAACTGGCAATATCTAACAAAATTACACATCCACTTTCCTTTTGACTCAGCAATCCTACTTCATGGAATTTACCTTGAAAATACACAACCAATAGTAAATACATAAGTTCATATACAGCATTGTTTGTAATTGTAAGATGTTGAGTATTCAGAAAAAAATGAGAAAGAGCTCTTTGAGATGACGGAAAGTGATTTTCTGGATATACTGGCTAAATGAGAAAAGCAAAATGCAAGTAAGAAAAAATACATTTTCTCAAGTGAGCAAAAGAAACACAGAAAACAAGAATCTAATAAGGTTGATTATCTACCTTAGAGTTAGAAACTGGGTGGAAAATAAGGGGAGATGAAAATGGGGTAGAAGGGTGGGGAATGGAAGTAACTCTTCTCTGAGTATAACATTTTATGCAGTTTTGTCTTTTTGAGCCACATTATATTTCACATATTCAAAACAAACGAAAAATATTTAATGTTAAACTCCAGTTAGTAAGTGGGTTATTTTTTGCTATGAAACAGGTTAGCAATTCTTAAAATACTTAATGTGTATTGTAAAAATAAGCAATATATGCTGTGAAATGGGGCCCAGGTTTCTCACTGACAAAAAAAAAAAAGTGAGTTACAAATGTAGGAAGTGGGAGGCTAAAACAAAACTTGTGTTGTCAGATTGTAATTGTCAGTATCAGTATGGATGTACGGCTTTTAAAAGATCAATAAATAGGTGTGTGTGTGTGTGGGTAGGTGGGTGTGTACACATAGAAATACATGCAATTTATTTCCTAGCTCTGTCCACTGAGAGAGTATAGAACCAAGGAAATCCTGGCAGCAATAAACACATCTGATGACAAGACTCTGAATTGTACGTACCCCTGTCTACTTGATAGAACCAGGTTGATTCCAAGAACGTGGCTGAGAAAGTACAAGATGAGCTTGGGACATCTTGCCAGAAAGTCAGGAAGTAGTCAAAAAGTGTAGAGACACGTCCATAGGACACAGGAGTCAGCTTGAAGGGGCAACTGCTGACTAAATCTGGGACAATTTCAGCATCAAAATAATGACAAAGAATAAGAAGTTATAGACATTAAAATAAGAATTCATGTATCTATACTGACATTTTTAAAATGTAAAAATAAATAAATGGAATAAAGAAGACATTTTAGAATACCAACTAATAAATTTAGATGGAATAATGAAATTGGACTATCACTATTTGGCTACTACCATAACTGTATCAAGGAAGAATCATTAATGGATATTAAATGAGGGGTTAAAAGAAGCAGGGTTTATGAGAAACAGGGTATCTACATATTGGCAAAGCATCTCCCCCCCCAAAAGATATCCAATTAACTACAAAGAGAGACATAGTAACTTAACAGTGCAGAACCTAGCAGACACCACCTTAAACAAGTGATCAAAATTAACTTTAGCAGTTAATTTTGAGTAAGTAGATATCTTGAGTCTACAGAGTGGATGCTCTAAGAAGAACACAGAATCACTGCTGTGGTATTTCTGTCAGTATTAGTCCGGATCTAATCACAAAGATACATCAGACAACATATTAAGATACTCACATACACAGATATGTACCTACATATATATATATGTATACATATATGCATATGTACACATATTACATATAATATGTATGTAAAATTATATACAATGTAATATACGAGTGTGTATGTGTGTGTGTGTAATGATAAAGCAAATGTGGCAAAATATTACCATTTGGTGAAGCTGCAGGAAAAATATACAGGGATTGTCGAGTTGTTTGTATTATTTTTGAATCTTTTCTTTAAGTCTAAAATTATTTGAAAATGGAAAAGAAAAAAAAAAGACTATCACCAGCAAACTGGAGGACATGAACTCTTAACATAATACCTGCTTATTTCGGGGAAGGACCAACTCATACAGTCCTTAAGCTTTGCACTGCAGGACTCCAGGGAGTGATATTCCTATGTATGGAATGTGACAGCGTTGTGCATAGGAATAAAGGGATGAGATAACCATTTTGACCTGCTTCTATGATTTGCCGTCCTAAAATTTCCAAGTTGTCAAGATAAAAACAAATCCTTCCCTTTACTTAAAGAAGGTAAGAATTTTGACAAGCCATTAAGTAGAAAAAAAAATTATGGATATAATATGATCTCAACTACAGAGAGGAAGGAAGTGTACTGAAACATGTAAAATGATTACCTCTGGGTAATCATTTACTCAGTGATATTTTCTTATGCTGTCTTCTAAAATTAGAACATAATATTTCATAAGGAAGAAAAGTTTGTTTGGAGTAGGTATTTTATAAGGAAATAATCAATGGTAATGAATATTGACAAATCATAAAGAATGGGAGGAATGACTACTAGATTCAGAAATTAGTAAGACATTGATTTTTGAAATGTTGATCAGCTGAATGGGTGAAATGCATGGAAGAGTCAGGATACATAATGGAAAGAATATTGATTTTGAAATATGAAGATCTAAGTTCAAATCAGCTATGTTGACCTAATTGTGTGACCCTGAGTTTTTTTTAATCGTCCTAAAAGAAAAAAATTAACTGTTCTGTTTTCTGACAAAGTTGTTCTGTAAATCATGCAAGATAACGTATGTGAAATAAAATGTAAAAGGGTAATGTTTTAATCAAATGTAAATACTGATCGGATTTTAAAAAAAGAAAAGTGAAGAAATATATGAAACAAATAGTTCTGAGACATTTTTCTATTTGTTAGATTCATTTCTCAGAGCTATGGATGAACACAAAACACAAAATATCTATTTATAAAAGCCGCAATTCCACCCCCCCCCCTTTTGCCTCTAAATCTAATTTCTCTTTTCCTTTTATTTAATTCATTCACTTAAAATGTTTATCACATCATTATAGGTGATCCACTGGCTCTACCCCAACCTCCTGATCCCAGTGAACAATAAGGCATCTCAACCTAAATAAAGGCAGCAAACCACTGTGATTAAAAGTATGGGCTCTGCAGTTCAAATGCCTGGGTTCAAATTCTAGCTGTGCCTTTTTTTAGCCATTTCACCTATAGAAGTGGCTTGATCTTTTCCCTGCTTCTTTTCTCATCTTCATGAGTTACTACCTCACTCAGAGGATTTTTGTGAGGATGAAATAAGTTAATGTTATAAAACCCTTAGAATCATTTCTGGCTTAGTGTAACACTGAATAAATATGAACAATTATTTATTCTCATGATGATTATTATTAAAGATGGGTGTCTGGCAAGCAATCAATAACCAACACATAGTTTACTCTCTCTAAATACCTATTCTCCATATAGCTAACTTTTGAAATACTACTCTAATCCTTCAAGAAAAGGCTGAACTGTTGCCTCTTCTTGATACCTCTCCCAATGATTCCAGGGTGAAAAGTACTCACTTTCCCATACAGTCTATTATTACACCATTACCTACTTTTTAAATTGGCTTTTTTAATGTATTGCTTCATGCTATTTAATGTATTATACCCCCTACTAGATTGTTCCATAAGGTCCAGAAATGGAGTCCTTACCTTTACACTCTAGTAGAACCCAATATGTTTTACATTTAGTCAGTGGCCATTAAATGTTCAGCTTAAAGAATTTAATGTCTGGCCCTTTTGTTTTTGACATTGGTGTCTATTTGGGCAGTATGTGTATAAACAGATTCTTCAGTCTATACTAAACATATTATATAGGAAGAATCATAGATAGATAGACCTAATAATTTCAAAAATCCATTTTAATAAAAATTATCATGTCCAACTTAGCAAAACGATGAAACTTGAGATGCCTAGCAGGTCTAACGATTTTTAGTAGAAAAGGAGTGGTAGAACTACTTATTTGGTTTCAACAAAAGAAAGAAGTTTCAGAAGTCACCTCAGAGAAAAAAATTCCAAGTTAATTGCAGATGTAAAGGTTCCCAAAGTAGCAATGTACTCAATACTCAAGGTACTGGGTAATGAAAATCTAGTATCTTCAAAGGGCAGTTTACGACATAATAATACATAGAAATAATACGTTCTTTTGAAACTCTATGACTTCTATTTTTGTGTTTGGTGATTTGGAGGTCTTTTAATCTTTGAAATGATTGTTTTTGACTTGGAGGTCTAGTGAGATATAAGAGATTCAGAATTAGTGTGATATCAATTATGATTTCGAAAAGTATTAGCTCCTATCCTGTTACTCAGAAAAGCCAAAAAGATTTCACTTTTTAATTATTTATTATTATACAGATTTCTGGTTGCTTTTTTCTTTTTCTAGCTGTTTCCTAATATTATTTTCTAAGAAGCCACTGTAGAGAAATACAACTAACACTAGAAGACACACCTGGAACTTTCAAAATCCATTTCTGTACCACGAGTTCCTTGCTTAGGTCGGTTTTAATGTAAACACCTGTACACTTTCTTTAACAGAAATTCAGTTAAGCATAATCTCATCTTGCCATTTTAATCTTCCCAACAACCTATGATGTATAACTTCTTTTTAATACCATTTTACAGATGACTGAACTAAGGTACAAAGCATTTGGTAACTTTTTCCAAGTCTCTGGGCTAACAAATGGCTAAGCAACCTGTCTGAGGTTAAGCAACTAGCAAGGCGCAGAGAAGTATGGCTCTAGAATTCAAGCTCTTGTCCTCATCTTATTCCACCTTCCTACATTTTAGACAAATCAAGTTTAGAGAATATAACACCATAAATCTTGTGACAGATGAAAACTGCTGACATGTGGTCATGTTTTCATTTAAAGATTATGGATTTAGAAAACAAGGATTATCTGTTACCTACTCATAAACTGTAGTCCAAATTTAATCTGAAGAAAGCTTATTATCTTATCAGACACTTACTATTCATTGTGTGACTAACAGCCAACAGCTCTGGTAATGTTTTATGCATAAAGCCTGAAAATCCGCAAGATTCACTACACAACACTATTTTTTCATGGTTTACATATAGCTCAACATGAAGGGAGTAACACATTGTCATGAAAACGATGTGCAAACAACGTAACTTAATATTACCAATACCTAGATTTTATTTTGTATTTTTCTTTCAAACTATTGTCTAAATACTTTACCATAATCAACCCATTCCAGTCCTATTTGCCTTTAAGGTCATATAATTAACATTTTCCTCCCTTGTTTTATTTTTTTAAGCACTTCCGCATTTTCCCTTAACTCTTATCCGCAGGGTCTTGCAACACTGAAACGAAAACAAACTATCCTAACTGCCTAAATTTCAATTTGCTCCTTTAGAAAATGGGAAAAGATACTATTCCAGCAGAGTTGCACCCTGCGATTCAGCAAACGAGAACAGTCTAAGATGATAGTGCCCAAACGTGTGAACAGGTGAATGGAAAACCCATTTCTGCCTCTGCCTCCCCACCCTCGCTCTCCTCTCCCGACACCCGGGCGGCTGGAGACCGGAGCCCGCCACCTTCCTGCTATAGCCCAAGCCCAGTAGGCCTCGACCTTCCCACTTGCCCCCAAGGCTCAAGGCCGAGTTTGGGGACAAAAGGACAAGGCTCTGAAAGCTTCCATCACTCCCGAAATACCCAGCTTGCTGGGGAGGGAAGGGAAAACCGAGGCGACAGGACGTTCCGCTCCAAAGAAGTGGCAGAGACGACGCCAGCAGGGTCGAGATAAAGTAGTATATAGAAGGCAATAAAACTAACCCAGACAAAATAAGGGGTAAGAGTGACAGAGTAGGGTGTCCTGAGGTCCCAAAGCTCGCAGCTTGAAGCCGCCAGCCGCGGGCCCGAGGGGCGCAAGGTCAAAGGCCGTCTGCAGGCGAGCAGATTGGCTGGCGGGTGAGCGCGCAGGCGCTGGGGGGTGGCCCTGGTGCCGGCCAAAACCTCGTCTGCAGGGCCCAGAATCCTCCAGCCACTCACCAGGGTCTAGGAATTCAGCCACCAGTAGAGACTCGGCCGCCCGAGACCTTGAAGCTGAGAGTACTGAGAGCCCACGCCTGCCCTGCTGCGAGCCCGAGCAGCCCCGCCTCCCGAAGGGCGCACGCAGAGCTTTCCGGGAGCCCCGAGGGGCGGGGCCGGGATGGGGCGGGGCTCACTGAGTGGGCGGGTCTCTGGTTTCCCGGCAGAAGCCCCCTGGGGTCTGTGAGGGACGGGAAGGGCTGTGGGTGAGAGAAGGGAGAGCGTTTTCTGAGCGTCTCATAGGAGTGGAGCAAAGGGGCAGAGTAGAGTTGGGCTGGACTCGCATACTCTTTTCCCAACTAGAGATGACTCATTCCTCTCTTAGAAACTGGTCTAAGGTTCTGCTGGGAAGCTTTCACTAATAAAGGACAACTGTATTTGATGTGACGTGTCCAAAAGTTGCTTTTAACTGGAGGACACTGGCTATGTTCAAACTTTTAAAATTAAGGAACCGCTTGCCCTTTAAAAAAAAAAAGAAACTTTACTTGGAAGCTAAAAAATAAACAGAGGTGACATTTTTAATTTGCAAACATATTTATAAAATCACGTGTGTGTTGGAATACTTATAGAAATAATTGAGAACAATGAGGCAGCTGTGAAGAGCAAGAACTTTTGAAATAGGGGTTAACAGCTGAAGGTTTTTCACCTTACATTAGCCTCAGAAGCCAAGAGAATTCTCTATTTTGTTTGGTTACATAGTAATAAGGAAATCCTCACAGTCTAGAAGTTGCTGATGTGAACAATTTTGTAAGGGCTCTCCTTAAAATCTCACTGGATTTTTTAAACAAATTTTCATTGTGAAATATACATATGTGAATGTATCCCATATGTGCACATTTTAAAGAATAATAATAAAAAGAATACCCAGGTACCCACTACATACCTGAAGATTCAGAAAAGTACCAGCATTTTTGAAGCCTTCTAAGAGGCCTCTTTAAAAGTGTCTTTCCCTCCCAGCCAGAAATAATTATTATTCTAAGTTTTATATTACTCCTTTACTTGCTTTTTTGAAAATAGTTATATATGTATAAGTCCCTAAAAATATAGCTATCCTGGTGTATTTTTATGTAAGTTATTCTACATCTTTTCCTCTAACTTCTTTTTTCACTGCACATTCAGGTTTTGAGATTCAACTACACACAAATCCATTTAACATGGACTAATCTGGCATATCATTACCCATAACACCCACGCTATTGTTAGATTTTAAAACTTTTGCCTGGTGGTAGCATCTGATTGATCTTTTAATTTGCATTTTCCCCCTTGCTAATAGGATTGTACATCTTTATATGCTTAGTAGCTATTTGGGTTTCTGTGACATGCCTGTTCTCAATTTTGGCTCATTTTGTTGGCTTGATTGTTTTTGAAAATTAATTTGTTGATAATCTTTATATATTTTTAAAGTTTAAGTACTTCTCTCTTGTCAGTTATATGTGTTACGAATAGCTTCTCTTAGTTCGTGTATTGTCTTTCAACCTTTTACGGTGTCTTTTGTTGACCAAAAGCTGTATATTGTAAGGTACTGCTAGTTGAATTTAACAATTTTTTAGATTATAATTTTGTGCTTTTTGCTTTCTTGTTTACAAGGGTCTTCCCAACCAGAGGCCATAAACTATTCTCTTTTATTTTCTTCTAAAAGTTGTAACGCTTAATTACAAAATATTTTAGACACAGAAAAGTACAGATAACATAATGAACAACCATGCACTCAACTCTATGTATCAAACACTTTGCGAGCCCCTCTTCCTTACGATCCTTCTCTAAAATTTCCTTAGCTATTCTTGTCTCTTTAATTTTTCATATAAACTTTAAGATGAGTCAGCCAAGATCCATAAAAAACCCTATTTGGATTTAATTGGAATGGAATTGGCAGAGGTCTACTGAGGTCAATGTAGATACTGACTGAATTGTGTCCCCAGACTTGCCCAGACTTACTGGTGTAGAGAGGCTAGTGAGTGGTGGTTCTGCCAAAGTGCTTCCCATCCTTGTTCACATTTTGTCAAACAGAGAAAATAATATTTTCATGAAACATTGAGGCAAACAGCCTACTCGCAGTGAACATGGTGGATCTGCGACTCTGACTATCCCAGACCCTATGTGGTAAATCCTAGGGTTCAAGAGAGTGATACATTGGCATACCTGTAACACATTAGTGGCACCCTAGATGAGAAGCTCTTCGCTAGCTAATTAATTTCACTTCACCACAACACACCACTATATAGAGTCTTCAGGAAACTGGGGCTCCAGCAGTTATGCTGGGAGATGACTGACAACCACAGTGTATGCCACTGTGGCTTGTGGACAGATTGGGAAACCATCCATTTGCGGCATCCATCTATGAGTAAGGACTAGGTTTGGACAATCTCATCAGGGCTCTATGTAAGTAAGCCCCTGTTGGTCTTCCATGCACTAGTGTTATGTCCCAGCTCTGCGTCATGTAGTTTTGTTTTATAACTTAGTGCATGTCTTTCTAGTTCTTTTCTTCTCTTGCAGTAATAGGGGATTTGGAAAAAGGTGAGATATCAGTGTCCTCTTGGTCATGAGAGATACATTTTGTCATGTTCCTTTTCTGATTGGCTAGTGAGTTTATACCACTTCAGGCTTTAAACTCCCTATTCTATTTGATTACAGTTTCAAGAGGAATATTAGAATTGTAGCAATAGAATTTTAATGCAGGCCTGTGTATTCCAGGAAGAAGGGTTTTCTGAGAGTCCAAGTTGATATGTGCCGAGGGGCAGCTGGGTCAAGTGGTGACTAGCAGGACAGATTTTGGCGGCACCAGCCTTTCTGTTATCATATATGGATTTTCAACCCCCTCTTTTCTGTACTATATTTTTTCACAGTAAACTTATAAGTTTATAATTAACCATAACTAGCAAATAGGTATGTGTTCTTAAAATAGAGAATATAGCCCTCAGGACCCACACTCTCTTACTTTCATTCTTCTAGGATTCTATGATATTGGAAACATTACTCAATTTCTATTTCTATCAATTTTTAAAACTGATAAATGGGTGACAATAATTTGCCCTAGAGGGAGATAGTTATCTAAATGGTCAATTAAAAGCTGACAGGAGTTTGTGTCCTGAAATTCCCTACTGCACTGGAAAAGACTAGTGTCTCCTTGACAACATAGATTTTGCCATTTTTATCTTTATGTGTCCGGAGCCAACAAAAATTGTTGTCATGTAACCAGAATTCAACAAACAATTTTTTGGGGTGATAATAGAGTGAAAAATTAGGTTACTTAGTCATTATTTAACCCTCCTTCCCTATATGTTTGTTCTAGTCCCCAAACTGTCCTTACTGTCTGTTTCCTGAATACAGTTGTCCCTCGGTATCTGCAGGGGATTCATTGGTTCCAGAACCAACATCCCATACTAAAATCTGTGGCTTCTCAAGAAACATATAAGATGGCATACGATTTGCATATAACCCAGGAGCATCTTCCCTTATACTTTAAATCATGTCTAGATTATTTATAATACCTAATTCAATGTAAACACTATATAAATAGTTGTAAATACAATGTAAGTGCTATGTAAATAGTTGTTGGAGTGCAGCAAATTCAAGTTTTGCTTTTTGGAACTTTCTGGAATTTTATTTATTTTAAAATAATTTTCGACCTGAGTTTGAATTTGCAGATGTGGAACCTGCAGATACAGAGGGCCGGCTGTATTTCAAGTCTTTTTTTTCCCCTCCAGTCTTGGAAGTTTTATTAGAGTCTCCTAGGTAAATCATGCCATTCTCTCTCCACTCACCTGAGATGTCTTCTCAGGTCCTGTCCACATCCTCTCCACTCCCATCAGTCAGAGTTATTTTTTGCAGGGGATAGAAACTGAATCTGGCAGCTAAAACACAGATAGGCTTTATGTGAAAAGCTATAGAGTACAGCATGAAAGTGAAGGCTAGTCCTTTAGGCAATGGCAATGGATAGGAACCCAGAAGGGCTGGGAGTTGGGAGCACAGCTTCATACAACAGTACAGATTAGGACGCTGATACTTTTAGGGATGTACTGAACCCTCAAAGTTGTTGATACCACCATGAATAATTTCTCAATTCTGCCTGCATTATTTGTCTCATTTCCTCAAGATTCAAATTTTGGGCTGGAATAATCTGCTTAGCTAAGCCCAGTTTATATGTCTGTATCTCCTTAGCTTCCCAAGGTGATGGTATTAGAAGGTGGGGCCATGAGAGCAGAGCTCTCATGAATGGGATTAGTGCCTTCATAAAAGAGGCTTCAGAGAGATCACTTGCCCATTTCTGCCATATGAGGATAAAACTAGAAGTCTGCGACCCAGAAGAGGATCCTCACCTCACCATACTGGCACCTTAATCTTGGACTTCCAGCCTCCAAAACTGTGAAAAATAAATGATGTTTATAAGCCATCTGGTCTATGGTATTTGGTTATAGCATCCCTGGACAAACTAAGACAGCAACTAAACTGGCCAAATGTCTTGACAAAGGCTCTTTTCATTCTCTGATTCAAGCACTTGCCCGGATCACGGCACTCCTGAGTGATGGAGATGGGAGAGAGTTCCAGTGTCATACCTTTCCATACAGAGGTGGCAGGATGTTCACCTCTGGTTGACTGGCCCTGCTAGATGTAAATGCACCAGTGACTGGTATGGGCTATCTCTCATGAGGGACACCCTGTTCCTTTCACAGGCATGGTGGCAGTTGAGACAGATGCATGCCTTTAGTTGAAAGCTGGGCCAGCAGGGATATGCAACACTTCCTGAGTGGGGAAACTACTCCACAGGTTGATCCAGAGCCTCTTGGTGTTTTGGGAAGGAAGTGTCATGTATTGTGATAGTGTATTAGTTTCATACCCTAATCAGCCAAACTCAAAATTTTACACCACTCAAACCCAGGTTTTACAGATTCATTTCCTAAGGCATTAGTGTTTGAGTTTCTTCCTTTCCAGGATGCCTTAGGTTCCTTAACCAAATTGACCCAACCTTTCTTCTGCCATAACACCACCCTCTCCTGACATAAAAAAGGAACAGTTTGCAAAGTCACTGGAAAAAAAAAAAAAAAAAGGCTGCTATTTCCTAAGATAGATGAGCCCACTCATCCTCTGTTTATATATGAGAGTCCACAAGTAATTCTTCTCAACAGTATCTGCCGTGAGGTGATCCTTCTGTGCCTGCTTATTATAAGAAGTAGCTGGGGATTTTCTGTGCCTGCTTATTATAAGAAGTAGCTGGCAATTTCTCTTAAAAGAAAAGAAGAAAAGACATGCATTTATTCTCTGATAAAACATTTTTCTGTTAAAGAACCCAATTAAAAAACAGGTCTGTGCCTTGTACATATTTTCTACCTTCCATCATATCAAGCTCCATGAGTGCAGGTACAGAGATGTCTGACTCACAGCTGTGTCTCCTACATGCAACACATAGTAGGTGCTTGTAGTAGGATGAATAATGGCCCCCAAAGATATCTAGGTCCTAATCTCCCCTGAACCTATGAATGTTACTTCATATGGCAAAGGGGACTTTGCAGATGTGATTAAGGATCTGGAGATAAGGATTACCTGGGTGGGTCCTAACTGTCATCACAACTGTCCTTATAAGTGGCAGACAGAAGGAGATTTGACAGAGAAAAAGGCAGTGTGATCATTGAAGCAAAATGCTATGCTGCTGACTTTGAAGATTGAGGAAGGGGCCACAAGTAAAGAGATGCAAGGAATGCAGCTCTGGACACTGGAAAAGGCAAGAAAACAGATTCTCCCCTAAGTCTCCGAAGGGAGAGTGACCATGCCAACACCTTGATTTCAGCCCAGTGAAATTGACTTCAGACTTCTGATTTCCAGAACTGCAAAAAAATAAAGGTATGTTTTTTACGCTACCAAGTTGGTAGTAATTTGTTCCAGCAGTCATAGAAAACTAATATAGTGTTCAATGACTGTGTTGGATAACTGAAGCAATGAACAGGAGGGATTCAGTAAACATTACATTAATTATAAGATGCCCAGGCTGATCTAAAAATAGTGTGTGAAGAGAAAGACAGTAGATATATTGTATATTCTTTTTCAATATAGACCTGAAAAGGTTCTTGGGATGTGAAACAACATTCTTCAAATATATTCACAGAGTTAAAACTAATTACATTGACTTAACCAGGTGTTTTTATTTACCAAATCTCATTCTGGTTGTTTTGGTTGGTTTTGGTTTGTTGAGATTGCTCCATATGTTAGTTTTATGCTAATTGGTTTTATTTGATTATGCATTTATTCAAAATTTGGGGTGGGGGTGACTTCTACAGACTACTTCAATTCATAAGAAATGTCTGTCTTCTAGGAGCTTGCCATCTACCAAGAGATACAGAGCTATACACTGTCAATAATTATATTAATTATCTACTTAACACTGCTTGGGTTACTTCAATAATATTTTATGGTCCATAGGTTCAAAAGAGTTTGTGCTCCTATAAGGCAGGCTTTTTTTTCACTCACTTGTGTATTTTTATAGCACCTAGTTCAATACATTTCATGTAGCAAGTCTTCAAATATATTTAATTGAATTATCTAGTGGCCAAAAATTCATCCCTTATTGACTGAATAAGAAACAAAGCACTGTGTGTGTGTGTGTGTGTGTGTGTGTATGTTTATTCATGCGTGTGGTAACTTGGTGGTAATATTTTTTTACTCCTGCTTCTTTCAGAATAAATTCTCTGAGTATGTTTAATCATCTTTTGAAATGAGAAAAGTGCAACAATAAAAGCAGAACTTATCAAATTACCATTTATGATTTCAGAGAGGAGAAAAGAAATACATATATATGCTGTAAAGTACTACCTCTCAATGATATTTTATGATTCATTAGAAAAATATAATGTGCTCCCAAAAAGATGTATTAAAAACATAGCTTTATACATACATTTTAACTGCTTTTATAGATTTAGAATGTGTTGCAAGATATGAAGTATTTTCATTCTGCAACATTAACTTTTATATTCCCTATAATTTGCTCATGAAAAGTACAGAAAGAGGTATCAAAAGAATGAGAAAGTATTGACTTCAAAAGTATTTTTCAGATGAGTATCAGTGATATTTATTGCATTAAAAAAGTAAAATGAGGAAATTTTAGATTGGGTTTACCAAGGAATAGAAGATTTTGGCTTCTCCCAAACTTTTCTCCAAAATTTCTTTTGATTTTGATTTCTTCCTACATATGTTCAAAGTCCCCACACAATTCCTCTTCCTAGTTCTATCTCTGCCTCCTGACCTGAGATTTCTTTTCCCTCCAGCTTCTACTGTGAACAGCTCAGCGATAACCCCTACTTATACTCATCTGCAGGTCTGAATATGCTAACTGACTGGAGGTACCTGGCTTAGGCTCATTAACTCTCCCTTTGATTATATCAGGTTTGCATCTACTGGGGCTTTGTTGGGGTTATGGCCACTCAGGATTTTAGCGTGCGGCTGGACAAGATTTCTTTTAGTAGAACAATCTCTTCTTCCACTCCAGACATGTGGTTGCTATACTTTGCTCTGAAACAGCCAAGAATAGGTAAATGATTCTCATAAAGTCGGGACAAATTGATGCAAAGCTTTCCTCAAACTGCACCCACATGAGTTTCCCTATTCCTTCCGTACACTGGTCCTAACTCTTTGTGGAGCTCCAGAAAACACTATAACCCCACTTCTACAAGAAAGCCCTAAAAATAAATGAATATGTTTCTAATTTTCCTTCCAAGTTTTTAGAAAGGAGTATTTTGACCTCTTTAAAAATCCTCTGTATGACTTTGCATCCAGAATAAAGGACTGAGTTGCCAGTGCAGAATACACTATTTTCGAAAGTGTTCTGTCAGTGTAGCCTGAGATACCATTATCAGGAGGAAAGGGAAAGCACCAATTCTTCACATTAACCTTACTTTAAATTTCAAGAGAAAACTTCTGGTGAATGTAACACTGGGTGAACTAACCAATGTGGATAGCTCCCCTTGCCCCACACAGAGATGCTGGGTAAAATGTAAATACAGACTGTTTGGTTTTAATATGCAACAGAGCTGAAAGAAAGAGAGAACTTTAAGTGTCAAAAACAAAGAGAGAATTTAAAGCCAAACAACAAAGGCAACAATATAAATAATAGCAACAACTCATTAAGTACAGACAGTTTTAGAAGAGGTACCAAAAAATATTCACATAAACAAGAAAAAGAGTCTCAGGCAAATATGACTAAATTTTAAATGGATTGTAGGTACTTGTTTTTCATATTTTAAAGTATATTTCAAAAGTAAATTTTAATGTAGATTTCAAAATATTTCATGATTTTAAAAACCTAAGAAGAATCAAGGAGAAATTTGGGGATACCTGGTAAGCAAATGTAATTTTAAATAAATTCCCCATGAAAGGCTTCTCTCATAAAGTTTACCTACTCTTTGTGAAAGCTATTCTATTTTGTGAGTCCTCTATTGACTGCAGACTTACCTTAACTCACTGCATATTAGCTGTTATGTGTTCATAAAATATACCAAGGCCCCTTTTATGTTTTTATTTAAGTTACTTATGAACTAATACTCTCAGAACTTGGGGTGGGAAGGGTAGTGGTGGTAGGAAGAGGCTGGAGAGTGGAATAGGAATCAGGGCAAGCGTAGGTAACATCATCAACTGTGGTACATGAAGTATCCAATTGCATGTGGACAGTTAGCTGTCCCATCACTTGAGTCCTAGCAGAAAGCTTTGGGATTCAGAAATATGGACCTTTTATTCAAAATTGTATTTAAATATTTTCTGAGTGAATAATTAATATTCTACTGCTAATTCATCATAGACACCAAGAAAATCTACTAGGTCAAGAGGATATTCTCATAAAATCATGTGTGGCCCTCTAACGCAGGGGTCCCCAACCCCCAGGCCACAGACCAGTACCAGTCAACGGCCTGTTAGGAGATGGGCCACACAGCAGGAAGTAAACAGCAGGCGAGTGAGCGAAGCTTCATCTGTACTTATAGCCGCTCCCCATCGCTCGCATTACCACCTGAGCTCCGCCCCCTGTCAACATTATGGTGAGTTTTATAACTATTTCATTATATATTACAATGTAATAATAATAGAAATAAAGTGCACAATAAATGTAATGTGCTTGAATCATCCCCAAACCATCCCCCCACTCCAGTCAGTGGAAAAATTGTCTTCCATGAAACTGGTCCCTGGTGCCAAAAAGGTTGGGGACCGCTGCTCTAATGTGTCACATTAGAATACATGTGAGATTCAAAGAATGAATAATGACACTCAGTAGTCATAAAAGCAGTTTTGATTCCTGAAAAAAGTAAAGGCCATGGCATTAAAATAACTGATAATATCCAGTTTGGGCTAAGATGTGGAATATGGGCACTCTCATATATTATTGGTGGAAATGTTAGTGGAAAGAACCTTTTTGAAGGGCAAATTGGCTGCATCTGATAAAGTGGTATATCCACTCTTTGTGTGAGCTATTCTATGTTTAGCAATTTCTTCTACAAAATTACATCCATAATGAGCAAAGCTCTGCACATAAGTGAGTCCTTTTTGTAAATGACATGAAAAGGTGTCCGTGTATATTTTTTAAGAAAAATTAAGTTGCAAAACTATGTAAATAGCTACGGAAATACATTTATATCTGTGTGTCATCTATCACTATCATATCAAATTATCACAAATCTAGTGTCTTGAGCAACACAAATCTATTATCTGACAGTTCTGTAGAAGTCATACTTAGGTCTCTTTAGGTTAGGGTCAAAGTATCAGCAGGGCTGCCTTTCTTACTGGAGGCTCTAAGGGAGATTCCCTTTCCCTGCTTATTCAATTTGTTGGCAGAATTCAGTGCCTCACATTTGCATGACTGAGATCTGCATTTTCCTGCTATAAACTGAGGGCAGGTTTCAGTTTCTAGAGGCCACAGCATTATTAGGATTATGGCCCCCTTCCTCCCTCGTTGAAGCCAGCAATGGCAGGTCAAGTCCTTCTCATGTCACATTCATCTGACTCACTTTTTTTTTTCTATTGAAGTATAGTTGATTTATAAGATTGTGTTAGTTTCAGGTGTACAGCAAAGTGATTCAGTTATATACATATTTTTTTTTTCAGATTCTTTTCCATTATAGGTTATTACAATATATTGAATATAGTTCCCTGTGCTATACAGTGAACACTTATTGTTTATCTATTTTATATAGTGGTGTGTATCTGTTAATCTCACAATTCTAATTTACCCTCCTTCCTTTCCCCTTTGATAACCATAAGTTTATTTTCTATATCTGTGAGTCTGTTTCTGTTTTGTAATAAATTCATTCATAATATTTTTTAGATTCCACAGACCCACTTTTCTGCTTTCCTCTTCTACTTTTAAAGACTCATGAGATTGTATTGGGCCCAAGTAAATAATTCAGGATAATCTTCCCATCTCAAGATCCTTAACCTTAATTGCATGTGCAAAGTCCCTTTTGTCATGTAAGGTAACATAATCACATGTTCTGAGGAATAGGGTGGGGACATCATTGGGGGCTCTTTATTATGCCTACCACAAAATCTATATGTACACTTTATATATATATATATATATATATATATATATACACACACACACACACACACACACACACACACACAAACACACATATATATATATACACACCTTTGTGTGTATATACATACATATGCACATACATACATATATACAAGCACGGGTGAGGAAAGAGAGAGATATAGAGAGAATAACATTGACAATAATAAAAATATGTGTGCATGTAGAACAAATTTCTAGAAATAAACATACCAAACATTTTTAACAGTGGTTATTTCCGGGAATTAGAGTTTTAGTTTTTATGTATACTCTTAAGAATGGTTTGCATTTGTACAATAAGCACACATTAATTTTGCACTTAAAAAAGTAAAAGAGCAATAAATTGATGAATGGGGCTTAAGACACGATTAAAATCACCAGCGCTATCTCCTAATATAAACACCTAGGAAAAAAAATGGTCTCTGAGTAAAATATTTGTTTCTTGAATTATTCATCAAAGTAAATTGGCAGACACTTCACCCCAGGTGTTATATGCCATGAATTGAAGAAATTAAACTTTAAACTACTAATTGGCTGAATTGCTGCATAACTAAATAGACTAGCAATTTTTAACATAGAACAATCATATTAGTATCACTACTAAAATAAAAACACTATTACACTGCATTGGTAATAACAGTGTAAATAATAAATTGTTTATATCTAAATGGTATATATGCTACCATTTTCAAAGCATTTTCAAAAACATTAATTTTTTTAAATTCTGAAAATCATTCTACAATATTAAATAGGCAGAACAGATAATATTATCATCACTTTTCGGAAGGAATAATATTCAGAAGACCTAGATGGGAGTTGCCCAAGGTCCAAAAGCTCAAAATCATGCAGAAACAAAATAAGTACTTAGATGTTCTGTTTTAGGAACTATGTACAAAGTAAAAATAAATATGACTTCTGCTCTAATGAAGTTAACATGTAGGAAGGAAGATAAGACAATTATGTGGGTGGTCACACTCAAGGCAGAAAGTTATAAATATTATAAAAGGGTACCTATGACGTGTTATAAGAGTTTAGAGAAAAGTAGATTGCTTGAGTATGAAATTATTGGGAGATTTAATCAAATAAGCAGCAATTGAACTGGGCCTTAAATAATAGGTATAGTATGATTTTCCCTAAGTAGGAACTAGATTTGAGGTGCAGGAGTATGAGCCCAGGATTGAACAAGAGTGGCCCTCTTAGAGGCAATGACAAGGAGAAGCAAGAGAGAAGCAAAAGTCCTTGTGCAATTAGAATTCACATCAGAAGACGAAAGAAACAGATCCAAGATGAAGTCAAGTTTTCAATTCTGGATACATGGAATAATGGGGTTCCTAGTAATAGTCATGAGAAGCATTTCCTTGACTTCCATTATTACTTCCTAGACCTACTGTAGTATGGTTATTGCTCCCAATACTCCTCAGAAATTGCTTTTCTCAAGTTCTCCATGACTTCCTTGCACTAAATACAATAAACACACTTCAGTCTCTACCATAGTTAATGTCTTGGTTGCATTCAGCTCTATAGTTTGTTTCATCTGTGTTGAACACTTTCTTCTTTTGACTTTCTTGACTCCACAGTCTCTGGTTTTATATAAAACCAATCCATACAAAGTGCTAACTGCACTCAATGCTCAGTGAACACACATGCTCAAAATATGTTAGCTTAGTCCTGTGATTCTTCCTGTTACTCTTCTGATAACCCCACCATCTTCTTTGTAGGTTTCCCTTTCTTGGTTGAGCCCTTAAATACACATCTGGATCCTCTCTCTTCTCATGAAGTGTACTCACTGTTGGCATTCTCCATTCAGTTTCATGGCTTCAATAACCATTATTGTGCTAAGGATCACTAAGGCAAAGTTTCCAGTTCAGATTTTTCTCTTAAACTCTAGACCCATTAACTTTCTACTGATTGTTTATGCTTACAAATGCATTAGGAAACTCAAATGTAATATGTCTAAGATTGAACTCAAAATTTCCTCCCTAACCTGCTCCTCTTCTTCTGTTCCATTTCTCAGGAGAAGGTTGTAGTATAACAAAAAATAAATATTTGGTCTTTGTTCCCCATTCCTGACACACAGCTCCTTAAATCCTTGAAATCTCCTGAGTGATAAGGGTTATAGGAGCATCTTTTATTCTAATGAGGTGACTGATGAAACCTCAGAAAACCCCCTCATCAAAGGGTTTGGAGAGCTACTGGGCTGGTGAACATGTCAAGGGGCTAGAAGGGTGGTACACCTGGAGAGGTTATGTGTCCCTTCCCCTAAAGCTTGCCTTATGCCTTATGCCTTTCTTCCATTGGCTATTCCTGAGTCTCATCCTTTATAATAAAGCAGTAATAGTGAGTAAAGTGTTTTCCTGATCCTCGTGAGTTATTCTAGGAAATTATTGAGCCTTGAAAATGGAGGGGGGCATATTGTGGAAACCCCTGACTTTCTGCTTAATGGGACAGAAGTGTGGATAATCTAGTGACTCAGTGCTTGTAACTGGAATCTGAAGTGAGGGCAGATTTGTGGACTGAGCCCTTAAACCTGTGGAGTCTGATTCTCCCTCCGGGGTAGTTAGTATTAAGAATTTAACTGAATTGTAGGACACCCAGCTGGTCAGAAGAAGTGTCAGAAGAAGACACACACACACACACACACACACACACACACAAAGATATCCTTATACATCCCATTACTTAAGCCAGAAATCTTTGTTTTCTCCCCCTAAAGCCCCAATTAATGAAATCACCATGTCCTTCAAAATATATTTTAAGATCCTTAACTTTTCTCCATCTCTACTGTCACTACTTCAATCAAAGATTTAATCTCCTCTCACTTGATTCTAATTGTTCTTTCCTCTGCCTTTGGCCTTTCAATGTAACCTTCACACTACAGTCAAAATGATATTTCTAAGTTCAAATTTGATCATATAACTCTCTTCTTTTTAATCTTCTAATATTTTCTCTGTCCTTCAGGATAAAGTACAAATTGTTTAACACAACTTAAAGAGCCCTTAAGGATTTGGCTCCTGATTACCTTTCCAGTGTGAAAACTCATTACTTCATACCCCCTGCAGTCCAGCTATAACAAACTATTTTCTATTTCTAGGCTTGCTCGTGTGCCACTACCTTTCTTACTTTTATACTTACTGCCCTCTTTACCTGGAACACTCTCTTCTTCTCTCTTTTACATGGCTAAATTACTACTCAAGCTTTAGCACTTAACTTAGGTGTTACTTTCTTTAAGAAGCTTTGCTTGACATCCAAGTCAAGATTAGGTTCTCCCTTTGTTCTTTCATTCTATCCCAAACTCATTATGACTTGGTACTTATCATGCCATCCCACACTTACCTGCTAACTTGTGTGCTGCTGTGTGCATGTCTCTTGATTCTGTGAAAACGTCCTCAGATGAGTGAGCTTGTCTGCCATTTTCACTAACATACATCCAGCAACAGGACCTGATACAAAGAAAGTATTCAATAAATACAACAATGAATGAATGTATAAATGAACAGATGAAAGAACAAATAGAAAAGTAGATTTGGGAAGGTAAAAGATAATGAGCTCAGTTTTGGACATGTTGCTTTGACTTAAAAGCATCATCATGAACCAGAGCCTGTAGCAAATGCAAAAGTAGATAGTAAGATCTGGGAGTTATGCACAAAGTAGAGATGATTGAAGCCACAAAACTAGATGAAATTGTATATAGGAAATATAGAGAAAAAGACGAGAACTAAAAATAAAACATTAGGGAATGCCTGTATCTATTTTTAGGTGAAAGCACAGTGCTCCTGAAATAAGGTGAGTAAAAAGTCCATTAAGGACTTCAGACAAATAAAAATTGATGAGGGTTATGTTTGTCAATGAGAAGCTATTCACGAAAGTTCCCACCACAAGAAAAAGAAATTCTGTTTTAATTTTTTTGTGTGTGACAGATGTTAACTGGACTTGTGGTGATCACTTTGTAATATATACAAATATCAAATCATTATGTTATACACCTGAAACTGATATGATATGTCAATTATACCTTAGTAAAGTAAATAAATAGATAAATAGATAAATAAATATAAATACATTCACAAATAGAACCCATTAGTACACTAAAAAAATACACTACAACACATTTAGATTCATCTTCACAGTGGAATAATAGTTTGACATTAGGGAATTAATTAAAATAGTATGCCCTATTTGTTGGTCAACTGAAATTTAAAAATAAAAGTGTCTGTCTTATGCTATCAAAAAATTCAGATGGACTCTTGAAGTAAAAAAAAAAAATAAGACAAAATGATAATCAAAATACTAATTTCAAATCCTATAATACTCTCTTTACTATCTCTTAGTTTCAAGGATGTGGGCTGAAGATGTGTGTTATAATTGAGGCCTCACTCCCTGCCACAGGTCAATAACAAGAGACTACTGACCTAAGACAGTTAAGAGTAGCTAGACAGGAAAGTACCCAAAGGGACACTCATTGTCATGCTTCTCTGATCTGGCAGTTGGCTAATAGCAAGGAGTTTCATTAGAAGAGGGATATAAAGCCTCAGTGCAAGAGTACATCCAAATTGCTTAGACCAGAGTCCATAAATGAAGGCCTACAGATAAAAAGGTACAAGTGCAGAGAAAATACGCATCCATGCAACAAAGAGAGAGCCAGCAGAGAGGTTTTTGTTTTGTCTTCTTTTTTGTTTTTGTTTTTAATCTTTTCAAAATTCTTACCAATATGGCAAGTTCACAAAAAAATGAAAGAGTAACCTATATTAAACATTTCTGCAGTAGATAGTGGATACAGTACCAGATGAAGTAATATTAAAAATAAAATTCCCTAGGCTCTGGTGGTCTTTGAGTGTAGCTCTCCTCCTCTCTCTTCAGGCAGTTAAACAATTGAATAGGTAATAAAACCTTACACACTGCCAATCCCTTAAATTTAGGTTCTGAGTGAATGATCAAATGCGACCCACTAAATAGAAGAAGATTTAAGGAGAATTCAACCAAATTCTTGTAGCAGATAAGTCACTCATCTGCAAATTGTAAATGACATTCTCTCTGGGCTGTCAAAGTACTGGAAGCCATCCTTTCCTTACGAACTCAACTGGCAGCCAGAATACAAGGGAACGTGATTTGGTCCACAGTGGACTTTCCCGTTTGGCATAATGTGGGTAAAGGTGAAAAACAGACCTCCAGAAGCAAACAGCATGGTGACCACTGACAAAATTAAAAGGCAAAACGACCTGGTTTTTTTTTTTTTCCCCCCTTTGAAAAGATCAAATCTAAAAGCAGAATAAACTTAAGAGTGTGCCGGGCCCATAAGAAAAAAGATACATTTTACTGAAGTACATGAATAAAGACTTAAATAAATGGAGGTTTATACCTTTTTCATGTGTGAAAAGTTAACGTTTAAAAACATTGATTTATTCAGTTGGATCAACATATTCATTGTTTTTGCAATCAGAATCCCAAGGATTCCATTTCCCAACTTGATGAAACAATTAAAAAATACAGGTTAGAAAATTAACCAGTAAGAAAATAAGAGAAAATTTTTGAAGGAAGACAAATGAAAAGAATCGTAGAGCCACAGTAATTAAAATAGTGTGGTTTGGAGCAAAGTACAGTCTGTTAGATCAATGAAACTGAATAGAAAATCTAGAAATATTTTCCTATGTTCCTATTGGCACATGAAAAATGTGGCATGTCTAATCACTGGGTAAAATATCGATTAAAAGATAAATGATATCAAGTCAATTGAATAACCAGTTTGGTGAAAAGAAAATAGTTAAAATCTGACCTGAAGTAAGAAACATTATAAGAAGATTAAATATTTAAATGTAATTTAAATGTTAACAAAAAATCATAAACGTATAAGAAAAATTAGATAATGCTTCAATAATTTGGGCATGGGGCTATATAAAAAGTTCTTACAAATCACTTAAAAGATATACTAGAATTTTTAAAACTGGGTGAAAACCACTCATAAACAGTAGTCAAAAATCAAATTAAAAGGGCTAACATGCATTTAAAAAGCTAAGGCTGCGGCCAGATTCATAAGTCTGAATCACACAGACCCCCAAGCTTATAAAGGCACCAGGCTTGGTATAATATTCTGCTGTCAAAATCTTGAAATTCTTAATATTTTTTTCAACAAAGTCCCTGGACTTTCATTCTGCACTAAGTCCTGCATATTATGTAGTCAATCCCAATTAATCTTCACATATAATCAACAAAATACAAATCAAACTCCAAATTTAAAAAATTGTTTTCAGATTTAAAAAGATAAAAAGCTTTATATCATACAACATCCATAGTGTAGACAAAGCAGCACCCTCCTACATTTTTTTTCAACTATTGGCAAACACTCTAGAGCCATATACCACAATTTAAAATGAATAACTTTGGTCCAATTTTTCCTCCAGAATTAAAGGTATAGGAATTAATTGAACCAATATGTAAAACTAAGGATGTTTATCACAGTATTGGTTATAATAGCAAAAACCATCAGCAAATCTAAATGTGCATAAAATTATTGATTATAAACAGAAAGATACATTTATATAATTGCATATTATGCTTTAATTGAATGTTAGATATATTGTATGTACATATAAAGACATTCATAAGCTATGTAAGGATATATAATGATCTGGAAAGATAGCCTTGATTCATTGCTAAGTGAAAAGCAGGCTATGTAACTACAAAGAGGGTGAAACGCTGCAGTTACTCTAGAACACTTTTTACATATATGGTAAAAAAAAAAAAAAAGTCTGAAAAGAAAAACACAAAGATATTTTTCTCTGGACTACAGAAAATTTTCATTTTGTTATTACATCTTTTGATTTTTTTTTTTAAACAATGAGCTTTTAGTTCTATTAAAATCAACAAAAAAACATTTTATTTTAAATGAATGAGAATTAGGCCATTTAATTTTGTCTGGGATCATTAAACATTTAAATATATAACTGCAAAAATAATTCTAATTTGGTGTAAAACAAGGAAAATGACATAAAGCATTTTGAAAGAAAAGACAGACAATGTTTAAAAGTTATAAGTTATTCCAAACATGCAGATTATACAATTAAAAATTGGAAGGGAGAGCCAAAACTATATTGATTTCCTCATCTTGAAAGGAAGTAAATAAATATACACTGCTTTAGTTTTGACATAGATAATTTAATTAAAGAAATATAGGTTGAATTTTGTTTTTGCAAAGCATAAATGTAGAATAATTTATAAGGATTTTTAGAAGTATGAAAAATTGTACCAGACAGTACATGATTATGAGGTAGAACATAAATTTGTATGTCTTGAATTGGAGTAAAGAATAGTACTTAATGTGAAAAATAATAATTGATCTAGATTCAATTTAATTCAAAACAGAATAAAACATACCACATAATGAATTGCCAAAAATTTCAGTCTTTCATCTAAAAAGAAAACACACAGAATGTAGCTGAATCCAGATGATGTATTACAGTCATTGAGTTAATTCTGTATGTTGATTAAAATAAAGACATAATCTCCAACAAATTGCTTCCTGATATTCCTTTAAGTTGTTTTGCCTGAAAGAGATTTCAAATGGAGAATAGTAGCAGACATCTAAAGTAAATTCAGGACCACCTGCAGTTTGGCTCTTAGAAGTCTGATGAGTAAAGATATTTTAGTCAAGTGGCTGATGTAAAACCACATTTCTATCATCATTTTTGATTGGAAAGGGGATTCTTGGAGGTAATCCAGCACAATATGGCCATGAAACTGTAACATAATACCAATTTTATCTGTATATTTGAACTATTAAAACAATTTTAAAGAACAAATTAATGGACATTTACTTTTCTTGCCAAATTCATTCAAAGTCTATTAAGTCATGTTTTCTTTTCATTCTTTGGAAGCATTTTAACCTGTACTATCAAAGTGGTAGGATAAAAAATTTATATAAAAATCCAAAAATTGAATCCATATTGTCTATATTCATTAAATTAATAGCTAAATAAATAAAATTAAAGAATTTAAGCCTTTTTAAAAATTAAATTAAAAATGCATATATTATGAGTTCTCAAAAGTAATACTAAATTAATGAATGATAATTTGTGGAAAACATTTTTTCTTTTAAATAAGGTTGACACTATACAGAGGCAACTGCTTCAGTGACAAAATCTGGTGACCTTAGGCAAAGGAATGCTTGTGCTAACTTCAGATAATAGGTGGCCATATGAAAAACAACAAAAGTAGCTGATGAGTCTTCAATGTGTTTTCTGTAGGTCATCAGCATAAGGAGGACCTGCTGTGATTTTTGTAAGAATTCAGATATTTAGGCCCTGGTTCAGAATGACCAAATCCAAATTTCTGAGGTAAAACCCAGGAATTTGCATTTTGACAAAGCCATACTAATACCTTCAAGAAGTCTCAACCAGTGTTTACAGGATGAGAAGCAAGAATCTATGGTAGGGGAAAAGGAAAAGCACAGGGAGCCAAACAGGAGTCACTAGTTGGTTGTCTGAGAGCAGCTGACTTTACAGGTCTCATGAGCAATCATGCATAGCTCCATAGGTTCTTTGGAAACTGCATCTTCCTACCTGCTATATGAATTTTGGTAAAATACAGTTTTACATCTATTTCACCATCATGTATAAAGGAATAAAAATGATGTTTGCACACTTCCAAACACAGAAAAACTTTTATATGACCAATTAAATGTTTCAAGAATCTTTGGTATGTCTACAGAGCTGATACTCTCTTAACTAGGCCCACTACTTATCATTCAATTGCATGGAAATACAAAGGACCCCGAATAGCCAAAGCAATCTTGAGAAAGAAAAACGGAGCTGGAGGAATCAGGCTCCCTGACTTCAGACTATACTACAAAGCTACAGTAATCAAGACAGTATGGTACTGGCACAAAAACAAATATAGACCAATGGAACAGGATAGAAATCTCAGAGATAAACCCACACACATACGGTCACCTTATTATTGATAAAGGAGGCAAGAACATACAATGGAGAAAAGACAGCCTCTTCAATAAGTGGTGCTGAGAAAACTGGACAGCTACATGTTAAAGAATGAAAGTAGAACACTCCCTAATACCATACACAAAAATAAACTCAAAATGGATTCAAGACCTAAATGTAAGGCCAGACACTATAAAACTCTTAGAGGAAAACATAGGCAGAACACTCTATGACATAAATCACAGCAAGATCCTTTTTGACCCACCTCCTAGAGAAATGGAAATAAAAACAAAAATAAACAAGTGGGACCTAATGAAACTTAAAAGCTTTTGCACAGCAAGGGAAACTACAAACAAGATGAAAAGACAACCCTCAGAATGGGAGAAAATATTTGCCAATGAAGCAACTGACAAAGGATTTATCTCCAAAATTTACAAGCAGCTCATGCAGCTCAATATCAAAAACACAAACAACCCAATCCAAAATTAGGCAGAAGACCTAAATAGACATTTCTCTAAAGAAGATATACAGATAGGCAACAAACACATGAAAGAATGCTCAACATCACTAATCATTAGAGAAATGCAAATCAAAACTGCAATGAGGTATCACCTCACACCAGTCAGAATGGCCATCATCAAAAAATCTACAAACAAAAAATGCTGGAGAGAATGTGGAGAAAAGGGAACCCTCTTGCACTGTTGGTGGGAATGTAAATTGATATAGCCACTATGGAGAACAGTATGGAGGTTCCTTAAAAAACGAAAAATAGAACTACCATACGACCCAGCAATCCCACTACTGGACATATACCCTGAGAAAACCATAATTCAAAAACAGTCATGTACCACAATGTTCATTGCAGCTCTATTTACAATAGCCAGGACATGGAAGCAACCTAAGTGTCCATCGACAGATGAATGGATAAAGAAGATGTGGCACATATATACAATGGAATATTACTCAGCCATAACAAGAAACGAAATTGAGTTATTTGTAGTGAGGTGTATGGACCTAGAGTCTGTCATACAGAGTGAAGTAAGTCAGAAAGAGAAAAACAAATACCGTATGCTAACACATATATATGGAATCTAAAAAAATGGTTATGAACCTAGAGGCAGGACAGGAACAAAGACACAGATGTAGAGAATGGACTTGAAGATACGGGGAGGGGGAAGGGTAAGCTGGCACGAAGTGAGAGAGTAGCATGGACTTACATATACTACCAAATGTAAAATAGATAGCTAGTGGGAAGAGCCGCATAGCACAGGGAGATCAGCTCAGTGCTTTGTGACCACCTAGAGGGGTGGGATAGGGAGGGTGGGAGAGAGACACAAGAAGGAGATATGGGGATACATGTGTATGCATAGCTGAGTCACTTTGTTATAAAACAGAAACTAACACACCATTGTAAAGCAATTATACTCCGATAGAGATGTTAAAAAAAAAAATTCAAAAAAAAAATCATTGTTTCTAAACTACATCGCACCCCCAACACTCCCCCTTTTTTCTGCACATGAAGAAAATATTGTTAGACTTCCTTGTGGACTAACATTTTAACCTAGCATTGTCACTAAGCATATAATTTATTAATAAGAAACAGTTAATATTCTTGGCAAATTGCTAATATTTCATTTACATTTCATGTTCACCTATTTTTCTTCATTGATTGACCAAATATGTTTGAGCCTCTACTTGTACAAGATACTGCTAGGCCTTAGTCAGGGAGTGATGAACCAAATAGACACCATCATGAAGTTTACAGGATAATGGAGGAACCAAATATCAGACAAGTATTTAAACTAAAACATTTTTTTAAAGTTAGAAATACTACCAACAAAAAGCACAGGATGCTCTCAGGGAATATAACAGTAATCTAACAGGGAGGTCAGTAAGGATGTCTTTGAGGGCATCCTATTTGAGGAGGTACTGTTGCCTAAATGATAAATTTGCTGCCATTTGTCCACAAGAGTGAAGGTGAAAGAGTTCCAGACAGAGATATAAATCATATCTTCAAAATCTAGAAAGCAGTCCAGTATGGCTGGAACGTAACGAATGAGAGAGGGAGAGAAACTGACAAAGAAGTTGAAGCTGAAGACATGAGTCAAAGCAAAGGCTTAGAAGCATATGCTAAAGCAATGGGCTGGGGGAGGCCTGAAGGGTTTGAAGCAGGGGAGTGACTGGATCCTCTTGGCTGCTCCCTGGAGAAGATATGGGGGCACAGACAATAGTAGACTTGGGGAGCACATTAGAGGCTATTTTATTCTAGGTAGAAGGTAATGGTGACTTCATCTAGGGTCTTCTAGTGAAATTAGAAATATATTTTAGATGTGCAACCACCACGTTAGGGATGGATTAGCTGTGGATTTGGTTGGAATGAGACGGAAGGAAACATCAAGCATAACCCAGAGATAAGAATGTCTTGTTTATGTGACACATTCTCATTTTTTTAATATGACCAGGTATGGTCCAGGAAATAGGGTTTGGATAATCTTGGGAAAATCTTGACCTTGACCCATGTCTAACCGTAATCTTGAAATAGAGCTTGCTGCCAGGAATTAGGAAAAGTGGACTTTGGGAGTAGAGTACAATGTTGAAAAGAAATCATAATAGACGGTAATTTTAGATGCTGCGGTGTCAGAGGAAGCTTGCTGAGAGGGCCAGGTTTAGAAGTTCCAGCAGGAAGGCAGAGGAAGAGGGGCAACAAGGCAGCAGCTGAATGTCCTCCTTACACCAAGGAGCAGGCTTTGCACAGAGCAGAATTACAATCCCTTCCTTGTTTTAGGAGATAAGTAAACCCAGAGGATTTAAAGTACTGGGTAGGTAACCAAGAGAGGGATTTGAAGCCACAGAGGAAAAGGCAGAGGCCCAGTTGCCATAACTCACATGTGGGAATGAAACAAAGGCAAATTTTTCAAAACTGTAGCAAGACCAGTGGCACACGTGACAAAGCTTACTGTCAGAAGGTTGGGCTAGAAATCATTAGATCCGGCTTGTCCTAGAACCTGCTGTGCTGTGGGTGGGGGTTAAGGAACACCAGCTATGGGAAAACAGGGACCAGAAGCTGGTAGGTACCAATAGGTAAAAAACACATCCCATTTTAAAGCACTGGATGATGATAGTGCAATGTGAACTATGGAGTGAGTGTTACCATAGAAACCTAAAACATGCCTAGGATTTGTGCTGCACGTAAAAGCGATGAGTACAAGCATCAGAATCACCTCCGTTAGCAGTACTTGATCAAGTCTTCCCAACTTCCAAGTATGATATCCACAAAAATATTAAAATATGGGCATTCGTAACCCCCCAAATCAAGACAACCAGTATTATCTACACAAATTACAGGTTTCTTTGAACTGAAATAGGAAATATAATTAATGAGTGATACTTAGCCTTTTGAGGGAAGTATTCTCCAGAGAAATAGGACCAGTAGGTTAGACAGATGTAGATACATAGATTGATTGTAGGAAACTCAGGAGATTGCAAAGGCGAAGAAAACTCACAATCAGTCATCTTACAAGGTGGAGACCCAGCAAAGTAAGTGGTGTAATTTGGTCTAAGTCTGAAGACCTAAGACTCAAGGGAAGCTGGTGATGTAAATCCCAGTCCAAGAGTAGGAAAAGATGAGATGAGATGTCCCAGCTCAAGCACTGAGGCAGAAAAGAAGGGGCAAATTTCTCTTTCCGATTTTATGTTCTATTCAGGCCTTCTATGGATTGAATGATGCCCACTGTGGGGAAGTCCATCTACTCTACTGAGTTCACACATTCAAATGCTAATCATATCTGGAAACAACCTCACAAACACACCCAGAAATAAATGGGCATCCCCTGATCCAGGCATGTTGACACATATAATTAACTACCACAAGGGATAACTAACATGGAAACCTAAAGGTCATTAGCCTTCGCTGTTCTGCCAGAGAGAGCCTCTAGTCCTCAATGCCCAATGTCTGTACCAACTACAGCACTAAACTTCTTTTCCTGTAATGTGAAGGAAAGAGCTGCTTTCTAGAACGTACAAGACCACTCAATCCTCCAATTTCTCCCATTTTCTTTCTCTCTGTTCATTCTAGAAATAACATGATTATTATTCCATGCCAGCCAGTGGCAGACATGGAAGGTGCTGGTGGCCTTCAGGGATATGGAAGTACCAGTGGGGAGGAATTGTGATCAGAAGCCATGGAGCATTGTACGCTGCATGCTGTTGTTGTTGTTGTTTGCACTGTGTCTACCAAGGGAAGATTGAATATTTTCAATGATCCTTTTCGAAAGACAAGATAGCCACAAAAGATAAATGTCTTCTGGACGTAAGAAATTTTGATAGAGGCTGGGCTCTGCCCATACATAATTCCTCTGGATCAAAACCCATCTGAGGGGAGACTGTAATAGAGTCAGATGGTTCACAATGTTTATGGACAAATACCATGTTTGGATACATTTTCCTTATCAGGATAAGCAGATATAAAAATATGTGGGTATTGTAACAAATGCTACATAAGAGAAAAATAACAGTATTTAAGCTGCAAGGACGTATTTTTGGAAAAGTTTATTGTTAGAAATTTAAAGCACTTTCTTTTAAAGCATTTGTTTTGTGTCCTTAATATAACTTAAGAAAATATTGACTCTGGTGCAAAAAAATATGTATGAGGTGAAAATTCAACAGATTGACAAGGGAGGGATGCTAACTTAAAGGAAAGTAGGAAGGTAGAATTTAAAATAAAAATGCAATAACAAAGAGTCTCCATGAAAAAATATTACTCAAAGATATGCATAAATCCAGCTAAGAGATGAATTCAAATAAAAGACTAAAGCTGATTCACTTTGTTATACAGCAGCAACTAACACAACATTGTAAAGCAATTATACTCCAATAAAGATGTTAAAAAAAACAAAAAAAAACATTGGTACAAAATAAGTTGAATAAAATGTTATAAATATGTTATGAGACAACATACAAAAGTAATTATTGAAATAAAATATATAACATGTAAAAATAATAATAATAATCTAGATCTCAAATTCCAGATTATAACAATCCCCTATTATCCAGCTGAGAAGTGAATGAGAGATTAAGGAAGCAAAGTAAAATAATACTAATATTCAGAATTACATCAGGTAGTATCAAAACACTATTTTATTTATGAAATTGATTATTGGAATTTATTTTTTAACTTGTATGTATCTGTTCAATTTGAAATTAAGATGTTTTACAAAAAACTAGCAAAAAGGGTAATAAAATTATAATCCGTGAAGAATCAGAAAAGGAGGAGAGAGAAAGATAAAGAACAAAAAAAACAAAACTAATTGAAACTGAAAGGGCAAGTGGACAAACTTTTCAGGTAAAACAGGCTTAAAAGTTTTGAAGTTGGATGGGTTAAACTCTCCTATTAAAGACAAAGTCCAAAGTCCAATTAGATGTTATTTCCAAAAGACATACCTCAGGGAATATAACTTAGGAAAGTAAAAATAATAATAATAAAAAGACAAGAACAAAGGGAAAAAAAAAACTGCTAAAGATATACTGTGTAAAGACAAACAAAAGAAAGAGTATAATATTAAAATCAGCTATATTAGATTTTGAGGCAAATAGATCATCACAGGATCAGATAAAATTGACTGCCATTTTATATTGGAAAATGATACATTCACCATGAAGATATTAGAGGCATAAACTTTTATATGACAAATACATAGCTACAAAATATTTAAAGTAAAAACTATGCAATAAAACTTTATAAGGAAAAATTGGAAAAGAAAAAAATAATGCAGCTTTGGAGAAACAGCTTCCAGGTTTTAAAGAACCATGTAGAAAAAAAAGGTTAAAATATAAAGGCTACATAATACTTTAATTTATAATTTATTTAAATGACAGACCAAGTATGTTCCAAATAAGCAGCATATACACTTTCTTCTAAAAGCTAATGTATCATTTACAGAAAACTGGACATATAATAGGCCGCAAAAAAGTTAAATTACAGAAAAGCTGAAATTGTTCATATTATGATATTAGATCACAATACAAAAATAGCCATTAATAACAAGTGTTGAAAATTAATTATTTGGAAAAAAACAATGCATGGCTCATTAACATGTATCAAGGGGGTTACTGATTGTTTACAAGGCAATACTAATGAGTATATGTTATTAAATATTTGATAGAAGCTCTATGTCCATAAACTCTTTGGCTTAAAATCAGAAGATGGGAAGTATTAGCAACTACATAGGCAGCCAGTAACACTAGGGCAATTCAACTATAATATTTATGGCCAAAAACCAGGTGTGAATATACTTTTATCGTGGTGAATAAGCAGATTTTAAAAGAGAAAAATGTGCGTGGGTATAGTAAAAACTGTAATACTCTGTTTGCAGACAAAGCCAAGTTGTTTTTTAAATGCTTTCACTACAAACAAATAAATAAAACAGGAAAAGAAAGAAAATAAGCCAAAAAAAAAGAATAAAAATACATTAATCATTCTAATCACCTGTTTGTTTTAAAATGTAGGTTTTATTATTTAGTTATGCTGAGGCCAACAGAAAAGGAGATGATTACCATGGAAAAGATAGTTTGTTACTCTCCGTTCCCAAGAAGAGGGCACATGCCATGACATACAGGGCCACATGGGGAAGCACCAGGGTTTGTCTGGATGCAGAGGTTACAAGGGGAAAACCTGGGCAAGAGCCTTTACTGTGGTGTCTGTGGGAAGAAATGGGTATGGCAGGGTAAACAGGCTTAGGATTGACTAGTTTGAATAATTTCAGCAGGGTATTTTGTGTAGGGGCTGTCCTAAACTGTCTAGTACTTCACTCTGGGGTGATTAGGGCTGGGGGATAGTCCCTGAGAGTGAAAGAGGTGTGGTGAGGTGTGAGAGCTCTGGATTGGTTGGTTTGCTTATGAAAGGTGTGCTCCTGGGCTAATCACTTACCATCTCTAAGAACTGGCTAGTACCTACAAAGGGGAATCTCTTCAGGGTCAGCAAGACTCTAAGATGTCAAAGCACTGGAACTACAAAAAATAAAAAGGCATGAGTAATACACTGCTGATCCCAGCAGGTGCTCCAAAACAGGCTTCCTTATCTCCCTTCCACAGCCATGGCAGATGCTGTGATGCACTGCTGCATTCCTAGTTAGAAATAAGTGACTTATCCCAGCTACTGGAAGTGCTGCCAGCAGACACCTCTTAGCTGAAGAGTTTCCTCACCTGCATGGCTCTCCCTTTCTAGGCTGGCCCACATCCACTGACTGATCTGTGATCCAGCACAGGGTTTTTTAACCTTGGTATGTATTATTGACCATTTGGACAGGATAATTCTTTATCATGGAGGTCTGTTCTGTGCTTTGTAGGATGTTTAGCAGCATTCTTGGTTTCTACCCACTAGTCACCAGTAGTATCCTCAGTCATGGTAATCAAAAATGTCTCCAGACACTGCCAAATGTCCTTGGGTGGGGGGCCAGGAGGGGGCAAAATTACCTCTGGCTAAAAAATACTGACCTAAGAGTGTAAAGCCTCACCCACTCATCCTAATTCTGTCTGGACAGCTCTAACATGTCATTCTTTCCTCCTCATATCCCACTGAGGTCCATATGATGCCCATAACTCTGGTCATGCTACCCACTCCTCCAGGGTTAACTCATTCATTTCTAAGCATTCATGGGCGTGCATATACTGACAGCTTTCAGATTCATATTTCCAGCCCAGATCTCTTGCCTAAGCATCAAATCTCTATAATTAGCTGCCTATTGGCTGGATCCTTTTATCAGGAGACATTTTATTTTTGTGTGTAAGAACATGAGCTCTGGAAGCAGCAGCTTATATAAGTACTTTGACTCACCTGGCCACTTTGTAATGTTGGGATACTGTTAGGGAACCACTGACCAAAACTGCCCACCCTGGCCAGGCATGATAATAACCACCTGCATGAGTTGTCTTAAAACATGAGGTCCTGGTAAGGAAAGTGGAACTAACAAGCTACCACCAGCTGGAAGAATTCGGGAAAGGTCAAAACGAGAGAGGAGACGCCAGTCTATATGTCCTACCAACCTCCCAGAATCCTACTCTCTGGAATCCATCTTGGCTAAGAAATGCGCGGGCCACCAGGAAGGACCCTGAGTCAGAGTGATTGGCCAGAGACAACCCGGAAACTAACATGATTACCATAAAACTTGAGACTGCGAGCCACGTGGCAGAGCAGTTCTCCTGGGTCCCCTACCCTACTGCTCTCTGCCCGGGTGACCCTTCCCAATAAAGTCTCTTGCTATGTCAGCACGTGTGTCTCCTCAGATAATTCATTTTTGAGTGTTAGATAAGAGCCCACTCTTGGGCCCCCTTCCTGCAACAATACCACCCCGAATCTCTCTCTTTGTTTAAGTTTCCTCACCTACAAAATGGATACAAGGATAGGGTCTACCTCATAGATCTGTGTGGGAATTAAATGAGTTAATGCATGTAAAGAATTTACAACAGTTCCTAGCATATTGTAAGTTCTCAATAAAAGTTAGCTATTACTATTAATCACTAGGCTATCTTGCCAGTTACCAAAGGGAGTAGGTTCAAGTCCAAACTAATTGATGTTATCATTGATTTTTCCATCTCCTACAGTGACCACTTCAAATTAATCACCCAATCATAGTGAATCTGTGTTCTTAGAATTGGTTGACTGTGTTCAATTTCATCTCAGTTGCCACTCTTAGTTTAATCCCATATCTCTTATTACAAGAGCCTAGTTAAGAAATGAAGAACATGAACTACGGGGTCAGAGAGAGCTGGGTAGAACCTCAATTCTTCCTGGTGAATGATATTGGCTAAATTACATTTCCTCTCTCTATCCATCACTTTTTCGGTCTGAAAAACAAAAATGATCATGCTTACCTTAGAGGATTGCAAAGAATATTACAAGAGAAGCATTTTTTGTATTATCCTCAACTTAAAATAACACAAACAACCATTAATAACAGATTGAATTAAGTAAATTGCAATATTGATATTTTCATGTAATAGACTACATAGCAATGAAAATAAGGAAACTACAATTGCACACTTCAACATGATTGAATCTTAGAAAGATAGTATTGAGCCCCTTCACACACAAAAAGGTAAGACACAATACATACAGCATTTACTTATTTATATAAAACTTAAAACAGGGAAATCTTAACTGTACTGTTTAGTGATGTGTACATAGTGGTAAAATCATAGGGAAACACACGGTTGTAACTACCATAGAAGTCAATGGGGCCAGGAAATAAATACTGAGGAAGGTTGGTTTGGGAAGTGATGATCTGGAGGCTTTTGAGGTGCTGACGGTGTTTTTTTTCTCAATCTGGGAGGTGGTTGCATGAGTATTTCTATATAACTGCTATCTATTATAGTGTGGATTATTATTTTATGTATTTTTGTATGATAATTACATTTTACAAATTAGAAAAGTTTAAATAAAATGAATGTAATAAATGAAAACTAAACGTAGGCATGGAAATAGGAAAATATGAATAACACATTGACAATATATTATATATAAGTATCTATTATATATATATATATATATATATATACATATATATATTTGTAATTTTTATGAATAAAGGTTACTAACAGGCCTGAATATCAGGCCTGTTTCAGAAAGATCTCTAATTCTCATAACACTGTTTCCTTGGAAACAGTAGAGTTAAGATAAATGAGGACTATTTTGTCTGCCTCATTTGTTGTGTGGAACACACATCTGCCTTGGGTTAGGGGGGCTGTGATTTAGTATAGGGCTATGTGATAACTATGATCTAAAGTTTGGTGGGAACAGAGGCTGAGGTTTCCTTGTGTCAAGGTGACCCACATGGACCTTGGCTCACATCTGTGGCCTGTGCAGGTCCATGTGGCTGAGGCTGCAGATGAAACGCCTTCTTCTGTGTACTTGAGTAGCTGCTGAGATGAGATGAGCGTGAGATAAAGATGTTGAGCTTACTGCATGTGCTGCTTTACTTCCTTGTTTAATACCAAGCAAGCATGGTACTGTGCTAAATCCTATGTCTCTTGAGTCTGGTTGCCAACTCATACCCACAACCACAACTGTGGTGCTAGAGAATGGTGTTGGAAGTAGGTTTGGCTTTCAGACCCTTGAGTCAAAACACTGTGATGCAGGAAAGAGAACTGGGTACAAGTGGGGAAGAGATTCTGTTGAGAATTTGGTGCCTGGGTAGCTGAATTACATAGATTTATCTCCTGGATTACTGGTAAAATAGTCAAGAAAGGCAAAATGGGACAGGTTGAGAGAGTAGCATCTAAAGAATTAAGGAAAGGTAAACTGGATAGACCTATTATTAGGTGGCAGTTAGGATAAGGGATAAAAAGTGAAGAAATTTAAGGTATTCTTTCAAAAGACTTACTAGCTCATTAACAGTATTTGGAAAGAGGAAAATCTGCTCCCTACCTGGCAGCTGCCTTCCTTAATAAATCCCATGAGATATGCTCTCTTTAACCCAGCCTGGATGAATTTAAATCCAATGATGCTGTTAGGAAACAATAACAAAATGTCTTGACTCATGCTGCTAAATGTACTCTGTAGGTTGAAGCAGTAGAAACCAGAGAGGATTGACTTGAAGCCAAGGACATTTTGCCCTACCCCCAGTGGGATTTCCAAGGCCATGTGCTTTGGTTAAAGGAGAATATCCTAGGGTTGGTAAAACTTTCTGAGATAAGTGGGCATTGCTACATAATGTACTGTCAGTCTCCAGGGAGCAAGAGGACACTATTAAGAGACCAAAAAGTAAGCTAAGGGGAGATGAAGATGCTGTGATAGGAGGTACCATGGTCCTAGTAAACTCCGCATAGGAACATGATAAAGGAAGAGATATCCAGTAGTGCCATCCCCTTTGCTTGAATCTATAAATAGAAAGGATGTGATACATGAACAGAGGTCTTGCCCTTACTGGTCTATAGCTGAATGTTGGGGACATATGCCCTTTGCCAGGTTTTATTTGGACCAGCTAATTGGGAGCCTTTACAATGCCCCTAACCTTCTTTTGTAGTAAAGGCTAAACTGTACCATCTTCCAGGAGAGCAACAGGAAGTCTCTGTCCTGATTAAAGAAGTCTTAAAATCAAGTGTCCTTACTGAACACCAGTTCTTGCCAACTTAGTCCTGTCTGGCCTGTGAGAAAATCCGGAAATAAAGAAAACAATTCTCCCCAAAGCTTCTACTGTGCCAGACATGGTAAAAACTATCAGGAAGTTAAGCAGGCCAACGGTGATGGCATGTGGTCATGGACTCAGAATCTCCAAAAAAATGTCAAACACTGTGTGTATCTCCACCAGAGAGATTCCATTATATATACTTTTACTGTCTTCCTTTAAGGTTACTCACATTCTGCAGGATTCAGTTACTGCCCTCTCTGTTGATTCATGAAGTTGATAATACAGTATATTTTCCTTCTCAGAAAGGAAGATGTGACTGGAGGGAGGGTAATTTAAAAGCTGTAGTTGTGATGAGACTCGCCGAGGATGCCTGAATAATCTGGCTAAGATTCAGGGTCCAGCTCAGTCAGTCCTTTTTCTAGGAATGATCTGGGCTAGGACTACCAGCGGCATTTCACAAAGAGTAAAGAGCAAACTGCTATCCCTTCTGGTCTTTACTAGTCAGAGAGAGGTGCAAAGCCTCAAAGCGTTGTTTGAATTCTGGAGGACACATATACCATATTTGGGAATCCTGTTGGCCTTGATATGCAAAGAGACTAGTGAAAGAAATGGGTTTGAATGTGGTCCAGAGCAGAGGGTAGCCCAAGTTGCCCCTCTGGGATTTATAATCCTGTCATAACAAGTGCCAGGATTTTTAGAGAAGGCCACTACTAAAACACACACAGACTCGAGTTCCTGACAAAAGCCTTAGAACGCTGCTTAAAGGTGATTGCTAGACTTCCGGACCAACGTACTCCCTGATACTATGTCTAAAACCAGCTCATGTGAGAGACATGAGCTAATGCACACTATTTGGCTCCAGCAGAAACAGTCCTCACACCTGAAGAGCATCAGATTATACTGAGGCTTGAGTTACCTATGATGCCATGGGTGATATCAGAAAGAGATTCCAGAAAGAAGGAGCTGTACAAGCTTCCTAATAATATATAAATGGTATATTTGGGATATGCTAGAGAGATTAGCTCTGAGGGAGTGCATTACATTCACAAGCAGGTAGTATTTCTGCCTCTACAGTGGAGCTCCTGAAGCTCTACCCACTCATTGCCATAGGGTCTGAAATCTGCTGAGGCAAAACATCTGCCAGATTCAATGATGGGAGTTCTCCTACTGAATGGTGGAACTTTGTATGGAAGGCTGCTGCTATCTGAGAGTGGTCTATAAAAGTCCTAGTTGCAGAATAAGTATACACAGTGGGCTGAATTGAGAGTTGTATATGTGACAGTGCAGGAAAAACTGGGTTCCTGGCCTCAGAGACATGTTTGACTATACAGATGCCTATACAGCCCAGGGCTGTACTGCATAATCACGCAGGCAAATGGTTCCTTGATGAACACATACATAAGAGAAGCCTGGTGTGAAAGGGTGAATTTGTGGATGACCTTACAGAAACTCCTAGGGAGAACTGCATTTGTAGATGCTCACCAAGAGAAGCCATTTATGGCATTGGAAAGCCAAGGCAGATGACCTGGTCTGCCCCTGGGGAAAAACAGTTGGGTACATGAGCTGAGCTGGAACAGTAGTGCTCAAGCAATGCCATGGTGGATGAAACAATGGCATATACCAGTGTCACCCAGAAAAGTCACTAGTACGGTGACAGACTGTCCTAAATGATATCAAGAGAAAAAGAAATGTCCAAAATGGCATTGGGAGAATTCCATGGGATCAAGGGCATCAGTGACAAATGGATTACATAGAACGCTGCTCATGGCTCCTGGAGTATTCCAATGAGTCTTTCAGGAATAGATAAGTGTTTGGCATACCCTTCATATGTCTCATAGGGAATGCACTTCACCGTAGCCAGTTTAACAAAATGGGACCAAAAAGTACAATATACAATGGACATGTTTTCCTATCAGTTACACAGGAGTGGCTTAATTGAAAATTAGAATAGGCAATTAAAACATTTAGGTTTGAATGACAGAGGGTGCAAAGGATAAGAAGGATGAGAAAGCATGGCTAGCAGCTCAGTGGGTGTGCCCTTCATCGGAATATGAGAAAGATTGAGGGAAGAACGGCCTTAGGGAAGGTTACTATGTACTGGGAATAAGGTGGTGGGAAATGAAGCTGTGGCACTAATCTTTGTCTTTCACGCCTCATAAGGCTTTCCTTTCTTTTGGCTTATCTGATCTACTGGTTTAGATTAGGATTGCATTTATCCTTCCAGCTGAATGGAGCATTACTCCTTAAGATACTGTATTCCTTTGAATTTAATTATATTTATTCCTAAGGTAATCCTAGATTAGATGGTCAATTGGCCTAATGTGACCAAGCTAAGACTCACCCTAAATAAAGCCTTATTGCCCAGTGGTAGAGACTGACCTGTTATCTTTTATCTCTGCAAACCTACCATCTACTTCCAGGAATGGGGAAAGAAGGACCTGGTGAGGTTCTACTGTTACCTGAAGGGAAGAAAAAGCCACTTGGGACGTTAGGCGTAGCAACAACTCTGGGAAGAGGCTGTATCTTCACCCAGGAAGGGCTCTCTACTGTGATTGATGGCTATTGTGTTTCAAGGGCAATGCCAGGGTGTTTTAGAGTCCAAGCCAGAGAGCTGCACCTATTGAAATGCTAAAGGCCATCTAAATTATAGTAGGATGTCACTGGAACACGTGTTCTTTATCATTCCCTTGTTGCCTGTGTGTCATGAATTTAAAAAGAGGCGCCATTTCTTGCTATACAGTTAGTGGGTATTGAGTAGATAAAAGACCAACACTGTATTCTCTCTATAGGGTAAATGACTTGTACTCTACATTAATATGTGGGAATCAGTGTCAATAAAAACCTATTCCTTCACAGCTGAGTATGATTAGGTCTCCAGGCCAGAAGGAATCCTGAATTTATTGAACACTCTAGCGACCATCCCTGTCACTGAAAATATATAGTCTATGGGTAAGAGATGATTCTGCTGGGAAGGCTGGGGAAATTACACTGCATTAAAAACAAATGTTTGGTGTGCTAAGTATTACTGTAATATCTTATCGACTACTATTTGGTGTAATATTAACAAGTGGTTTGTGTGCTAAACATTACTTTAATGCCTCATCTACTGCTATTTGGCATAATAAAGTATTTTATGGGCTCACATATGGAAATCCAAGAAAATGAAATGGATACTGATGATGACCCCCAGGGTAAAAAGATATTTTGGGAAACTGGTTTAAAACCCTCAATTGACATTACCCCCTTGGAAACTGATTGTCCAGACAAAACAGTAAATTAGGCCTTAGAGAAACTAAACACACGTACAAATATCTCCAACAATTTTTAAAAGATACAAGTGCTAGTAAACGTGAGGGCAACATGCAACTGATAAAAAAGTATCTAAAGATTTATGAAGCACATTGCTCAAGACTAACATGTTTTAGGAAAATGGTACCTACACTTTATTGGATAGCACAAATCTTGATGGCTGCAGATGTGCTAGCTTGCTTTTTCCTGCATAAAAAACATTAGATGTGTCTGTCAGAAAAAATATCACAGAACATTTAAGGAATACGTTTTGTGAAAATATGGACTTGAGATCATGGGGGTGAAAATTCAAGAAAGAATTTAACATCAGCCTGATCTGATGCAGTCTCTCAGAGAATGATCTCAGTTGCCCACAGCACTTTTTCCTTGGAAGGAGTGGAGCTGAGAAAAATGAGAAATGGTACTTCTGTTTGTTGTGTGAAGTCAGCCCTGGGGTGGGAGAACAACATGTTGCCAGGCAGGTTTGGGGCCCAGGGATGAAACAGTATAAAGAACTGGCAGAAAATACAGCTTGTAGCTTCTATGTGACAAGGAGACCCACATACACCTTGGCTCTCATTAGTGGAACCCAAACATGCTTGTGGTGAGATAGACAAAAGAACCTATGTACATGGAGTTGCTGAAAGAAAAGATGAGTTGAAGATGCTATAGCTCTGTATTTCCTGGCCTGTATCCTGTCATAAAGCTAAATACACATGAAACCTATTGATGTTTTCAGGAAACGTCCAGACTCTTTAGCGAGACATCCATTCATTATATGACCCTGCTTCATCCTCTCTTACACTTCTCATTCCTAATCTTTGTATACCTACTAACCATAGCTAGATAGATGTTTTAAAATACTTGTACTTCCAAGAAGTAATTTTCTCTTATCCCTGAATATTTGCCACATTTTCTCCTTTGTTTACAATTACCCGTGAACCTCACCCCACCCCCGTTCACCTCAGTCTTAAAGGATGTACTTTGTTATAAGACAGTGACAATTATTCAGGTCTTATCATGGCATGAATGAATTATATCCCAAGACCCTCTGTTTCTCTTCGATCTAATTATATGGTCATCATGTAATCTTCTAATTTATTTTGTATTTATTTTTCAAATCTTTGTCCTGAGCACCTTGATGTAATAAAGAAGAACCCAGATGGTGGGTACTTGAGTTCTGGTGACTAGGCTAGTATATCAGTGTCTATGCAGTAACATTCCAAGCTCACATCAATGTTTCATGACTTTATTAATGTCCGTCAGCACCATAGGACCTTATAAATATGAAAGAACTGAGAAATTCAAGTTTCTTTTATCCATAAACCTAAGGACTATGCAACTAACACCAAAGCATTGCATCTAGTGAGGCTGCCTTTCTAATGTGATCTTCCTCTAACTGCAGTCATCAAGCTTGTTTTTATTAATGTATCTCTCCACGGTCACAACAATATTTTCTCTAAAACAAAACTAATAATGTTTTATCCAATCAACCTAGGCCAAAGAGAGCTTTGTAAATTGATACATATGACTTGATGCTAAAATATATGATTACTCAAGGGAATGAGAAGATAAATCACAAGGTGGGGAGAAAACATTTGCCAAAGATATATCTGATAAAGGACTGTTATCCAAAATATACGAAGATTTCTAAAACTCAAGACTAAGAACACAAACAGCACCATTAAAAAATGGGCCCAAAGACCTTAACAGACACCTCACCAAAGAAGATATACAGATGGCAAATAAGCATATGGAAAGATATTCCACGTCATATATCATCAGGGAAATACAAATTAAAGTAACAATGAGATACCGCTATACATCTATTAGAATGGTCAAAATCCAGAACACTGATGACACCAAATTTTGGTGAGATTGAGGAGCAAAAAGAACATTCATACACTGTTGGTGGGATTTCAAAATGGTACAGCCAATTTGAAAGAGAGTTTGGCTTTTTTTTTTTTTTTTTGTAAAACTGAACATACTCTAACCATACAACCCAGCAATCCTGCTCCTTGGTATTTACCCAAAGGGGGTGAAAACTTATGTCCACAAAAAACATGAACAAGAATGTTTATAGCCACTTTATTAGTAAGTGCCAAAATTTGGAAGCAACCTAGATGTCCTTCAATAGGTGAATGAATACATATACCTTGGTATACCCAGACAACAGAGTATCATTCAGAACTAAAACAAAATGAGTTATCAAGCCAAGAAAAGACATGGAGGAACCTTAAATGTATATTATTAAGTGAAAAAAAGCCCATTTGAAAAAGCTACATACTGTATGATTCCAACTATATGACATTCTGGAAAAGGCAAAACCATGGAGACAATAAAAAGATGACTGTTTGCCAGGGCTTAGGGGGAGGGAAGGATGAAGAAGAGGACCACAGAGGATTTTTACAGTTGTGAAACTATGTATGATACTAATGGTGAATACGTGTCACTACATTTGTCCAAAGTTATAGAATGTTCAACACCAGGAGTGAACTCTAAGGTAAACTATGAACTTTGGGTAGTTAGGATGGGTCAATGTGGGGTCATCAGTCATAACAAATGTACCACTCTTGTGGGGGATGTTATAATGAAGGAATCTATGCATAGGACAGGGCAGGTGTATGTGGTAAAACTCTACCTTCCCTTCAATTATCTTGTGAACCTAAAACTAAATATTCTTTAAAAATCAATACAAAGAAACAAAAACTGTAATTATTGCTCCCACATGGAAGAGTTATAGTGTAGTTAAGACTATAGACTGTGGAGTCATAAAATCTAAGTTTGTATCTTAGATCCACCATAATACCCATGTGACCTGGCACACTTGAATCTATGTTTCAGTTTCCTCGTGTGTAAATTGGGGATAATAATGATGACACCTTCATCATAGGGTCGGTGTAGGAATTAAGTAAAATAATGCATGTTAGGTGTTGAAAAGTGTGCCTGGATCATGGAAAGCACTCAATAAATACCAGCCGTAACATATTTTGAACTCTCTCTTTTAAAATAGGACTCAAGTTACTAAGGGAATAAAATGATCTTGCAAAAAACTGTCCTCAGAGGGAAGGGAAGATTCAGTGTGTAGGCAACCAGGAATTGTGCTCAGAAATGAAAACATTTTATGAGTCATATGTACTAAGGAAATACTTCTGGTACTGGCTTCCATTTGGCTGATCAGCCAAGGTCAGTGGTTCTTAATTAGTAGAATATTAGCTTTCTTTGTAAAGTAAGTTAAAGGTGTAGTATGATGTCAACCAAGCATTTTAAATATACCGTATTTACTAGGACATGCAAGTAAGAATGTCCCTCTGTGTCAGACCACTGCTTTGTGTAAGACTGTAAATGATTTTGTTCAAATATCTATCAGAGAATGAAATATAAATTTAAAAAAAACATAAAAAAGAAATGTGACTAAAAGAACAGCTAAGCAATAGTTAATATAATTTAATGATTACAAGAATGTTGCCAAAGACTTCTAGCATTTTAAAGGAACAACAAGGAAGCAAAGAGCCAATTGCCTAAGTAATAGTAGTTATTCCTTTAGTTATGGATCCCCCATTCACTAGACATCTCACTGTCTCTTTCTTGTCTAATTACAATAACATCAAAATTGTCTCCATGACTCCAAAATGGCAACTCTCTAACGTATGCTTCCCACAGCTATTAGAACAATCTTCCCAAAATACAAGTTTGTCCATTTGGTTCCCCTTAAAATTCTTCTAGTTTTCTGTTTCTTATAAAATAAAATTAAAAGTCATTATGGCTATTGCCTAAACTTTCTTGACTCTTGGACCCCTTCGTATCGCAGTTATTTTCTTCAAAGCACCCTTCAGGTAAAATAAATATACAACAGTATGATTTATTAAGTAGCTAATTCTGACAACTTAATAATGGTAATCTATGTGGTATGATACAGATGTTGCAGTGTTTCCTCCTGAAATTTAAAGTGTCCCATGGCACTCCTGTGAGTTTTCTGTGGCACCCTGGGGTGACTTGGTGCACAGTTTGGGTACTGTGACACAGTGGCATATTTTTTTCTTCATCATCTACTTCTATTTGCTTAACTTAAAAACTGTCTCCTCTCCCTTTGAGCCTCCATTCCACTCATGGACTCTAGTTTTTTCCACTTTCATTTCTCAGATATGCTGGAAGATTTTATACATCTGTAGTTTTTCTCATTCTGATTCCTTTACAAGCACTACTCTTCCTGTCCCTGTCTACCTGAAGAACATCTGCCTCATCATCAAATTTCACCTCTAATATTACCTCTTTTATTAATATTCACTGCCCAGGTAGAGTTGACTTCTATTTATGCTTGCACTTTACATTGTACAGACTTCTATCATAGCAGCTACATTAGTTTAACTCTTTCTTTATGGCTTTTACTTTCATCTAGACTGTAGACTCCTTGATCAAGAGGCAAAACCACATCTAAAATCTCAAGGCTGAATCTATAGGATGCCGCTAATCCTCCTTAAGGTGCTTGCCTGAGAAAAGTCAAGGCTGCCAGCATAATTTAACTGTTTGTCTCAGCCAACATCTGAAGATAGGGCCCCTATCTCCCAATTTCTGTGGGATGTTAGGAGCCTAACTTCAATAAATGTCACTTAGCAAACCCAGATGTGTTTCACATAGGTAAGTGAAAAATTAGGGGGCAATTGGCCTAACTCTGCTAAGTTTCTGTTCAACCTCTTTCCTGTAGAAACATTCTCCCTGTAGAGCACCCAGTCAACTCTGTACAAATAGAAGTTGAGTTCAGTTCCTGTTGTACTCTTTTCTCTATCGAAATATTTATTACTGATTAAAATCTGTCCTTATCACTTTTAGGTGAAAGTATCCAGCTTTTTAAAATTTATGACACCATGAAGAATTTTTAAGGATCATTTATAATTAATGCATTCAGTATTTCAACTATAACCTGCTACAAAGATTTTAAACTTCATTCTCTTTTCAGTAAGTATTGATCTTATTTAAAACATGAATTTTCATATCAAAACCTGTTGCATCCTAGACAAAAAGTCCATATCTTCTCAAGTTGAAATTTTATAGCTTAAAAGGGAACCATGTAAATGTTGGAAAGCTTTTATTCAATATTCAGTTGACCACTTGTATATTTTAAAACATTTATAGATTGCATAAGTTATCAATGTATAAAATATGCATGCCACAAATTAATTAGTAAGTGTTAACTTCTTAATGTGGGTAAAGGTCCTGACTTTCCAAACACTAAATTAAATGCTTTTTAAAATATATTCTTTGACAGTGTATTGCTCAGACAAGGCAATGTCTTGGCTATGTCCCAGTGTAGTGCTTACCTCTTATAGACATGGCCAAGAAATGAGATTGTATCTAAATTCCCTTCCAATGTTATATGTATTCTACTAAGGTGTAATATAATAGCTTCTTCTCTCTCCATAGGGATACTGAGTTTTCTCTATGATTTTTTTCAATTTTACAGGTAATTCAATTGCCATTAAACAGTTTCTTCTGGCTAAGATTCTCAAGAGAGTCTTTGCTTCCTAAAGCTACGGACTCTTACAACATCACAGACTATGAATTATCAACAATTCATCACATATTTAATAACAATGGTACTTTCATTTTGTGTGCTTTAAAAAGATTCTTTTTTTCAGTAATGCTAAAAGCACCCTTGTGAAGGAGAGATGTTTTCCAATATTATATCTAATTGACAAATGGAGGAGTCATTTGTCACAAGAAGTCACAGTCACGGAAGTGTGCTAAGACATGGAATTCCCAAACTGATGACCCCAAGGCCCTTGCTCTAAACATTCAGTTGTACAGGATATAATTATATGGGTTTGAGGGGAAAAAGAGGGGAGAATACAGCTGTTTTTTCCTTGTCAGAAAATTGTTATATTTTCTATTCTAATCTTTATTTAAAATAGTTTCATGGATACTAAGAGGAGGGGACTGGTATTTGGTGGCAGTCTTCTGTGTGCTAGTCACTGTGTTAGGCGTTTTACAGTAGTACCTTGTCAGATCTATCTAAAGACTGTAGAAGGTGGCTATTCTTATCTCCATTTTACAAGAAAGAACTAAGTCATTCACTTAAGGTCACATAGCTATTAAATGTCAGATTTGGGTCACAAGCAGCCTGAGCTTCGAAGCCCATGAATCCCTTACCTGAAGACTCTTATCTGAAGATACTCCCTTCCGAATGGTTCTATATAAGAATTGAGAAGCATATAGAATTATCAGATATATCTAATTTTAGGAAAATTACATACCATAACCTAAAATTATACAGTTATAGAATATTAAATATAGAATATTTTAAATAATAAGCTCAATTAAAGCACTTAATCTGACTGAACTTACAATTGACCAAGACAGTCTTAATGTTCCCATCAGTTTGACTTAAGTTTAGACAGGTTTCTAACTGACTATATGTCCCTGACCTCCTTCTCCTTAGAATATTGACTTTAGAAAACTTGTGATTGTAAACTCTTTCTCCGCCCTTTCTGAAATGTATATAAATCTTCTCCCAGACTCTTGCCAGTTTTATAACCCACAA